>NC_135722.1:86403562-87065813 GCF_964656455.1 Halichoerus grypus | reverse complement strand
CAATTCGAATGAACACAAAGAACACCCATTAACTATATTTTAGCCAAGATTTCACACTCTTGCCTCATCAAAGCTTTTAGCAGCAGATGCTGCCTCAAAATTACCAAATTGGCAGATTTCCTTTCCCTGATTTTTGGTGCTAATAAACCAAAAAGTTGTTAAAAGGAAAGAAAAACCAAAGCCCAACTGACAGATTACTTCTGAGGAATTCTCTAAGCTTCAAGGTTTCAAATCCTGCTTCGCTCTCGACGCCTTTCCATTCTTCCTGCATTCCGTTGTGTGTTCCTTCCTTCTCTTGGTAAGTATATTCCTGTTTCTATTTTTATAAAAAATATTTCAAAAACAAAAACTTATATATATTTTTGTATATATTATATATTATGTTTTATATATTATATTAATTAATTATGTATTAATTAATTAAATATACACACACAAGTTAATGCATGGCCATTATTAAATGGATGCTTCTATTTTGTTCTTTCTGCTTTAGATCTCTCAGATAACAAAAAACACTTAATAGTATGCTGCTATGTGCCAAACAAAATCAGTACCATGCCCATATGTATGTATTCTCATCTGAAATACATATTTTGGTAATCAGATCAGCCCTGTGTGGTAGATACTATCATCATTCCTATTTTACAGTTGAAGAAATTGAGGCATGGGGAGGTTCAGAAGGCTGCACTAAGTCATACAGTTGATAACTGGCAGATTTGGGTTTGGGCTCAAATAATCTACAACCAGAGCTCATGATTTTGATCATAAATTCTACTGCCTTTAACTAATACAGAGGCTATAGAATAGATTATCTATTTTTTTAAAAAAATTAAACTATATAGATGTAACCAATACAGATCCCTCCCCTTCTTTTTCTTCCCTATATCCCTCCAAATAGCCACTAATCTGAAGATGTTCTCATACATGATTTCCCCCTTACCTGTTCCCACCTTTGGATCTCAGATGAAGATGATTGAGTGAATCCCATTAGCCAGTTTCCACCTCCATTGTTAACTATGATTTTCATAGTAGCATTATATATAATATTCAAATGTGTTTTGTATGTATCTTCTAAATCCCATATTTAATGATTTAATGTGTTTTGTACGTATCTCCTAAATTCCATATTTCACCCATGGTGGTGGTGGTGGCGGTGATGGTGTGTGTGCGCACGCACACTTTAAATTTATATAAACGGCATTTGTATTATATAGACATTGTATTATTTCTTACTATCTTTACTCAGCACTGTTTTTACAACATATCTTTGTTGTTACGTACATTTCATTGTTGCTTCTAATGGGCACACCATTCCCTAGTATGTATCAACTGCATTGTCTAATTGTCTCCAACTACAATGACCCTTTATGTACATGTCTTGCTGTGAGCCTGTGTGTGAATTTCTGGAACATATGAATGCTTAATTTAACCAAATACTTAACAACTACTCTCCAAAGAAAACTGTACCAATGTCACCACTTCCCCAGCAATGCAGGAGGGTTCTTATTTTTCCCACACTCTTATATTATTTGGCATTATCCAATTTCTAATATTTGCAAATCTGATGTCCAGTCTTTTAATACAAGGTACATTTTTCTAATTGCTAATGAGCTAGAGTGCCTCTTTATTATTTTTCATTTGTGTTTCTCTATTTGTAAATTACTGTTTATATCATTTGTCCAGTTTTCTGTTGGGTTTCTCATTGTTGTTTCACAAGAGTTGTTTGTATATTTAGCTAATAGCTAGAGACTAATAGTCTCTTGTCAGTTTTAGATATTGCAAATATATTCTCTCAATCTATTGTCTGTGTGTTGACCTTGTCTACAGGTCCTTCATTTAACAAAAATCTGTAATTTTGATGCAATGAAATCCATTAAATTTTTTTGCCTCCTGCTTTGTGCTTTGTGGTCTTAAGTTGCCACAAAGATATTTTTATATAAGCTTTTTTAGGAATATGCCTTTAGATCTTTAGTACATCTGAAGCCCACCTCTATAAATAGGTAAAGATAAGGAAAGGATGCAGTTTTATTTTTCTATTTATGGGGCAATTTTTCCAAGAGCATCTACTAAGCATTGATTTGTGGCACCATTGTTTGTCACATATCAAGTTTATATAAAGAGGTGGGTCTAACTCTGAGTTCTCTGTTTTGTTTCATTAGATTATTTGTTAATCCTCTTTAAATTGCCTTTGTCTAAAATCAATTAAGTATAAATGTAAAAATTCCTTTCTGGACTTTCAGTTCTGTTCCATTGATCTATATGCCTACACTCACACCAGTTCCACACTGTCTTAACTAGCATATTAAAATTTAAAATCAGAAAGTGTAGGGGCAGGGTGCCTGGGGGGCTCAGTCGGTTAAGCAGCTGCCTTCGGCTCAGGTCATGATTCCAGGATCCTGGGATCAACTCCTGCGACAGGCTCCCTGCTAGGCAGGGAGCCTGCTTCTCCCTCTCCCTCTGCCTGCCTCTCTGCCTACTTGTGCTCTCTATCTCTCTGTCAAATAAATAAATAAAATCTTTTTTAAAAAATTTTAAAAAAGAAAGAGTAGGGGCGCCTGGGTGGCTCAGTCAGTTAAGTGTCTGTCTTTGGCTCAGATCATGATCCCAGGGTCCTGAGATCGACTCCTGCGACGGGCTCTCTGCTCAGCCAGGAGTCTGCTTCTCTTCTTCTGCCCTGCTTGTGCTTTCTCTCTCTCTTTCAGTTTGTCTGTCTCTCAAATAAATAAAATCTTTTTAAAAAAATAAAATCAGAAAGTGTAAATTCTCCAACTTAATTCATATGTAACAGGGCTAGCCCTCAGCTTTTTAGAACATTTTATTATGCAGTTTGTTAACACACACAAAAGTAGAAGGAATAGTATAATGAACTTTTATTACCTATCGTTCAGCTTCAAGAATCATGCTTCATCTATACTTCTCCACCCCTTACCCATTGCAGGTTTTGATTTTTAATACCTTTACTGAGATATAACTTAGCAAAAAATTCACCCATTTAACTGCACAATTCAATGATTTTGAGTAAATTTAGGAAGATGCGCAAACAGCACCACAGCTCAGTTTGAGAAAACTTCCATTGTCCCAGAATATTCCATCTTGCCCAACTGCCATCAGTCCCTACCCCTGATCCCACTCCAGCCCCAGGCAACCAACCATTCATCTGCTTTCAATCTCTATACATTTGTCTTCTCTGAACATTTCTTTTTTCTTTTTAAGATTTTATTTATTCATCTGAGACACCGAGATACAGAGAGAGAGAGAGAGAGAGCATGAGCAGGGAGAGAGACAAAGGGAGAGGGAGAAGCAGGCTCCTCGCTGAGCCAGGAGCCCGATGTGGGGCTTGATCCCAGGACCCTGGGATCATGACCTGATCCGAAGGCAGACACTTAACCAGCTGAGCCACCCAGGCGCCCCTCTCTCAACATTTCTTATAAGTGGAATCATATAGTATGTGGTCTTTTCTATCTAGCTTCTTTTGCTTACCATAGATTTTACAGTCATACATGTTGAAGCTTATATTAGTAGTTCATTTCTTTCTGTTGCTAAGTAGGATTCCATTTTATAGATATAACACATTATCATTCACCAGTGGACTGACCTTTGAATTGCTTCCAGTTTTGAATATTATGTATAATGCTACTACGAAAATGTGCATATAAGCCTTTGTGTGGATACATGTTTTCATTTCTCTTGGATATACAGCTAAGAGTAAAATTTCTGAGTCAGATGATAAGTTTGTTTAACTTTTAAGAAACTGCCAAATTGTAATTCAGAGTGGCTGTACCACTTTACATTGCTATAAGCAATATATGAGGGTTCCAGTTTATCTACATCCTCCCCAATTTTTACTATTTTCTGTATTTTATTTCTATTTCCACAATTATTCCTGATTAACATCATCTTGGGTTTTTTTTGGGGGGGGTGGGTTCCTATATTTTTAAATCTAACTTAGTGGGTGTATTGGTATCTCATTATGGTTTAATTTGCATTTTCTTAGTTCTAATTTTGCTAACCATCTTTTTATAGGCTTTTATTTATTTATTTATTTTAGAAAGAGAGCACGCCAGTGGGGGGGGAGGGGCAGAAGGAGAGGGAGAGAGAATCTCAAGCAGACTCCCCACTGAGCGCAGAGCCCAACACAGGGCTCAATCCCAGGACCCTGGGATCATGACCTGAGCTGAAACCAAGAGTTGGATGCCCAACCAACTGAGCCACCCAGGTGCCCCTCTTTTTATGGTATATTCATATACCTTTTAGATATTCATATACCTTTGTTGGTGAAATGTCTGTTTAAACATTTTGCCTGTTTTTTAATTGGGCCACCTTTTTATTAAATTATAAGACTTCTTAGTACATTTTAGAGAAAAGTCCTTCATCAGATAGATAACTTGGAAATAGTTTCTCCCAGTCTGTGGCTTAACTTCATTTCCTCACTGGTGTCTTTTGAGCTTTTCAATTTTGATGATGTCCAATTTATCCAATTTTTCTGGGGCGCCTGGGTGATTCAGATGGTTAAGCGTCTGCCTTCAGCTCGGGTCATGACCCCAGGGTCCTGGGATCAAGCCCCATGTCGGGCTCCCTACTCGGCGGGGAGCCTGCTTCTCCCTCTCTCTCTACTGTTCCCCCTGCTTGTGCTCTCTCTCTCTCTCTGTCAAATAAATAAATAAAATCTTTAAAAAAAAATTTTTCTTTCATTGATTATGCTGTTGGTATGGATATCTGGGGTCCTCCCTGGTCTACCCTGTGCAGACATGTGGAAACTTATCCAGGCCTTATGGCTATCTCATATTCCAGATCTTTGACCAGTCCCCCAGTTCATTGCTAATGCCAGCCAGGACTGCAACCTCAGGCTAGCTGAGCCACTGGATTTACCTATTTGTTTGCTCCTGAGATCTTAACAATTACTTCCAATCCTGCTAGAAGTAGGTTTTTCTATGCTTATTCAAAACCAAGTGAGACCCCTCTGGTGGTGAAGCTGTGGGTTTTCACAGTTTGAACACCCTGGTAGAATATCCCATAAACTGAGGTGGAAGGTGGAAGAAATGGGAGCAATCTCAGGTAATCACAGAACCTACTGGTTTTTTGTTTGTTGGTTGGTTGGTTTCTCTTAAATATTTTATTTATTTAGGGGCACCTGGGTGGCTCAGTTGGTTGGGCAACTGAGTCCCAGGATTGAGTCCCGCATCTTAAAAGATTTTATTTATTTATTTGAGAGAGAGAGAGAGAGACAATGAGAATGAGCAGGGGAGAGACGCAGAGGGAGAGGGACAAGCAGACTCCCTCCTGAGCAGGGACCCCGACATGGGGCTCCATCCCAGGGCCCTGAGATCATGACCTGAGCTGAAGTCAGATGCTTAAACTGACTGAGCCAGTCAGGCTCCCCAGAACCTACATTTTTATTCAAAGTTTAGCATTTCATTAATAACTACCTCTAAATTAGTCATATGCCTTTGGTCAATTTCCAAAGCCCTGGAATGGTTATTTTGACAATTTAGTCCAGTTTATAATTAATTTTGGAGGAGAGAATTTGCTGGGAAGTTCCTTCATGGCACTGAGCAATACTGGTTTGGGGGATGGAATAATGCAGGCAAAATGATGCTTTTCTTCTAAGACTGGGAACAAGACAAGGGTGCCCACTCTCACCACTCCTAGTCAACATAGTACTAGAAGTCATAGTCACAGCAATCAGACAAGTAAAAGGCATAAAAGATATCAAAATCAGAAAAAAAAGAAGTAGATAATACAGTCTTACAGAAAATCCTAAAGACTCCACCAAGAAACTGTTAAAACTAGCAGCCTGGGTGGCTCAGTCAGTTAAGCATCTGCCTTTGGCTCAGGTCATTATCCCAGCGTCCTGGGATCGAGCCCCACATTGGGCTCCCTGCTCAGCTGGGAGCCTGCTTCTCCCTCTCCCTCTGCTGTTCTCCCTACTCATTCTCTCTCAAATAAATAAACAAAATCTTTAAAAATAAATAAGTAAATAGCTTCTGCACAACAAAAGAAAACAAAACCTACAGAATCAGAAAATATTTGCAAATCATGTATCTGATAAGGAATCAATATCCAACTCACACAACTCAGTAACAAAAACAAAAAAAACAAAACAACAATCTGATTTTCAAATGGGCAAAGGACTTGAATAGACATTTTTTTTCAAAGAAGACATACAAATGGCCAACAGGTACATGAGAAGATGCTCAACATCACTCATCATCAGGGAAATGCAAATCAAAACCACAATGAGGTATCACCTCCTACTTGTTGAAATGGTTAGTATCAAAAAGACAACAGATAACAAATGTTGGTGAGGTTGTGGAAAGGAACCTTTGTGTACTGTTGGTGGGAATGTAAGTTGGTACAGCTACTACAGGAATCATTAAATCATTAAATAGAACTACCATATGATCCAGCAATCCCACTTCTGGGTATAAATGAGATCACTATCTCCTCAAGATATATGCATCTCTGTGTTCATCGCAGCATTTTTTACAATAGCCAAGACATGGGAACCACCCATCAACATATGAATGGATAAAGAAAATGTGAAATATATCAATCTGTCTTTCTGATATATCTATCTACATATGGAATTTTATTCAGCCATAAAGAGGAAGGAGATTCTGCTCTTTGCAACATGGATGAATTTTGAGGGCATAATGCTAAGTGAAATAAGTCAGACAAAGAAAGACAAATACCATATGATCTCATTTATATATGGAATCTAAATATCCAAACCCATAGAAACAGAAAGTAAATGGGTGGTTGCCGGGGGCTAGGGAGTGGGGGAAATGAGAAGATGTTGGTCAAAGGGTATAAACTTTCAGTTATAAGTTGAGTAAGTTCTGGAAATCTAATATCAGAATGGAGACTATAATAAATATACTGTATTGTGTACTTAAATGTTGCTAAGCATCTTAAATGTTCCCACTATAACAACAACCCCCCAAAAATGGTAATTATGTGAAATGACAGATGTGTTAACTACCTTATTGTGGTAAACATTTCCCAAAATATACCTATATCAGATCATCACATTGTAAATCTCAAACTGACATAATGTTATATGGTAATCATATCCCAATGAAGCTGAAAAAAATTGAGAATTTTTACATATTTTACTGGCTATCATTCCTCTTTTTAAAGTGGCTATTTAGCTCCTTTGTTTATATTTTAAATGTGTTGTCTGCCTATTTCTTACTGGCTTGTGGACGTTATTTGTATATTTTGTATATGCATCCTTTATCAGATACATCCTGCAAATATTTTCTCCTAGTCTGTGGCTTGCCTTTTCAGTTCCTTAACATTGTCCTTTTCTAAACACAAGTTCTTAATTATAATAAAGTCTCATTTATGAATCTTTTCTTTATAATTGGTGCTTTTTTATGCACTTTGTAGGAAATATTTTCTTACTCCCCAGGTTGTAAAGATATTTTTCCAAATTGTCTTCTAAAGTCTTTATTGTTTTGCCTTTCATGATTAGATCTACAATCCACTGTAATCGATTCTGGGTAGCAGTGAGAGGGAGGGGACAATGTATAAACATTTCTGTATAGATGTACAACTGGCCCAGCTCTGCTTATTAAAAGACTATCCATTCTGGGGCGCCTGGGTGGCTCAGTCGTTAAGCGTCTGCCTTCGGCTCAGGTCATGATCCCAGGGTCCTGGGATCGAGTCCCACATCGGGCTCCCTGCTTGGCGGGAAGCCTGCCTCTCCCTCTCCCACTCGCCCTGCTTGTGTTCCTGCTCTAGCTATCTCTCTCTCTGTCAAATAAATAAATAAAATCTTTTAAAAAAAAAGACTATCCATTCTACCAGTGCACTGCACTGCAAACTTTGGCATAATTCAAGTGACTGTTACGTATGGGTCAGCTTCTGGACTCTGTTTTCTGTTCTTTTTGTTAATTGATCTGTTCTTGTGCCAATTTCCATACTATCGTGCTTACTGCAACTTCCTAATAAGTCTTGATATCTGATAATGTGAGTCCTTCAGCTTTGTTCTTCAAGTTTGTCCTAGCTGTTCTTACCCTTTTTGCATTTCTGAGTTTGTTTTAAAATCGGTTTGTTTTTCACACACACACACACACACACACACACACACACACACCTTCCAGTGATTGACTGAGATTACATTGAATCTGTAGATCAACTTAGAGAGGATTAAATCATTATTATACTGAGTCTTTCAAAATGTGAACATGGTATCTCTCTCTGTTACATAGGTCTTCTTTAAATTCTCTCAATAGAGGTTTTGGGGTAGAAGTCTTGGACATATTGTGTTAGATTTATTTATTAATGATGATTACCTAAGTTAATTATCTCATTAGAATTTGCCAAATGGTGGGGCACCTGGGTGGCTCAGTCAGTTGAGCCTCTGACTTTTGATTTCAGCTCAGGTCATGATCTCAGGGTCCATGAGATGGAGCCCTGCCCCCACTGCCCTGTGGTGGTCATGGGCCTGCCTAAGATTCTCTGCCCCTCCCTCTGCCCCTCCTGCCCTCCTATGCTCACTCTCTCTCTCAAAAAAAAAAAAAAAAATTTGCCAAATGGTGATTTTCTAATTCTATCATTCATTCTATACTTATTAGCTAGAATTTTTCTACAAATACTCTCCTGCATTCTCTAAAACTATCTAATTTCTCTACTATACAGTTCATATAAGAAAGGCAGGATGGGGCACCTGGGTGACACAGTTGTTTGAGCATCTGACTCTTGGTTTTGGCTTGGGCCTGATCTCAGGGTTTTGAGATCAAGCTCCGCATTGGAAGTCCAGAATGGAGCCTGCTTGAGATTCTCTCTCTCTCTCCCTCTCCCTCTGCCCCTCCTGCTTGTGCTCTCATTCTCTCTCTAAAATAATTAAATAAGATCTTTAAGAAAAAGAAGGAGGAGGAGGAGGGAGAAGAAGAAGAAGAAGAAGAAGAGGAAGAAGAAGAAGAAGAAGAAGAAGAAGAAGAAGAAGAAGAAGAAGAAGAAGAAGAAGAAGAGTAGGATAAATGCTTAATTCCTTCCCTTTAGTTACTAATGAGTTGGCACCCCAGCAACCCCCAAAACTATCTGACTAGTTTTGCTCTTGTTGGTTAAGGAAATCTCATGTGCAGTCTTTCAATCCCCATCAGCACCCTAAGAAGGGGCCTTGGGCCTGGAACACTTCCTTACTAAGAGACACAGAGCCCACACACCTCTGTCAGGCTTACAGACTTCCTCTGCTTAAATATGTGTTTCGATGGCCTCAGGCACACCCGCAGCATTCAGTATTTCAGACAACACGGGGAGGAGTTGGAGTCTTTCCGCTCTGGACAAGAAGGGCGCATACAGACCTATTGCCCTGCAATGGCTGTCAGGAGTGGAGGGGGACCTTGGTGGCCATGGGGGACCGACACACACTATTGGAGCTGACCTTGCTGTCTCTTCTCTGTGTGGGTAAAGCATTGTTCCATCCAGTGCTCTACTGTGCTGTGCTTTCCTTGGTGACTCTGAAACCAAGATGCAGTGAGCAGAGTGTTTGGACTTCTACTCCAGGTGGCTGGTGTTGTGATAAGCTTTGCTATCCTCTAGGTAGTTGGAGTCCTCCCCTCACTGCGTTCTGCTTGACAGTTTGACATAGTAAGCAGGGTCGCCAACTATGGCATGGTGGAAGCACAAGGGCTTGTCAGCCCCATTGCCCCAGGTGGTGCCAGCCCCTCAAGGATCATGGGCTGCTTTCCTCTGCCTTATAGGCATAAATGGGATGTAGATAATCTCCCTGTCAATAGGACTGAGCTGTAATGATGTAATGTATGGGGATTAACATAACAATAAAAAATTTAAAAAAAAAAATAGGACTGAGCTGGTGCAATGGGTGAAGGCAGAGATACAAGAGGTGGGTCCTAAGAAAAAAACCTATGGCCTAGCTCTTGGCCCCCCTTGCATTGCCACACCACCAGCCAACTCCCATGGTATCCCAAAGGTCTGTTGGGGGAGTTCATTGAGATGACATGACTGCCGGTTGATTTGCAAGCTGGAGTCAGGCAATGGGACACTCCTCAGCCCCGCTCTGTCCTTAGAATGTGCATCCTGCTCACCTTTCCAGCTCCCAGAAGCTGCCCCAAAGATGTAGCCTTGAGATAGTGATGTGGTGTTGAGACCATCTGGATGGTATACATGACTGAACCCAGGGAAGGCATCTATATAAACTTAAGATTCAATAGGTAGGTATAGAGATCTATTCATCTTGTAGCTGCCCAAGACAAGTCTCACATTTAAGTTCCCTTGCTTGTTAAACCTGCCATCTACCAATCAAGAATGGCCTGCCTCTTTCTTAAGTCTCTTCCAGCCCTCCAGGTATGGGGACCAATTTCAGATTTCACGTGGGAAGCTCCCAAGGTTGTGAACCAACAGGGTCACTGGTGATGTCCAAGGGAAGTAAGGGAGTCTTGTGCAGGGAGTTCCACCCCATCCCACTCATTTGGGGGCCTCAAATAAGATCTGTTTGCACTCAGTGCTAAACCACTGATGACATCGCTAAAAACAAAACTGTTGAAATAAGATCCTTCTCTGCGAATGAAATATAAAAACTGAAAGACAGATATGGACAGAGGCCAGGGGAATCTCATGCAGCGAGGCTGGTGTTAACGTTTGATGAAGGGACCCTGCAGACCCAGATGTCTCAGGCTGGAGGGCACAGTTAAGGATGGGGCTGAGGTCTTCAGGTCCCCATTGTGGGTCAGTGGCCTTGTACCCCTGTCAGGATAAAAAGGGAAAAGAGAGAAATCAAGACTTTTATGGGACCCTGCAGACCCAGATGTCTCAGGCTGGAGGGCACAGTTAAGGATGGGGCTGAGGTCTTCAGGTCCCCATTGTGGGTCAGTGGCCTTGTACCCCTGTCAGGATAAAAAGGGAAAAGAGAGAAATCAAGGCCAGTGGCAGAGGTGTGTGGGCTCTGTGTCTCTTGGTAAGGAAGTGTTCCAGGCCCAAGGCCCCTTCTTAGGGTGCTGATGGGGATTGAAAGACTGCACATGATACTGCTCTTGGATACTGGTGCCATAAGGACCTGAAAATGAATGACTTTGGGACATTTGGGGGTAAATGAGGTGACCCGTGGCAGACAGGTGCTCATATGCTCAATATGCTACCACTGGGCAGGATTTGACCTTCAACAAACCCAGGTCACCACAGGAGTTTCGGCCATCCATTACATCAATGACATCTTAGCCGGAAAGCCCACCAAAAAAGCAGGTGGAGGTGGCACTGCAACTAGTCATTGATACAATGACTAGTGGCAGGTGGGCTATAAACCCAGAGGAAGTACAGGACCCAACAGAGCAGGTGCATTTCCTAGGGGTCACTTGGGCACAAAGCCAAAGAAGTACCCTCGATAGAGTAAGAGAATTATTGGCTCTGATGGTATCCTCTGTTAAAAAGGAGGTCCAGTATTTCCTAGGCCTTTTTGGGTACTGGAGACAGCCTGTACCCCACTTGGATGTTCTTCTGTTCCCCCTAGTTAAGGTGACCCACAAGGTTATCAGTTTTGAATCAGGTCCTTTGTAGCAGCAAGTCTTGAAAGCTCTTCAACAAGCTCTGGCCCAGCCACTGCACTGGGACCCTCAGAGCCTACACCACCGATGTCCATGACCTCCACACATGCTGATTAGGCAACAAAAAACTTCCACTAGGGGATGCTGGCCTCTTGGATTTTGAAACCGTAAGTTGCTTAAGGCAGCCACCAGATACACTCCTTTTGAAGAGCAACTCCTTGCTTGCTCTCGGGCACTGGTAGAGATGAAACATCTCAGAGCCAGAGTATGGCATGTGACTCTGTGACCTGAACTGCCCATTCTTGCTTGGGTGTTTACGGACTCCACCAATAAAATTGGACAAGCTCAATTGAGCTCAATTATTAAGTAGAAATGGTATAACCCAGGTGAGGCCTGGTAAGCCTGGACAAGCCAGCTTACCAGGAAAGACTGAGCAACCCACAGGGAATGCTTTGCCCCCACCCCCACAGCTACCCAGGGCCCAAGATTCAAAGATATGCCTGCTCAATGTCCACAATAGCCAAACTGTGGAAAGAGCCAAGATGTCCATCGACAGATGAATGGATAAAGAAGATGTGGTATATATATACAATGGAATATTATGCAGCCATCAAAAGGAATGAGATCTTGCCATTTGCAACGACGTGGATGGAACTGGAGGGTGTTATGCTGAGCGAAATAAGTCAATCAGAGAAAGACATGTATCATATGACCTCACTGATATGAGGAATTCTTAATCTCAGGAAACAAACTGAGGGTTGCTGGAGTGGTGGGGGGTGAGAGGGATGGGGTGGCTGGATGATAGACACTGGGGAGGGTATGTGCTATGGTGAGCACTGTGAATTGTGCAAGACTGTTGAATCACAGATCTGTACCTCTGAAAAAAATAATGCAATATATCTTAAAAAAAAAAAAGAAGAAGATAGCAGGAGGGGAAGAATAAGGGGGGTATCGGAGGGGGAGACGAACCATGAGAGACGATGGACTCTGAGAAACAAACTGAGGGTTCTAGAGGGGAGGGGGGTGGGAGGATGGGTTAGCCTGGTGATGGGTATTAAAGAAGGCACATTCTGCATGGAGCACTAGGTGTTATGCACAAACAATGAATCATGGAACACTACATCAAAAAATAATGATGTAATGTATGGTGATTAACATAACAGTAAAAAAAGATATGCCTGCTGACCGTGTGGCACGGTTCACTGATGACTGCAAAACTAAAGACAGACAGAATCCTTGCAGCTATGGCCACCATTTAGCCAATAGTGGCCATCTTTTGGCTGGGACTGGATATGGACATTCTGCTCAGTGGGCTGAACTCCAGTGATGGTTGTGGTGATGGTTGTGTAGGCCACCCACACCACCAAGCCTTGCTACATTTTCACCAACTTGTGGGTCATTGCCAATGGCCTAGCCATCTGGTCAGGAGAATGGCAACTGAATGATTGGACTATCAAGGGGTTCCATATCTGGGGACAAGAACTATGTCAGCAGCCTGGAAAGGAAAAATATATGGTAATGCTCATGGCAAAGGACTTTTAAAAATGGAACATGAATGAACTCTCATGCCTATCAAACTTGTGCCCAATGGGTAACAACAGTAGCCCAATGGATACATCAAGGAACTGGACATGGAAGTCCACTTCAGATGCAAGAAAATGCCAAGGCCCAAGGAGTGATGCTGAAAGATGTCAAGACTAAGGAGGCAGTGCAATCTTGGGATTCTTGCCAATGGACACAACTCATCCAAAGAAGAAG
Organism: Halichoerus grypus; assembly: GCF_964656455.1. Classification (NCBI taxonomy): domain Eukaryota; kingdom Metazoa; phylum Chordata; class Mammalia; order Carnivora; family Phocidae; genus Halichoerus; species Halichoerus grypus. The sequence goes on along the minus strand of NC_135722.1, from coordinate 87,052,548 downwards.
GAAATTTGAAGTGTTGCAGGATCTGCAATCCGCATATTTGGAGCACTTAACCCAGACTCAAACAGTCCACATGTGGCCTGTTGCTCATGTGATGGGGGTCCCAAGCCATCAATGGTTCTGATCAGAGGCTGACACCCTCAGTGCAAGTTCAAATACATAGGGTACCTAGTACCCCATGCATGAAGCTTTCTTTGAACGTAGACATCTATCGAGAGGCAGACTTCAAATATCAATGATAGTACAAGACCGTCGTACATCATGCAACTTTACTTTGCCACTTAACCTGTAGTTAAACCAGACACGAGCTTCATACAATTGGCCTAGAGACTCTTCTAAAGAGTGCTCCCTGACCAGAGTGATGGGTGCTCCTCTGAGTTAGATGTTCTCTAACTGGCCTATGAAGTGCTTGTCACCCTCAGATGGGGCTTACTCTTTGGAATTTCAGGGTTCTCGGGTGTTGGTACAAAATGATACTCTAAATTGGAAGAGCCCCGTAATTGGGACACATTGTAGGTTTGCCAGAGGCACTACAAGAAAAACAATCAGATAGCTAGTTCCATTCTGCTGACTGTGTCCTCATACCTGGCATAGACTCACATGCCCTGGAAAAAATGGTATGTCATTAACTATGGCAGAGATAGTTAACACTACTCCCCACGCTGTTCTCAGCGAACTCACTAGCCATGGCAGTGATGGAACAGGGTGGTGTCTTGCCAACACCTCTTGCTGTGTAATGTATCAATAATTCAGGGAAGGTAGAAACCAAACTGCAGAAAATCCAGGCTCTGATGGAATGGTTTTCACTCGTGGATTCCCTTAGACTTTGATGTCTTTAGTTGAAATAACACGAACACTTGGGGTTCCTGGTTGAGGACCATCCTCCAGGGAGGCCTAACCATCCTCTTGGGTCTGGTCCTCCTAATAACCCTAGTGAAATGCTGTCTCAAAATGACAGAGAGGCAGCCAACCACATCCATATAATAGGTGGCTTAGGGACCCCATGAGCCCCGATTTCACCTCCTAATTCAAGGTGGGCAATGGTCCTGCTGGATTTGATATGTTTCATCTGCTGTTTCAGTGGCTGAGTGAGGATGGGGGGCAGGGGAGAAGGCTAAGAAAGGCAGCCTCATGTGCAGTCTTTCAACCCCCAAGGCCTCATAAGGATGGGTCTCAGGCCTAAAACACTTCCTCACCGAGAGACAGAGAGCCCACACAACTGTGCTGGGCTTCCAGCCTTGTGTGGGAACATTCTTCCCTGTTTCAGACTCAGTGTGTGCTCCTTTGTTCTGCTTGCGACTGTGCATCAGTGCCCCTCAGGGACACCCCAGCATTCAGTTTCCCACACTCTCTGGTGGAGGAGCTGGGGTCCTTCTGCCCTGGCATGAGAGGGGTGCATATAGACCAGTTGCTCTACATTGGCTGCCAGGGCCAGAGGGGCACATTATTAGATCTGTCTCTTCTCTATGTGAGCAAAGCACTGTTCCGTCCAGTGCCTTACAGTGTTGTGTTTTCCTTGCTGACTCTGAAACCGAGATGCAGTGGGCAGAATGTGTGGATTTCTATTTCCGGTAGCTGACATTGTGATGAGCTTTGCTATCCTCTGTGCAGTTAGAGTCCTCTCCTTGGACTGTAACCAGTGTAGTGTTCTACCCAACAGTTTTATTTATCTTTCTCTTTTGAATATCACTATGTTTTTATAAATGGTTGGTATTCTATTGGATTTTCAAATTGTCCCACCTTTAGAGTCTTCGTTCAGGCTGGCTTCTGTGGCCTTTTGACGAAGCTCCTATTCTTACCCGGGTTCCCCCAAGTCAGAGCCTGAAAAAAAGTTTGTGTACAGGTAGTATATTTGGGTAGGTGATTCCAGAGAGCAGGAGTGAAAGATGAGGGGAGTGTCACAGGAAGGAGGGACAAGTTGGCCACTGGGACTTTTTTTTCTGACTTTTTTTTCTGACTTCTTAAGGAATTTTTTAAAGTATGTATCAGAACTATCCACCCATGGGACAAAAAGGAAAGCATTTGTTGCTTAGATACTATTCCCCATTGATGGATTACGGCTTCATGGGCATTTATTCTTCCCAAATTCCCTGTTGCACATTCATGACCACCGAGTGGAGTCCTGCCAATGTTCTACGTCCTGCAAGCCTCAAAAAAAGCCCCAAGGCAGGAAGCGAGAAATCGTTGCACAACCAGGCAGGGAAGCACTCTGTGACTGTACCTGTCAAAGCTCACATGAGCTGCTCACCACACCCACAACTAAACTGAAAAGTGTGAGATGATTTTGAAGTATTGCACAAGAGATGTCTAGTGCTGCTCATTTTGAGCCACTCATGCTTCTCTCAAGTCCAATGCATCACAGGGTTTCCTTTCATGCACTGGCCAGTCACAATTTCTGCAAGAGGATGAGTGGAGCAAACATCGGTCCCCACTGCTCCGCTGCTTCTGAGGCCATCATTGGGATGGTCACCACATACGCCCCAATCTAGATTCCCTCACCCTCACCAGCCCGTCAGCTTGGAGCACACTTCTGAAAAGAAGTTCTCTCTCTGGTCCAGTGCTATTCTCATGAGTTTACCAAGGTAGCTTTCCACACCTTCCTTTCTACTCATACATGTAACACACACTCCCTGCACCTGTGTGTGTGTGTAGTATAATCTCATGATTGTGAAACAAAACAACACACAAAAAGAAAAGAAAAAATGAACTGGATCTAACAGACATATACAGAATGCTTCACCCAACAAGGACAGAATACACATTCTTCTCAAGGGCAAATAGGACATTCTCCAAGATAGACCATATGTCAGGCCACAAATCAACTCTCAGTAGATATAAAAAGACAAAGATCATACAAAGTATCTTCTCTGAACACAAGAGGACGAAGTTAGAAATCAATAACAGAAAGAAAACTTGAAAATTCACAAATTTGTGGGAAGTTAAACAACACACCCTTAAACTCCCAATGAGCCAAAGAAGAAATCACAAGGGAAATTAGGAAATACTTAGAGATGAATGAGAATGAAAACAACACACTAAAACTTTTGAGATGCAACAAAAATGGTACTAAGAGGGAAATTTATAGCTAGGAATGCTGACATTAAAATCAAGATCTCAAATTAACAACCTAGCTTAACCACTCGAGGAACTAGAAAGAGAAGAAAATAACCCCAGTGGTAGCAGGAGGAAGGAAGTAATAAAAATCACAGCAGAGGTAAGTAAAATAGAGACCAGGAAATCAAGGAGACTGAAATTTAGTTTTTCAAAAAGATTAATGAAACTGACAAACCTTTACCTAGCCTGATCAAGAGAAAAAGAGAAGCCTCAAATTACTAAAATCTGAAATGCATGTGGGGGCATTACTACTGATTCTATAGAAATAAAAAGGATTATAAGAGAACAATTGTACTATGAACAATTATAGGCCAACAATCAGTAACCTACATGAAATGGACAAATTCCTAGAAGCACACAACCTACCAAGACTGAATCATGAAAAAATAGAAAATCCAAACAGACCTCTCTCTTTCTCTCTTTCTCTCTTTCTAGAGGGGGGTAAGGGGCAGACAGAGTAAGAGAGAGAATCTTAAGCAGGTTCCACACCCAGTGCAGAGCCCAACTCGGGCTCGATTTCACAACCCTGAGATCATGACCTGAGCCAAAATCAAGAGTCAGACGCTTAACTGACTGAGCCATCCAGGTGCCCCAGACCCCTAACTCTTAAAAAGATTGAATCAGGAATCAAAATCCTCCTGACAAAGAAAAATCCTGGACCTAATGGCTTCACAGACTAATTCTACCAAACACTTAAAGAAGAACTAACACCAATCCTTCTCAAACTCCTCCAAAAAATTGAAGAGAAAGGGACACATCCTAACTCATTTTTATGAGGCCAGCATTGCCCTGATACCAAAACCAAATAAAAACACTGCAATTAAAGAAAATCAGAGACCAATATCACTATGAACATTGATGCAGAAATCCTTAACAAAATACTAACAAATAGAATTCAACAGCATATCAAAAGGATTATATACCATAATCAAATGGAACTTATTCCTGAAATGCAAGGATAGTTCAACACATGAAAATCAATCAATGTAATACACCACATTAACAGAATGGAAAGTGGGGAAAACCTGATATGATCATCTCAATGAATGCAGAAAAAGCATTTGACAAAATTCAACACCCCTTCACAAAAAACATTCAACAAACTTGGAATAGAAAGAGACTACCTCAACATAATAAAGGTCATATATGAAAAACCCACAATTAACAGGATACTCAGTGGTGAAAAGTGAAAGCTTTTCCTCTAAGATTAAGAACAAGACAATTATGCTCACTTTTTCCACTTCTATTCAACACAGTATTAGAAGTTATAGCCAGAACAATCAGGCAAGAAACGCTAGAAAGGAAGAAATAAAATTATTTCTATTCACAAATAATATGATCTTGTATGTAGAAAACCCAAAATATCACACACACACACACACACACACACACACACACACACACAAATTATTAGAAGTAATAAACTAATTCAGCAAAGTGTCAAAATACAAAATCAACACTCAAAATATCAGTTGTGTTTCTATACACCAGCAACAAAAATCTGAAAAGGAAATTAAGAAAACAATTCTATTTCCAAAGCATCAAAGAGAATAAAATACTTGGGGTGCCTTGGGGGCTCAGTCATTTAAACGTCTTACTCTTGGCTCAGGTTATGATCTCAGGGTCGTGGAATCAAGCCCTTCGAGGGCTCCGAGCTCAGTGGGGAGTCTGCCTGGGATTCTCTCTCTCCCTCTCCTTCTGCCCCTCCTCTCTCTCTCTCAAATAAATAAATATTTTTTTAAAAAGAATAAAATACTTAGGAATTAACTTAACCAAGAAGGTGACAGTCTTGGGGCGCCTGGGTGGCTCAGTCGTTAAGCGTCTGCCTTCGGCTCAGGTTATGGTCCCAGGGTCCTGGGATCGAGCCCCACATCGGGCTCCCTGCTCAGCGGGAAGCCTGCTTCTCCCTCTCCCACTCCCCCTGATTGTGTTCCCTCTCTCGCTGTGTCTCTATCAAATAAATAAATAAAATCTTTAAAAAAAAAAAAAAAGAAGAAGGTGACAGTCTTGTACACTGAAAACTCTAAAACATTGCTGAAAGGAATTAGAGAAAACATTAAGAAATGGAAAGACATCTTGTGTCCATGGACTGAAAGACAATTTTAATACTACCGAAAGCAATCTACAGAGTCAGTGCAATCCTTATCAAAATCTGAAGGACTTTTTTTTTGGACAGGAATGGAAAAATCCATCCTAAAATTCAAATGGAATTCAAGGATCCCAAATAACTAAATGATCTTGAAAAAGACGAACAAATTTGGAAGACTTGTACTTCCTAACCTAAAATTCACTAGAAAGCCACAATAATCAAAACAGAGTGGTACTGGCATAAAGACATAGAGATCAATGTAATAAAATAGAGATCCCAGAAATAAACCCTTGCATATAAAGTCAAGTGATTTTTTTTACATGAGTGCCAAAACGATTCAATGGGGAAAGGACAATCTTTTCAACAAATGGTACTGGGAAAACTAGATATCCACACATAAATGAGTGAAGTTGTATCCTTATCTAACACCATATACAAAAATTAAGTCAAAACGGATAAAAGATTTAAACATTAAGAGCTAAAACTATACAAGTCTTAGAAGAGAACATAGGGGAAAATCTTCATGACTTTGAATTTGTCAGTGATTTCTTGGATATGACATCAAGAGCATAGGCAACAAAAGCAAAAATAGAAAATTGGATTTTATCAAAATTAAAACTTTTTGCATCAATACACACTAACAGAGTAAAAGGCAACCCATGGAATGGGAGAAAATATTTGCAAATCACATATCTGATAAGAGATTAGTACCAAATATATAGAGAATTCCTAAAGTCAACAACAACAAAATACCCAATTCAAAAATGGGCAAAGCACTTGAATAGACATTACTCTAAAGAAGATATATACAAATGGCCAATAAGCACATGAAAAGATGTTCACCAGCATTATCATTAGGGAAATGCAAATCAAAACCACAATGAGATACTACTTCGTACTCATTAGGATGGCTATTATCAAAAAACAGAAAACAAGTGTTAGCTAGGATGTGTAGAAACTGGAACCCTGTGTACTACTGGTGGGAATGCAAAATGGTACAGCTGCTCCAGAAAACAGTAAGGCAGTTCCTCAAAAAAATAGAATTACCATTGGATGCAGCACTACTTTTGGATATATACACCGAAGAACTGAAAGCAGGAACCGGGGCGCCTGGGTGGCTCAGTCGTTAAGCGTCTGCCTTCGGCTCAGGTCATGATCCCAAGGTCCTGGGATCGAGTCCCACATCGGGCTCCCTGCTCGGCGGGAAGCCTGCCTCTCCCTCTCCCACTCCCCCTGCTTGTGTTCCTGCTCTAGCTATCTCTCTCTCTGTCAAATAAATAAATAAAATCTTTAAAAATAAATAAATAAATAAAAATGAAAGCAGGAACCGAAAGAAATACTTGTACACCAAGGTTTGTAACAGCATCGTTCACAATACCAAAGGTGGAAACAATCAAAAGGTCCATTGACAGATAAGTGGATAAACAAAATGTAGCACATTATATGTAGTGTATGTCATATATATTCCTGCCTTAAAAGGAAAGAAATTGATACATGCTACAACATGGACAAAGCTTGAAGACATTATGCTAATTGAAATAAGCTAGACACAAAAGGACAGATTCCACTTTTATGAGATACCTCGAGTAGTCAAATTCATAGAGACAGAATCTAGAAAAGTGGTTACTAGGGGCTGGGGGACCGAGGAACGCATAGTTACTGCTTAATGGGTATAGAGTTTCAGTACAGGATGATGAAAAAGTTCTGGAGATAGATGGTGGTAATGATGGTACATTAATGTGAATGTAATTGATACCCCTCTTGTGTATAATTTAAAATGTTTAAAATGGTAATTTTTATGTTATGTATATTTACCACCAAAAAAAAAAAAAAATCCCGCACCACTCTGCAAACTTTTTAACTTTAACAATATACCATGACTATTTTCCTGGTCCATAAATACAAATCAAATTCAGTCTTTTTAATAACTGCACACTAGGGCGTCTGGGTGGCTCAGTTGGTTAAGCAACTGCCTTCGGCTCAGGTCATGATCCTGGAGTCCCGGGATCGAGTCCCACATCGGGCTCCCTGCTCAGTGGGGAGTCTGCTTCTCCCTTTGATCCTCCCCCTCTCATGCTCTCTGTCTCCCATTCTCTCTCTCAGATAAATAAATAAAATCTTTAATTAAAAAAAAATAACTGCACACTATATCATAAAACGACATGCTATACCATATTTAACCACTCCCACATTGACAAACACTTGCTCTTATAAATAATGCTGCAGTCCAAATCTTTAAGGAAGTTCTTATGATGTATTAGTTCTGTACAATGGAGTCTTCAAACTGCAATTACTGGGCAAAGTAAATAGTATATTTAGATCTTTCTTTAATCCATCTTCAACCTTTGTTTATTCATGGTCTAAAGCAAGGAGGAAAGATGCTCTGCATTTGTTAGGTTATGGATTTGGCTGCATGTAACAAAAACCTCCAATCACTGGGACTCATACCAGATATAATTTTATGTCTTTTTCACATAACCATCTGGAGATGGGCATTCCAGGACTGGTATGGAACCCAGCCTCCTTTCATCCCCTTACTCCACCATTCATTTTCCAAGATGGCTCACTACCATCTCCACATTCCAGTCAGTAGGACAGGACAGGGGAGAGGATGGGCACATCCCCTTCCTTTCAAGACTCCACCCAGCAGTAGCTGGTACCACTTCGGCTTCCAACCTATTGTCCTGAACTTAGTCATATAACCCATCCTAGCTAAAAGGGAGGCTGGAAAAAATGGTACTCATTCTGGATGGCCATGTACCCAATTAGGATCATGATGGCCCCAGGGAGATTAGATACATTTATCTTTTGTTAACTGTTTGATTTAAGCTACTTGATTTGTGTTATTTTTACAGATCAAGTTAAAGGCAGTCAAACTTAACTTTGCAAAAACTAGTTTGTCCTGACACTTGGATATTATAATTTGAGGCAGATATAATTTTCTTAGTTCTAATTTTTCAATATTAAGAAGCATCTCTACCCAGCAGTAACTACAACTGAGAGGTCACCCATTTGTTTCATCCTCATAGCTTTAGAGGAAAACATCACTAAAGAGAAAGCCTGACCATTGCGGGGATCTAGTAACAGGGAACAGAGTTCCCCAGGGTAACAGACATCCAGGACTCCACCTTCTCACCCATTTCAAAAACAATGGATGTGAGCAAATGCCAAGATGAGGCCTGGTAGTTAAATTTCTAAGCTGATGGGAAATAAAAGAGGTGCTCTCCCAGCTCCTGGCGCTTGCACATTATCCATCTGAATTGTGTGGCTCAATTAGCCTTTTAACTGATAGCAGTGCTTCTGCCATTATCTTCCACCAGGCCTCATTCACTCTTGTTTCATAGAGGAAAGATTTGCTCAGGTTGATGCCTTATTCTCAGAACTGCCTTCCTCTGACTTTATAGAAAAGAAAAGCAATTTGATCAAAAGAAGCCAGAGCTGGGCTCCAGTCCCCTGCCGCCCTGCTCCTGTATTTGCCTTTCTCTCTTTTAAACCTACCTAGAGCATCTTTTCCATGAAGCCTTTCTTGGTTTCCAGTACTGACAACAATGGAATAAGCTGGAAGGCATCTTAGAGATCTAGAAGGGAGGTTCTCAACCTTGACTTCCTGTGGTCACCTAGGTAACTTTTAACAGGTCCTTCTGCCCTCACTCCTCCCCAGATTCTGATCAGTAGGTCTGAAGTGGAGCCTTAGCTCTTGCTAAGGGGGAAGTTTTAACTTCCCCAGGGTATTATGAGTAAGAGTAGGAAACTACGAGGCCAACACCTTAACTGACAGATGAGGGCACTGAGACCACATGACAATACGAAGAAAGTCACGCATTTCTTCGTAGGAAGCGAGCCCCTTCCAGCAGGGACTTCCCTTCGCAGCTCTTCCTCCAGCACCTGGAACTGTGCGGATCTAACGTGCGGCAGATCTGGCAGGATGACCGAAGGAAGGAATCCATGTGACACTAGGCTTAAACCAGAAAATCGGACTCTGGTCCAGGATATGACACCACAGGCTTCCTTTGCTGGAGGGAGATCCGTGACTAGTTCGCCGGTGTGTTCACCGCGATTGTTGGCTCGGTAAACAGCCTTCCTTGCGACAGCCTCTGGCCCCAATCCTCGCCGCCTCCCAGGCTCTGTAAGTGCTTTGCATCACAGGAGGTCACGGCTGGTCGCAGTCGGCCTTGGGTGCCCAGGAACGGGCCCCCGTCCAAGCACACCTCAGGGCGTGTCTTGGGGCCGGGAACACCTCGGCGGGAGTGTCAGGGGCGTAGAGGGAAGTGCGGGCATTGAGACGGGAGGCCCCGCACGCCCACGAGGGCGGGGAGAGGCGGCCCGGGGTGGGGAGGGCCGGGCCGGGCGCTCGCACCTACCGGGTGGCTGCGGCAGTCGGCGCTCGACGCGGGCAGCGCAAGGCTCCGGGGCGCTGGGCGCAGGTGAGCCGCCGCTGCGGGCTGGAGGCTCGGACCCCCAGCGGGCCAGGCCAGGGGAGGGGGCCTCAGGCGGGGAGGGGGCCCGGCCAGGGCAGGGCGGGGGTGGGGGGTTGGGGGGCTCGGGCAGCAGAGCCGGAGGGCCCGGACGGCCCAGGGTGGGGCAGCTGATCCGCGAGCCCCCTGAGCGCGCACCGCTGTCGGGTCGCCGGCGGCCGCGGGGTGAAAACTGCTGCGTCCCGGGCCAGTCAGGCAGGCCGTGTGGCAGGGCCAGAGGAGCTTCGAAGTGTGAAGCCCCCGCCCTCCATTCCGCCCCGCGGATCCGAGGACCCGAGGACCCCCCGCCCGGGACGGCTCCTCGCTGGCCCAGAGGCCGGTCGGCTGCGCGTCGCCGTGGGTACTTAGCGCCCTACCGTCCGGCCTCGTGAGCGCCGACCCCCAAATACGACGAGCCAGAGACTCTCCTTAAGCCAGGAAGCCCAGAATTCAATAATAAGAGGCGATTGACGGATAAAGTTCCCCGAGTCGTGATTTCGCTTCCACTGCGGCTTCAGGGGGTAGGAGCCAAGGGGGACGACGAGCAGGGGTTGGGGAGGTTCACGTTGGACCTGAAAAGCGGTTTAGGCCACCCGTCTGGGTCCAGAAGGATAACCTCTGGAGATATATTCTAGCCCTAGATGTAAGAAGGATTTGCGCTTCAGAAAGGGAAACCCGTCGCTTTATGAAATAGATTTTATATTAGCCAGCCACCTCTTCTAAGAAGTGACCCATTGCCTTCCCCAGCTCTTCCGCCATTTGCGCCGGGGCTGCCATGTTCCTCCGCGTCCCCGACCGGTTGCCCCGGGGCCCCGCCCCCCGCTCTGTGGGGCTCAGAAAGTGGCGGAAGAATTTTTTCTGGGCCTTTACGTTCACTTTAATAGGTAGGACGGCTTATTGTTCCTAAGACACATGTAACATTTAACCAGATGTGCAACCTGCTCAGTACAGTCTGGAGTTTGTTCCTTGTCAAACCTTGTGGAGGACGATCCCAACGCACCGTGAGACACGGCGCCGGGGCCACTTCCGGCGTCGTTCCTCCCGAGAGTTGACCCGCTTTAATAAGGATGTACTTACCCTCTGCTCCTGGAGTTTCTGGAAAAGACGTGGAATTGATATGAAGGCTTTATTGAATATGGTGCCTTGATTTTACGAGGGAGAGTGCCTGACGTAAGCAGAAGGGAAGCATTATTTCCGGTTGGGCATTATTAGTTCTGGTATTAGGACAGCCAAGTATTCAGTTCCCTTTTAAAGGACTTTGATTTCCTCTCACTCCTTCCATGAGAGGCAGGACAGTAGCACCACATACTTATCTCATGCTGTGAGTTTTTCCTTGTATTCTGTGGATTCCTCCCTCAGCCTTCTGGTGGGCAATGGTTGTGATGACCCAGGTGAAACTATAAAGCTCGAGTTTGACACCAGTGATTCTGTTTGGGGTGTGCCCCAGTATGTCCTTGGTTGTGTCTCTTGCCTAATCTTAGCAGACGGCACTTTGAGATAGGGAGAGAAGGACTAAAGAGAAAGACTTCTGCTAACTTGAAAGTTAACATCAGCTGCCATGCTAAATTGGTCAAAGTACAGATATTACTTATGTTGGTTATAATCAAAGGATTATCTCTTTTCCTCAATAGCATTTGCCTGTTGGAAATGGATAAGGGCAGTTTTACCATATGTAGAACCACTCCCATAGCCAAAGTTCCTGTTATTGCAAAACGTTTTATAATTGCGGGTGAGAGAATGGAAGTCGCCACTGTGTCATCAACTAATGGATGCATACGAGACAGATTTCAAATCTGTATTTATTTCTAGAGACAGGTTGTAAGACAAAAACTAGATCATGCACAATACGATACAATATCCAGTAGGAACAATTAGGGGCAACCAGTAAGTCCTGTAATCCCCACACTTCCTTTGAACTCAGCTTCCCTTTTAACCAGTCTTCTCCCCCAAACCTTTACAGGGGGCTAGAAATAAACAGATGATTTGAATTTTAGATCTTTTTCTTTGTCTTGTCTGTTCTCTGTGTCACAGGCTCCGCTTCTGAACGGACAGAGAAATTCAAAAGATCTATCAGCCTTATGTGAGGAAGAATTTAAGCTGAAGATACCAAAGTGCACTCATGTATTCCCTTGCAGGATTTAGATATTATAAGCCGTTGTTGATATCTTGCTGGTATCACATCATAAGGGGGCTTTACGGAGTACAAGGCGATTTCCATAAGCAGCACTGTGAGGAAAGAGTAATTGCTTAGTTCATAAATGGGGAAACTGAAACTTAGAAATACTGAGTATCTGGCCTGGGGTTATCCAGCTGTTAGTGCCAGAGCCAGGACTCAAACGAGAATTCCTTCCATAATACCTCAGCTACCTACACGGTGTCTTTTTGTTTGCTCCTTTAATTTAAGGATGGGGAGTTGTTTGTGATTTATTTCTCCTGACCTTTTATTGAATATAGTCTCTGACTTGAACTCCTAGAATCTAAATTTAGAAACGTTCTTGTTTGGTAGATTTCATGCACACCTTTGTTCAATGTAACTGCAAAAGTATTTTAGAGCTGAGGATAGCCTGAAATATTATCAAGCCCAATCTTTTTGTTTTTTCAAAGAACAAGGGGAGATACAGGGAGAACTAAGCAAATACCCAAACCTACTTTGCTAAAAGCTAGGCCTGCCAGTGTTCAGACTCTTTCCAGCATGTGGTCCCTTGAGGATTTCCTAGATATATAAATCAAGTGGTTCAGTTTGATTTACTTTGTTGCTTTGGGGTCTGTGATAGCAAACCATAGCCCCTCTGAATCCTGGACTCAAATATCTGTAGATCCTTCTGGTCTTACTGGGATTCCACGTTCCATGAGGGAAAGAGCTGATTGGTCTGGTGCATTGTGTTGTTCTAAGCACAGGACCCATAGTAGGCACTCAATAAAATGTGTTCAGTACCCATCAAATAAACATTTGAACAAGTATGAGATGTCATTAGGACTTCATTCAGCTACAAGTAACAGAAAATCCTACTATAGTAACTTAATAAGTGAGGAGTTTGTTTTTCTCAAATAGCTAGATGTCTAGAGGTGAGAAGCTCAGGACTGGGCCAGTTTCCTCTGTCTTCCTGCACCACCATCCTTCGTATGTGGCTTGCCTCCTCACTGAGAGACAGGCACCTCTTCTTTTCAGAGAGGGCTTCCCAGGAAAAAAGGGTAGAATGAAGGGCAGAAGACATGTGCCAGCTGAACCTGTGTTTTTGTTATAGTAAGATCATTCTTGAAAGCTCCACCCAGTAGACTTCTTATACCTCATTCATATAAGAACTAAGTCACATAGCCACTCCTAACTGTAAGGGAGCCTGAGCAAATCTAGTGTTTTAGTCGGCCATGTTGCCAATACAACAAAATAGGGATTCTGTTAAGGAAGAAGGGGAGAATGGATAGTGGGTAAACAATTAGCAGTACCTGCCATAGTATGTTCTATGAGTCATTGACTCTTTGTTTCTATATGGATTGTTGTTGTTGCTTTATTTTTACTCTTTGTTGTTGTTCTTTGGTTTACTAAAAAAGTGATAGATAACACAGTGGTTGTAGAGGAACTTTTTAAAATTATAGATTCTGAGGTCCCACCCAAGAAATGCTGATTATTTAGGTCTGGGTTGAGTCTACAAATCTGAATTATATAAACTGGCACTCCAGATAATTTGAATGCAGGTGGTCACAGGATCACAATTTGAAAAACATTGAATTGGGGAGTGGTTTAGAAGAGGCACCTTCATTTTATTTCCAAAGTCTTTCCTGCCTCATTCTTCTTGAGGCTATTACTTTCTTTTTTAATTTTCTATTTTGGTCAATATAAATAAATATGTAGTCTTAAAAGTCACAAGTTCTACAAGGTTCTTACTAAGTCTACACTGAGCTACCTCCCTAGAGGCAACTATTTTCAATGCTCTCGGCTACGTTTCTATCATATTTACCACCATATTCCCAAATAACATGCTAATACTGGCTATTTCTCTTTCTTTTCCCAGTTCTGGATAGTATCTACTGACATCCTGCCTGGGAGGATAAGGGTCTCTCCCTCATACCCTCATTATTCTTTCTCACATTTTCTTCCCTTTCTTGCAAGGTCCCAATATAGTTATATCCTAATTTTTTTGATATAACGATATTTGGTGTTTACATTATTATGACTCTGTAAATGTTATTCACAACCCAGCTATGTGATAAACCATGATTTCTACACTTCCTTTCTTGTACAACCTTTTTCTATCCCCTGGACTTAGTAATTGCTACCTCTTCTTCAGTTGTTTAGTGCTTTTTGAACATGCATTACAGTTCTGACTCAAACTTTGACAGGATGGTAAAATTCCTCCCAATAAAGCGTTAAGTAAGTAGTCAATTTGATTTGCTTTTCTTGGAAGCATCCCTGCTCAGCCCCCCCCCCCCATTCTCTGGGACTGGTTATTCTGAGCCCCTTGTTACACTGGGAGCTCCCCTGGCTGCCACCTTGTCTATTGTACTGGATTCTGATTCTTGGATTGCATGCCTTCTCACTCAGTTTGGTTTTGCTGGAGCATAGCTTCCTGAGAAAGGGCGCATGGAGGGAGAGGCAGATTTATCCTGAAGGTGATGAAGCTCCCGGGGCCTCTATGAGGGCTGCAAACTGTTCCAAGTTGACGAGTCAGGAGGAAAAGCCAGGTCGCCATCATGAAGCATTTTTGGCACATTTTCTAAAGAGATCTTAGAAGCAAGAGCCATGAACCTCCAAGGCTCCCATTTGTTGTGATTTCTTTTCTCAATGTAAATAAATAGTCACATCCACACCCAATTCTGTGTTTGTAATTTTATGACTTTTTCTTAAAGGGGGCTCCTCAAATTATGTAAGACGCAGGCCCCACAAGACCTGGCTGCTTTTTCAGACTTTGTACATTCAAGATGTCATTTTTCTTCCTTCACATTTGATTGATGGTTTAGCTGAATATAGGATATTAATTGGAATTAACTTCCCCTCAGAATATTGAAAGCATTGCTCCATTTTCCTCTATCTTTTGATAGCTCGGTTGAGAAGTTGATGCCATTCTGGTTTCTGATCCCTAGTGTTTTGTTTTTATCTCTGGAAGTTTGTAGGGTTTCCTTTTGTTTATTCCTCATGTTCTGATATATCATGATGTTGTTAGTTGACTTTGGCTTTGGCTTTTTTTTCCCCCATTGTTTTAGGTACTTTAAAGGCCTTTTCAATCTAAAAATCATATTCTTCAGTTCTCAGTTTTGTTCTGTTGCATAATTTCCTCTGTTCTTTCTGCAGCTTACACTAAATTACTTAGATGCTGGAGCTCTTGAATCTGCCCTCTTATTTGTCTACAGCTCACACTAAATTACTTAGATGCTGGAGCTCTTGAATCTGCCCTCTTATTTTATCTTTTCTATTTCTATTTTTAAAAAACCTCTCATATTTTAGTTCTAATAAATCTTCCAACCCCCATATTAAATTTTTAAATTTCTACCATCATATATATATGTGATATATATATGTGATATATATATATATATGGGGTTTTTTTTGAGAGAGAGGATGAGCGGGGAGGAGGGGCAGAGGGAGAGGGAGAAGTATGGCCGGGGCGGGGGGGTGGTGATTGATCCCAGGACCCTGGGATCATTACTAGAGCTGAAGGTAGATGCTCATGAGCTGGGTGGCACATTGAGCCACCCAGGCACCCCTTAACAGGTCATTTAGAAGAAGATTTAATTAAGGTGGAAAATTATAATTAGCTTAATATTTGTCTTTAAGAGGTTATATTGAGAAAATATTTTTCCAATACCTCTAGAGAATGTCTTAGTTATAGAATTTGGGAGAAAATTTCTGCCCTTGAAAGTCACTCTCCAAATCCATACTATTTTCTTTCTTTGCTCAGCCTGGCATGTGATAACCCAAACTTGGGGCAGATTCAGCCCTCTTTCTTTGCTGGGAAAGTTTTAGATCACCTAAAGGCATCAGATAATATGTGTCCCTGGTTTAGCTTTTAGTGACCTCTTCACTGGAAAGCCTAGGCATGAGATACCAGATTTTCTACTGTTGGCTCTTCCTTCTCAGGCACCTTTAAAAACAACTGCAAAGCCCTTGCAGGCTAGGGCCCAACCTTGGTATCTCTGTTTCTCCAGCACCTAGAACCATGCTGATACACAAGAGGCCCTGGATAAATGTTGCTTGAATCAAATTGACTCCATTACCCATTTTAAATTAACCTTTCCTAATGGTCCCCTTGCTGTTTCCTCTGTTTATTTTGCATCTTTTTTTGTCACTTTTGCTGTAAGATGATACCTCATTCTTCAATTTGATGTGTAGATGTGTTGGAAAACAGACTGGAAAGATCTTCTACCAGGACTCCAGGTAGAATTTCCAGGGGTGAAAATTCTCCATATCATCTTGCTGAAGATGTAATAATTTCTTAGGTCATCAGCAAACACCCTACATCTGGTACCATCTTGAACCAGTCGTATTTGAATGCACTTTTTGCCTCATGTTCCATGCCTCACTTATACTGTCCTTTGCTTCCTTCCACTCTCTTTGATCTGGCCCCCACTTTGACCCAAACCTTCTCTTTGTTCTGTTCTAATGTTGTTTTTCTGCCTCCTTTCCCCTACCTTCATCTGCCATCTGGTATATTTTGCAGAAAGCACAGTGATGTACTAATTTCAGAAGACCTACCCTGCCTATCAGGAAGACATCTTTTTAAACTAACCCAGAATGATGATAATGAAGAATGAAGAATCTCTCTCTTCTGGCTGTTGTTGAGATTGTTCCTATGCTTTGTTCCCACTGGGATTGTTTATTCTTATATGGAAGGCTCTAGAACAAGAGCTAAACTACAGGATCATTGTAAAACAGTGATCTGTAGATTAGTGTTTCTCAAACGCTATCACTCACCACAGAACTTGTACTCTCATGGCATGGAGGCTTGGCTGAAAACAGCATGGCATAAGCTACAGTCTCTCTTAATGCTAAACAGTATATGCTACCCAAAATACATCTCTGTTTTAACGTGAAAATCATTTTTCCCAAAATCTTGAGGTGAAATTGATACTACAGGATGATAACCATGTTGGTCATGTGATTCCAGATATTTTTGGCTTACCCACACATGGGTCTAAGAGGCATAGTACAAGATGATCTCTGAAGGACTCATCTAGCTCTAAAAATTATATGAAAAATAATGTTAGCAGCAACCTTACTAATGACTGGACTTAGGGACTAGTTTCCTCATGATTCAGGATTACAGCTGAGTTGAATCAGTTCAGTTCAGATCAAGAACTATTATTATATGGCAAGCTTTGTGCTAAGCTGTGGGAAGTTTAAGATGAAGCAGATAAGATCTCTGCTCCTGAGGTACCTATAGTCTAGTGAGTAAGGCATGTAAATGTGTAATTTTCATACAACAAGAGATAAAAATCCAGATATGCATAAGGTACTATGGTAGCACTGAAAAGGGGGGAGGGAATAGCATGAACAAAGTGTATACTGTAAGGTTTGTGGTGGGAAGAAATGGGAAATGAGGCTCAAGAGACAGGCCAAGGGCCAGGTTCTGGATATATGCCATGCAAAGGGGCAGACTACATCGGTGTGGTGGTTAGTCAGTGAAATATTTTAAATTTTATAATGGTGTAGTCAGATTTACATTTTAGGTAGCTGACGCCAGTGGCAGAGTAGAAGAAGGGTTTATGGATGGCAGGATTACAAGCATTACAGTAATCAAGGCAAAAGACAATGAGAGCCTAAATGAGATAACCATTGTAGGTATAGAAAGGAAACAGAGAACACCAGAAAATTTGGGGAAGCAAAATAAGCAGAGTATTTTAGTCTCTTGGGAAATTGGGACACTGTGGGGCAGAGTGGGGGATGAAGGGGTATCTAGAATGAGTCCTAGAAATCTGACTTTAGGAATGACTGGATGGATGTTAAGCCTCTACCCAAGTTTGAGATATAGAACAGAAGCCAATTTGGTGGGGAAGGCAGATGATGAATTCAGGTTGGGACATGTTGACTTCAAGGTGTCTAAGAAGAATCTGTGTATTTATGTGTGTGTTTGTTGCTTCACCAGGTTGTTAGATGTATGAGTCTGAAACTGAGGGCAAAGGTCAGGCTAGAGATAAGAGTCATCAGCGTGCAGGTGGTAATTGAACTATGGGTGTGTATGAGTTCTTGCAAGAAGAAGATTGTATATAGAACAGTGGACCAAAGTGTGCTAGTGTTTAAGAGACAGGAAAAAGAAGAGAACCCTTCAAAAGAGAGGAAGAAGATTACAGATGATGACGAGAGCTAGGACAGAAGAGTATCATGAAAGCCAAAAACAGAAGGTAAATTCCAAAAATAAGTGACTAAGTGACATCTTCAATTAGAGTAGCACTAGAAGAGAAGAGAGGTCTATTCAGATATTATTTTAAAGATTCCCACTGATGAAACAATATGGAGAACATTTGGTGACATCTACGAATACAATTTCAGGGTCATGGTAGTGAAGGAGGAGAAGTAAACGGAGAAAGCAACTGTCTTTCCAAGTTTTTCCAAGAAACTTAATGATTTTGACAATGTTTGATTGCATTACACAAAACCATCAAAATTCCTTTCTATCGAAAGAAAATTTAATGTAAGTGGTAATTTAGTTCAATAATTACTGACTTTCCAAAGAATTTTAATATTAGAAATTGTTTTTAATTATTTATAAATAAACCTTTTAGCAAAGGAGTTTTGGCTCTGGACTAGGGGAGATGGTGAGAAAGAGATCCACATATTTTGAGAATATACATACAAAGTTTAAAAAAAATTGGAAAACTATTACATTGTTTCAAGATAACGTATGTAGTAAATGTATGTAGTATATAGTAAAACAAAAGTGAGTGAATGCTAAACACACAATTCAAAATGATGTTTCCTTCTCAAGAGGAAGGAAGGAGAGAAGCCATCAAGGAGGTGTCAACAGGAAGCTCCAAGGATGTTAGTAATGTTCTCTTTCTTAAGCTGGGCCATGGGACACAGTTGTTAAGTCATTCTTTCTAACTTTTACATACATTAGCCATATTATTTTTATGTCTGAAATAGTAAATAGGAAGAGAGATACACAGTGGTTCTTCAGAGATCCAGGGTCAAAGCAGATTTTTTTGGTTTCTTTTTCCTTTTTCTTTTATTATTTTGTGTGGGAAAAGTCTTGGGCATGGTCATAGTTGAAGGGAAGAAGGCAACAAAGAGTGAGAGAAGTTCATGAGTAATAGAAGTAGACCCAGAGGACACAGATGGAAGATCGGCCTATCAGAGGGGTCAATTTGAGAAGAAGAGTAGATGTGGATATCTATGCATTTGTAGGTGAAGAAGAGATTGTGATTGGTGCCTTCTAGTCTCGATTATGTTCATGGAATGAGAGGAAAGGTTTACCCAGAGTTACGTGAACTCAGGTTTGAGGGAAGGGTTGAGTTTTCAAAAACCAGACTATGGGAATGGGGAGTAAGACCTTGCACGTGTCAAGAAGCACTGCCAAGTGCAGTAGGAGGCCCAGCATCCATCTTGCTCACTGATGTAAATGCTGAACAAGTTCACTGATACTACAGAAGGAAGGAAGAATGTATTAGAAATGTGTTCCTTGTTGCTTAAAAAATAAGCCAAACTTTCAAGTCCAGGGATGCCCGTCCTGCTGTAATGTATGCCGAAGTGACTGCTTGTCCTCGTTGGTGACATCCACAACTTTAGTTCCATTCTTCCCCCACCATGTCTGACTTGCTCTGTCCTTTTCATATTTCATTTCATTTTTGTGATGTGTTAGGAGCAAACACAGAAAGTGATTTTAGAACTAGGAAAAGCTATGGAGATGACCTCTTCCAAACTACCATTTAACAAAGAAGTTATGATCCTAAGAGGTTACATATCTTGCTCAAGGTCACAGAGTTAAGTTCTTAGCAAAACGTGGACTAGAACCCAGGTCAGCTGACTCAGAGGTCAGTGTTCTTTATTAGTTCTTGAGAAATCATGGAACTTAGCCCAGATTTGTTCTTCAGTCTTGAACTCAGGATTCCAGTAAGGCTGCCTAATTTTCATGACAGTTTGAAAGAGACAATCAAGAAAGGCCCAGCTCTCGGGCGCCTGGGTGGCTCAGTTGGTTAAGCGACTGCCTTCGGCTCAGGTCATGATCCTGGAGTCCCGGGATCGAGTCCCGCATCGGGCTCCCTGCTCAGTGGGGAGTCTGCTTCTCCCTCTGACCCTCCCCCCTCTCATGCTCTCTCTATCTCATTCTCTCTCTCAAATAAATACATAAAATCATTAAAAAAAAAAAAAAAAAAGAAAGGCCCAGCTCTAACACCAGCCCCCTCTGTGACTAGAGGATTGCAATCAATATATTTCATGACATTCAACCTTTCACAAGTATATATCTCCATACTAGATTATAAACTCCTTAAAGATAGGGGTCATTTCATTTTTTTTTTTTTAAGTTTTTATTTTAATCACCCGGTTGCTCATCATGACAAGTGCCCTCCTCAATCCCCATCACCTATTTCACCCATCCCCCACCCACCTCCTCTCCGGTAACCATCAGTTTGTTCTCTCTGGTTAAGAGTCTATAGTTTCTTTCTTTCTCTCTTTTATTTATTTGTCAGAGAGACAGAGAGAAAGAGAAAGAGCGCACAAGCAGGGGGAGCAGCAGTCAGAGGGAGAAGCAGGCTGGCTCCTCACTGAGCAGGGAGCCCGATGCGGGGCTCGATCCCAGGACCCTGAGATCATGACCTGAGCCAAAGGCAGATGCTTAACTGACTGAGCCACCCAGGCATCCCAAGAGTCTATAATTTCGTGATTTGTCTTTCTTTCTTTTGTTTTTTTTTTTTTTGCTTTGTTTCTTAAATTCCACATATGAGTGAAATCATACAATATTTGTCTTTCTGACTTATTTTGCTTAGCATAATACTCTCTAGTCCCACCCATGTCACTGAAGATGGCAAGATTTCATTCTTTTTTATGGCTGAGTAATAGTCCATTGTATGTATACATATATGTGTGTGTGTATATCCTTATCCTTTATCTTCCTTATCCATTATCAATCAATGGACGCTTGGGCTGCTACCATATTTTGGCTATTGTACTTATTTAATGCTGCTGTAAACACAGGGGTGCATGTATCCCTTTGAATTAGTATTTTTGTATTCTTTGGGTAAACACCCAGTAGTATGATTGCTGGATCATAGGGTAGTTCTATTTTTAACTTTTTGAGGAACCTCCATACTGTTCTCCAGAGTGGCTGCACCAGTTCATATTCCCACCAACAGTGCATGATTGTTCCTTTTTTTCCACGTCCTCACCAACATCTGTTGTTTGTTGTGTTGTTGATTTTAGCCATTCTGACTGGTGTGTGGTGATATTATAGTTTTGATTTGCATTTCCCCAATAATGTGTGATGAGCATCTTTTCATGTGCCTATTGGCCATCTGTATGTCTTCTTTGGAGAAATGTCTGCTCATGTCTTCTGCCCATTTTTAATTGGATTATTTGGTTTTTGAGTGTTGAGTTTTATAGTTCTTTATTTATTTTGGATATACTGGATATGTCATTTGCAAATATCTTCTCCCATTACATAGGTTGCTGTTTAGTTTTTCTGATTGTTTCCTTCGCTGTGCAGAAACTTTTTGTTTTGATGTAATCCCAGTAGTTTATTTTTGCTTTCATTTCCCATGCCTCAGGGAACCGATCTAGAAAAAAGTTGCTATGGCCAATGTCAGAGAAATTCCTGCCTGTGCTCTCTTTTAGGATGTTTATGGCTACAGACCTCACATTTAGGTCTTTAATCCATTTTGAATTTATTTTTGTGTATGGTGTAAGAAAGTGGTCCAGTTTCATTGTTTTGCATGTTGCTGTCCAGTTTTCCCAATGCCATTTGTTGAAGAGACTATATTTCTCCCAGTAGATGTTCTTTTCTGCTTTGTCAAAAATTAATTGACCATTTAATTGTGGATTTATTTTTGGATTTTCTATTCTGTTCCATTGATCTGTGTGTCTATTTTTATGACTATACCATACTGTTTTGATTACTACAGCTTTGTAATATAACTTGAAGTCCAGAATTGTGATGCTTCCAGCTTTGCTTTTCTGTTTCAAGATTGTTTTGGCTATTCAGGGTCTTTTGTGGGTCCATACAAATTTTAGGAGGGGTCATTTCTTATTCGTTTTATTATTTCCTCAGCACCCTGCATAAAGTCTTTTTTTTTTTTTTTAAGATTTTATTTAATTTATTTGACAGAGAGAGACACAGCGAGAGAGGGAACAGAAGCAGGGGGAGTGGGAGAGGGAGAAGCAGGCTTCCCGCGGAGCAGGGAGCCTGATGTGGGGCTCAATCCCAGGACCCTGGGATCACGACCCGAGCCGAAGGCAGACACTTAACGACTGAGCCACCCGGGCACCCCCGCATAGAGTCTTATATTTAATAGGATCACAGGAAGGAAGGAAGGAAAGGAAGGAAGGAACGAACGAACGAACGAACGAACAGACCATCTTTTGCTTAGAAATCAAACTCAGTTGGAAGGTAACTGAGTTCTTGTTCATGGAGTTTTGTTCCATAGCTCATGAAGTCATGCCAGAACAGGGTTCAGATTCTTATTCTCGTCTTATGCCTTCTGACCAGTTGTTCCAAGGACCCACCTACAGAGAAAATAACAGTGACAGTAGTAGTTATGAAATTTTAAAAAGAGTGATGGACTCCGGAGTGACTGAAGGGCTCTCAGGCTACTGTTAGAGCAGGGGTACACTCTGCCGGAAGTTCAGGACTAAAGCACCATCACATCAGCTGTGGGCAACAGAGAATTTTCACCTCTGTACTTCTGCTTCTTCTGCATTTTACTACTCAGCAGCTCAGAGAAGAAGGAGAGGTGATAAGCTTGTTATTTGCAGAGTAACAGAAAGCTGAGTCAGGCAGGGTTGGTTATATTCCAAAGTAAACTCAGACCAGAAGCCATCTGAGTGTTTCTCTTGGCAAGAACAGATTCAAAAAGTATAAAAACCATGTCGTGGAGTAAAATAATATGCTATATCCTCCCCGTAACCTACTTGCCTACTGACCAAACACACGTCCCATTCCTATTAAAAAGATATTCAACCAGTACCCTCTCCAGAGTCAGGTAAAGGTTCCACATGACTCCCCCCTCCCCACTTGGAATTAGGTACTGAAAGCAAAGGACAGCAGCCTTAGTTCAATAATTATATATCCCCTAAGAGAGAAGCCCAGTTTCTCCCCCCATTAATTGTGGGAATAAGTATAAGAACACCATAGAAGAGAGGAAACTAACATTTGTTAAACATTCACTCTAGTTAGCTGCTAGACACTCCCAGTTAATCCTCACAAGATGCTTCTGTTAAGGTCCCTGTTTTGGAAGAAGGGGTACTAAAATTCAGAGAGGTTAGAGAACTTGTGCAAGCTCTTACCAGCAGAGGTAGCAAAAGCAGGACTGACTCTCCATAGTTCATGTTCTTTGTATTATGTGACTATACTTCCCCTTAAAGGAACATGTATGAACCCAGTTTCCTTTAGGGAAATCTGGGAAATTGGATGCACCCGAACTAATATAAAACTTGACTTGCATCTTTTGTAACTTAACCTTCCTCAGGCCCATTTGTGAGTTGGTTCATATCCTTTCCAGAGACTCTTGGGCACACAGGACCACAATGTGTAGTTTTTTTGACTTTAAGTATACTGTTTTGTTCATTCCCAATCTGAGATAATTTCAAGGTTTAATGCATTCCACCCATGGAGGAGAGTGACATTTGGTCTTTCTTGGTAAGGAAGGTAGGAATGGTAGGGTAAAGAGAGTAAGCAACATTACCGAGCTCAACTCTGACTATATGGATGATTGGCTGCACTTGTTCCTTAGCTTTTGCATGTACTATTTGCTTTGCCTGGCACTGTATCCACCCTGCCTATGCTTACCTGTTTTTCAAGGAAGTTTTAGGTACACTTCCCTCTATAATCTTTCTCCTATTTCTCGCGGGGTGAGTCAGAGTCCTCCTTTCATTGTCATAACTCCACACACACTATTAAAACATTTAATATAGTGTCATAATAGTTGAATTACTCTTTCTTCGCCAGAGTTCCGCCTTATTGAAGGCAAGGTCCTTCTCTGAAGATTGATGAAATCCATTTTCAAGAGTAGAAGGGTAGATAGACAGGCACCAAGACAATTCAAAGCGGGAAAGAAGAATCTTTCATCAGATGGCTGGGATAGTTGGATATGCAAAAAATGAAGTTGGATCATGACCTCACGCCATATACAAAAGTTAATTAAAATGGATCATAGACATAAATGTAAGAGCTAAAACTGTAAAAATCTTAGAAGAAAACACAGGAGTGAATCTTCATGCCCTTGAATTAAGCAGTGATTTTTTAGACATGACAGCAAAAGCACAAACAACAAAAGAAAAAAAATAGCTAAACTGGACTTCATTTAAATCAAAAGCTTCTGGGACACCTGGGTGGCTCAGTCGGTTAAGCATCTGCCTTCGGCTCAGGTCATGATCCCGGGGTCCTGGGATCAAGCCCCACATCGGGCTCCTTGCTCAGCGGAGAACCCGCTTCTCTCTCTCTCTCTGCTACTCCCCCTGCTTGTGCTTTCTCTCTCTCTCTCTCTCACAAATAAATAAAATCTTAAAAAAAAATAAATCAAAGCTTCTGTGCTCCAAAGGACACACTTGAGAAAGTAAAAAGCCCACAAAAAGAGAGAAAATATTTCCAAATCATATATCTGACTTGTATCTATAATAATATAAGGAGCTCTTACAACTCAACAATATAAAGACCCCAATTTAAAATGGGCAATGAATTTGAATAGGCATTTCTCCAAAAAAGATATACAAATGCCCAATAAGCTCATAAAAAGATGCTTCACATCACTAATCATTAGGGAAGCAAAATGAAACAAAACAATGAGATATACTTCATACCCACTAAGATGGCTAAAATAAAAAAGATGAACATGACAAGTGTTGTTGAGGATGTGGAGAAATTGGAACCCTCTCACATTGCTGGTAAGATTGGAAAATGGTGCAGCCGCTTTGGAAAAGAGTCTGGTCATTCCTCAAAATGTTGAACATAGAGTTATCATATGATCAAGCAATTCCATTCCTAGGTATATGCCAAAGAGAAATGAAAACATAGGTACACACAAAAATATGTACACCAATATTCATGGCATCATTATTCATAACAACCCAAATATCCATCCATAGATGAATGGATATTATGTATCAATTATACTTCAATTAAAAAATCTAAAAGAGGGGCGCCTGGGTAGCTCAGTCGTTAAGTGTCTGCCTTCAGCTCAGGTCATGATCCCAGGGTCCTGGGTTCAAGCCCCACATCAGGCTCCCTGCTCAGCAGGAAGCCTGCTTCTCCCTCTCCCACTCCCCCTGCTTGTGTTCCCTCTCTTGCTGTGTCTCTCTCTGTCAAATAAGTAAAATCTTAAAAAAAAAAAAATCTAAAAGATTAGGGGCGCCTGGGTGGCTCAGTCGGTTAAGCATCTGCCTTGGGCTCAGGTCATGATCCCAGGGTCCTGGGATCAAGCCCTGCGTCAGACTCCCTGCTCAGCAGAGACCTTCTTCTCCCTCTACCTCTGCTTCTCCCCCTGCTTCTGCACTCTCTCTCTCTGTCAAATAAATAAACTATTTTTTAAAAATTTTTAAAGATTAAAATTTAAAAACCAGATGCATGGATAAACAAAATGTGACAGATCTGTACAATGGAATATTATTCAATAATAAAAAGGAATGGGGGTCCCTGGGTGGCTCAGTTGGTAAGCATCCAACTCTTGATTTTGGCTCAGGTTATGATCTCAGGGTCATGAGATAAAGCCCTCCCAAGTTGGGCTCCCTGCTCAGCAGGGAGTCTGCTTAAGGATTCTTTCTCTTCCTCTCCCTCTGCCCCTCCCCCTGCTTGTGCTCTCTCTCTCTCTCTCTCCCTCTAAAAGCAACAACAACAGCAATAAAAAGGAATGAAGCACTGATACATACTACAAGATTGGATGAACCTTGAAACCATGCTAAGTGAAAGAAGCAGAGATATATGATTACACTTACAGGAAATATCTAGAATAGGCAAACCCATGGACACAGATAGGAGGCTAGTGGTTGCCAGGGTTGGAGGGATTGGGAGGAAATGGGGAATGACTGCTAATGAGTACTGGATTTCTATTGGGATGATGAAAATGTTATAAAATCAGATGGTGGTAATGGTTGCACAACTGTGAAGATACCAGCAATCACTGAATTACACACTTTAAAGGACTGAATTTTATGGTATATGAATTATATGTCAACAAGGCTGTTATTTGAAAAAAGAGAAAGAAATAGCAAGAAAGCACTTGAGACTTCTAGAACCATATGAGGGTGACTTTGAGATTCATTAGGAGAAACTGTCCCAGGAATACTTAGTTGAAACCTTCAGAGTGTCTTCTTTGATACATCTGAGTTGTCTTTTGTAGTGATTTAGTAATTAAATCTATAAAAGTGTATGGAACAGTCAACTAAGTGATGAACAGATAAAGAAAATGTGGTGTCATAGGCTGAATTATGCTCCCCACCCCCCAATTCATATGTTGTTGAAGTCCTAACCTCCAGTACTTCAGAAGGTGACTATATTTGAAGACGTGGTCTTTATTTTTTATTTTTTTATTTTTTTAAAGATTTTATTTATTTATTTGAGAGAGAGAATGAGAGAGAGAGAGCATGGGGGGGGAGGGTCAGAGGGAGAAGCAGACTCCCTGCCGAGCAGGGAGCCCAATGCGGGACTCGATCCCGGGACTCCAGGATCATGACCTGAGCCGAAGGCAGTCGCTTAACCAACTGAGCCACCCAGGCGCCCGAAGACATGGTCTTTAAAGAGATAATTAAGTAAAATGAGGTCGTCAGGGAGGGCTCTAATCTAATCTAACTGTTGCCCTATAAGAAGAGGACACAGGCACACACCGAGGGAAGATGTATATAAAGACACAGGGAGAAGACAGCCATCTTCAAGCCCAGGACAAAGGCCTCAGAAGAAACTAACCCTGCCAACACCTTGATCTAAGACTTCTAACATCCAGAACTGTGAGAAAATAAATTCTGTTTTTTAAATCACCCAGTGTGGTTTGTTACAGCAGCGTTAGCAAACCAGTAAATGCAGTATATGCATGCAATGAAATAGCCATAGAAAGGAGTAAGTAGTGATGCATGCCACAACATGAATGAACCTTGAAAACATGATGCTAAAAGGAAGAAGCCAGTCTGGGGGCACCTGCCTGGCTCAGTCAGGGGAGCATGTGACTCTTGATCTTGGGGTTGTGAGTTGAGCCCCACACTGGGTGTAGCAATTAAACAAATAAACAAACAATTAAAAAAAAAAAGAAAGCGAGTCTCAAATAACTACATGTCGTATGACTCAATTTATATAAAATGTCCAGAATATGTAAATTAATAGAAATATAATGTACATTAGTGGTTCCCTAGGACTTTGGAGGGAGGGGGGACTTGGGAAAATGGAGTCACTAATGGGTTAGGGGAATTTTTTTGTGGGTATGAAAATGTTCTAAAATTGACTATGGTGACTGATTTTACAACTCCATGGATATACTCAAAACCATTGAATTTACCCTGTAGGTGAAAATGGTATGTGAATTATATATCAATAAAGCTGTTCCTTAAAAAAAAAAAAAAAAAAAAAAGCATATGGAAAGCAAGGGAGAAAATTTCTAGGAGTGAGTTTATGCCCCATAAACAGTTTTGAAGGTAGAACACTCTAATAAGTGGTGACATAAATAACAAAGAAATAAAGGCAGCCTGATCTCTGTTTCCTTCAGAAAAAAAGCAGGATAGGAAGCTGGCCTAGAATAGAGCAGGGTCTCACAGCCTCAGCATTATTGAGATTTGAGCTGCAGAATTCTTTGTTGTGGGGGGTGTCCTGCACATAGCAAGATGCTTAGCAGCACTTTCAGTCTCTACCCACTGGATGTGAGCAACGCCACCATCACCCCCAGTTGTGACAACCAAAAGTATCAACAGACACATCACCCCCTGTTGAGAACGGGGGGACTGGAGAAATGGACCTAAAGGTTAACCTTACAATGTAACAAACAGACCCCTGCTTGCCTGAATTTTAATTTTGCTGTCTTTTAAGGCAGGGCAGTAGGGTGGGGGTAGAAGAACTCAGGCACCATTTCGAAAGAGAAAACGTGTCTATCTGATATCAAAAAGAAAAGGGGGGAGTCGGGACAATTCCAGATACAATTTGCCAAAATTGTCTTTGGCACCTTTTTGGTACAAATTCTGCCATTCTTTATGCCATCATAACTTCTTCCCTGGATATAGTAAAGCTTTCCAGTATTTTTTTAAAGAAACTACAAAAGCCTGAGTGTCCTACCCATAACATGTTGATCCGGTATATCTGTATGACTCATAACAATTTAGGTTATACTAGATAAAAACAACCCGCAAAGCTTAGTGGCTCATTACAACTGTTTATTTTTCCCATGCCATGTGTTCATCATGGCTTGTTTGGGGCTCTGCTCCAGGTTTCCTCACTCTGGGATCGAGGCTCATGGAAGAGCTACTGTCATGAACATTGATAGTAATGTGGTAAAGGGAAATGTGTTCTGAGGGTTCTTGAACTGGCAATTACGTATTTCTGCCCAGAACTAACACATGTCACTTCTGCCCTCAACTCACAAGACCCCACCCAACCACAAGGGGGCCAGAAATTGCAATTGTACCATGTGCCTGGAAGACAGAGAGCCAGAAATAACTAATGAATAGTGTTACATACCCTCAAAGTACTCTTCCATATTGCTTTCCCTGTTCATATAATCATATGCCGATATACATATGTAATACATATATGCAGGACATTACCATTGCTCAAAATGGGGTCATATATAAGTAGTCTTTTCCATCTTGCTTGTCTCAGCCAACTATCTCATGGAAAACCTTCCAGTACAGCTGGTATGGCTCTAATTCAGTCTTTTTAATGATTATGTAATATCCCATGGTGAAGATAAACCATAATTTACTAAGTCAAATGTATGGCTAGAACTAAGAAGAGGTCCAGGTTCTCTGTAATAGTTGGTAATCTATACATTTTGTATCCTGTCATCTCAAATTGGCAAAAATTGGCTTTAACTCCTCCCCCTGCCATGAATGCCAAGTCCTTAGCTCTAATGTTGGAGAGTGCGGGTTGCTAAGCCCAGGCACTCAAGGAAGAAAATAAAATTCGATTTCCTTATTTTTGATTCTCTCACTCATCTAAATACATCCTTTCACTACTTTCTTCATCTAAAATAAGGGAACATGTGGGCTTTATTAAGAAACAAAGGGCACCATATCAAGTTTTATTTTTAACCACAGGCAAACTACATCAAGCATAATTTCTCCTCTGCTCCCTCCCTCTACTTCTGTGACTCTCCAGTCCTCTTCTTTCCCTGTCTCCTACTCTTGCTTACTCTTCCCTCCTTTTTCTGTTCTGGACATCTTTAACTTGTCTTCCATTTCATTTCCTTATCTCAGATTAAAATTAGAGAATGTAGAGGGGGGAATGGTTAAAGAGGACAAGGAAAAGCATGTCAAACCTCTTATGCAAATGATGTTCCTTTTCCAGTGATCTCCTTAGACAGGACATGAAAAGTTGCCCAAACCACTAGTCTTCTCATCTGCCAGGTTTAACTTAAAGCTACCACCTCTCCAAAACACTCAGCCCTCCCTTCACACTCTATCTCATACAATATCAAAAAATAGCAAATATATTAAAATAAAGGAAGCTTGTCTTTGCAGAAGCACTTTCTGATGTTTTCCTCTGTGGGTTTTCCTTAGATTGATTTTTTTTTTTTTCTTTTTACATCTCAGGGTTGTGAGGTCAAGCCCTGTGGAGCCTACTTAAAAAACAAAAAAAACACCTGAGCTGAAATCAAGAGTTGGACGCTTAACTGACTGAACCACCCAGGTACCGCTGAAGTAGTTTATAGTGTAATTCTAAAGAGCTTATCCCTTAAACATTTGCTTTTTATTTTTTAAATTATTTTTTTAAAGCTAGACTTCTCAGGGACTTAACCTATTTGAATGGTGTTATCCAAATTATTAGAAATCTAAATTTTTATTTTTCTATTTGAAGTTGGTTATTGCCTTGCGCCTCCTAATTGAAACTGACCCATCCTGTATTTCTACCACATGTCCTATGAGGTAATCAAATAAACTAATCTAATAATTGGTTATTGGAAGAAATCTACCTCCCTGCTCCTCTCCCTCATCAAATCAAGGTACTCAGCCTTCCAAGTAGCGTAAGTAAATTTAGAAATGGTTTCTACAGACATGCTGTGGGCCCTGCATTCACTGATGTGAATCTGAAACCAGGTAAAAGGGGAGGGTGGGGCTTGACAAATTCATACGAACAGAAAGGACTCTGCCTTTATTCAGGGTATTGCTCCTCAAAAAATGGGGAAGGACAGGAAGGATTTGCAAAGCTGGTTTTTCTGCACTTCTGGCTAAGAAAACAAGGGAGTATAACAGGCTTGATCATGAAAGGGACCTGTAACAGGCCTTTTACTTTTGTTTTTTTGTTTGTTTTTGAAGACTTTATTTATTTGACAGAGATACAGCGAGAGAGGGAACACAAGCAGGGGGAGTGGGAGAGGGAGAAGCAGGCTTCCTGGGGCTAGATCCCAGGACCCTGGGACCATGACCTGAGCCGAAGGCAGATGCTTAACCACTGAGCCACCCAGGCGCCCCTAGGCCTTTTCAGGTAAAACAGTTGGAGGCCCTGGCCTTTCTGCCTGAGGCCATGGGGGGACATTAAAGGGACATTAAATGAAAATGGAGGCCTTTTTTTTTATGTTGATCAATATAGGGTTTAAGAAGAATGAGAAGAGAGCCTTCCAGTTATGGCAGCATGGATAGATAGGCAATTTCTTTCTGCAAAAGCAAAAAACAAACAAAAAATGTATAAAACTAGACAAAATTGTCAAAACCAGCCATTTCCAGGAACTGGAAATTGACCAAAGTCAGACAACAAATTAAGAAGCTGTTCTGACTTTGTTAAATTAACATTTGTTAAGTAGAGTCCTGGGGTGTCTGATGGTGAGTCTCTGTTCAACGAAAGACTATTATCGAAGTAGAGAATTTTATTTCTCAGAGGTCCTGGAGAAGTACAAGGCATGCCTCAAGGGGCCACCTGGGAGGTGAAGGCAGAGTGCAGGTAGAGAGAATGACAGGACCTGGCACACATACCTTTATGAGGGTCCACAAGTGGAGCCCTTGGGATTCCCAGGCTAAGCCTGAATTGGTCAGTTCAAACCAGAAAGAACAAGGTTTTGGTCAGCTTCACAGGGGTCTTATTTAAGGGGTACACAAGGGGAAGGCCCTGGGAGATGGGGGAGACCATTGGGGAAGTCCTATCAGGAACTTCCGCGTACTCATGACTCTGCAGTTGTTCTTTCGGGTATGCTCGCAGGAGGAGCTCATACCAGGTCAAGGCCCCTGCAGGCCAGTTGGCCACATGAAATGGAGGAGGAGACAGCAATATTCTGGAGTAGTTCAGCTAAACTCGCAACAGAAGCTTTTGTTTTTGAAAAGCTACTAGACCCTCAGGTAAAACAGTTGGAGGCCAAGGCCTTTCTGCCTGAGGCCACTGCCATTATCCCCTCACTCAGCCAATGACTTTTAAGTAATGTGGTGCTAGCTATGAAAACAAGTAGTTTTGCTGCCATGGGAAACAGATGCAATCCAGGGTGGTGATGGTGGGGGGGGGGCGGGTTGAAAATCCTTGGCTCTGGGTTAAACACGGGAATGAGCAGGGAAAATGGGGGGTGGGGAGAAGGTGGGGGGAGTCAGAAAAAATAACTGAAGAATTAATGGCTGAAAACTTCCCAAGTTTGATGAAAAATATTAAACTACGGACCCAAGAAGCTCAGCCAAAATCAAAAAATAAAACACATAAAGAACCCACAAAAAGATATATCATAGTCACACCGCTGAAAGCTAAAGATAACAGGAAAAACTTGAAAGCAAGAAAAAAAAGTAACTCACTGGGGAAAAACAATATGATTAATAGCTGATTTCTCATCAGCCAGAAGCCAATGGAATGACATAATCAGAGTGTTGAAAGGAAAAACTGCCAACTAAGAATTCTATATCCAACCTAACTATTCTTCAAAAATGAAAATGAAATAAAGATATTTCCAGATAAATAAAACTGAAAGAATTCATTGGTAAGAGAACTGCTCTATAAGAAATATTAAAGGATATCCTGTATGTTGGAAATAAATGAGATTAGAGGGTTATTCAAATGCACAGGAAGGAAGGAAGAACACTAGAAATGGTAAATATGTAATTAAATATAAAAGACTATATATCTGTCTCTATTTCCTGGAAAATGTGAGACTATTTAATGCTCACTTTGAAAGCACAGATACTAAAACTGTAATGATACAGAAAAGATTAGCATGGCCCCTGCACAAGCATGACACGCAAATTTGTGAAGCGTTCCGTATTTTTTTGTGGCATCGCTATATTGTGCACCTAAAACTAATATAACACATATGTTAACTATACTGTGCTAAAAAGAAATGAGCTATTAAGCCATGAAAAGACACAGAGGAAACTAAAGTGCATATTACTAAATGAGAGAAGCCAATCTGAAGAGGCTACACACTTTATGATCCCAACATTTGACATTCTAGGAAAAGGAAAACTATGGAGACAGTAAAAAGGGGTGGTGTCAGGGGTGGGGGAGGGGGAGAGATGAACAGGCAGAGCACAGAGAATTTTTAGGGCAGTGAAAATACTGTGTGATATTTATAATGATGGATTCATGTCATTATAATTTTGTCCAAACCCACAGAATGCACAACATCAAGAGTGAACCCTAGGGGCGCCTGGGTGGCTCAGTCTGTTAAGCGTCTGCCTTCAGCTCAGGTCATGATCCTGGGGTCCTGGGATCGAGCCCCACATTAGGCTCCCTGCTCAGCGGGGAGCCTGCTTTTCCCTCTCCCTCTGCCCTTCCCACCCGCCCACCCAATGCTTGCTCTCAAATAAATAAAATCTTAAAAAAAAAAAAAAATGAACCCTAAGGTAAACTATGGGCTTGGGGTGATTATGATGTGTCAATGTGGATTCATCCTTGGTTTAAAAAAAAAAAAAAAGCACCAGTCTGGTGAGTGATATCAATAATGGGGGAGACTATGCATGTGCGCAGGCAAGGGGTATGTGAAAAATCTCCCTACCGTACTCTCAGTCTTGTTGTAAACCTAAAACAGCTCTTAAAAAAAAACAAAAATGATGAAAACATAACCCATAATATACTACTTGGATGCGCATGTATTTGTTCCACAAATATTTGAGTGCTTACTCTGTCAGACCCAACTCTAAGTGCGTGGCTAACTGCAATAACAAAACAGATCAAATCCCTACTTTCAGGGACTTTACATTCCAGTGGGTAGAGCTGGATGCTTAAAAAAAAATCAATATGGAGTATCAGATAGTGATCCATGCTTTAAAGAAAATTTAGAAGTATACCTGGATACTATTTGGTAGGTAGTGATCAGCTGTGAATAATAAACATACAATGAATGAATTCTTAAAAAAAAAAAAAAAAAAGTATACCTGGATTGAAAAGTGGGACATGCCTGCTACTTCATACAAAGTAGTCCAGGACTAGAGTAACATTTGAACAGCAACCTGAGTAAAGTGAAGGAGAGACCTGTTGGCTCTGGGGGAAGCTGCTGGAAATAACAGACAGCCCAAGCCCTGAAGCAGGAACTATCCGTGCTTGGAAATGGAAGGCCAGGGAAGGGACCCCGTGTGGCAGGGCTGGAGGGGTAGGTCGGAGAGGTCAAAGAGATAGCTGGGATCACTAGGGCTTATGGGCCCTGGTAAGGACTTTGGATCTACAGAGCCATAATAATGAAACTAATGATTGAAGCAAATGAACATCATGTGACTATGGTGAACGTGAAGGGTTGAGGAGGAGAGAGAACTCCAGGAAGCTGGTAGATAATGCCTGACAAAGATAAACGAGCAAATGGCCGCCTGCACAAATTAACGAGAATCCAGGCAGCAAATACCAGAAGAAACAGTGGAAAGGGATTAAAGTGGTTTCACTAGTGGGTAAGGAGGGATGGAGCACGTGACTGCTGCTTTTCAGTAGAAGCCTTTTAAATACGATTTGACTTGTTTTTTAAAACTTGTGGAAGTTCTTGAGGAAGGGTGGAAAGCTCAACTGTAAATGTATCAGATGTGAAGCAGCCCATGTAGCCAGTGAGGGGGTGGAAGTCCTGACGGCCAGGGTTGGAGTAGTCCTCATAAAATAAGCCTTCATGTTATGTCCTTGAAGTCTTGTCTGCTGAGTGAGCACCCCTGAGAAAGAGTGGGTCCTTCTTCATACGGCTTATGATTTGGAATCCTCAGTCACATGTTTCCTGCTAAAATATCCATTTATGTTTTCTTCATTCAGCCACCTGACAGCTGTCCCCTATTTTCTTAGGTGCTGAAGAACACCGATGGCAAACTTTAAGGGCCATGCTCTCCCAGGGAGCTTCTTCTTGATAGTTGGACTGTGGTGGTCAGTGAAGTACCCACTGATGTACTTTCACCAGAAGGGGAAAAGCAGCCGACTGACTCATTACCATCAGTGTCTCGAGATCATTGAAGCCGCAATCAGAACCTTGTTTTCAGTCATTGGTAAGAAGGGGGTCATCTGGTCCAAGGGATCTCCCCACCACACCCTGAAACCTTAACCCATTTTCTGGATCCTGTGAAATGGATGCTTCCACTGGCAGATAATAAAAAGGATTTTCAGCGGGCCACTACATATTTTATAGTATCTATCGTGTACTGAGCTTTGTTACTGTTAACAGTTAATAGCACCTTACACCATAGTGCACCGTGAAAAACTACCAAATAAACTACATTCTTCGCCCTAGAAGGACATAGGTATAAGTTGTAGGAATAGAAGACATACCTGATGAAAAAGATAAAACGTAACAGAAAAAATAATAGAGTAAGCTCATGTATATGAATTAGCAAAGTACTAAATGCAGTTTAGTTTAGAAAAATCATCTTTTTTTCCCAGTTGTCTCTCCACTAGAATCTCAAGAGTAGCTACCACCGAATTCCTTGGCATATCCTCCATCCCCATATCTCAAGCAATTACAAAGATGGGGACTTTATGCTAGAGGACTAGTAAGAGAGGCAATGGAAGAAACTGAAGAAAGCCAGCAGAGGGCTATCGGAAAGGAATTTTCCTTTACTGTGCCCTGTTCCAACAAAACCCACACACTTCCACTGTGACTCGTCATCCACTCCACTAGTGGCCACATGAGAAGGGGCCCACTGCGCTAACACTAGAGAGTGTTCTTCCTCAGGATCCGCCCAGCGTGGGGGTAACGAGGAACTTTATTCTGCAATTGCATTTTGCCACTTCTCACCTTAGGCCCACAGCATCTCAGAAGGAACCGAAGCAACACCAGTCGCCCCTCTTAGAGTGAGCAGAGGCACCTAGCTTTGTTTGCCCAGCCCCGCTGACTCTTCCCATCCACCAGTCAGTCAGGCATCTTCTCTTTCTGGAGTCGAGGTGATGGGAACTATACAGCTTAAATGCTAAGGACAGCATCAATGTTGCCTAGAAAAATAGAGCTAGAAAAGTATTTGGCCTCTTTGCTGGGTGAAGCTACTGCTCATTCCACAAGATCTCCTGAGCTCCTACCCAGCAGGACCTCACTATTCCGGGTCTCGGGGATACAGTGGGGAACCAAGCAGAGTCCCTGCCCTCGCAGAGCTCCCATTCTAGTATCAGTGGGATTTCTTCTCCCGGGTCCTTTACACCAATTCCTTGATCCCTCACATATAAATTCGGGAAGGGGCTGGGTTTAAGAAAAAAAATGTTTGGGGAACAGGGTCCAGAATGTTGTCATGGAGGATTATTCTAGGCCCCAAGAACATTTTGGGCACCAGGCATAAAGGCCAATCTTTTGCCTTCCAAAACAGATGATGAAGTAGAAGGGCTAAGAACTACGAGCCACTGTCTCAAAGGCTTGCCTCTCATAAGACACAGTATGGCCAGAAACACCGCGGTGACAGGCCTTCACCTGGTTCTCCCAGTATTTAGGTACAGAGACCTTAAGCTATGGGAAGGACTCACGGCTCACAGAGCACACTCTGTGCTCAGGAAAACCACTCACTCGAAGTCTGCCCCTACGAAAATATACCTGGGAGCCGCTGCTCCCCCCTCAGGCATGCACCACTATCTTCCCCACCAGTGTAGTGTGTCTCTGCTCCGATCCCATTATTTTCAACCTAATGGTTTCGTTCTGGGATTTCTCTCACTGCTCACTTAGCCCAAAGATTCATGTATCAAGCACATTCTCACTTAAGTGATTATGCCTTGCTTTCAGCTCAGCCACTAGACAAATATCCCGGGGACCCGTGTGGCTGTTTCTATCGCTTCTTCTCTCCACACCCTGACCCCCAAAGGAACAACAGAGGCAAGATGTCTACACAGGTTCGTCGGCAAATGCATCTTACACTGAAGTAGCTGCACCTGAGGGGGCAAAGCAGGTGCACTGAACTGGAGGCCACTTCCACCCATGTCTCAACTTCCTTCCTGACTTCAATTTCCACTCTCACCCCCTGCAGGGATCCTGGCCGAGCAGTTTGTTCCGGACGGGCCCCACCTCCACCTGTACCATGAAAACGAGTGGTGCAAGTTAATGAACTGGCAGCACAGCACCATGTATTTATTCTTCGCAGTCTCGGGAATCGTGGATATGCTCACCTGTCTCGTCAGCCACATTCCCCTGGGGCTGGACAGACTGGTTATGGCTGTGGCAGTATTCACTGAAGGTAACTTAGTGGTACGGATGGAAAAAACAATGCAAGAGACTGACAAATTGTGTTTATGATGGATCAGGAGAGGGAGACCAGAAATACTGCAAATACAATAACTTTCCCCAGAAAATCCGAATCTCTGAATTTCAGACACCTGATTCAGAACTTGGTCCTGTGCTCTGGAGGATCCAGGGGACATAGTCCATAAAAGAGCCCATGAAAACATAAGGCTTTCAGCCAAAGTCTCTGGATCTCTGTGCACAAACTCTCCCTGCCCCCTCCCACATCACGTTCATGTGTATGAGAGCATGTGTGCACTTCCACGCTGAAACACACAGTAACTCTCCAAAACCTGGCTGGATGCCACCACGCATAAGGATAACTCCCTCTGTTCAGGGAAGAGAAACTGCACTCCACCTCTCACCCGGAATGTTCCTGTCTGGACTCCATGACAAACCTCAGGAGACCCAAGCAGCTAGGACAGATTTCCCAATATAACTCATATTAACCGGGGTAAGGAAAAAGCATTTTGTAATCCAACAACCTTACTTACATCTGTACCTCAGGAAGAGTTGGGGGGGGGGGGGGGGAGTTAAATGAGGGCAAAACTGAATTTCAAGTACACACACAAATTTGTCACAAATCAGCGTGTTTCACCTACGCATCCTGTACTGAGTAGAGAGATTTTAAAAGATCCATCCTTTGCAGCACATATCCACTTCATACATACACGAAATAAATCTAATCTGTGTCTGTTGCCCTATAATGTTATATAAACTGACTTCTTAACTGCTGGAAAATCTAGCTTTGAGACAGGCGTAGGAGGGCATTCTAGGAATGGTAACAGTGCAGATGAAGCCTTTGAAGCAGAAGGCAGCAAACCCATGATGGCCGAAATTGCTTTGTGCAGGTTTTCTCTTCTACTACCACGTCCACAACCGACCACCCTTGGACCAGCACATCCACTCACTCCTGCTGTGTGCGGTGTTCGGAGGGGCTTTCAGCATCTTCGTAGAGGTGGTCCTCCGGGACAATATTGTGCTGCAACTTTTCCGAACCAGTCTCGTTATTCTTCAGGGCACCTGGTTCTGGCAGGTAATTATTCAAAACGGTGCTCTTCACCTTGTGTGCATTCAAGGAGCCCCACAGAGCTCGTGCAAGGCAGGTCCGCAGGGCCAGCACTGACGTACACCACAGGAAGGGCTGTGGAGGACCACTGGTCTTCCCGTGCCTAGCCCCCGACTTAGGGCATTTCGTCCAGTAGTACCTTGCTGACGAGCTGACAGGCGGATCCCATGCAGCATACACAGCGAGCCCGCGTGCCCTCCCTAGCGGAGGCATGGATACCGTTTTCTAGGCCCCTGAAATGTGGTTTTAAGTAAGCCCATACTAAAGCCAGAATTAGAGCCATTCTCCCATGCAAAAGGCCCTCCTGTGCTCCCAGGGGTACGGGCGGGAGGAGGCCGTGGGGCACGTACAGCAGCAGGAGCAGCCGCGGGGAGGCGGGCTTGCTGCTCAGGACCGACTAAGGCTGGCTTCTCTGTATAACCCGCCAGATCGGGTTTGTGCTGTTCCCACCTTTTGGAGGACCCGAATGGGACCAGAAAGATGACGCAAACCTCATGTTCATCACCATGTGCTTCTGCTGGCACTACTTGGCTGCCCTCTGCATTGTGGCCATCAGCTACTCGCTCGTTTTCTGGTATGTCCAAGGGAAGACAACTTCTGTCTGGTTCTTCCTAACAACCCCCAGGTCCCCAAAATCTACTACACTACATCATTTTTACTTCCAGTGACCACCTTTCATAACTAAGCAGTGCTAACTTCGACCACTTTTTGAGTGCCAACTGTACGCCCAGGTCTGCAAATGAGGGTGATGAGATTCTAAGAAGTTAAAGGACTGTCTGGTCCCTGTCACCTGACAGACCCAGGTTTCAAAGGCAGTTCTGATGGACTTGAAGCCTGCATTGTGAAAGGAAAAACTCTGAATTAGGCATCAGTGCTGGACTACAGACCCCACTGTCCATCGTTTTGAGCCCATCATCTTATTCCTAGATTTGCCCCACCTCCTTCCCAGAGATGTGGCAATCAGACACGATGCTGTAACAGCAAGTGCTCTTTCAAGTGCTCGTCAGCGGTTACTAGAATAGCTGACCATTCCCAGGCACTCACTGTCCCAGGCCCTGCGGTAAGAACCTCACGTCTATTACCCCACTGAATCCTCATTATTTTATGAAGTATGTGCTGTAACGTTTTACAGACCGGGAAACCAAGGCTTCAAAGACTGAGTAACTTGATCGAGGTCACCCTATGAGTCAACAGCAGACCTGGCCTTGAACTGCGGTGCGAGTGACTTTTTCGATATGCTAATAATTAGTTCTGTTGTAGCTGCCCCTCATTTTCCTAGTTTCTGATTTCCCTCCCCAAAGCAGATCTACTTCACACACACACGAGTTCCATGCAGACCAAACAGAAGGGAACTTAAGGTCACAGTTTCCTTTAGTTCTTCTGCCTGGTCAGTGAAACAATAAGCTGGGAGACAGAAGACCTATGTTTAGTGTGTTACGACATCAACCATTAAATATTAATTATCTACCAATGAATAGTGTCCAAGCAAGATATGCGGACAACCACATTGTGGTTTCTTTATATGTTTGATAGACATATAAAGAAAATGCTTTAAGAACCAGTGCATGCCTTAACCATCCTTGGTTGAGAGAATAAGGGCATTCGGGGGCTAATTTCCTGCGCTCTTATTGTTGCTCTATTACAGCCATTTGACTCGGTTAAAGAGGCACGGAGGAGAAATCATTGGCATTCGGAAGCTGAAGTCAGATCACACTTACCAGACGGCCCTCTTGAGTGGCTCAGATGAGGAATAAGGGAGGCCACCCGTCATCAATGCGGGGTGGACAAGCCCCTTTGAGTACGAACAGCTAGAGTGTGCAAAGGGGTAGCTCATCTCCATTTCAATGCTTGCTCTGGTCTGCTCTTAAGGTTCTATATATTTGCACCTTCTCATTTAACTGACTAAAGTCTCTGTTGCTATGGTATCCTTCATAAAGAAAAATGAAGCAAGCCTTTGTGTCCCAGTATGAAGAGAAATCAAAGACTCTGAAAGTTTCAGAACAGGATGGGGCCTCATGGATGAATCCAGGATATGAATCCAGCAGAAAATACTGCTTTTGATAACTTATTCCTTTTTTCTGAAGAAAACAGGTAGCTTATCAGAAATTAAGTGAGACTGCCTTTATTTTAAAGATACAATTCTAGCACATTTTTTTTTTTAAGTAAAACAATTTATAAGCTTTGGTACTTTAAATATTACTTGTTAAACATTTCTTAATTAACCATTAATATTCCAGAGTACTGCAATACTACTCGTAAGTGATGACATTAGGCCAAAGGTGACTTTTTTTTTTTTTTTTAAACCAGGAAGCTAGCTAGTGGCCCAGCTGAGAGCTGGAACGCTGATGTTCTGGGTCCTCAAAAGTACCCTCACAAGAAGATGCTAACAGGAAGTCTGTATAATGAGGTAGAGAGAAAAATGGCAGGTTATTGAAGACCTTGAATTTAAATACAGCTGAAAGCAAAGGGTAAGAATCCTGCAAAGGATGTGGATCTTGAAATAGTAATATAAAGTCTTGACACTGTAATCCTGGTTCTGGATGTTTTTTCTTTCTTTTTTTTTTTTTTTATAAAACTTCCTTCAACAAATATTTATTAAACATCTACTTGGCACCGGCACTGAAATGGTTGGAAGGATTACTGAGATACCTGTCCAGCCAGGAATTCACAGTCTAACAGGAGAGAGATGCAGTTACCTACAGGGTGACTGGTGCCATAAGGGGTAAGTATAACTACCATGAATGTGAGGGAGGGGAGGAGATGGGGAGTCTGCCCTGGAGAAACATGTTCCGGGCATAGAGAACAGGAAGCACAGAGACCATGAAATCATGAAGGAACACGGAGAGTTTAGTTAAGTTCCACAAACTGACAGAAGTGGGCTAGGACAAACTGGAAAGGTCTTCCAGACCAACATATCATTCGTGTGTACAGCACCTCACACACACTGACAGGCACCGTCTCCCATGTGATTCGCACAACCACCTATAATAAAAGCACATTCGGTTCTGCAGAGAAGTTGATGAGCCAAAGGTCACAGAGCTACGAAGTCGCAAAGCCAGCCTTCAGGACTCCAAAGCCAGCTTGCTTCTCGATAGAGCCCCCCCAGCTACTTCACACAGATACGGCAGAGATCTTCGACACACAGCACCATGTGCTCTTGGGCAGAAATGCTGTACTTGCGTGAGAGCTGACCTCCCATGGTTAGCTAGCATTTCAGTGCTGAAGTCACATCTCAGGGATTAAGAATTGGCTACTTGAAAATGGGATTTAATTATGAGAAGAGAACCTGTGGGTCCCCTTTCAGGATCCAATTTTGTTTGCCTGCTAAGTAGGAACCCAAACATCCATTCAGTTAAGTACTGGAGGACCCATTATGGGCAATTAACATAAAACATGTTCTTTCCCGAAGAGACTGGAGGTGGGGGTAAGGAACCTATTCACAGTGTTCCTTTCATCGTAAAGATCGCTGCGGGTGGATGGGGTGGGATAGTGCGGCACACGGTAAGGAAATGTAGTATTTTCTGCAGAGTGAGGGGTTGAGGTGTGAAGATCAGATAGGCAACACTGAAACTTATTGTGATGCCCCTTTCATATCACGGTTTGGGATACCTTCATGGAACTAATCAATCCTGGAGAAAAACCTTCTTAGATGTGGTATTAAAGTACAAACCCATCACAGTGCTAGTCACCAAATCCAGTCTTAGGCACACGGTCTGAATAATTTTACCAACCTCTGAACCTTAGGTGCTGAGGCTCAAGGGCTCCCACAAGTTCTTCTGGGCATGTTCCCCCAAAACATCCGCCATAGCTCCCACATCTCTACAAGACCCCTGAGGTCTATATCCAAGGACCATGTTTGAAGCAAATGCTGCTGACATCCCTTGAACAACTCCAGCAGGGGCTGCCCTTCCTCAGCACCCTACCGACAGGCTGGGCGGTACCAAATCGTACTCAGCAGGGAGCCAGTCCCACACTAACATCCTGAAACGTCTCTG
This sequence comes from Halichoerus grypus, assembly GCF_964656455.1. NCBI lineage: Eukaryota > Metazoa > Chordata > Mammalia > Carnivora > Phocidae > Halichoerus > Halichoerus grypus. The sequence goes on along the minus strand of NC_135722.1, from coordinate 87,010,935 downwards.
TTCTGAGTGGGCAGGTAAATGTCTCCAGGCACTAAGGAGACAGACACAGCCAGGTGACTTCAGTAAATAAAAGAGTGGGGCAGGGCTGAATGTCGGAACTACTTTCATGCAATCACTTGTTAAGTAACTCCGAGAAAGGTTTGTTTTAACCAGCAATAAATACCTGAGACAGGATCCCTCAAATGTCTACCGTTTTCTCATTTAGAAACTGTCACTCGGACCCTTCATGTGAAATGTGACTCTAGGAAGCAATGACGTGCAAATATCAAAGTCCTGGAAAGGACAGATGCCCTCTCCTCTACTCAGCTAAAAGGCCATTTTTTTCCTTCATGGCAGTCCCTACCTCTCCCCCTTCCCCGTCTGACTTCTGTGCCAGCCCCCCACTACCAGCAAAAGCTCAGTCACCCCTCAGCCAGTTCACCTCGGCGCTCTGTAACCTGGGCTTACCCCCCCAATTCCAACTGTCCCCCCGTCTCAGCATGACACATCACAGCCACCCTCCCCTAGGAAGGCAGCAGAAAGGATCAGAAGACTGGATTTACATCTTGCTTTTCTTTAACCCCAACTCAGACCTGCAACCTGTCACAGGGATGAGAAGTCAGAAGAGGGATAATGCGGTCTGTTTCACAGAACTGCTTCAAGAATCAAATGAGATGTCTAGAAAGCCACCAGCCACTCTGACCTTCCCTGCTCCTCTGCAGCCCGTCTCATCACTCAGCAGCCACCTGGCAACCCCCTCTACCTAGGCCACGGAAATTTTCTGCCCCTCAACTCCACTTCCTTGCCAGAAAAAAAAAAAATCATCTCTGAATTTCCACAGATTAAAGACACATTTTTAATAATCTGGACACTCTCAAGAGAGACAGGGAAGCTCTGACCCTGCAGGAAAGCTCCACCATCCAACCCCTGCTCCCCTACAAAAGAGGCCTATGTTGTTAACAACCAGGGCTTTACTCACTTAACGACATTTTCCAATATTGTTCGGAGCTCTGCCTAGAGCTTGGTAGAGGCTGAGAAGGGGGACACAGCCAGGATGAAAGGACTAGTAAATCCCGACTGACCTCTCCTGTGACCGAGCGGCCTGGTGCGCACACCCACTCTCTTCTTGCCGTCTCTACTCTGGAGCAAAAGTCAGCAAAGTTTTACCTAAAGGGCCTAAGGACATAAATATTTTAGGCCTAAGGGCCATATGAACTCTACGGCAATGACTCAGGTCTGCCTTCTAACTGAAAGCAGCCATGGATAATACATAGACAAATGGCCAGGGGCTGTGTTCCAATAAGACTTTATTTACAAAAACTGGTAGCCAGCCCCAGGGCTGTGGTTTGCAGACTTGCTCTGGAGCAAAGCAGAACATACAATCTCTGCACCGCAATACGGTCTGAGCTGCAAAAGCAGCATCTCTGCTGCTGCTTGCCTACTCTGTCCACTGGCTCTGGACTTTGGTGTGAACAGGCTTGACAAGGACAACAAAGTCAGCAGGTGAAGATACGGACCACAATCAAGATCCCGATACCTCGTCTTTATGAGGCGGTGCCAAACTCATCCCATTTCGGGGAACCCATACTCTCTCGTTCCCTAAGATTCCCTGCCCACCTTACAGCCTCCCCATTACTATGTAGTGATCAAGTCAGCCACCAACTTACTAAGAATCCTGCTATTCTCTCATCCTGGTCAAAAGAATAAGTAATCAGTTTGGGGGGCGGGGGGGCGGGGGGAGAGGGCTAAAGCCCAGGTTCCTCTTGGATAAAGATGTACAACAGGTTCCTTAAAAAAATAAGTTACATAAAAATTTCTGGACACAAAAACTCCTATCTAGACCACTAGTCACAGAGAAGAGCAGAAGCTAAAAAACCCAATCCCCACAGAGAACGAGGCTTCCTGCCAGTGTGCATGCTCTGCGGCTGTGAGCCTTCCCCCGCCGCCTGGCTCTCCAGAAGAGAACTGGGCTCGTGGGGCCCAACAGTGACCTCACCCAACCCTAACAGAGGAGCTTCTCCCGGATCGGAACAGAACAGCCCTTGGAAGCCTGGAGGGGACTTTTCTCAGTGTGCTCCACCGTGGAGTGTGGCGGCAGATTCCAGGCCACTGATGCCATCATCCCACTGCCGGCCTTCCCTAACCAGACAAGCTGAGAAGAACGATGTCCCCTCTCTGCTCCCCTCATCTCGGCCAGGAGGGCAGACCCGGGTGTGTGCGTGCATGGACGCCGCCTCTCTCGCCCCGAATCACTGCTGTTCAGGTGCCTGTTTAGGAGATGGAGCTGTGGTCACAACGACAGTGGAGACTGCTTTGGAGGAACCCGAAGCTGTCCCCTGTTGAAGATGAGATGCGGGCACAGTCTGGATGCGCACCTGTGTGCAAAGAGAGAGGGTCCGGTCAGGAGGTCGCAAACGAGCTCCGCAGTCGCCAACGAACAGCAAAGGGGAGACAAGCCCGATACGGCCAGCAGTTCGCCTTGGCCCTTACCTGTGTGGCCTGACCTTGTTGCTGAAGCTGCTGCAACTGCTGGGCAGTGAGGAAACTCACAGGCTTATTGCCAGCAATGAGCTTAGTACCCGCGGGCATGGTGGTGAGGATGATATTGCGGCCCAAGCCACCGAGGCTGTGGAGGGAAAGCAGGAGTGAGGCGCCGTAACAGGCGGGCCGTGTGCTTAAGGAAAACAGGGAGCTCTGCAGCCCAGCGAAAGTTCCTGCATTCTGGACTGAAATGGAAACCAGCTGGTGAGACCACCTTTCTCCTAGCTTCTAGGCTTCCCATAAAGCCCCAAGGCCCTCAGTGCTCTGGATACAACGGCTCTGACACTGTACCCCGATCAGCAGAAATAATGGACAGGACTCCATAGAAGTGGGCATTCCAGAAAAGAAACTCTTCCCCAAAACAGCTGCCTGGAGACCATCTGACTGATGTCATCATGCCCCTTATCCCTGTTTAGGGCAGGACCACACAAAGCCCAGGCTCCCAAGTAAGCCCTCCTCCTCTGAACTATCACAGCACAGGGCTCAATGTCAAAGTGAGGCCTTCCCTAACACCCACACTGGACACTGCCATCTGAGCCACGGCACCAGCCCACCCCCTCCCAGCACTTCCCATCCCCTTCCTTCCTTTTTTCTCCATAGTACATATCACCAACCCACATGGTATTTTACTCTATTATTTCTCTCCTCCCCCTACAATGTAAGCTTGAAGACAGCACGGATTTTTGTCTGTTTTCATCACTGCTCTGTGTCCCCAGCGCCTAGAAACAATACTAGGTGCTCAAAACTGTGGATGAGCACAACAAAGGAGAAATATCCAAGAAGAGCCCCAGAAAAACTAGCTGCCCTTCCTGTGTGTGGCAAGGAGCCACGTGGAAGCCCTGCCCGCCCATCATGCCGGCACTTACTTGGCTCCAAGGTTGCCTTTGATGATGGGGGCCGTGACCACACTTTTGCCCTTCATAGGCTGGCTAATAACAGACAGTGGAACCGTGATCCGCGTAGGCAGCTTCCCCTAAAGAGAAAAAGAAATCAGGCTTACGGGATAGGAGGGAAGGAGAACTAAGCGCCACCTACAGGGCCACCGAACCGAGGAGCAAGCACTCAGATGCTCTCACTTCCTATACTCTGCAGGAGCCCAATATTTCTGAGGGGTGGGCCCAGGCTGCCCTCCTAAAACTGCTGACAGGCTGTAATAAGTGCTCACATACTCTACTGAGGTCTCATCTGATCTGTTAACCATACTCCTTCCTTCTCACTCCCGGAAGCAGCAACAACCATATATAACCGCTACCATCAGGATAAACACGAGTACTAAACTGCAAAGGAAAGCACTGTGTTCACTTAAGCACGGTAAGAGTCTGAGCTCCACAGAGGGTAGGGTCTTAGTGATCTGTGTACCTCCCGATACTTGGCACACAACTACCTGAAGGAAGTGTGATGAAGGACAGAGGCACTCAGGAGTTAATATAGTGCACAATCCTGCTTCCCTGGAACTCAGGCTCACTGGCGGGGTGCACAGAGCCCGGCACGCTAGATTAGGAACAGGTCACATTTTCCAAGTGCTTTTCGTCTCTCCCAGAGATAAGAGGTTAGTTAAGGGACATTAATAATAAACTCAGCCAAGTGAAAAGTCCAACCCCAAAGCCACTAAGGCCCAAAAGGAACAAAATAGAAGCTCAACAGGCCTAGAGTCTTTGGGATTTCAGGATGGCAAAGATTAGCTCACTGCATCACCTGTGTGCAGGATGCCTGCCTTTTAACCCTTAGTTGGTAGTAAAATTTATACACAGTAAAATCTTGTGTAAATCTGATTTAAAAAAAAATGATTCAAGGGCGCCTGGGTGGCTCAGTTGGTTAAGCGGCTGCCTTCGGCTCAGGTCATGATCCCAGGGTCCTGGGATCGAGTCCCGCATCGGGCTCCCTGCTCAGCGGACAGCCTGCTTCTCCCTCTCCCTCTGCCTGCTGCTCTGCCTACTTGTGCTCTATCTCTGTCAAATAAATAAAATCTTAAAAAAAAAAAAAAAAAGATTCAGTGCTAGGATACTCAGAAAAGGCATCGACACTTCCCAAGGGCAAGCTATTTCTCAAGAAGCCAGGCACTCAGGTACAAAACTGTGTGTGTCACAGGTCCCCACACCAATCTCCAGTTGACTCACAAGTTGTAGCCCATCAGAAAGCACTCAAAGATGTTAACAGGCAACAGAATAATTTAAGATGGTGCCTCCAGGTGGATTTACTTATGGTTTTATTTTCTTAAGAATGCCTCAGTTGCTTCCAACATTTCAGACCACCAGAACACCAGCTGGAATTGTCTCTTTATGAACTAGCCTAACTAGCTAAGTAGACTAGGAAAAGAATCCCTGCTCCATGCTCCGTGCCCCTCACAGGCTCCCAGGTTGTATTTGTCTAGACTGTGATGGAGTAGATGCCACGGGCTTACTACCTTTCTGTGTTAGGAGAAGGATTCAAGAGAAAGAAAAGTGGATCAAGTATGTACTGTTTCCTTGCTTCTTTAATTTAACTTTTGTGATATGAGAACCTAAATAAATACTTCCTTTTAAGCCACACTGTATTTCACGGTTTGTTGGCTGGCTGGTTTTGCTAATATCCTCCTTCCTCCACCACTCTGGCTTTTATCCAAATTATTGAGGTTTTACTATATAGCTTGCTTAGGAAAGTAAAACTGCGTTTTATACTGTGCATAGGCACCCCACTCTACAGAACAGTGCTCCTTATCCACAGGCTAAAAAATAAAAACACACGTGCACCCAGAAACACACCTATGCTGATACAGGAATTTGCTTTATGATAAGTGTAGTATTTCAAGTTAGTGGGTAAAGAATAAACTAGCTGATGATGTTGGAATAAAGTAAATATAAAATGACATCTCTATGACATGCCATTCACAAAACATATTTCAAATGGATTATCGACTATACTTTTTCTAAAACCCTGAAAATATTTTATGAAAATGAAGGCTAATATTTTTATAATCCTGGAGTATGAAAAGCACAAGACTCAAAACCCAGGAACCATAAAAGAAAATGTGGATAGATCTAATCTGATAAAATGCCTGTAGAGCAAAGGCTCCATAGGCAAGGTTAAAAAATGACAGACTGGAAGGAAGTGTTTTCTACACATACCAAGAATTAACATCCAGAAGATACAAAGAACCACCTCAAACAATGTGAAAAAGCCAAATACCCCAGAAGAAAACTGGCAGATTTATTCACCACTGGACAGCACGTGGCAAAATGGATGCCCAACTCCTCTAAAGATCAGGGAAATGAAACAGAAAAAGAACTCTCTTCACCACTAAGATAAAGTTAAAACAAACAAATCCCGGGATACCCAGCATTGGTTAGGGTATGGGGGAGAGAGGAGAGCTGCTGAGGGGAGTATAAGGTGTGTGACCTCTTTGGTTACATGACTGGAGTTAACAAAGCTTTCCATATGTATCCCTGCCCTATTCTAGCATCCTCCACTCCAGAAATGCTTATACGTGTTCATTCACCACAGCACTGGTCTTTAATAGAACAAAGGTTCAAGCACGCCCCTTCTACGGATTACCATGTATCAATAAAAAGAATGCTGTCAATACCCACATGGATCTACTACAATCCCCAAAACATATTTTTAAATAAATAAGGCAAATCACAGAACAGTATGTGGATTTAAGGTCTCTTACAGGGATTTCTTTTTAAACTATGTGTATATACTGTATGAAGATACTCAGGAAAAGGACCGGAAGGATAAATGCCAAAATACCAGTAGTAATTAGCCCTCAGGAAGGGAGAAGTAGGGGGTGGTGAAAAAAATTTTATCTTTTACTCTACATACTTCTGTACTGTTTTAATCCTTTATAAGAACGTACACATATACTACTTCATAAATTTGTTTCGAAATTAAACAAAAAAAGCCTATTAGGAAATAAGCCTGTTTGGGTCAAATGAAGTGATACAGACCAGGTGTACTTTCCATTCCTAAAAAGAGAAGCCCCCTAAGCAGAAGCGCTATTCTTCCCTCCCCCTGGGTTACTCACAGCCTGGGACGTGGAAACCACCGTGGTGCTGACAGGGACCTGCCGCACGGCAGAGGCTCCCGTCCCAATGCTGATGGGGGTGCTTGCAGCCCCGGAAGCCACGGCCACAGTCTTGGACACAGCAGCATTCATACTGGGCAAGGACACCGCTGAAGTATGGACAGTTCCAGACCCACCGGCCACTGAGGACCCTTGCTTGGCATGGGCCGCAACTGTGATGGTCTGGCCTGCTTTGGGGGGCATCACTCCCAGGCCCTGCACGATGCGGATCGTGGCAGCCGGTTTCGCTTCAGAAGAAGCCACTGTGTTTTTCGCCTTCTGGTCTGCCACACTCACACCGAGCGCAGGCATCAAGCGGAAAGCTGAACTTGAGGCTTCTGTTGGCTTGAGGTCAGGAGTCACTTTAACCACGGTGGTACCTGTCGGAGTGGATGAAGGGGCACTGGCCGAACTGGCCTTGGCAGGGCTCTCCGTGGCATGAACCGGATTGGAAGTGACGTGTAAGGTAGCAGAAATGCCTTTGCCCGCAGTGCCGCTTCCTGTCCCAAAGAGGTCCTGGGTCAATTTGACTGTGGTGACCTGGGACTTGGCCAACGTGGCCATCATGTCCGGGGTGATTCGCAAAACCGTCTGGCCTTTGGCATCCGTGGTGATGGAAGAAGGCGGCAGACGCAGGACATCCTTACCCTGGATGCAGAAGTTAGTGGCTGTGAGCGGAATGCTGTTGCCCGTCTGGGGCTTCACACCGAGCTGCCCGGTGATGGCCACCTGGATGGGAAAGAAACAGCACTGACCAGGGGAGCCGCAGTGCTAAGCTGCTGACATTTCTCTAACTTTTCGTTTCAAAAACTGGTGAACATTTACAAAAGTAGAGAACAGTGTATAACAAATCCATGTACCCAGCTTCAAAGTGACCACTTTGCCAATCTTGTTTTATCTGTCCTTCCCCCTTTTTTTGGGGGGGTGGACAGAGGAGTTGGAATATTTTAAAGTAAACCACTATATATCATTTTGCTGATCAATACTTCTGGATACACTTCTAACCTAGAAAAAGACTTTTTAAAGTAAAAAAATAATCACCTACACATTAAACCAAATGGACTTAACAGATATGGAACATTCCATCCCAAAACAGCAGAATACACATTCCTTTTAAGTGCACACAGAACATTTTCCAAGATAGATCACGTTAGGCCACACCCACACACATACAAAACCCCTACTATTACCTAATAATCATCTATAAATAGTATCTAATAATATATATTTGCATTTCCCCAACTGTTTCAAAAAATGTCTTTTATTGACAATTATGATGACCGTCAATAATGAGAGCAGCAGAATGGCACCGGGGGACCAGAGCACGGGCTTTGGAGCCAGACTTCCTGGATTCACACACCAACTCCTATTTAAGGTCAACGTCCCATGTGTCACACATGCAACTCTTCTAGCCTCAGGGAACTTCTCTCCATTGCATTCCCCCTCTCTACTGGATAACTGCCATCAGAATGCAAACATGCTTTAACATCTTTCAACCTACAAAAGCAGCAGACCCTCATTTACTCCACATCCCCCATCCAGCCCCGGTTCTCTGCTCTCTTCAAAAGCAGAATTGCTGAAAAATTGCCTACATTCCCTGTCTCTACTTCCTCGCCTTACATTCTCTTTTGAACCCATTCCCAAACAGCCACCAATTCAGTGGTGGCCAGTCAAGTGTACTCATTACCTGTAACCAGTGAGTGATCCATTTTCAGCCTCACATCACTCACACTTTCATACCCCTGATACACGTGCTGACTTTATAAACACACTGGTCATTCTGAATTCCAGTATCTGCACCTCGGTGTTTTCTAGCTCAGTAAATGGTATCACAATCTACCTAATCACTCAAGCCCAAAGCTGTGGGACACACTCAACTCCCTTCTTTCAACAGACCCTATACTCCGCCCACCGGACAATCACTCGAGCTCTACCGTCAACCCTATATCCAGAATCTCAGCACCTCTCCACACCTCCAAAGACGATGCACACGAGCCAGCCCCAGCTCACCTGGACTGCCATGACTACGTCCCACCTGGTCTCCCGCTTCCACTGCCCCCTGAAGCCCATCCTATGCAGCTGCCAGGGAGCTCTTTAAATGTAAACCACATCAAGTCATTCTGGCCTGCGATCTTTCAGTGGCTCCCCATCACATTAAAATTAAAATCGAAGTCTGACGTGATTTAACCACAGCTAACCTCACAAGCAACCCCGCCTTCAAACACCTTCACACCTGCTCACTAAGCTTCACACTCAATGGCTTTCCTGTTGTTCAAGCACATGATGTGGAAACAACGGACTCACTGCACTTTCACTTGCTACGCCTATGCCTAGAATGCTTTGTCGTCAGATAATCAAAATATGGCACACTCTCTAACCTCATTTCATCCCTCTTCCAAATGCCATCCCCTCAGGCCTGCACAGACTGCCTTAGCTAAAATGGCACACGTCTACCCCTCCCCGTTTACTGCTCTCCTTAGCTCTTATGACACCCATCCCTGAAGCAGTTTTCCGTCCCCCAGCTCTATGAGAAGATGAGCTCCACAAAGGCAGGGATGCGGCCTCTGGAATACACCACTAGATCCCCAATACTCTGGGCAGTGCCTGGCACAAAAAAAGCACTCGATAAATATTTGTTCAATGAGACAAGTGACATTATTTTACCGTTAGATTATTCCATTTCTTCATGTACAAAATAACAAAAGCACCTACCCCATGGCATGATGAGGATTAAATTACCTAGTATCCACAAAAGCATGGTGCAGGTACATGAAAAGCACATCTGTCACGCTACTGTGCCTAACAATTTTTGTGTGATTTTTTTTCCTTAAAGATTTTATTTTTAAATAATCTCTGCACCCAGCATGGGACTCGAACTCACAACCATGAGACCAAGAGTCACATGCTCCACTGACTGACACAGCCAGGCGCCCCACTGCTTACCAATTCTTCAAAATTCGATTATCATCCTTGCATATTCACAACGAGGAAAGTACAAATGTATCCTATATTACCAGAGTTAAGCAAAAATACCAGCAAAGTATATAATGTTATACCGCAAGATTTTCATTAAGTAAATTCATGGAACGTCTACTCCAAATCCAGAAACTACTAAATGCTAAATTACATGGAAAAGAAACAGAAAAAATCTTCAGCATCTATGAGGCCTGCACCGCCACTGGTGGGAACTCACCTTTGAAATACCCGGGAACTAAGGATCAAAGATTACAAATCATTAAAGATCTCCGACTATCCTTTGCTGTAGAACAAAGGCGTCGAAACCACCCAGAGATTTCCACTGACCTGCTTGATGATGTTCTGTCCTGTGACATTCTGAATGACAGCAGCCGGGGAAGCACTCGGAGCAGAGCTCCCGGGAGAACTCGTGGCTGGCTTGCTTGCGGGGCTGGCTGTGGCAGGGAGACTTGTCATCGTGAGCCCCGTCTGCCCGGGGCCAGGACGCTGCACAGTGGCCGCCGTGCTCTGGGCTTTGACTGGAACGGTGGCCATTACTGTCTAGTTCAAGTGTGAGGCCGAGAGCTTGATTAGACACGGAGATGCAGCCCAGCACACCAAGCCGTCTCCAGTGTGCCACCACCCAGAAGTGTCCCTCTAAGAGTACTTGTGCTCTACCAGTGCTTAAGGCTCGCTATGCTACTAAGTGGACACTGTAAAGTTCTTGTATCTGTGTGGAGCATCTTAATTTTTAGAAAGCTTTCACACTGAACCTCCCATTTTATTCCTACACAATGAGAACAAATATTATACCCCTTTTATAATAAAGGAAACTGAGGGAGGAAATAAGACTCTTCTTTAAAATTACCCAACTAGTTAGTGGCATGGCTAAGATGAGAGGCACAATGGAAGGAGCCTGAAATTTAGAATCACATCCCACCTCCACGAGGGTCCTGACATTACAATCCTGAGTAAATCACTAAACTTCTTGGAAGTTCTGATTCCCAACATGTAAAATACAACTTATTAGTCACGCTTACTCAGCTGTGAACATTAAATGAGCTGCTGTGTCAGGCTCCTCAGTCCCTCCCCAGCCTGCCCAGTGGACTCATCAGACTACCTCAGGGTCCAGGCTCGCTGTCCCCATTTACCTGGGGCACAACTTTGGTCTGTGGAGCAGTGGCTGGAGCGCGAATCTGTGGTCCCGCCGGCATCTGGGGCAGCGTCTGCGTCGGTCCCGCCGACTGCTGAGTCACAGTAGGAAGGCCAGGCTGGGCCACCACCCGCACCTGGGGTAGTCCAGCTGAGCCAGAGTGGCTCACGACACGGGCGGTGGCCTGAGAACTTGGTGGAGTCTGGCTGGAAGCCGGGGAAAGCATCGTTCCTAGCTGTGGCATGGTTGGTGAAGACACCAGAAGAACACTACAAGGATATGGCAAAATGGGGGGGAGGGGAACACAACAAGAACCAAACAATTTAAGCCACACATCCAAAAGGCCTTCAGAGGGAGAAAGCTGGAGAAAAAAACGGAGCTTACCCTGAGCTAGATTTAGCTGGTTCTGAGACAGTAGCAGGGCCACTTTTGTTCACTGATGACACAGGTGGAGGGGAGATCGGAGTGGCAGGCAAAGCCGGAGTGGTGGGGGTCACAGGTGTGACCGGGGTGGGTGGCATGCTGGAGTCACTGAGGCTCATCTGGCTCTGCTCGGAGGGGCCACTGCTGAGGACCTTCAGTGAACTCTCCTTGGTACCGGATTTCTACGAAAGAGAAATCGGGTGCAGTTACCAAAAGTCCCCAAGAGGTGGCACGGCCCTGCGGTTCCCGAAGGCCTCGCTGCCACCACCTGCGACACCACTGAGGCAGCCGCTCTCAGAGGTCACTTACCACCTTCGATGGGGGCTTGGGTTTTTGCTGAAGGGCTTTCCTGGCTTTAGCTGCAGCTGCCTGTGCTTGGTGAATCCGCTCTGTAAACAAGAGTGGTAAGCCTCAGCAAGTTTAACCTCAGCACAGTAGGGAGGGTGGCTTCATTAAGAGCCGAGCCCCGGCTGGTGGCCTCACCAGCGGGCTAGGTCCTGCCTGAACGTCACCGAAAAGCCTAACGGCACTGGGGCAGGAAGTCAGAAGCTTCCCTAGTCCACTCGGGGCCTCACGCACCGAACTCCTCCTCACTCCGGTCTCGATGCAGGTAGATCCACAGCTTTCGCCCAATGTCGTATTTCACACACGGGTCTTTCTCATAATGCAGCCGATCCAGTGCTCCGCTCACCACCGTGTTCACCTGAGAACCAGAGCAAAGGGGGAAAGGGACGCGTCAGACTCGGACGCCAGAGCAAAATCACTGGGTGTAAGTCGCAGCCGATCAACAGATCCTAACTCGGCCGGGTGGCAGCACCGCCAACGGCTCACTGCGTCACTGGCAAAACAAGAAGCACCCTAAGATTCCTGAAAGACTGAGCTGTGCCCTGAAGGAGCTGGGGAGCTAAGAAGCCGTAGAAGCTGAAGGAAACTGCAGAGTCAAATCTGTGCTCCACTGACTACAGGGTCTTAGGTCATCACTGTTCCCATTTCTTAGGATCTCCTCCTTTCCTCTTCATCACTCAAAAAAAAAAAAAAATTACGACATTTTATGTTTCCCTCTAAGTTTTCTCAAATGCGTTCTGGAACAAAACAAACACGATCTCTTTTCCATCCTACCTGGGTGCTGGTGACATCTGGGGCGAGAAACTGGGAGTCCTTGAGTAGTTCACAGATCTCTGCCCGGGTACCTTCCCCGTTAGGCAGCCGGGCCGCAGCATCTCGAACTGATGGCATGAGAAAATGGAAAGTCCAAGAGTCAAGCACGGCTGCCACTGAGGAGCACTGTCCTCCTCACGTGCTCTCGTGGGGAGCAGCTCGCTGAGGAATGTCTCTGCTGTAGTCAGACTCGGCATTACCATCTATTCTGATAGTAATAAGGGGGCAGTGGCCTATACTCTTCACACTTTCAGCCAAGACAGGTCTGTTAACTCGGGTGGGAAAAAAATTTCCACATCTGACTGAAATTTGGCATTTTCCTTCAATTATGAGCAAAGGTATTGGCAGTGACGTGATCAGAAATCAGGTATTTTCATATCACATCACAGCTGCTGTGGACAAGACCACATCACAGTATCATTTCCACTCATCACTATATGGAAATTACAGGAGATGTAAGACCTGCTACTGGAGACTGTCATTTAATATCATAATAAAAACATATATATTTCTGCATCATAAATTTAACATTGTGATAAATATTTTAATAGGGCCGGTTTCTTTAGTAACTCTATGCATTTCATTTTATGCGTTTAAAGACCAGATCCTGAGATGGAGTCTGCAGGATTCACCAGACAACCAAAGGGCTTCATGGCACAAAAAAAGGCTGAAAACCTCATCTTTAAAATAATCAGCCTAGAGAAAGCAAATGCCCACACTCAAGCTAACTATTTAGCTGGCCTGTGAAAAATTCCTACATGAAAATAAATGTGAGCCCAGACTTCAGGGAAGAAACACCGATTCCTAGCATCAATCTCTGGGGATCGAATTCCCCCTTTATGTCCCAAACTCCAAGGCCTCCTAAAACTGCATCTGACCATCAAAGCCCTTCTGGGGGGGTTGGTTGGGGAGACAGCTGATTAGAGAAAGAAGGGATCCCTGACAAGAGACAAATGACACATACCAAGAGACAGGATGGTGACATAGGCAGGCCGGTCAGAGCGCAGCAGGGAGTGTTCCCGAGCCTTATTGAGTGAGGTCTCCTTGTCAAAAACACCCTTCACAGGCCCCACTACAGACTCGAAGCCATGCATGCGAAAGGTGAATGCCTTATGGGGTTGGCTGTATCTGTAACGCTCCTACCAAGAGAAAAGAGACAAGGCTCCTAAGTCACAATTAGTGGGGTTCTGTCTAATGCTCTCATACAATAAGGGGTCGACCTGGAGAGACTAAAACAAGGAAACAGGGTATTGCACTAGGAATACTGAGCCAAACACAGTGGGAAAAGGATGATCTCCAAAGAGATCACTAGCAAAGGGACAGAGAGATAAATATAGATGTATTCTGCTGTCTGGAAGAAAACCCCATCAAAACATTTCTCATTCCCTTTCCTCACACCAATTCCACCCCCAGCAAACAATCTCAACCAACAGAATATCTAAGGTTAAGGGTGTGAGTTTCCTCTAAGAATATGGACTCAAGGAGAGTCAGGCTCAGAGCTTCCTCTGCATGGCCCCATAAATGAAGAAATTTTCACTGGGTGCTAGCGATCCCTTACCTGCTCCTGAAAAACTCTTTTCTCCTCCCCCGTGCTGGGCCGCACCACATAGTCAGTTCTTCTAGAACATAAAGAATTTTGTATCCATCACCCCTTCTCCAGTACCCAGAACCAGTCCTTTGCACCATGAAAAAAATGTCCCTTCATTAGTACTCTGTTCCTGCAAAGGTCAAAAGTCCACTTTCCAGATCCTACCAAGTACTCCCGTATTTCCAAAAATTACTCAAGTCTCAGAAATCCAGAAAAGTTACTACATAGATGAGAAAGAGACTGTTTGTTTTTACCTGTTTTCAGTACTGTTGCTAAGTAAACCCCATCTAATGGCAACCAAAAAATTCAGCCTGAGAGGAACAAAGGACTTCAAATTTGTAACGTGACAAAGATGTTTTCTGTTCCCAAGAGAAACTGAGTTTCTCTGTTACGTAAGACAACGGTTCTGCTATATTCAGGCTGGCCCTCTGTGCTAGTGCTCAGGAACCTAAAGAACCACACATCAAAAGCAATAAAATACTTAGAAATAAATTTAACCAAAGAGGTGAAAGATCTGTACGCTGAAAACTACAAGAATCTGATTAAAGAAACTGAAAAAAAAAAAAAAAAGTACAAATCAATGAAAAGATTGCCTATGTTCATGGATTGGAAAAATATTGTTAAAATGTCCATATTACTGGGGCACCTGGATGGCACAGTCAGTTAAGCATCCGACTCTTGGTTTTGGCTCAGATCATGATCTCAGGCTCTGCGTTGGGCTCTGCGCTCAGCAGGGAATCTGCTTGGGACTTTCTCTCCCTCTCCCCATCCCCACTACTCTTCTCTAAGTCAATCAATCTTAAAAAAAAAAAAAAAGTCCAATTACCTCATATCACCTATAGATTCAATATAGTCTCTATCAAAAGCCCAAAACCATTTTTCACAGAAATAGAAAAAATAATCCTAAAATTCATATGGAACCACAAACAACCCCAAATGGCCAGTGCAATCCTGGGAACCATCACACTTGCTGATTTCAAACTTTATTACAAAGTTATAATAGTCAAAATAGTACAGCACTGGCATAAAAACAGACACATAAGCCAATGGAACAGAATCAAAAGACCAGAAATAAACCATTGTGTAAATGGTCAAACCACTTGCTCCATATCTGACAACGGAGCCAAGAATAATCAATAAGGAAAGGATAGTCTCTCCAATAAACGGTGCTGGGAAAACTGGATATCCAGATGGGAAAGAATGAATCTGGACCCCTATCCTACACCACTCACAAAAATTAACTCGAAACGTATTAAAGATTTAAACACCTAAAACTGTAAAACTCCTAGAAGAAAACACATGAAAGAGGCTCCTAGACACTGGTCTAAGCAACAATTTTTTAGACATGACACAAAAACACAAGCAACAAAAGTAAAAATAAACAAGTGAGACTATTTCAAACAAAATCTTCTGTACAGCAAAGGAAAAAACAAAATGAAAAAGCAACCTACCAAATGGGAGGAAATATTTGCAAAGCATGTATCAAAACCACAATGAGATATCACCTCACACATGGTAGAATAGCTATTACCAAAAAGATAAGAAATAACAAGCATTAGGAAGGATGCAGAGAAAAGAGAACCATTGTGCACTGCTGGTAGGAATGTAAACTGCTTCAGCCACTACAGAAAGCATATGGACATTCTTCAAAAAAATTAGAACTATCACATGATTCAGCAATCCTACTTCTGGGTGTACTTCCGAAGGAAATGAAATCACTATCTCGAAAAGACAAGTGCACCTTATGTTCATCGCAGCATTATTTACAATAGCTACAACACAGAAACAACCTAACTGCCTGTCAATGGATGAACAGGCAAAGAAAATGTAGTATATAATAATCCATAAGGCAGAATATTATACAGCCATAAAAAAGAAGGAAATCCTGCTATTTGCAACAATATGGATGGCCCTTCAGGGCATTACGCTAAGTGAAATAAGTCAGACAAAGAAGATAAATACTGTATGATCTCACATGTGGAATCTAAAAAAAAGCCAAACTCACAGAAACAGAGAATGGTAGTTATCAAGGGGTGGTGGATGGGGGAGATGGGGAGAGGTTGGTCAAGGGTACAAACTTCCAGTGAGAAGACAAATCAGTTCTGGGGATCTAATGTACAGCATAATGACTAGTTATCAATATTGTTTCATACACTTAAAAGTTGCTAATAGAAACCTTAAATGTTCTCACCACAAAAAAAGAACTGATAATTATGTGACATAATGGATATAACTAATATCATGGTAATCATTTCATAATATATACATGTACCAATTCAACACGTTGTACACCCCACAATATTATATGTCAACTGTATCTCAACAAGGCTGGGGCGGGTGGGGGACACAAAGGACCACATCAGACTGGAAACAATCACATGAAATGATGTGATATAAAGAGCTCAGGATTAGAGATCAAGAGGCCTAAATTCTAGATCAGGTCCTGTCACTAACCTTCAGCAAGTCACTTAACCTCACGCCTCAATTTCTTCATAGGTAGAATGAGAAAGATTAGATGAATCCTTCTCAAATGGGAACTGAAGGAGAATTCAGGGAAAGGAGTATGCCCTCCTACAACGTGGATCACAACCCCCTCAGAAACTCTACTGTGCAATCCTCTCCCCAATTCAGAATCCTTTGCTCAGAAAGCCACTCTTACTGATGGGAGTGTGTTACCCTTCTCAGGTATGTTAAGGCAGGTTAGGATCAGTGGACACCTAGGAACTCTAAAGTTCACTACGACTCTAACATACTAAGAAACGTCAGCAAAACCATGGCAGTACCTTAAACTATAATTTCATGGACTACCACCCACCATTCAAGTATTATACTCACACCCGAGGAACAGGTGTTGTGGCATCTGAGCTGTCTTCATTTTCTTGCTGGAGAAAAAGAAAACATTAACAGGTAAATGGACTAAAGAATTTTGGCTAATTTAAGGACTCCGGAAATCCAGTAAGAAAAATCTGGTTATTTCTTAAAAACCGTACCTTACAGAAAGCCTGGTCTTTGGTTTCTAGCCACAGCTGGAAGAGTGCAGCTAATTCCTTTTCATTATCTTGGGACTGGCCTATCAGGAAAACAAAAAGGCAAATAACAAGAGTAATAACAATACTAAAACAATCTACGGTATTACTCAGAATCCCACTGTCTCCTTACTTGCTGTATCTATGCCAGAGAGAGAACCCATCAGGACCTATAATGCAATGATCCTGTGCACATACTATCCCCTCAGCCTGTATTGCCTTCCATTCACTGTCTGCCTGGACCAACACTTCTGGATGTTTCCTGAGTAAATCACTCCTTCCCTAGGTATTTGCTGAGCAGCCGCCATGTGCCAAGCACTGCATACTAGGCAGGGTTATTCAGTGAACTCAGCCTCTGTTCTCACAGAGTTTATAGTCAAATAAGAAAAGAATACAAGTTAATAAAATCTCAAAGTGGTAGGTATCACAAAGGATATCATGAAAGCTTACCCTAGGGAAGTTTTCCTGTCCTTGGGGGTCAGAAAAGCCTTCTCATTGTGGGGCAACAAAGGCATTCTACCAATTGGCACAGCAATAAGAAGGCCCTCAGGAAGGAGAAAAGCTTGACCCCTTTGACCTGCCTAGAGAGATGAGCACCTCCCTCCTGCCCTCCTCCCCTCTTACTTTGTTCGGGCTCCTACGGAAGCACCCATCACACGATGGTCCCTATGTCTCCTGCCCAGACTAGAAGACACAGAGACCACCAGCACTCGGGTCTGCCTGTGGGAAGAATACAGCCTCCCAGGGCCTACCCTTCTCAAAGCAGCTAAGATGATGCTTCTGAGGACTCTTACATGTTCTCCCTAGTCAGGCAGAGTCCCACCATCGCCGGAAAGTGCTGAACTTTCTTATCCTGGGAAGATTCCTCTACTCCTCTGCCTTCTAGAATTGCTCCTTCATAGTCCATTTCCCTACAGCCTAATCAATCCTCTTCTCACACCACTCCCTCTACATCCTTACCTGGTGTGAAGTCTGCCACCTAATAAGCTTAAAATCCTTATTATCTGGTCGGATAAGGTCTGCCACCCCGGGCATAAGTCCCCCTCCAGGCTGACTTCAAGCCACCAGTCTGACAGAGTCAGAAAGAGCGACACGGTCAGCAATCGCGGGTTGCCTTCAGCTCCCCACGGTCCTTGATGCCCATCACCCTAGCAAGGAATCACTCTTACAAGAAATTCACCAGTTCTTCCACATTCTCAAATCCATGGGCTTTATCTTCCTGAACCCTTTTAGGATGATCAAGGCTAATGACCACTCCCCACTTCCTGTGTCCTTCCCTGGCTTCCAAGATCCAACTATTTCATGGTTTCCTCCCAAGTCACTTCTGCATATGCTCTCCTGCTCAGCCTGCTCAGCCTCGGAGCTTCTCAAGGCTTAGTCTAAGGCCCTCATTTCTCCTCACTTCACGCTTCCTCCCTATGCCTATGCCTTGATAACTGTAGATATGCCAACAACTCCCTGCCTTGACTCTCCCATATGGATTCTAAACCCACACATCCTACTGCCTACTCAACATTAACACTTTTAAATACCTCGAAGGCAGCTCACACTCAGCACATCCAAAACTAAACTCAGGATCTCCGCCCTCACCCCAGGCAAGATGTCCTCCACAGCTGCCTACCACAGTAAACGGCATCTTCACCGTGAGGCACAAATCTAGCAGAAGTGATGCTTGACAGCACTCTCCCTTTACTCCCCACAGCCAGTCATAAGCACTATGGCTTTTACCACCTACAACTTTCTCAACTTTGTCCACTCTCTCTCCTCGGGTCCAGATGATCATCATCTCTACGTAGGCCTGTGTAATCTTTTTGAATTGAATCTTCCCTGGCATCGCTGATCCATACTGCTTCCTCCACATGGAATGCTCTTCCCCTCAATCTGCCTCGCTCCTTCCTAGTCATCATTAACATCTCTGCTGAAATGTTCCTTCCTCAGGAAGGTCCTAGTCATCATTAACATCTCTGCTGAAATGTTCCTTCCTCAGGAAGGTCCTCCCAACTCTGCAGAATACACCAACACCTCGTCATAAATTTCCATCCTTTCTGGTACTTTCCCCTCATAGAATGTGTATGTTTGTTATTTCACGTGAATGGATATTTGTTCATTATATACTTCAGCACCTAACCCAATGCCTGACACCTAAAAGCCAAATAAACGTTGTAAGGACTAAATGAATCTACTGTGTTCACAACCTTCTCTCCATCTCTCTCTTCACAGACCACTCAAGGGGGTAAAGAGAAAGGCTAGTGAATTTCAGTAGGAAATCAACATGGAATTTTCCTCTTAACACCATCACTGGTAACCAAATTACTTCAGGTACATAATAAAACATAGTAAGTGGGACTTCGTAAATTAAAAAGAAAAAAAAAAAGAATCCTGCTCTTTGGAAATAGTGTATTCAGGGCTGTCTGACATCCTGTTGCACGTTATCCTCAATAGCAAAGCCCACTGTTGGGAAAGAAAAATAATTACACTATTACAGGTTAATCTAAAAGCATAGGCATGATTTTTTTTTTTTAAGATTTTTATTTATTTATTGAGAGAGACAATGATAGAGAGAGAGCATGAGAGGGGGGAGAGTCAGAGGGAGAAGCAGACTCCCCGCTGAGCAGGGAGCCCGATGCGGGACTCAATCCTGGAACTCCAGGATCATGACCTGAGCTGAAGGCAGTCGCTTAAACAACTGAGCCACCCAGGTGCCCCCATAGGCACGATTAATACGACAATGGGTCCTACTGCAAAATACCCCCACAGATTTAAATCCATCGTCCTAGAAGGGCCATCCCACCCCAGCTTGCAGGAGCCAAAATCCAGTGGAGGGGTGAAACTTAGACCCTGAGATACCAAAGGGGTCACAAAGGATCTTTTTAACGGAGCAAAATAAGACTTAATATTGCTGTTCTCAATATCCTACTAGGCTGTATGGACTAGAAAGCAAGAGCAGCTGAGCAGAGGATGCAAGACAGTGAAAACCCACCTCTACGAGTGGGCAGTATGAATTACTCACCAAGCAATTTCCACTGCTGGGTTTTCTCTTTGAATTCAACAAATGCTGAGAAATTGGAAGGTATGGCTGCAAGAAATGGGATCACATGAATAAGCCGCACAGGTCGGAGAGCACACAGAATTCCGAATAACTGCAATCCTTGGGCTTTGAGAGAACTTTTGAATGTTTCATAGTGGATCAAGACAGCGGAGACCCCCAAGGCACAGCATTAGGTGAAACCATAGGAATTTAACCAGGGATGCTGTAGTTTACCAGGAAAATGAATTAAACAAGGGGGGGTGGGGATACTTGACCCTAAGGAAAAAAGTACCTTACCACGACTTTCCCCAGCAAGATATTGCAGGGCTGGTAACACCAACTCTGCCCAGTTGGGGGCGGCAGAGAACCAGCTATTGAGGGAGCTGGCTGGAGAGGACTGCCAATCCAAAACCCGTTCCTCCAGCTAAGGGAAAACAAAGACAGAAGCCAGTCAGAGTTCTATTCCACACCAGTAATCCCGCAGATGCTCCAGAGCAAGCTAGGATACATCTGCAAGTCACAAAGCAAGTCAGCTGCAAAGCTCTGAGAGGAACCCAGAATTCTTCTCCAGCTGTAGACTGTTAGTTTTCTACAATTTGAAAACTGATGTACATCTGACTTTTCCAAAACTCTTACCATAGGAAGGCTAGCCTGCCCCTCTAGCAGCAAGATCTCTAATAGAAGAGAGAAGAAACTGGAAGATATTTCATTGATTCCAAGACAAGGTTTGAGGTCTTCAAGAGGCCTAATGAAGGAAAAAATATGTAAGAACAATTGAAGAGACCAAGAACACATCCCCAGATGGTTTAGGCCCTCCAAACCCTCTAAGAGTCATACAAAAGTTCAATAAAGGACCACAGCATACACGTTCCCTAGCAGGTCCCCTGGGACTCTGGTCTTGCACGTTCAACACGCACGGGCTCATTCCATGCACCAGTGCTGCGTACAGCCCAGGTTAACCTTTCACCCTCGAGCAGCAATCTCTTGTTGCTCACTTACTCCTCCTTGATAGCAGGTATAGCCAGCGGAGAAGGGGCCTGGGAGAGAGGCGGGATCCCGTCAGCGCTGCTTAAGGGTTCAGCCAAATCCTCTGCCTCTGATTTGATCAGTTTTATTTTCTTCTTCTTCTTCTCCTCTTTTTCCTTAACCTTTTTTTTAAGGACAGCCAAGTCATATAGGGCTAGGAAGAAAAGGCAACACAAATCACAGAACTGCATTTTCTACATCAGGAAGTGAGGGTCTTATCTGAATGTTATTTTCCAAACACCCACCAGTAGAAGAAAGAAAAGTCTTAAGTAAAAAGACATTGAGTTACTTTTTGTTTCTTTTTGTTTTTCTTTTTTCTTTTTTTACCAAATCCAGTGAGAGATTTTACAAGTTAATTTTAACACCTATTAAAGAGCCAAAGATCTACTGTATTGATTTTATATTCATTTTCCACCTACAAATCCGTAAGAGGCAATAACTAAACAAAAGTTATCAGCAAGAAGGAAGCTGTGGTCTCATTTATTTATGCCACACGTAGCTGGCTGACGTAACGTAACACAACAGTCAGATGAGGTCAGCCTCCAGAGGACATCACTTACCTGCTAGAGAGCCCTTCCTGCCAGCATTTACTCGAGTCATGATGTCACTGAGAGTCAGGTCCCCTGTCAAAAGGTCCGGATGATCCTGGATGTGATATTCAGAGATTTGTTATCGAGGCCCCAAAAAGAAGCTAAAACTGCTGATGATTTTGCCAATTTACCTAGATATAATCAGATGTTGGGCGCACTTGCGGAAATCATATCTCCCCTTCATAATGGGGCACAGAACCCACTTCCAACCTTTCTACTGTATGGCATTTAGTTTATAAAGTTCTTTTGCATTCCTTATCTTAGTGCTCTTCAAACAATCTTATTAAGTGTCACTATATTTTATAGTGTGAAAACAGGGTTGAGAAAAAGGTAAGGGAATTGCTGATTTCCAGTGTGGACGCTTCCCACCTCACTACCTGCCTTTTCTTCCTCCCCTCTGCTCTCTGGCTTGGCTGCACTGGCATTACCTTGACTTGGTAGAGTAACAGAGAGAGTAAAAAGTGGGAAGAGCACAGGATTTGACTCCTGACTTCCTAGCTGGAGGGCCAAGGACAAGCTCCTTAACCTCTCCAAACACAGGTAAAATGGATATAATGATCCATGTACCAGTCTTGCTGTAAAGATTAAATCAGACACTACATCAAGCATTTGTCTTCCTCTCATATCTCTGGTGTTAACGAGCCACTACAGTGGCTCCTGTCCCCCCAATAATAGAAAAGGAACCATAAATGATATGGTGACTACCTTCATCTCCCAAAAGCCAATCCAAAGATCTTAGACTGAAAACCACTAATAACCACCCCACCCAATCTTACTGGTTGATGTTTCCGCTTCTCATGGTGCTTCTTTAACATTATCTTCAGGTCACTGTCCCCCAGTTCTATTTTATCTGAGAGAAAATGAACCAAACCACATGGATTAGGTCATTCACTAACATGATGCTCAAATCCAAGTCTTTCTGGTCACTTGTGATAGTCAAAAGTAACACGTTTCTCTGAATGTCCCTTCTGAATCCCATGTACTACAAGCACACACAATCTTGGAACAGTCACAGGATCAACTCTTCAGCTTTTCTCTACACTGATCAGTAACAATGACCTCAGTTAGTTAGCTGTTCCTGAAACACCTCAAAAATTCTTAACCGTCTTCTTTGATTCCTATCCCAATTAAAAGTTCTTCTCTAATTTCAGACATTCTAAGAAACTGCTATGGCTCTGATTACCTCTTGTTCTATTATTGAACTGTCCCTAAATATTGCTATTTTAATAATCTACTTTAAGCCCAAAATACCAGCCGATTAGCTCCTAAGGAAAAGCTTCAAAACAAAGGAAGAAAGGCAGGCCTACCTACTTGTAAAAAGTGGAATCGTACAGAAACTTCTCCCAATCTCCCACTTATGAAGAACACTGCTTCGATTCCCTGGCAGGTAAGAATCCAGCGCCCACACTGTAAGGGAGTTCTCAGATCTACATCCTGATCTCCCAAAACGTCCACAGCATCACTCAGTTCTCACCTGCAGTTTTCATATCCGTGGTTGAAAGCGTGGGCACCACCCTCAGGGGCACCGCAGGGCTAGGAGAACGCGCTGGAGAGCTCGGAAGCCATGAGCTGAGATCTTCAAAAGAAAATTTTTCTTGTAAATCCAACGTGGCTGTGGACTCCAATAGGGGAGATTGGGTAAGTGGCCATTTGGGTTCAACAAGGCTAAGCCAACAACATGGAGGCCAGGGTTCCACCATTCCTTTCTGACCCTTCTCCAGACGAACTGGAGCACACTCAGGTCATTTAAACGGCTCTTCCAGGAAGAGAGACTTCAAAAGAGCGATGGGGTCGCACTGCAGCAGGCCAACAGTCACTACTACTCTCCTGTAGGGGGAAAAGCAGCTCTCTCAAGTGGCACAATAGGACCAGACAGGCCTACTGTGGAGAGCCCTGCCACGCAGGGATTCAGCTCACCTAAACTCTAATGCCACGTGAGCACCAAGGGGACAAAGGTATGCAGTCACACCCCACCCAAGAGGAATGGCTCAGAGCCCAAAGACTAGGGAATTCTGAGTGCCGTCATCCAACCCCCGAGAGACACAACTGGGAGAGCTTCTTTCCCGGGAGACAAATGGCTACCACTGGCTCCAACTGAACACGCTGCTGGTGTAAAGCCAACATCCCAGCTCCTCCAAGTGCCCACACTCACCCTCTTCATCAGATGACAGGTCCGTGTCGCCACACTCCTCCTTTACTTCCCTCAACACCTTCAAGTAGCGCTGCTGGGTCCGCCACTCCCGCTCCTCAGGGGTACGGGAGGGTGAAGGGCGCTTCTGGCGGAAGGGAAGGGCTGGGCCGCTCCGTCGGGCCATCTCCAGTAGGTCCTAGGAAGAGAGCAGATGGGGATACACGTCATCATCCAAAGCTTATTCTGGTGCATTCCTCAAGTCTACATTTTCTTCTCTTGATTGTTGAACAAGCTCAATTCCCTCCTTTCAGATCAGAGATGCACATAGGAGAATATGTCCAAATAAGAAGAGCCTCTACTAGGGGCGCCTGGGTGGCTCAGTCGTTAAGCGTCTGCCTTCGGCTCAGGTCATGATCCCAGGGTCCTGGGATTGAGCCCCGCATCAGGCTCCCTGCTCCGCGGGAAGCCTGCTTCTCCCTCTCCCACTCCCCCTGCTTGTGTTCCCTCTCTGGCTGTCTTTCTGACAAATAAATAAAACCTTTAAAAAAAAAAGAAAAGAAAGAAAGAAAGGTACAGGCTAACTGCGTCAAGGCTTAATTGGTCACATTTTCTCCTTAGTGCTACCTTTGGCATTTGGTACCTGAACGACTTCTTGAAGCCACGAGATGTGTGTGCTCACTGCCCACACCTCATACGTGGTTCCCAGCATTACTTACGCTCCGGGAAGCCAGGATCTGCCTCAGCAGCCTATGGAAGTACTGCTGCTGGGAAGTGAGGTAGCGCTTGTACTGGGACTTGAAGCACAGCTGCCGGTACTTGACCACCTCCGGGTTAAAGTGTCCGTCTGAAAAGAACAGAGGCACAACTGTGTGTATATATATTTAATACGTGCTTAAAACGTAAACTCTGGGTTAAACTGGAAGACGGTACAGGAGAGAAAAATGACAATCTTTGTGTACGTGGAGCCTACAGTCCAATGGGAGGCAGAAAATAAACAGGTGAACAGAAACTCTTTTTGAGTACTACAGGAAATTCATTTGAAGCAACTGTAGAGAGTAAGGAGGAATATATTTAGGAAAGGGACCTCTAAAGAACAAAACGTAAAATGAAGCCTGATTAAAGCAATTATGGCAAAATGTTAACTGATAAACATTGGTAATAAAAGTCATACAGACGTCTATTATACTAGTTACCAACTTTTCTGTATGTTTAAAAATCTTCAAAACAAAAAATTGGGAGGAAAACCAATGAGAATTTAAAAATAAGAAGTAAAAATGGGGAAAAGGCAGAAGGAATGGCGTGTGCTAAGGCAGGATCCGAAGCAAGCAAGAACTTTGCACGTTCCAAACCTTGAGGAAATGTCTGTATGACTAACGCAGAGTGGGCTGCAGCTGAGGGAGCGTGTGACACCCTGGGAAGGCAGACAGAGATCCAACCACACAGAAACCTGTAGGTCACGGGGGGAGCTGGATTTTATCCTAAGTGCAACGGAAATAATTTGAAGGGTTTAAAGCAGGAGAATGACATGGCGGGGAGCAAGAGAGGAAGAAGGAAAACTCCTGCAGGGGGTCCAGATCAGAGAGGATGGCACCTTCCCTCCACACTCAGAATAAAAGCCAAGGTCCGAAAGATGGCCTGGAAGGCTCTTCATGATCTGTCCTGGGCTTGCTCTGGCCTCATCTTCCACCAGTCTCCTATTTGCTCCTTCTACCCCAGCCCCACTGGCCTCCATGCTTTTTCCTCAACAGGCTATGTACCCTACTCTCTCAAGGCCTTTGTACTTAAAGTTCCCTCTACCTGCAAGGCTTCCTACTAACACCCAGTATTTTCACAGCTTGCTCCTCTTACCCTCATTAAGTCCCTGTCCTGATATTCATCTCATCAGAGAAGCCTTGGCCAACTACCACGTCTAAAACAGCTCCTTCCCATCATTCTAGTCCCATTACCCTCCTTATTTTTGGAAGTACTTAATGCCCATAAGTATTTCATTGTTCGTCATCTGTTTTTCCCTATGAAAATATAAGATTATTACCATATTTCCAGAACCTCGAAGAATGTCTGGCACATATTAGCTGACCAGTAAGTAAAATAGTGGTTATATGAACAGAAGTAGAGAGACTTGAGATATATTCCTGAGGGAGAAGGATTAAACCAGCTGATAGTTTCAGATGCTGGGGTAGGATGGGGGCCATGGGGAGGTCAACTGAGCATGGTACCCTGATCACTGGACATGAGCAACTGATATCATCACCTGAGATAAAAAGGTCAAGGAGAGGTCCATTTTGGACATATTAGATTTGAGCTGATAGACCATGGTGAAAACTGAGAGGGAAAGACTGAAAAGCTAATCTCAGAAAGCTAAAATGAGAAGTCAAAGTACACAGCATTTCTCTTTTTGTTCCCCCAACCATCCTAATACCATCCAAGGTAACTAATAACAGCAAATGCTTATTTAGAACAGCACCTGACAACTGCCACTATATAAGGACCCTGCGTATATTAACTCATTTCATCTTCATAACCCTATAAAAGGCACTACTAAATCCCCATTTTACAGATGAAGAAAATGAGGCATAGAAAAGTTAAATAACATGTCCAAGGTCACACAATTAATAAAAGGGGAAAGCAAGTTTGAACCCAGGCAGCCCAGCTCCAGAGTCCAAGGTCTTACCCACCATGCTATGCTCCCTGCTGCAGGGAAATAGATGTGACCTTCAAGAAACAAGCCCAGAGTTGAATGCTACTGATGCTGATATGTAAAAATTGGACTAGCATCTTTTTTGCTTCTGCACTTCTTTGAAATTACGTTCCTTCAGTCTTTAGTTTCCCCCACTTTTTGAAAGCCATTAAATGCCACCCCTCTGTTAAAACAATATTTTGTATGTATGTATTAAAGAAAGTATTACTGAAATCATTAATTATAATAAATCAAAATCTTAAATTAACTGTCTATCATTCTTACCACAGCTACTGGAAAATTTTAACTTGAACACATGGTTCATGTAATTAATATTTCCTTTTTTTTTTTTTTTAAAGATTTATTTATTTGAGAGAAGGAGAGCAGGGCTGGGGGCGGGGTGGGGAGGGAAGGGCAGAGGGAGAGGGAGAGAGGCAGACTCCCCGCTGAGCAGGGAGCCAATGCAGGGCTCAATCTCACAACCCTGAGATCACAACCTGAGCCGCAATCAGGAGTCAGATGCTTAACCAACTAAGCCACCAGGCACCCCGGCTCATTTAACGTTTCTATTCGCTAGCGGTGAGCTACTTAACAGTGAGGAAAGGAGAGGGTAGTACCAGATGAAGTTGGATAAGTGGACAGGAGCCAGGTCACACACATAGAGCCTTGTAGGCACTGAACTTTATTTCAAGTGAAGGCAACTGCTAAATATTCTGAGAAGTGAAGTTTTAAGAAGCTCACTCTGTAGCTGTGTGGAGGTGGCTGCTAAAACAGCCGGGCAAGAGTCAGCAGTGACGAGATAGTGAGTGAAAGCAGGCAAGGTACAGAGCTAAGAACAGTGCCTCAGGGGCGCCTGGGGGGCTGTGATTAAAAGTCTGCCTTCGGCTCAGGTCATGGTCCCAGGGTCCTAGGGTCGAGCCCCACATGGGGCTCCCTGCTCCGCGGAAAGCCTGCTTCTCCCTCTGCCACTCCCCCTGCTTGTGCTCCCTCTCTCGCTGTGTCTTTCTCTGTCAAATAAATAAAATCTTAAAAAAAAAGAACAGTGCCTCAACAGCAATAACACAGACAGGAACAGTGAGTGGAAGAGCGGTTAGCAAAGAAAGTGGGGTGTGGGGGTAGGGTGTCAAAGACACAGGAGGAGATCCAGGCCAGAGAAGAGTCACTGATGCAAAGTGGAGAAAAGTCTCAAGATGAAGAAAGTGGTCACGACAGTAGATGCTGGGCCCTACAGGGGCACCTGGCTGACTCAGTCAGAAGAGCATGCGACTCTTGGTCTCGGGGTCATGAGTTCAAGCCCCATGTTGGGTGTAGAGCTTGCTAAAAATAAAATTAAAAAAAAAAAGACTATAGATGCTGTGCACGGACCAAATAGAGAACTAAAAAGCATCTGCTGGGGTGCCTGGGTGGCTCAGTCAGTTAAGCATCCAACTCTGGATTTCAGCTCAAATCATGATCTCAAGGTTGTGGGTTCAAGCCTTGTGACGGTTCTGCACTCAGCAGGGAGTCTGTTTGAGATTCTCCCTCTCCCTCTGCCCCTCCCCCCTGCATGTGCTCTCACTCTCTCTCAAATAAATAAATCTTTTAAAAAAATAAAAATAAATAAAAAGCATCTGCTGGTTTGGAAATTACATGCTCACTAAAGAGACATGGAGCAGAAAAAATGCTCACTGGAACAACTGGTGAGATGGGAATATGGACTATATATTAGGTAACATCATGCCTGTGTTACGTTTTACACTTATATACAGAATTTAAGTACAGAAAAATTCTGTATTTACAGTATCTCTGAATATGATCATTTGTGGTTATGTAAGAGAATTTTTTTTTTTTTAAGATTTTATTTATTTATTTGAGAGAGAGAGAGAGAGCACACAGAGGGAGAGGGAGAAGCACACTCTCTGCTGAGCAGGGAGCCCGATGTCGGGCTCAATCCCAGAACCCCAGGATCATGACCTGAGCCGAAGGCAGACGCTTAAGCAACTGAGCCACCCAGGCACCCCGAGAGAACGTTCTTATTCTTCAGAGACGAATGCTGAAAAATGTAGGGGTACAATGTCTGCAATACTCTCAAATGGTTCAGCAAAAAAAAAAATGACAATAATACATACAGTAACGAGAGTGAATGTGGCAAAATGTTAATAGTTGGTGAACCTGATGAAAAGTACAGCTGACTCTGGAACACCAGTTTAAACTGTGTGGGTCAAGTTATACGTGGATTTTTTTTACAGTACATACTGTAAATGTATTTTCTTTATGATTCTATTAGCATTTTCTTTTCTCTACCTGACTTTATTGTAAAAAATACAATACATAAAATATGTGTTAATCGACTGTTACAGGTAAGACTTCCAGTCAATACTAGGCTAACAGTTAAATTTGGGGAAAGTCAAAAGTTACACATGGATCTGTAACTGAGTGGGAAGCAGGCGCCCCTCAGCCCTGCAGTGTTCAAGGGTCAACTATACGGGTGTCCATTATAAAATCTTGTGACCTTTCTGCAGCTTTGAACTTTAAAAGTAAAATAAAGTTGAAGGAAAAGACAGGTCACGGGTGGCATTAATAAAAGCACTCTCTGTGAGGTAATAACGGAAGAGCCCCAAGAAACGGGCAGAATGACTGAAAGGGGCAGCTATGGATGTCTTTCAACAAGTTTGGAGATAAAAAGGCAAATGATAGAGGACAACAGAGGGGACAGACAGTGAAAGACTGTTTTTAGTGTGAGACCCCTGAACGCATCCGTAGGCGGAAGAAGAGCAAGTGGAGTGAACAGCAAAATAGAGTGAATACACAGGACAGAAGGGATGGTTAACTGAGGAAAAGAGGTCCCAGAGGAGGGAAAAGATGAAAGGATCAAGAGCAGAGGTTAATCTTAAACAGAAGACAAAACTCCTTCTTCCTCTGAGACAAGTAAAGTAGGTCAGAATGGAAATGAATACAGGGAGCTGGGGTGTAGGTTGGAAGTAGAAAATGGGGGTTTATGACAGAAGATCCTTTATGAAGCAGGAAGCAAGACTTTGCTAAGCATGTGGAACTTAAGGGAAAGGTGAACATTTAAAACAGAAACAGAAGGGGCGCCTGGGTGACTCAGCTGGTTAAGCGACTGCCTTCGGCTCAGGTCATGATCCTGGAGTCCCGGGATCGAGTCCCACATCGGGTTCCCTGCTCAGCGGGAAGTCTACTTCTCCCTCTGGCCCTCCCCCTCTCATGCTCTCTCTCTTTCTCTCTCTCAAATAAATAAATAAAATCTTTAAAAAAAAAAACAGAAACAGGAAAGCTAACCAAAGGTGAAAGAATATGGGAATGCAATGACAGCTCAGAAGATGAATACGCATGGTATTGCACCTGTCTGCAGCAACACTGGAACTAAAATATGACCGCGGTCAGAGTGAAACGTGCAGGAATTCCTTGTTTGCATCCTCACCACACCCTAACACTGCTGTGGGGGAAAACATGCCAGCACAGCGGACAGAGCAAACATCACACAAGGTCCCTGCCATAACCCCTCTAAAAGCAGGCAGGCTCTATCAGAAGAGATGGTTTACTCCTACCTGAGGCCCCTGGCTGCAGGGAAATAAACTTTGCCCACTACCCAGGGGAATTCCTCTTTAAACCAGTAACTCACCAAAGGAAGGAACGCGAGTTTGAAACGAGCTGAGATAATAAAAGTTTTGCAATGATAAGTCTGTCCCGTCCAGGCTTTTGTAGCTATCCTGTTGTCCAATTTAACAAAACTCAAGGAGATTCACTGTACTTTCAGGGCCTCCTGCCAAAGCAAAGTCACCCCAGAAAGAGGAGAAGAGGCCTCTCTGCTGCTCTCCATGGAACAGAGAGGAAACTGTGGCTTAATAGTGGCCCCAAACCATTTTGCAATCCCCAATGTAATAAATGACTCAGGGCAAGGATCATTAATGGACGTTAAACCACTGAGTAAAACAAAGGCTTTTGGGAAAAAAGACTATCACCTGGTCCCAAAGTATCATCCTACATTTTCCTTCTGAATTATGAAGAAAAAAGGTACTGTTACAATCAGTATGTCTGGCAGACACGTCCACTTAACCAAGTGCTCAAACACATCATTACCAACATCAGAACTGACATCATGTGCCTCCTGAGGTGATGGTGGGAAAGAAGTAACATTTCCCATCTAGTATTATCGGTAAAATGTTTAACCCAAATCCAATCATGAGGAAACAAGACAATTCCCCAGGGTGCCTGGGTGGCTCAGATGGTTAAGCATCTGCCTTCAGCTCAGGTCATGATCCCATGGTCCTGGGATCGGGTCCCGCATCTGGCTCCCTGCTCAGCGGGGAGCCTACTTCTCCCTCTGCCTCTCTCTCTTATGAATAAATAAAATCTCTTAAAAAAAAAGACAATTCGGGGCGCCTGGGTGGCTCAGTCGTTAAGCGTCTGCCTTCGGCTCAGGTCATGATCCCAGGGTCCTGGGATCGAGCCCTGCATTGGGCTCCCTGCTCGGCAGGAAGCCTACTCCTCCCTCTCCTGCTCCCCCTGCTTGTGTTCCCTCTCTCGCTGTGTCTCTGTCAAATAAATAAATAAAATCTTAAAAAAAAAAAGACAATTCCCCATAAAGCAGGACATTTTAGAACTCAAGTGTCCTGAGCTCTTCAAAAATGTCAGTGTGTTTTGTATGGAATCACAGAAGACCCCAAATAGCCAAGGCAATCTTGAGAAAGAAAAACAAAGCTGGAGAGATCATGTTCCTTTATTTCAAACTACAGTACAAAGCTACAGTAATCAGAACATAATGGTACCGGCACAAAGAGACACACAAATCAATGCAACAGAATAGAGTCCAGAAATAAACCTACTCTTATATAATCAATTAATTTACAACAAAGACAAGAATATACAATAGGGGAAAGAGTCTCTTCAATAAATGGTGCTAGGAAAACTGGATAGCTAAATGCCAAAGAATAAAACTGGACCGCTTTCTTACACCACACACAAAAATAAACTCAAAATGGATTAAAAACTTAAATGGAAGGGGTGCCTGGGTGGCTCAGTTGGTTAAGCGTCTGCCTTTGGCTCAGGTCATGATCTCAGAGTCCTGGGATGGAGCCCCACGTTGGGCTCCCCACTCAGCGTCTGCTTCTCCCTCTCCTTCTGCCTCTCCCCCCTGCTCATGCTCTAATAAATAATAAAATCTTTAAAAAAAAAAAAAAACAAACTTAATGTAAGGCTGAAAATCCTAAAACTCCTAGGAAAAAACACAGTCAACTCTTGGGACATCAGTCTTAGCAATATTTTTTGGATCTCTCTCCTCAAGCAAGGGCAACAAAAGCAAAAGAAAACAAAACAAAACAAAAAAACAAATGGAACTACATCAAACTAAAAAACAAAGAAAACCATCAACAAAATAAAAAGGCAACCTGCTGAATGGGAGAACATATCTGCAAATGACATAACCAATAAGGTGTTAATATCTAAATATAAGTAACTCCAACTCAACACCAAAAAGACAAATAATCCAATTAAAAATGAGCAGAGGATGTGAATAAACATTTCTCCAAAGAAGACATACAGATGGCCAACACACATGAAAAGATGCTCAACATCACTAATCACCAGGGAACTGCAAATCAAAACCACAAGATATCGCCTTAAACCTGTGAGAATGGTTATTATCAAAAAGACAAGAAATAACAAGTGTTGAGGAGGATGTGGAGAAAATGGAACCCTCACGCACTGTTGTTGGGAATGAAAAATGGTGCCTCTGTGGAAAATAGTATGGAGTTCCTTAAAAAATTAAAAACAGAACTACCATTCAGCAATTCCACTTCTGGGTATTTATCTAAAGAAACTGAAAACACTAATTCAAAAAGTGTACATGCATCCCTATGTTCACTGCAGTACTGTGTACATGAGTCAAGCCACGGAAGCAACTTAAACGTCCATCGACAGATGAAGAGATGAAGATAAATCTATCGATAATGAGTTTATATATATATACATAATGGAATACTACTCAGCCTAAAAAAAGGATGAAATCTTGCCATTTGAGACAACGTGGATGGACCCAGAGGATATTATCCTTACTGAAATAAGTCAGAGAAAGACAGATATCATGATTTTACTTACATGTAAAATCTGAAAACCAAAACATATGAACAACCAAAAAAAGAGAAACAGACTCAGCAGACACAGAGAACAATGTGTCCCTCCTCTGGGACCTCTTTTCCTCAGTTAACCATCCCTTCTGTCCTGTGTATTCACTCTATTTTGCTGTTCACTCACCTTTTTTCTTCATAATTCAGAAGGAAAATGTAGAATGATACTTTGGGACCAGATGATTGCCTTGTGGGGGTGGGGAGATT
Organism: Halichoerus grypus; assembly: GCF_964656455.1. NCBI lineage: Eukaryota > Metazoa > Chordata > Mammalia > Carnivora > Phocidae > Halichoerus > Halichoerus grypus. The sequence continues at coordinate 86,978,286 of NC_135722.1, read as the reverse complement.
GGGATAAGCAAAATAGGAGAAGGGGATTAAAAGCTACTAACTTCCAGTTATAAATAAGACAAAAGGATACAATGTACAGCATAGGGAATATAGCTAGTAATATGTAACAACTTGTATGGTGACAGATGGTAGCTAGATATATCACAGGGATCACTTCAGAAAATACACAGAGAATCAGGATGTACACCTGAAAATAATATAATATTGCATGTCAATCACACTTAAAAAAAGAAGTCATTGTTTCTGAAAGACAAAGAAAAAAAGGCAGAGGGCCCTAGGTTCAGGGAGCCAAGAGACTGAAATCCAACACAATGCATGAACTTGAACAGATCATGAATTTAAAAGGAAAAAATAAAAAATAAAAGGCCACCATTAAGGATATTTTGGGAACAACCGACAACATCTGAATATGAGATATTCTATGATATTTGCACAGTATAAAATTTCTTGGGTTTGATAATAGGACTGTGATTACATGGTAGAATGTCCTTGTTAAGAGATACATACATGCTGAAGTGCTTGACAGTAAAGTATCATGTTTTCTGCAGAAAAAAAAGTGTATGTATGTGTGACACACAAATACACATATACACATACGTACGTGTGATAAAGCAAATGATAAACTATTTCGAAATTTTTTTAAAGACTAATCATAAAGGGACCTATAAGGCACTAGTAATGTTTTACTTCTTGATCTGGGTGGTGGTTACACAGTTAAGTTCATATTACAATAAATCATTTATGATTGATGTATTTCCTATGTAAGTTAAAAATTCTTATTAAAAAAAAAAGAATGGCCTAGGCAAAGTGTTGCACACAATTAGTCTGAGTCAGTATCAGTACATAAAAATAAATACAATAAATGAATAAAGGAGTATTTACATAAGTGAACATGTTCCTTCTTTTCCACTCCTCTCAAAAAAAGAATGCCAAGCTACGTACCTCGGAAAAGCTTCTGGGCAATGTGCAGAGGGTTCCCAAAGCGGAAGTTCTCCCCACTGAACAGGGCCAAAATGAGCTGATTTTGCTGCTCAAAACTGTCTTCAGGGAAGTGAGGCAGAAACTGCTGGAGGTGTTCACGTTGAGAGTCACTCAATACTTCTTGCCATGTTGAGAGGCTGACTACATCAAAGAATATCTCAGGCTAGGACAATTAGGAAAAGCAGGAGAAAAGTAAACAAGAGAAAAACAAGCTTTTAAGTTTTTCTGTGGTAAAATATACATAAAATTTACCATTTTATCCATTTTTAAGTGTACATTTTTAAGTGCACAGTGATATTAAGTACATTCACACTGTTGTGCAACCATCACTACATCCAAGTTTTTAAGTTTGTTTAAACCAAAATGTCACTGGGACGCCTGGGTGGCTCAGTCAGTTAAACGCCTGCCTTCAGCTCAGGGTATGATCCCGGGGTCCTGGGATCAAGCCCTGCATCAGGCTCCCTGCTCAGTGGGAAGTCTGCTTCTCCCTCTGCCTGCCGCTCCCCCTGCTTTTGTGTGCACACTCTCCCTCTCGCTCTAACAGATAAATAAACAGAATCTTAAAAAAAAAAAAAGTCACTGATCTTTATTCAGTTCTCAAATCTCAGAGATTAATGACTACATATAAACCATTATCTTATATCCAACAGTAAATAATAATCCATAGGAAAAACGATCTCAGTAGAGAGAATCTCATTCAGAAACCATTTCTACCAACAAGGGGTATGATGGACAACTGAATGCAGCTTAAGATGAGGGGCAGGAAAAAGTTAACATTGGGAGGAGAGAGCATGAGGAGTTGAGGCACCTGTGAAGAGCGACAAGCAGCAGGATGGAGTTCAATCTCAGTTCAATTATATGCTGTATATCTCCTATGTGCTGAGTACTAAGCTAGACTGGTATACACAGTCCGAGGGGGAAACAAGCAATTACAATGTAGCTTAAGGAGTGCTGATGTGCACAGAAGCACATAGGAGAAGCACATGCCCCAGAAGCAAGGCGTCAGAGAACACCTACAGAAGAAGTGACATTTAAGATAGTTAAGGGGGAAAAAAAAAAGTTGAAGCAGGAGAGTTAAAAATCCACAGAGCAGGGGCGCCTGGGTGGCTCAGTCGTTAAGCGTCTGCCTTCGGCTCAGGTCATGATCCCAGGGTCCTGGGTTCGAGCCCCACATCGGGCTCCCTGCTCCGCGGGAAGCCTGCTTCTCCCTCTCCCACTCCCCCTGCTTGTGTTCCCTCTCTCACTGTGTCTCTCTCTGTCAAATAAATAAAATTAAAAAAAAAAAAAATCCACAGAGCAGGGGCACCCGGCTGGCTCAGTCAGTAGTGCATGCAGGTCATGAGTTCAAGCCCCACATTGGGCATAGAGATTAAAGATTAATAAACAAAAATTCAGGGTTTTTTTTGTTTTTTAAGATTTTATTTATTTAGTTGACAGAGAGAGACACAGCGAGAGAGGGAACACAAGCAGGGGGAGTGGGAGAGGGAGAAGCAGGCTTCCCGCAGAGCAGGGAGCCTAATGCGGGGCTCAATCCCAGGACCCTGGGATCACGACCTGAGCCGAAGGCAGACGCTTAACGACTGAGCCACCCAGGCACCCTGATAAACAAAAATTTAAAAATTCACAGAGCAAAACTATAAAAATGGAAGAATAATTAATATAAAAGAAAGGATAGCAATTACCTGTGGGGGCCTGAATGGTATTGGCAGTTACTTCTTAGCCCAAGTAGTAGGTACATGGTTGTTTTATTGCTGTGTAAACTGTATATATACTATATATATATGGATTTTATATACTCTCATGTGTGCTACAGTTCACTTTTTTAATAATGCTGAGAGTTGGGCACCTGGGTGGCTCAGTTGGTTAAGCAACTGCCTTCGGCTCAGGTCATGATCCTGGAGTCCCTGGATCGAGTCCCGCATCGGGCTCCCTGCTCGGCGGAGAGCCTGCTTCTCCCTCTGACCCTCCCCCCTCTCATGTGCTCTCTCTCTCTCTCATTCTCTCTGTCTCAAATAAATAAATAAAATCTTTAAAAAAAAAAAAAATAATGCTGAGAGTTGAGGCCATGTATAGCTAGTGCAAGGACCCAAAGGGAGGGAGGGAGCAGCAGACACAAGAAAGAGGAGCAAGGGACCTATAAACATGTTAAGTACTTGTGTCTGTCGTTATCCTAAGGACAATGGAGAGCCACCAAAGGGCTTAAGCAGGAGACAACCCAGAAATCCAATCATCTACTAGGCATCTCCTGCATGCATGTACTGAAACACCTCAGTGTCCAAGATCTTCCCCTGCAAATCTATTTTTGCACACTTTATTCCTGTATCTCAGTGTCTGCCACAAAGTAGTACTTAATAAAAAGTGCTGACAAAATGAATAACAAAGAAATTTATCTGAAAGAGTGTGCAAAGAAAACGTGGATGGGAAGGATACATATGTCAACTTCAGTAATTGTTACTTCAGGTGGCAGAGAGAATAAATGGTGGCTTTAATTTTATCTACAATGTTTGACATACTACGAAAGAAAAGATCTGAACCAGATATGACTAAATGCAATTATCTCCGAAAACTGGATGATGCACCAATGAATGCTCGCTATATGACACTCTACACCTGCCTGTATATGCGAAACAGGGCAAAATAAACAGTAATTCAATACAATTTTTGGCATACACAATGCCTTGCACATAAGCAGCACTTAGTAAGTGGTAGCCACCTTAATGATGATGAGGATTACACAGCCTGCCTGTGAAAGGGGCCAAAAGCACACTTATATCCCATTCCAGGACCTGTACTACTGACTAGAGGGTTACTTAATTGACAGATATAGTTAATGTCTGGGTTTTGTTTCATGATCCACAATGTGGGTAACCAATTTAACGTAAACATATCCATAATTCTGTCCTTAAAATATATAATTTCTTGTTAACTCCTCAAAATTATCTGGTTAAAAATAGGGCTTAAATGTATAGCTTATACTTTCTTCTCTAAGGACAATGTTAAAGACTTTACATTAAAAAAGAGAGAGAGAGATGACTTTGGCTGCAATGTAGAAAATGAAACCAAAGGGAGCACAAAAGACTGAAAACTTGTAGAGTATGGAAAAGGTTTAGAATAGTGGTTATGGGCAAGGTGACAGAGAGAAGATGGTGGTGATGGTACTACTTACATCCTCCAGAAGGTCCTCGGGCAGACTAACCCTGGTGCCCCCCAGGAGGCAGTCCTCCATAATACGTGTGCCACGGCCATCTCCACATGGACCCAGTTCCAAGGGATCTGTCAGCATATGGTCCAAGGAATCCATTGTTTATGTTCCACAGGTAATCTAGACAAATATATGCAGTCATACCTCCAGATAGAAATGCAGGAATCCCAGGGGTCTGGTTGACACTAACACTCCTTCAAAAAATATTCTGGCCCAGAAAATAGTCAAACTCAAATCCAGTTTTATACTTTATCCTCCTACCCTAACTACAGCTACACACCTCTTCTCTCTTCTACCACTGCATTCTCATCTCAATCTTCAAATCTTTTCTAGTAGGTCTCATTGCTCAGAATGCTTCTACAATAACTCCCAAACCTACAGAATTTCTTAAACCTTCATTTTACACTTGAGTAAAGCGAGACTTAGAGATTAAATGATAAACAGATCAGAGTTCATAACTTAAGACTTCTCAGGCCAATAATCTCTCTACCATAAAATAGTTTCTTGGGGCGCCTGGGTGCTCAGTCGGTTAAGCATCTGCCTTCGGCTCAGGTCATGATCCCTGGGTCCTGAGATCAAGTCCCACATCGGGCTCTCTGCTCAGCGGGAGCCTGCTTCTCCCTCTCCCCCTGTCCCTCCCCCAGCTGATGCTCGCTCGCTCTCTCTCTCAAATAAATAAAATCTTTAAAAAGTAATAATTAAAAAAATAATTTAACAATTATTATTTTTTTTAGTAATTCTGTTATGCTATCATGAAGAAAAATCAACCATATAGACTAGTAAGGCTCAGACACTAACAATAAATTATTTAATGAGGGCCTATTAAGCACCATGCCTCTCATTTAATTCCCACAACTGTGCAAGACAGGTTCATCAGATCTACTCCATAGATTATTAAAACTGAGGATCGGGCGCCTGGGTGGCTCAGTTGGTTAAGCGAATGCCTTCGGCTCAGGTCATGACCCTGGAGTCCCGGGATCGAGTCCCGCATCGGGCTCCCTGCTCTGCAGGGAGTCTGCTTCTCCCTCTGACCCTCCCCCTCTCATGTGCTCTCTCTCTCTCAAATAAATAAATATAATCTTTAAAAAAAAAAAAACTGAGGATCAAAGTAGATAATTTGCCCAGTCTCAGGGATAGTGAATGAATGAAACTCAGGTCTGTCTGATTACAAACACACATTCTTAACACTATACCTCCTGTATAAACTAGTCCACACAAACTCTGGGGTCTCCAAGCACCTGACCACAACAGCCAGTAAACTTACTAGCCAATCTGCCAACTAAAGGTCCATCTGATATTTATAACCATGTAAATATAATGCTATTTTTCTCCTTCCTGTAATAACTGAACACTGCCGGTCATCTTTAGAAATGTACATATCAAAACATCTTCAAAGGGGTGCCTGGCGGGCGCAGTCAGTTAAGCCTCCAACTCTTCTTGGTTTTGGCTCAGGTTGTGATCTCAGGGTTGTGAGATCAAGCCCGGTGTTGGGCTCCATGCTCAGTGGGGAGTCTGCTTGAGATCCTCCCTCTCCCACTGCTCCTCCCGCTTGTGCTCTCTCTCAAATAAATAAATAAATCTTAAAAAAAAAAATCTTCAGAAAGCATCTCGTTAGGCTAATGGCTAGAATCAGCTGTAAAGCTGAGGCCACAGGATTGAACAAAACTAATAGGACGACAGGGAGCATTAACTCAATCACTCTACAAACATTTGCTAAATCAATTCTATCTCCTATTCCTACCAAATGGACTAATAAGCACAATAAAATGGAAAGAAAAAAAATCAGACTTAACAGTCAAAATGCCAAACTTCTAGCCTAATCTTGGTGACCCTAGGCAAATCTTACCTTGCAAGGTGTCAATTTCCTTATTTGTAAGACAAAGGGGAGTTGCACCAGGTCCTCTGTACTATTATTTCCAATTTTGGAATCCTACAGTAAATAATCTCCAGATGGATGACAGTTTATATGACTTAATGCAGTCATATAAACATAGTGACATAATGACTTCTGATTCCAAAACTCTTAAAATGATAAAAAGCAGAGCTGTAATATTACTACTAAAATAAGCATCTTCCCACAAATTATTTCAAGTTATCTTTTAGAGATTTCAGATTTATGTAAAGATACTGCAGGAAGATTAGTGCTGGACAAAGCAGATGGTCTCCAAACAACTGTGCTCCATCACCTTTCAATATATGGGGAATTACAACATCCTGAACATTCTTGGTGCCTAAATAACTGAAGCAGGTGAGAAAGCACACGGCGCATGAGTTTAACAAAACTTTAAAATAGAAAAATTGGCAGAAGCAACCTGATACTTAGAGCAAGGTACTCTTTACAGAATTGACATAGAACAGGATAGTAACTGCAAAGCCAGTGTTCTACCTGACTCTTAGGAGGCTCGCCCCTGTTTCACAACTTGTCCCCACATTTCTTCAACTACGATGGATGTGTAGCTAAATTTAATCTATTCGAGTGGCAACCTTTGCCCTGCTACTATTCTGAACAGGATCTCAAAATACAAAAAGCAGGGAGCTGCCAGAGGATTGGAACCCCGGAAGCCAAGGATTTCTAAATCTTGCGGCGTCCTGGACCTCGGTAGTAGACCAGGAGAGTGTCTCCCAATGGCCTTTCCTCTGCACCTGGGCTAGTCTTGCCTCTTGGACCCTCCCCAACGAAAAAGCTAAACCCTGGGCTGCTTCCGGAGCAAACGCCGGCTCCAAATCCACCGCCCCTGCAGCTAAACCCCTCCCCAGCCAACCCGGCCCCGCACAAGGCCCGGGTACCGCCCCTCTAAACTGCACCTCTGCGCCCACGGCCCCTCCCCCACACCGTGCCTAACCCTAACCCCCACCCACCCGGCCGCCCGGCTCCCAACACGCCCGCTCCCCTGCCCCAGGCCCACAGGAGCAGCGACCCTCGGAGACCCAGCCGCTCCCTCCCTCCGCTCCCCGGCTACACTTTAACCCTTTCGCTGTCCTGGGCCCGCCCTCACCTGAGTCGCTGGCGCGGGTCTCCCAAACCGCAGCGCTTCTCGGCCCGCGGGCTCTCAGACGCGCTCGCTCCCGCAAGACGTCTCGGTGCGTGCACGCTCCGGGCTCGGGCGGCGGAAGGGGCGGGGTTGCGCGGGGCGGGGCCTGGAGGGTACCGAGGGGCGGGGCCGAGCGGGGCGGGGCCTGGGGCGGTGCGAGCCCGCGCTGCTGGGTTTGGGAGGCAGTTTGCACGCGGCTTGGGCCTGTTGGTCTCACCTGTATAGAAGCTTCTTCGGAAGAATGTCTGTAGTCTTTACCTAGCCGCGAACTGAGGCCCATGAATGAGTGAATGCAATTTTATTAGCCAACGTTTGCAGAGAGCATACCCTGTACCAGGCACTATGCTAAGCACTTTCTAGCCCCTATCTAGTACTGTATGCTCTTATGCACTATTCCCATTTTACAGCTGAGGAAACTGCAGTTTCTTGAGTTTCAGGGAGGAAAACACAGACCCGGAGCCTGTGCCCCTGCGTATCCCCATATCTTCCTCCTGTCCCTGGGCCCCTGACGTTGGGAAAGAAAGTATACACACGTCGAAGAAATACATTTAAAATTAAACTCGATAACATTCCTCTGTTAAGAATCTAGGTCCCAGGGCACCTGGGTGGCTCAGTCGGTGGCTGTCTGCCTTCTGCTCAGGTCATGATCTCGAGGTCCTGGGATCAAGCCCCATGTCGGGCTCCCTGTTTAGAGGGGAGTCTGCTTCTCCCTCTTTCTCTGCCATTCCCCCAGCTCGTGCTTTCTCTCTCTCTCTCTCTCTCTCTCTCAAGTGGTTAGGTAAAATCTTAAAAAAAGAAGAATCTAGATCCCTGGTGCCTGGGTGGCTCAGTCGGTTAAGTCTGCCTTCTGCTCAGGTCATGATCCCTGAGTCCTTGGGTTAAGTCCTGCATGGGGCTCCCTGCTCAGCCGGGAGTCTGATGCTCCCTGACCCTCCCTCCTCTCGTGTTCTCTCTCTCTCTCTCTCTCTCAAATAAATAAATAAATCTTTAAGAAAAAAAAAAAGAATCTAGGTCCCTTTTTCACTGAGTCTTCTTTAGAACAGCTTCAGACTACTTAATCCACAACTTCTCCCACCAGCCCTGCAGAGACCATTCTCAGGTCTCTCCACTGGATGGAAATGTGTTGGGGAAGCTGACAGGCCAAACTAATGCTCCTCCCTTGTTGGAAAACAGTGGTTTCCAAAGAAAGCCCATTTTTGCTCCCCTGCTGGCTGCCCACCTGCCCTTAGTTCCTGCCTGTTAGACCATTGGGAGGTTCTTGAATTAGAAACCACCAACTAAAAGGGCCGAGGCACACCATTCCATAGTTATCATCCCTAAGTTTCCTTATATTGTGTCTCTGACCAGACCAGCGTGAACCAAAGAGTCAAAACATTATAAATTGTAATATTAAAAAAAAAAAAATTGGGGCACCTGGGCGGCTCAATTGGTTAAGTGATGACTCTTGATTTCGGGTCAGGTCAGATCTCAGGATTGTGAGATAAAGCCCCACTACGGCTCCTGGCTCAGAGGGGAGTCAGCTTGAGATTCTTTCCCTCTGGCCCTCCCTCCTCCCAGCTCACCCAGGTGCGTTCTCTCTCTCTAAAATAAATAAAATAAAAATCTTTTTTTAAAAAAATTAACAATCTCAGTAGTTCTTGTAGCTTCACACATACAAACAAGGAAGATGTTTATTAAAAAAAAATATTTATTAATTTTTACACCTGTTGAGTAGCACAAGACTATTAACACTATAACTCACTGAATGTACAATAAATGTTCACATTTAAATAACAGGACAGGGTCAATATTTTCAACCTGTGGGTCAGCTTTAGCATCTCATGAAGTGCTTTTTAGCCCTAGATATCTTGAGAGTTTTTTGAAAGGATAATTCCAAATCAGAAAACAATTCAAGAAGATCAAAACAATAGGTTTTTCCAGAATAATAGGAATTTTACATGATGAAATGTCTATTTATGCAGCACAAATCAAAGAATAAAAATGTAAAATCTGTATGTAACCTACTCCAAAATTTTCACACTGCGCTGATTGAAGTCTAGAGTGCCAATATGTCCTAAAAGAGGCCACAATATAAACATTGGCTACATACTTTTTTTTTTCCATATTGGTCTTCAGATGGCTTATAATCCACCATCTCTTCAAATCCAAGTCCTTTTGAAAATCTATTAACTAGGAATGGACATGCAGCATACCTGATCTTAAAGAAGTGTTGTCTGGCTTGACTGCACCCGCAACCAGCTCTGGCTGATAATATACAAATTAGTTTTAGATCCTTTGCTTATTCCACGTAAGTACAAAAAGAGAAAAAGAAAAAACTCAGGTGGGAAAGAAACAGAGTCCTTCCAAACTATTTTCTTCTGTGTATTTTACAACTTGAAATAACTGGCATAAAATGAACATTCTGTTCAGTGATAGTTTTCTCTTTTAATCAATAAGTTATTCCTGAGGGAAGGGGAGTTACTTTGCTGGTTCAAATTAAAAAGGACCCAATAGGGCCAAATTTAAGGTGTAAAAATTTAACTGGACCTTTAGCAAAGTCTAATATTCTTCACCTAGCAAGTCTTTCTAGACTGGACACTAGGATATTTACAATCATTATACTGTGGGACTTTGGAACCCAGAGTCTCTGTTTTGTGACTCAGGGTCAATATTTTCTATTGAAAACATCAACATTACATCTTTGTTACCAAAGATAGAGTCCATCCCTAGTTTCTACACATTTACCAAGTAACTTTCTCAAGTTCTCTTAGTGCCCAGATTTTCAGGGATAACTAAATAAATGAGGTCTCAAAAATAAAGTGCAAAATCTACATATTAGTAAAGTTATTTCAACAGAATCGTTTTTCAAAAAGATGTCTTTACCATAAAGAAGGTACTATACTTTTTTAGTTTATAGAACCAGTTTTTACCCAGAAATGTAAATAAAAAAGATTAGTTAACTTCATTTGAAATTGAACTTAGGTGTTTCTGTTCAGGAGTGATAAGTTCCATCATAGGATAATTACTCTAAAAATGTGTTAGTATGTCACAAAAAGTTGTTAAAATACACACTGATTTCTGTAATGGTTTATGTGTACAATTGGAATGCACAGGAAAAAGGAGGGAAATGTTTTTCCCCATTGAATTCATAGCCAATAAGACAGCAAACAAGAACACATATAAGAAAAACTATCGCTGAGGCAGATTTTTTTTCCTCCCAAACGACAGTGTAAGATGCATAAAGATTGGATTTCTTTAATATCCCTTATAATTACCTTGACATATAAATGGTCCCCACATTCTTATTTTTCTCCTAAGTGTGAAGTTGGTCATCTTTCCAAAAGGTCCAGGTGAGTTACAATATGCATAAGTTAAAAGTATTAAAAAAAATAAGAAGGGCCACCTTTCCATCCAACCTTAAAGAATGTTCATTTTAAGACAGCATGAGAAGTACTAAAATACACTGCATGATGTGACAGCCGAATGTACACCTGATAAGAACAAGGAATTTATCCTGTACCAATGAATGGTAAATGGATCCTGCAAGGCAGGACAAGGTTTCAGTGCTTTTCACTTTATCGATAGGTAATTATCTTAGTAATTTTTCTTTGTACCAAGATCTCGAACGCCTCCTTCTTAATACACCACAACCAGAGAATGGGAGGCAAAGCTTTAATGTAGGAGTTTAAATTCTGCTGACATCAAACAAACCTTTTCTCTCACAGGGAGTCTACCGTTGTGGAGTAATAAAGTAAATAAAATGAATCCGAACGGGAGGTTCTGGCCTCAGTGGCTGAAGGCCAGCACCTGTGCAAACACCTGTGCAAAGCACTACCAATAGTAAGCCCAACAACAGTCTCCCCAAAGAGGCAAGCTGTTGTTGTGGTTGTTTTAAATCAGCAAGAAGAAAAATCTAGAAGATGGTTTTTCCTTCAGAACATCACTGTCAAACCTCTGTTTCATCATCTTTATTTTCATATTCAATAGGCTCCCCTTGTTAAATTACTGAAAATGCAAACTCGAAAGATGAAGCAGTTCTGACTGAATAAAATGCCCTTCTTCTTCAGTGCCATGGCTTGGAATGAAGAAGTCCAGTGGCCATGGACTTGGCACATCCTTTCTCCACCTTTGGTACAAACGTGATACACCACTTAGTATTTCCACAAAGGAAAAGTAAGGCCTATCAATGTGTTAAAAAACCAACTCAAGAGTAAGGCGAAGTTTCTCCACCTTGAAATCTACTTTCCCCTGAAAGATCTCCATTCCATGGCAGAAGCTCCTAGGGTTTGAAGAGTCAATTTGATAAAGATGACCTTTATAAAAGGAGCCCCAGTGTGTGTAGAGTGTCAAAACTGTGGTTTCCAAATTCTTGAGTGAATGATAAATCTTAAAAAAAGAGTTCCAAGTGTTGGAAGCTTTCAAACTTATGGATGAGAAAAGACATGATGTGACTGCTGGATTCAAGCTCAAGGGTAGAAGTTAAGGTTTAGTGATATGCACTTCGCTGCTCCCATTCCCGTTGGTGGTGGTTGTAATGATGTACTGTGTGGGCTGCTGTTGGCTGGTGGTCTGGGGGTCCAAGTCACTGTGTGTAGCTGGCTGAACCTGGACTCCCGTGGAGAGAGCAGAAGCTTGCTTTTCCTCCAATTCTGGTTGACTTTCTGATAACACATAATGACCCTAGAATAAAAAAAGATCTTTAGAAATCTGAAGTCTAAAGGAGTGGGGGAGGTTCTTGGTCGAGAGAGAAAGAAGGAATATGAAAGGAAATGTTACAAGGTGACATCAAAATAGGCACTTATGTGAGTACTTTAGAGGGGATGAATCAGTCAGAGTAATAGACTACCAAGGTAATTTAAGGGACCGCCTTAGGTGTTCCACCAAATGATATAGTGAAGAGCTTCGAGTACAGAAATTTGCATTACAATAGTGACCTATGTGGCAAAGGAAACGTGGGCTATTGTACTGCTCCTAAGAATTTAGATAGTCATAAAATAAGATTGCTGTCTATTAATATTTAAGAGTAATACAAAATAGATCACAGAAGAGATATTTAAAGTTTCCTTAAAGAGACATAATGGCTCCCAAGACAGGGAGTCAAGATCAGTGGTTCTTAGATTTCAGAATTTCATAGGCCAGCAAATTAAAAGTAATAATAAGTATTCCCAAATTTTATTTTGCCAAGTCAAGTCATTTTTAAGAGAAATTGAGAGAAATGTCAAATGAGAGAAATTTTAACACTCAAAAGTATAAGAAGAATACAATCTTAGAATAAAATCCCTTACATTGAATCAATTTAGCTTTATGAAAACATGCATTGTCATTATTTTTCCTTTGATCATGAAAACTTCACAGATGTGGAGCTAGCTATCTCCTTAAGTTAACGTTTTTAAAGAAAGAACGTGTCCCTTGGCAGGGTGATCGGTCTGCTATATAGGCTAAGAAAAAAGAAGTAACAGAGGAAAACCCAGGCAGTGAGTGGCCTTTCCAAGCACTGTCCAGAAAAAAAGCCATAGGCAAATACCCATTTGATTTCTCTAGGGCCATGTGCTCAAGAGTCCACACTCATCAATCTCTGATTATGATTTCGTTTCCCATGTGAGTCTTCCTCTAGCAGAAGGAGGCTGGCTCTCAGCCTAGGGTCCATGGACTACTAGGTGGTCCACAGATAGGCTTTAGAGATTCTATGAACCCTGGAAAATGTACATTAAATTTGTGTGTGTGTGCACGTGTGTGTGTGTGTGTGTGTGTGTGTGTGTGTATTATGGCAGGAGGAGGGGAACATCCTTGGCTATAATCAGGTTCTCAAATGAGTTCCTGGCCAAAAAAAAGGTAAAGAGTCAATGGGTCTCACAGGGAGTAAAAATCTCACTGATTATGCCAATGAGACTATTCCATTGTACATTAGTTATTATCTTCACTGACCATAGTGTTACTCTGGATTTACACATCTCTCCTAAGTCTAGTTAATGTGAGTTTGTGTGCTAAGAAATGGGTAACCTCTCGGTATGCTTTGGGGGAAAAAAATCAGGTTTTCATTTTTGGGTTTTTTTTTTTTTTTTTAATTTATTTGTCAGAGAGAGAGAGAGCACAGCAGAGGGAGCGGCAGGCAGAGGGAAAAGCAGGCTCCCTGCTAAGTAAGGAGCCTGATGTGGGACTCGATCCCAGAACCCTGGGATCATGACCTGAGCTGAAGGCAGATGCTTAACCGACTGAGCCACCCAGGCGTCCCAAAAAATCAGGTTTTGAGGCCACCAGACTACCCTGCTACTCTTTGAGACCTCTTGGGAAAGAGCCTTCCCCTGGGAACCTCCCAATATCCCTAGCCACTCATGAGTATGTTTCTTAATTTAAATTTACATACTGTTTTCTAATTACTTAGAGGCAGGCCAGAACAAACCAGTGACGATAAAACCAGAGGTAGCAGATAAAATCAACATTGACCTGCCTAATCTAAATATAACAAGATAATTCATGACAATGTTTTTCCCAGGGGTGGGACAAGTGGGGGAGATTGAATGTTTAAAATAGCTTAAAAGAGCTCCATAACAGATTCATTCTATTATTCTCTTCCAACCCAGTTGAAGACCAATAGTCATGAATACTTTCCACAAAGCACATAAAAAGGTGATCAATTACGAATCTGTATGTATATGGGTCTAGGAGGTTCATTACAGTTATTAACTGCATAGATATTTATTGACCATTTGCTATAGCCCAGCGTCCTGTGCAAGGCACTGAGAATAAAGAGATAAAGACCAAGACCCAGCTTTCAAGGAATTCATTGTCTGCTGGGAAAAGATTGACAGTAAACCAGTAATTAATATAAACTATAATAAGGGTTATAATATAACTCCACAAGGAGTTATGGGAATACAGAGGAGGTACTTCTAACTCAGATAAGGAAAGCTGAGGAATAGGAAACAGAGGGAGAGGAGAGTGGTGTAGTGTGATGGACAGCAAAGCCCTCCCGAGCAGGTCACTTACCGGCGTAACTGCCTTTACTTGGCCAGTGGTGACAGGAGTGGCCACACCACTGTCTGTAATCACAAACTGACCTGGGGGAAGTGTCATCATTTGAATCTCCGATGCTGAAAAACAGGAAATAGCCACACTTCAGTGGTCTCAGATTTTAATACAAGTTGTAGAAACAAATACCTAACCATTGGCCACATTCTTCATTGAGACATTTTCCATAGATTTGCTTGCCGTAGAATCTTATCATGATACGATTTCTTGATACTCTGATAAGAATGATCATAGGAAGTTAGCAGACAGTTATCAAATATTAGAAATAATCAATGCAAAAAAAAAAAAAAGAAATAATCAATGCATCTCCCCCAAATGTGGCTTCTGAATATCCGTAAGACAAATATTCAATAATTTTTTTTAAACCTTGAAATAAGTTACAAAGGTTTACCTGTTAGCTCAATATTTTTAACTTTTATATTCGGATTTGAGTCACTGATAAATGTACCCACTATTGCCTACTAATCACAACATAATCTAACTTGAATTTTATTTCACCACCAGTGTTATTAAAGCAAATTAAAAACAAAGTTCACCCTAGCATCCAGTTGATGGTCTTTATATAATAGCTTCTGTCTGATTCCAGAGCTGATATAGGAAACATTGTAAGATGAGCCTAGATCATAAAATAAGCTGGGATCATACCAGCATGCAAGATGCTGTAAGAGACTACAGGGTCATGTAGAAAAGACACAGGGGCCAATTTGAAGATGCTCTCATTAGCCAATGATGGGATAATCTGAGCAACAATAAGGGTAACAACTGCAATGGCTTGAAATATATTTACTGTGTTGAAATTCATGAGAATACAATGATAGTAAGACACACACGCATACCCCTCATTGGTCACCTTGGATAATACTAGGAAAGAACTCATTATTTTGAAAACTGGTAAATAAAAGAGATGAACTGAATATTTAAAGGATTTATCCTGCCCTTCCTGTGCGAACTGCACCGCAGAGTAACCTGTTAGTTAAGGTAAAAATTTTTTCTTTACAGAAGTTTTCTAGGGGCACCTGGCTGGCCCAGTCGGTGGTGTGCATGACTCTTGATCTTGGGGTTGTGAGTTTGAGCCCCACACTGGGTGCAGAGATCACTTAAAAATAAAATCTTAAAAAAGAAGAAGTTTTCTAGCTGATAAGTAAGAAAAGAATGATAGAATCAGAATATGACAATTCTGCAATCTCTAATGAAACAGTGGTGCAAAGGGAAACGACAGACAACCAAACATTGTGTGCCTCCTGATGGAAGTACACACCACCAGCCAGAAGTGTCTTGGGGAGGAAAACTGAACCTGAATTTGATCAAGCCTCCAGTCTACAGGAAAGAAAAGGGACAGAAGAAAGCATCTTAAATGATAATATAGGGATGACAACAGCAAAATTCAAAATGTGAGAAATTCTACAGAACAAATGACCCAGTTTCTTCAACACATAAATTGCAATTTAAAAGAGAGAGAATACATATTTAAAAAAAAAACAAAAAACAAAAAAACCTCAAAGGCTGCCTGGTCGGTAGAGCATGTGAATCTTGATCTTCGGGTCATGGGTTTGAGCCCCACGTTGGGTGTAGCAATTACTTAAAAAAATAAAATCTTAAAAAAAAAACTTCAAAATATATAACCAATTGCAATGCATGAGCCTTATTTGGAACTCAATTTGAACAAACCAACCATAAAAAAAATTTATGAGGGGCGCCTGGGTGGCTCAATCAGTTAAGTGACTGCCTTCAGCCCAGGTCATGATCCCAGGTCCTGGGATCGAGCCCCGCATTGGGCTCTCTGCTCAGCGGCGAGCCTGCTTCTCCCTCTCCCTCTGCCTGCTTCCCTGCTTATGCTCTCTCTCTCTGTCAAATAAATTAATAAAATCTTAAAAAAAAATTTATGAGACAATCACAGAAATACGAACAGTGGATATTTGATGGTTATCAAAGAATTACTGTCATTTATTTTTAGGTTTGATGACAGTACTAGAGTTGTGTTTTGTTTTGTTTTTTTAAAAGATTTTATTTATTTGACAGAGAGAGACACAGTGGGAGAGGGAACACAAGCAGGGGGAGTGGGAGAGGGAGAAGCAGGCTCCCACTGAGCAGGGAGCCCGATGCGGGGCTCGATCCCAGGACCCTGAGATCATGACCTGAGCCGAAGGCAGATGCTTAACGACTGAGCCACCCAGACGCCCCTAGGGTTGTGTTTTAAAAAACATTTATGTGGGCACCTAGGTGACTCAGTCAGTTGAACGTGGGAGTCTTGATTTTGGCTCAGGTCATGATCTCAGGGTCGTGAAATGAACCCCACTTCAGGCTCCACACTCAGCAGGGAATCTGCTTGAGATCCTCTCTCTCCCCCCTGCCCCTCCCCCTCAAATAAATAAATAAATCTTTAAAACTATATATATTTATGGATGTAGGCACCTGGGTGGCTCAGTTGGTTAAGCGTCTGACTTTTGATTTCATCACAGGTCATGATCTCAGGGTTGTGAGATGGAGCCCGGCATTGGGCTCCACGCTCAGTGAGGAATCTGCTTGAGCTTCTCTCTCTGCCCCTCCCCCCAGGCCCACTCATGCTCTAAATAAATAAATAAATAAATAAAATATTTTAAAAAATATTTATGGATGAAATAATATGGATTATTGTATAGTTGGGGGATTGGAAGAGAACGTTGGGGGTACAAATGAGACAAGACTGGCCCTGAGTTCATAACTGAAGTTGGATAATGGGTACAAAGGCGTTCATTATACTATTCTATTTTTTGTATTTTAAATGTTTTGCCTAATAACTTCAATTCCAGAATCTTTTCTTCAGGTTTTCTATTATTCCCATGGTGATCTGCATCATGCCACATTTCTTTCACTGGAATTAAACTTAGTATAAATGTCTACTGACCAGGGTTCTCCTGGTATTTACCGTGAGTAGGAGTCTTTCCCCGACTAGAAACAAGACTCAGCCCTCATTGTGACCACCAATATTTAAGAGAACAGAGTGTAAAAATAACAAGAACGTACAGTTTGAGCCTGATTCCATACCAAATCCACATAACACAGCCAAGGACGACGGAGACAGACTCAAGGAAAAAAATCAATAGTAGGAGGAAGACCAACACTGGCCTTCCTAACTTCTCAGCCCCTACTGCTCCTAGCTGCTACTATCAAGGGCTGTCGTTTCCTCTATTCCAGATCTTCAGTCATAAAGACCCCATGCTTTCCAGCTCATATCCAAGGCTGCCATCCCCACCAAATCTGTTCACTATTAGGACCTCCAGCACCAGCTTTTTGCTGCTTCTGTAGCACTAATCTCAGGGTTTTGAAAGCCAACTACTCATATATCTCTCTCTACTAGATAATGATCTCTTTGAGCCAAAGACTATCTTATAAGGAGAGGCCACAGAGTGGGGTGGTTTGGAGTGTAAACTCTGAAGCCAGACTGCCTGAGTTCCAATCCTCTAGTTACTAGCTGTGTTCCTTGGGCAAGTTACTCTGTGTCTGAGTTTCCCTATCTATAAAGTGCAAATAGCAATTGTACTTATATGTTGTTGTGAATACTGAATGTAGTATATATGTGGTTTAGAATCATTCCTGGCACCTAGTGAGAGCTTAATGAAAGCTGGCTGTATGGTGTTACTGGGTGGTGTTACTGATATGAATCAATATTAATTTTTTGTATAGCCAGGGTCTAGCACATCCACCTATACAAAGACTGTATTCAATAAATGTTGATGGAAGAGATGACTCACCACATCAACCTACCCTAGATCCATCTATTCTGCGATTAGTCCATCCGCCTACACTTTCTCTGGCAGTGTTCCTGATGTCTCTGAAATGGGTGGCTCTCTGAGATCAGAACGCTGCCTTGAATTTGGTCAGGAAACTCATTCAAGGACATGCACTACGAAGTGTAGAATATGGCCAATGACACTTTAGTCCAGAAAATTTATTCTAAAGCTGATGAAATTATGACCCTTGAGTGTAGATTCCCCACCCGTGAGCCACAGCACCATCCCTGTTCCTGCCTTACAGTAGCCACGGAAGGAGTTCCAAGCGTTGGGTAGGTAGGTGTGTTGCACAGAGGAGCCCGGCTGCTGGAGAGCCTGGCCCGGGGTGGAGGCGCCGCCTTGTATCTGCGAGGGGCTGAGCCCTTGCTGGGACTGCTGGGAGGCAGGGCTCAAGGGCTGCCCAGTTACCTAGAGAGAAAGACAAGGCGGGAGTAGAAAACTAATCACTTCCAATTTAGTTAAGACTCACAAATAACTGAAGGAAGCAAATCTGGCTAACATGAATTATAACACTGGAAGTATTGCTGCTAAAATAATAATATTTTAAATAATAGGATTAATGAAAAGGAATCATAACTATCAAAATCCTAATTCGTTTTCAAAGGATTATCTACAAGAATATCCAAAAAATTAATTTCACTGAGCTCATTAGAAAGACAAATGAATGAAAGTCTAATTATCTTCATTACATAAGATTTAACAAACTGAGAAGCTGAAGAACTTGCCTATGTCACAGAGCGAATCTGTAACACAAATTGAAGTAGAACCCAGAAATCATAATTTCCACTGAGTACACTGGGAAATCCCACTCAGGTAATGGAGATAAACACAGGTGTACAGGCAGACATCCATGGAGAGGCTTACTCCTGTCCACAGGATAGAGCCCAAGCTCCATAGTTTGCCATTCAAGCCCTCCATATTCCAGCTCCAAACTACTTTCCCAACTTTTCTCCCAAACATCATTTCCTATTAGTAACCTAAACAGTTTTCCATAAATAATACCAGTTTCCCACCTCTGTGCCTTTACTCACAGTGAGACCGTATTCAGATCATAATGTGTTCCCCAACTACCATGTCAAAATCAAACCCCTCCTTCAAGACCTCATTCAGATACCACTTCTATAGAAATATCCTTGATTCCCTGCAAAACAGAATCTTTCCCTCTTCTGAAAGCCCATAACTTATCAATATAGCCACATCATCCTTAGACCCAGGCAAGACCCATCCTTAGACCATGGCCCTGGAGTAAGTGTCCCCTTCTAGGTGACACTTGGGAACCAGAGTTCCCCATTCCCTATGACAACAGCCCTGCACCCACTTCCAGGGCCTGCACAAGTCTATTCCCTGAGTCCGTCACCTTGCAGGGGTCCTAGCTCTTGGATGTGGGCTCCTCTAATGGCATTTGGGCACAGGGGACCACGGGGGTGGCCGTGGGATCACCTGTGCAGGGATGTGGAAGAAGCTGAGACACGTGGGTCGGGGTGTCCATGTGGGTACACAGAAGCCCTGTGAGGTGCAGGCTGGAGGCTGGGTGAGAAGAAACAGGGAGCAGTCTTGGGGAAGGTCGTCCCTGTGCCACCATCTTCTGAGGAGTCCCTCCAGCCTAGGGTTCCTTTGAGAAACTTAAAAGTGTGATGCCCGTGGGGGTGGGAAAGAAGGGCCCCTCGTGGACAGAGGTGACTGTCTGGGACTGGGAGAAGTGACAGAAACCTCACAGCTGCTGAACCTCACACTAGAAGGAGGGGAGGGGCCGTCAGATGGCAAGCAGCAGAGCCTCCCATCCCCAATGCCCCCCAGTAAACAGGAAGGCAGAGAAAGTGCATGTTTATCCTATGGATTTCCACAGCAGTCCGAAGGGCACAGAGCCAGCCAGGGAGGGAGAAATCCTTTCCCCCTTCCTCCCGCCCCCAGCCTAGCAGCTGCCAGTGCCGCCCACACGCTTGGCAGGAAGGCAAGGAATTTCGAATTGGCACTAACCATGTTATTTAGTAGCAATTGTTACTTAGCATATCCTTTTCAATTTTGTTATTATGAAAATATATGTGTCAAGCAGGAAGATAGAACATACATTTTTTAAAGTTTTTACTTAAATTCCAGTTAGTTGGGGCGCCTGCGTGGCTCAGTCAGTTAAGCGTCTGACTCTTGATTTCGGCTCAGGTCGTGATCTCAGGGTGGTGAGATCAAGCCCCGTGTCAGGCTCCCTGCTCAGCGGGGAGTCCGCTTCTCCCTCTCCCTCTGCCCTGCCCCTGCTTGCTCTCTCTCTCTCAAATAAATAAATAAAATCTTTAAAAAAAAAAAAAAAAAAAGGAGAGAGAGTCTGTTTCTTGGTTTGCCCCTCTCTCTTTTTTTTCCCTTTGCTCATTTGTTTTGATTCTTAAATTCCACATATGAGTGAAATCATATGGTATCTGTCTATCTCTGACAGACTTACTTCACTTAGCATAATAGTCTCTAGCTCCATTCATGTAGTTGCAAAGAACATATTTTATTTAAGTTTGTTAGCTTGATTTGAAACTTTTAACCACCCAGACACATGGCATGCAGGCTTTCATTTGTACTCTTGTTCTGGAACCTGTGAATATCAGAGGTGGGCCTACATGTATCCTTTCTGGTTCAGATACCTTCGCTTTATATCCTGTTTACTTCTATATATTTGTTATATCCCTACTAGACTCCAAGCTCCTTGAGGGCAAGACCTAGAAAAGTTTCATGAAAAGGGTAAGATTTTTAATAAATATTTTTTTAATGGATGTAGCTATGCTGTCTCAATAACAGCCTCTATGATATAAACACAACAATACGCCACAAAGTCACTGTTCCAAAATTCAAGAAACAACTTAGCAACTGCATGCTATCAAGACAGCCATTTAGAATAGGAAACAAAGGCCTAGGTTGTCCCTAGGATATAAGATCACAGGGCTCCTTTTGCTTAGGGGAAGCTCATCACTTAATGCAAGTGTGTCCATAATGCCAATATAAAACCTGGAGGCAAAGGTAGGATCTTTAATGAAGGCCCAAAAATAAACGGCATCGTTTCAATAGTCAAGCTGACTGGGTCTGAAGACAATGCCTCTTCACTCTGATGAACGTTCCAGGGTCCCCAAGACCGTATTGCCTTTCGTGAGCAGTGGGAGAACATACCTGGGATGATGAGGGGGTGGAGGAAGTGGGCTCTGTGACTTGGATGTGCTGCACCTGGATGGCATGCTGGGTGTAGGTCTGAGGGTCGTGGAGCTGGCCAACGTCCACAGTGGACTGCTGAGACTGGTGTGGGGAAGTGGCCTAGAGGGCAGGAAGACCAAAAGCATACTGATTAAGGGGAAGGGAGATCCTTCCAGAGAAAACGTTCAGCTGAAACAATATCCCAGCAGAAGAGTAGACGTAATTTCACATCCAGGGTTTCGCTCCCAGAGAGCCCACACCTAAGCCAAGCTGGTAAACACTAGCAAAGAAGATCATTTTAAAAGTTACGCTTGGGGCACCTGGGTGGCTCAGTCGTTAAGCGTCTGCCTTCGGCTCAGGTCATGATCCCAGGGTCTTGGGACCGAGCCCCGCATCGGGCTCCCTTCTCCACGGGAAGCCTGCTTCTCCCTCTCCCACTCCCCCTGCTTGTGTTCCCTCTCTCGCTGTGTCTCTCTCTGTCAAATAAATAAATAAAATCTTTTAAAAATAAATAAATAAATAAAAGTTACTCTTATAAAACATAAGCCACTAATGCTATTTAATTCTGAAAGAGAAGGAGAGAAAGGGAACATAGCTCCTTGTAATAAGCTGAACGAGAAGCTCTCAGGGATCAAAAGTCCTTCTCCCTTAAGTTTCAATTAAATGTAACACCCTACCCTTGATAGGTTAAAAGAGATCAAAGGAGAGAATTTGCTTTCAGCTACCGACCCACTAGAAGAGTGGTTCCCAACCTTTTTATGTATCCCAGACATCTCTGAAAATCTGGCTAAAGTATAGTCCCTTTCTCCAGAATGATGTACATATACATCACACTTTTCAGGCAATTTCAGGGATTCATAGGTTCCTCCAAAGCCTGAAGTTAAGAAATGTCCCATAAGAAAAACAAGATAAAGAACAGTCAACAACAGTAGCAACTCCTTATTTCCCGCTCTGGTATTAGTCCTAAATTTTCCTATTTTCCTAAGTTTTCAGACCAAATTATTTCAAAGCAATAGGTTTGATCATTTGTGCCTTGAATACACCTCCTCAGCATACTTAAATGAAACCACAGCTCTGGGAGGATTTCTTCTTTTAGCTCCCTCATCAGTGACAATGAGCTGCAGAAGGCAGAAGGAGCGTAGTCACACCTCTGCACGAATAATGTACTGACTGACATCTGAAACTCAAAGTTATTCTTTACAACCTCCCTTTCGATGCCCAAGTACCAAACTGGTTCCCCACCAAGTAGTCAGCTTTGGTGCTCAAGGATTCAGAAGAGGCTCTGAAGGAGTTCACGTAGGACTGCCCCACGGCAGCACGATGACAGTGTACAGGGCAGCCGGAAACCTCTGGAAGGCTCCGGAGAGAATCTCTTACACTGCTAAGTCCAGAGCCCTATACAGCCAGGGGGCCAGGAGAGCTTGCCAAATGCCTTAGACTCAGACCTTACACGGGAAGCACATGACGTGGGGTCCAGCTCTAGCTCTGAGAACTGGGTGCTCTTGTTGACCGCCCCCCCCGCCCCCCACCACCGCCATATTGCCTAGTGGCAATCTGGCATTCCTGAAGGTAGAGAGCAACATGTACCGGAGCCACTTGCACCACTTGAAGCTGTATGTGCTGTGGTTGCTGAAGACCAGATGTCGACTGTGACACAGGAATATACTGAATTCTCTGGTAGTCCCCCTGCGACGTTCGGTAATCGGTTGTTAAGGTCTGGGACAGCTCTGTCATGGCTTGGGTTAGGAGGTCTGTTGTCTAGAAAAGTCACAAAAAACACACTAGCTGGTAACACTACAGCTTGTACAAATTAGCCCTGAGCTCAGATAGGAGAGATCCAAAGGCGAGAAGATGCTGGAGGATTACAGATGTCTGTATCCACCTGTCTGTGTCAGCCCCGATGGGGTTACCCGACAGGTTCTGACCATCTTGCAGCACAGGAACGGCACTGAACATTTCTTGCTGCTCCTTCTACAGACAGCTTTGGAAAGCATCGACTAGGAGACCAACCACACACAGAAGGCCCTGGTAGGAAACTGAGGGATAATGGGCTACCTTTGCAGCCAATTATATAGCAAGATAGACGTGGCTTTGGTATCGGAAGCCGTGATGGGCACGGAAGGGGATGAGGTGCCCTGACCAGTCACATACTTACCACCACGGTCTCCCCGGTAGCGCTGTCTGTGGTTAACACAGCCGGGGCAGCACTGATCACAGCTGTCGTCAGCGGTGGATGTAAGGTGTTAGGGAGCTGGGCATACTCTGGGTGCTTCTTTCGAATGTGCTGTACCATCTTGGTCTGGAAAAGTATGGCAAAACCAAGAATCGTTACTAGAGTTAGTTATTTGCAATTTTTCTCAAACACAAACCCTGCCACGATCCCTGAAGTCTTTCTGGTTTTGCTTCGAAAGAAATAAGGTGTGCCCGCTCCTCCCAAAGCAGCACAGAGTTTGCAAGAGGCAAAGGAAGAGGCTGAGAAGAAACTGAATACGCATGTGACCCCACGCCGTCAGGCAAGGTCAGCACACCTCACTCACAGTATCCCCTAGCACCCCCCCCAATACCTGCAGCGATCAATCACAAGTTCTCCGCCTCCCACAACCAAGAATGACCCCCTTTTCAAGATCTATCATGTAAGGTCCCACATTGTGCTTCTGTAAACCTGAGCTCATAAAGCATGAGCATAAAATATTCCAATATGAGACCTTCAGCAGACCAAAGAAAAGGAAACCAACTGAGCGCTCAGGTTATGTGTGAGATACACTAGCTCTGGGGAAATTCCACTTATTCTCTTCCCATTCTGGATTTACAATCCCTATCCTCAGGAAACAGCTCCTCAGCCGTCGGAACGGGACAAAACACCTCTGGCAGTCAGTCCTGCGTCAATTCAAAAGAAGCCAACTGCCACCTTCTCTTACGAGATGCCTTAAACAATGACCTTGATCCGGACGCAGTCAAAGCCCATCCCGTACCTTGCTGCTGTACTGTTTGGAGCAGTGAGGGCAGCACACGGGAGGGGTCGCTATCGTGCCGGTGAGCTGGGTGTGGGTGCTCAGCATGGGGTCTGGCTCTCCTGGGCCAGCGGGACGGAGTTTGCGAATGCTTGGTGGGAGCTCAGCCCCTGGATGGTTCTTCAGAATATGGGCTTTTCGTTTGCTGGCACTTTTATAAACCTGCGAATTCAAATGCTTTGTCATGAAAGCAGTATACGGTTCTACTTTCTTACTTCAGAGTGAAATCTCTTAACAATTCTGTTGTTAGGTATGAGAAAGGAGAAAAAGTATTCAGGTAGCGCAAAATAAAATATTTTAACAGCTATATTGAAGGATATCTAAAATAAGAACCTAATGTAGATGTGCTAGGCATCTTCCTAGAATTTATACATCTAAGATAGTAATAATAAAAATACCCCTTACCTTGAAGTTTAAGAGGTAGATACACAGTCACAGAAAAAGAATCGTTTCAAAGGCCAGTTCATCCCACTTAGCCTTTCTACAAAAGCTCTCATATATTTACTAGTACTAGATGCCAAAGAATCCTCCAAAATGGCAAGTCTAAAAGTGCCTAGTATCTGTAATGATGAATCTATGCTTTAAAAAGTTTCCCAATTTTGGGGCGCCTGGGTGGCTCAGTCGTTGCGTCTGCCTTAGGCTCAGGTCATGATCCCAGGGTCCTGGGATCGAGCCCCGCATCTGGCTCCCTGCTCTGCGGGAAGCCTGCTTCTCCCTCTCCCACTCCCCCTGCTTGTGTTCCCTCTCTTGCTGTGTCTTTCTCTGTCAAATAAATAAATAAAATCTTAAAAAAAAAAAAAAAGTTTCCCAGTTTTAAGCTGACACAACTACATTGTATAAGGAAAAATATTACAATGAAACAATACATGTATATTCAGTCTTTTTGCAACCGCACAAAAATAAAGGTGAAATAGTACAAACAGTCTTCCATTGCAAAACTCCTCCACATCCTACTCAATCTTCTAGAAATCCCAAACCTACTGTATATATTTTACAAGTAGGATGATAAACAATTTTGCTTTAGAGCTTAGGAATTTAAAACAAATTCATATACTAAGCTCCTGGTAAGCCTCTACTTTTATAACAAAACCACAGAGAAGGAAAAATGTTAAACACAAAGTCAACTAATGCTTAGGAAAAAAATTTTGACTTAAAATGAGGCTGCACTTTTAGCCCTTTCTCATCTGAATGGAAAACTACTGAGAGACAGGGAACCATCTGTTAAGAGTAAGTGTAAGATCTAAGTATATGTTTATACATGCGGACAAATGGGCTCTAAGCAGGGCTCCCAGGAAGCATCCCAGTGTGGACAGTTTCCTTTTACCTTATCACAGTACTGACAAAAGTAATCACGGTTGGGCTTTATGATGGGTAGAGTTAACTCTGGCACCTCTTCTATCTTCATGTCTGGGTGCCTCTTTGATAAGTGATTTACCTAAAGGGGAAAAAAGCAAATGAGAAAAAGAGAGCCTATTACAAAGAGAAGAGAACCAAATGCCTCTGGTCTTGACTGCTAGAAGTTGGAATCCTGGGAAGCCATGCCCCAAAACAGGCATGTGGCCAGATCGAGCATTTCCAGGCCCATCTGACACCAAGCTTTAACAATCACGGTTAGCAGGAGTTAACAGTCATTCAGCAAATTACTGAAGGGAATTGGGTCACGGCGGATTTCATTAACACTCTTTGACTGAAAGACCCACCGAAGGAAAATGGAAAATTACACCAGCACAAATTTCATTGTTGAATTCTCCCGATGCAAACCCATCTTTCATTATTTAGTGCCCTGGCCTTACTGAGGACACTGAATGAGATGCAAACTCAGGTTCTAAATTTTAAATAATTCCCCACGCCTCTAGTCCTACCAAACTGTAATAAAGTCAAAATGAATTGAGAGCAAAATGAATTGAACTGGCTATCCTGAGGTGTCTCCTAAGCCGGTTCACACACCCTGCTTTGAAGGGCAGTTTCCTTCTATTGCTGTTTCCCATCTGGAAAAGGGGGGCATTACAGGGAGCAACTAGGGAGAAGGAAAAACCCCACCAAAAAGGACGTTCAGGAACACAGAAGAGAAGAGGGAAATGAAATATAAGAGCAGAGACCGAGCATAGTAAAGCAAAAGAAAACTCATAATGAAAAGTGACAGAGAAAGACTTATCCCAAGAGGTCAGCAGAAATGAGTTGTGGCACAGGAGGGCAAAGGGAGGGGCGCCTGGGTGGCTCAGTCATTAAGTGTCTGCCTTCAGCTCAGGTCGTGATCCCAGGGTCCTGGGATCGAGCCCTGCATTGGGCTCCCTGCTCTGCGGGAAGCCTGCTTCTCCATCTCCCACTCCCCCTGCTTGTGTTCCCTCTCTCACTGTCAAATAAATAAATAAAATCTTTAAAAAACAAAACAAAACAAAAAAAAACAGGAGGGCAAAGGGAGACTGGGAAGAACTCCAAATTGGGCATCGTGTGCTTCTTTCTTTTCCCCTAGCCCCTGACAAAACCTACTGAAAATTTCGCACAGAATACTGCACAAAGCCATCGCCATAGACAGAAATGGGTGGGTCTGGAAGCCGCTTGGCACTGACCAGCATGCCTCGTCTCCGGAAGCCCATCATACACAGGCGGCACTTGAACGTGAAGCTGTCGTAGTCCGTGGATGTGATACGAGGCTTGAACGTCTTGGAGCGGCTGATGCGGTCAGCTTTCTTGGCCTCCCTCTCAGGGTTGTGCATCCTCTGCATATGTTCCCGTAGTTTGTCTTTTCGCTATTTAGAGAGAATGTTTGAAAAGGCAGGGGAGCGGGGAGAGAGGGTAGAAAATTTTTAACTGAAGGGATTAAAAAAAGCAATACAAGTTACCAACCTACCAAGAGGTGTCCGAGTTGCCAGGCTGCTGGAATGGACAAACTCTGTCCCTTAGCAAATAAGTGCGTTCCACTGAGTCTTGGTTTTGGGGAAGAAAGAATTTGCATGTATTATGGAGAAGATCAAAGGATAATGGAATAAATTTGGTATTAAGAATTTCAAGACAGGGGCGCCTGGGTGGCTCAGTCAGTTAAGCGTCTGCCTTCGGTTCAGGTCATGATCCCAAGGTCCTGGGACCAAGCCCCGCGCGCAGCTTCCTACTCATCAGGAAGCCTGCTTCCCCCCTCCCCCTCCTTATGCTCTCTCTATCAAATAAATAAATAAAATCTTTAAAACAAAAACAAAAATAATTACGAGACAAACTGATAATGAATGATAGGTAATACTGTATTTACAAAGCCATTTGTATGCTTAGTTCCCACACGTTTTAATAATTCTTCCAAATCCCACATAAATTTAAGTATTTCTCATCTTATGGACTTAGAAGTTCATGTAAACAATTACATTGCCCACTGTGGATGGAGCATACGGTCTAGGTCAGGTCTTAGTTTGATGACCTAATCTAGTGATACATGTTGATATGAGTCCATAGAGAGAAAATCAAGCAGAGCCCATCCCAAGGAAAAAAATTTCAAAAAATGCCAGCTCCCTTCTTCAGCATTTCTCTCTTCTCTTAGACATGATTAAACTATTATTGGTCTTGGGGCGCCTGGGTGGCTCAGTCGTTAAGCGTCTGCCTTCGGCTCAGGTCATGATCCCGGGGTCCTGGGATCGAGCCCCGCATTGGGCTCCCTGCTCCACGGGAAGCCTGCTGCTCCCTCTCCCACTCCCCCTGCTTGTGTTCCCTCTCTCGCTGTGTCTCTCGCTGTCAAATAAATAAATAAAATCTTAAAAAAAAAAAAAACCTTAAAAAAAACGACTATCGGTCTGATAAAGATTTTGAACCTTTCCACCAGAACAGTTCTCCCCACATTTTGGTATAAGGACTTTTATTTAACCACTGCCTTTTTTCAGCACATTCATTTAACAAGTACTTCTTGAGTGCCCACCGAGTATCGGGAACCATTTGAAGTTCAGGGTTCAACACTAGGACCCCTCATCTACCTCTCTCTCCTGCTCCTCCTACCCCCACCCACCTCATTCCTGGAAAGTCCAGCAGAGAATTTCAGAGTCTCCTACTTTGCAGTAAAGTCTGGATTACAAGCCTTGCCCTAAATAACAGTATTTCTCTTGAGTGTCTTTAGATACAGTGATAAAGCTCACCACCCCAGACTTCTGTTGCATTTCTACTTTTTTTTTTTTTTTTTTTTAAAGATTTTATTTATTTATTCATGAGAGACAGAGAGAGAGAGAGACAGAGGCAGAGGGAGAAGCAGGCTCCCAGCGGAGCAGGGAGCCCGATGCGGGACTCGATCCCAGGACTCTGGGATCACGACCTGAGCCGAAGGCAGACGCTTAACCGACTGAGCCACCCAGGCATCCCGCATTTCTACTTTTTCCCCAGCATTGGTGTTCACCAATTTCCCCTCACCCATTCCCTTTAAACAGACCAAGTTATTGTAACTGACTCATTACAGAAGTCCCAAAGCCCCCTACTACTACTACTACACTGAGCTCTGCATACAGAGACAGACATATTTGCTGAAGGCCAAATCTCAGCAAGTCTTTTCCAACCTAACAGCCCTAAGCCCAATCCATTATGCCCCCACTCTCTCCTCCTGCCTAAATCCTGCTGCTGGATCAGCAGTGTTCCCAAACATCTAGCCTCCCAAGCTGCAAAGCCCAATTCCTCTCTGTCCACCCATCAGCCTGGCATCCAGACACAAAGTCCTACCAATTCTCCCTCAGATGTTTGTCTTGAATATGGACCCTCTTCTCCATGCCCGCTGCCTAGGCCTTAGTTCAGCCCAGCTGTAAAATGCCCCTGGAGCGTCTTTACTGGCACGAGCCATGCTACTCATGCTGTTTGACAAAGTCCAAGTATGGGGGACGATCCTGAAAACAGGAGACTCCACCGCTGGCTCCTGCTCTTCTCTTTCATTTTGTTTATGGCAATCTTTATAATTGTGGGAATATTTCTGGGGTTTCATGATAAAGTGACTACTCATCTTAGTTACGCCTATCTAAGCAATCATAATGAAACTAATTCCACGAAGAATTAGTTTCTATAGAACAAAATAACAAAACGGTCACGCTCTGTCTAGCACCTTTCTCTTTGCGTACTGTTTTTTAGTTTTAGCGAAAGCCAATAAGCGGAAATCAATAAAGGTCATGTTAATCATTACAAAGGAAAAATGAAAGAAGGCTATGGCTGTAATCCAGAAAATGATCTAAGATTTGGAAAAACAAAAATATCCTAACATATAAATAAAGTTCCTACGAGGCTGTCAGGAGGAGATGCTTGCACCCTGATCCTGTGTCTGTGTCTCCTCATTCGCCGACACCATCCTTTCCTACGAGAGACCCACCCCGGCTGCAGCTGGACTCCGGCACTTTACCCCTCTCCCCCTCCTCCTCCCATCCCTTTCTCTAGCAGGCTAACTCTTCCCCACCCTTTAGGGAATTCAAGTGTCACCTACACCCCAAATCAGAGTGAATCCTGCTTGTGGCATTTTTTTTCTCTATTACAGTAGCAGTAATAATTTTTTTGAAGTTTTATTTACTTGAGTAATCTCTACACCCAACATGGGTCTCAAGCTCATGACCCTGAGATCAAGAGTCACATGTTCTTCTGACTGAGCCAGCCAGGCACCCCAGGAGCAGTAATAATTTTTAATGCACATGTCAAATTTCCTCTTTAAACTGAGAGCTCCTGAAAGTCAAAAGGTCCTACCTTTTGAAGCTTGTAGTAGGACAGTTACAATTCAGTAGAAGTGCTACAACAGGGTCACAAGTAAAGGGTCCTATGGGAATACATAGGAGAAGCACTTAATCCAGTTGGGGGGGGGGGCATCAAGAAATGCCTCTGTACGAAGTGACATCAGCCAGGTGGAATGATGAGAGAGTCTGAAAGTGTATTTCAAGTGGGGGGTTGTGAAGGAGAACAGATGAAAAGCCCCCAGGAGAGACAGCATGCCACACTGCAGTAAACCACATAGCTCAGTGGAGCAGAGTACAAAGGGGAAGGCAGAACTGCAGAGGTAATTGGGAGCCAGGTTCTGCTTTTTGTTTTTTGCTTTTTTAAGATTTTATTTATTTATTTGACAGAGAGAGAGGCAGCAAAAGAGGGAACACAAGCAGGGGGAGTGGGAGAGGGAGAAGCAGGCTTCCTGCGGAGCAGGGAGCCCGACGTGGGGCTCGATCCCAGGACCCTGGGATCATGACCCGAGCTGAAAGCAGACGCTTAATGACTGAGCCACGCAGGCGCCCCCCAGGTTCTGTTTTTAACTAGAGTTTGGGTGACACACAATATTACATTAGTTTCAGGTGTACAACATAGTGAGTTGACAACTCTCTACATTCTGTTACGGAAGCCAGATTTTGTGGTGGCTTTTTTTTTTTAATTAAGTAAGCTTTATGCCCAACGTGGGGTTTGAACTCATGACCCTGAGATCAAGAGTTGCATGCTCTACTGACTGAACCGGCCAGGTGCCCCTTGTGGTGACTTTTAAGTGATAAGCACTTTGGATTCTATCTAAGAGGCTATTAAAATTAAAGGCCCATGACATCAAATTTGTTCTCTAGAAAAATAACTCATTATAGTCTGAAAAGTGAATTGCAGATACGTTGTGCTTTTGTACTGCGTCACCTTGGCTAAGGGGAACTAACTGTATTTACATGGCTCCCGTTCCTAGTGTGGTTCTCAGTCTTCGCGAAGAGAGGCTCACGCCAGACTGGAAGACGGGAATGAAGCAGTGGCCATGATGTTCTGTGGGCCAGGGGCAGGGGCGCCGGGATAGCCCCGCTCACCCTCGCTGGCTCCCACTCAGCCACCAGTTCTCTTGCCGAGGGCAGGCGCCACAGGCAGCTGGGTGTCCACCGCCTCAGGCAGCAGCATTCCTCCATGGTCAGCGCCGGCTCTCTTTCATGAGCCCGCTGGAGGTGCCTGGGTCCCCAGGTTCCCAGGGAAGTTCCCGTAGTCCACCCGGACCAGGGCTGCGGAAGGGTGCATTAGTGACTTCTCTCGGATCCTCCAACCTCTCCTGCCAGACCCTTGCTTCTCTATCTTCTTCTATGATGACGTTCTTATTCCTGTAAGAAACTCCCTTACTGTATAACTCCAGTGGGTTTGCTTCCCTGATTGAACCCTGTCCTAATACATCTAGTGAGAGTGAAAGAGAAAATGAAAGGAGCAAGGTTTTTCACATGCCTGGTGCTCAAATGGCATCAGGCACAAAAGAGGTGATAAAAAAATATCAAATGGTAGGATGGATGGATGGCTAACCGGTTAACATCATAAGACAGGGATCCTTTTGGATATATTGTTGGTGTTGTTTTTTAATTAAGAAACAAAAAAGAACCTAGGCTTATTTAGAGCTTTCACATTAGAGTTCTCTGCAAAGGTCTAAACTGTGCTATCGTATATTGAAAGCCAGCAGGATTATATTCCACAACACATCCAGTTAAAGTTTGAAAATTACTTCCTATATCTCTTTATCATCTCCACATTCTATACAATGCATCTTTTTAAAATTAGTTTTTCCCTCCAGCCTCTGAGTCTTTCCCAGTTTCTATGACAGCATGACCTACAATCACACTCACTAGTGTTTCTTTATTGAATGTGAGTCATCTGATTTCCCCATGAAGTATATATTTATTAGTTTCATATTTCCTTGTTTAACTCTTATCCCTGAGTCTCCTGTGGGGTTTTCCCCTTGCTTCTTCTAAATTCCAGGCAGGCTACTGATACTTATGAAGTCTTATTTTAATCCTTGGGAGTCATGACCATTCCCCAAAGTTGCCTAAGCTGTTCGGTGTTCCACAGATTTCCACAGATCTCCCTCCTTCCTTAGATGACAGTCCTGAGACTTTCAGGGCTCAATTACCAGGCTCTGATACGTAATAAGTGCTCAATAAAAATCTCTTGATTTGGTAAGTAAATGTATTGTTCTCTTAGGAATTCCTCAACAGCAATTTAGTTCCACGTATTGTACATCTGGATTCTCTTAAGGAGATGTGTTATTACTCTATTCGGCAATTTGAATTAATTATTTGGGGATATTAAGGTGAGCTTTTTCCTTCATTTTATCATAATAACTAAGTCAAACACAAGACATAAAATGCATCTCAAGTTCAGCTCTTTGTAAGTAGGTGATTAACGGATGAAATGAACAGGCATTTATCCTTAGCCCGACATAATTTCGGTGGCCGTGAGAACAACGTTAGGCCGTTCACTGCTTCCGTACCTTAAATTGCTTCCCGCACGTGGAACACAGGAAATCTTTGCGGTCTGAATGTCGGAGCATGTGAAGACGCAGTTTGTCAGGACGGCAGAAGGCCTTGTCGCACTCTGTACACTGGTAGATCTTTTCTGAGTGGAAGCTTCGCACGTGTTTTTTCACCTGGCAGTTGAAGACACCAACAAGTCAGAGGACTCGGGCACCCAAAGGAAGGACAAATGGTGGCTTATCAACACTAGAGGGAGCCAAACGCATTCCCATGGATTTTCATCAACCTGGCGGTGTAATCCAATCAAATGTGACTGATGACTGGCCTCCATCACACACAATACCCCTGTCACAAAGAAACAGAACAAGTAGCCAGAAAGCCTTATAAATCTTAACCTCCCACATAATCTGAAGAAGAGGAAGAAAGAGTGCTTGCTCAAAGCCCTGATCACATGAGACCCATTTTTCTTTCTCCCTCTCTCTCTCTCCTTTTTTAAGATTAAGCAGAGTTCCTCTGGATTTAAATAAATCTTGGTAAAAATTATCCACAGAAAGACAAAAAAAAAATTCTTTC
Source organism: Halichoerus grypus (assembly GCF_964656455.1). NCBI lineage: Eukaryota > Metazoa > Chordata > Mammalia > Carnivora > Phocidae > Halichoerus > Halichoerus grypus. The sequence continues at coordinate 86,945,370 of NC_135722.1, read as the reverse complement.
TCACTTTTTTCTGCCTCCAACATGTATAGAAGCAATTTAGCCCCTTTTAGTAATTGGTCCTTTTACATCTTTCCATTAAATCAGGTTCTGAAAGGGACGCCTGGGTGGCTCAGTGGGTTAAGCAACTACCGTCAGCTCAGGTCATGATCCCAGGGTTCTGGGATCAAGCCCCAGATCGTGCTCCCTGCTCAGAGGGGAGTCTGCTTCTCCCTCTCCTGCTCCCCCTGCTTGTGCGCACGCGCTCTCTCTCTCTGTCAAATAAATAAATAAATAAAATCTTTAAATAAATAAATCAGGTTCTGAAGAATAAAGACATGAATTAGATGATATAAAATACATTACCCATTTATGAGAACGATACAATACCAGCATCATTTCTCCTTAAACTTATTCACTATACTTCTGGATAATTTAAATAAAGGAATATGGCCTCTGAATTCTCTTAGCTGTAAATACCCAATGAAGGAGAGCTGTGATGAGAGCTAAGTAATGAGTCGTAGAGAACTATTCCTGTAAGACATTTTGCTTCATTGTTTTTGAGTCTCTTTTGCCATTAGATTCTGCCATAAACCACTTTTCTAATTGTTTGTGTGAAGTGATAAAATTACCAAGACTCCCCATACTAGCAGAACTATGATCTCCTTTTGTCTGGGTAATTTTCTTTTTAAAGAGAAAATATTTTTACTAGATATTTATATTTAATTATTCATTGACTAGCATAGAACTAGCAGCATATCATCACTTGAAGTTCAAATGAAATCATGAATATTCTGGAATTTATCCTCACCTATTTTGCTCCAGAATATAGTCCAAGGAAGGAGGTCAGTGCTTGATACAAAAGTATATTATATACCAACTCTCTCTTTGTTTCCTTCCAAAATGCATGACCTTAGTAAAGCAAGACAGGATACCACAGTAGCAGAGAGAAAATGTTTCCAGGCCAGGAAATGGGAGCATGTCTTCTACAGGCTCTCTATATTTTATGAGTAGAGCGTACTGGCAAAGATTAAGAAAGACTTTGTAAAAATGACAATCAGATCTGGGTATTTGTTACTTGTAATAAAACTTAAATGTTTCAATGCCAATGTCTGATTTGGACAATTAAGGGTTATGATAATCTTTATCAAAGCAGCTTGATTGAAGAAATACCATTCTCAACCGTAACGTCGTTTCAAGGACGGGATGAAAATGCAGGTGATAGGCAGTCCCAACTTTCCAAACATCGAAGTTTCTTTTACCAAAGAAGAAAAGCATACGGGAGTCTCAGGAATAGACACTCACCTGGATAAAATCTGGGAATCGTTTCTTACAAGTTGGGCATGTGAAGCAGCCATCATTGATATGAATGGCCACATGATCCTTCAACAAATCAAGGCGGTCAAAGGATTCCGGGCAAAAAATGCAAGAATAAGTCTTCTGGTCTGAATGGAGTTTCATGTGGCTCTCCAAGGACGCACTGCTGATGAAGCCCTTGTTACAGAGATCACAGGTCAGCGGGCAGTTCCCCTCCCGCCCGTGGAAGCGCAAATGTTGGTCCAGTTTGTCCTTTTCACGGAAGGCCTTCCCACATTGCAAACACTTAAAAGGCCGGAAAGACTTCCGAATAAACAGATGCTGAAGAGCTGCATTCTGAAAGACACACACAAATACAATTATTTAGCGAGGAGGTCAAGTGGGTAAGCAGCTCGCACATTTATAGAGAAAGAGGATGATCTCTGCAATCAGACTTTCCATAGAAATTAAACTCTGGGACACACAGTTGAAAGAAGATTTTCCTGGTGAAGACATTAAAAATGAAGCCATCCCCAAAGAAGTTCACCCTGAAAAGACAAACCTTTTTTATGTCTTACAATATTTATGGATGTATGGGTTGTTTTTTTTTTTCAAGAATTAAGTAAGTAACAGCCAAAATAGTACTCCCAATAAAGGATTTGTATAGTAAAACAAATCCCAGAGTTGAGTAGAATAATTGGAGATTTAGAAGAAGTGACGTGTGATAAGTCACACATGCATGAATGAAGTTGGAGCAAGTCAGCCAAATGTTACTTGCTGAAGTTCTTGAGAAAAAGAATTCAAAGCTTGATTAAAATGTTAAGGAAAAAAAAAAAAGATATAAAAAGAACTGAAGAGTAGTACTTGCCAGGGGCTGGGAAAGGAGGCAATGGATACAAGGTTTCTTTGAGGATGATGAAAATGTTCTGGAATTATAGTGGTGATGGTTGCACAACTTGGAGAATATTCTAAATACCACTACAAAAGGGCGAATTTTATAGTCCATGAATTATATCTCAATTTAAGAAAAAGAACTTGAAAGAGAAATGAAGGATACAGATTTATATGAACATGTTCATTCATGAGGTAAGATATATGAGCACACATTATAAATGGAATATGTATATTTGACCACTTCCTACTTAGAAAAAGCAGAAGACAAGTTCTTGATGTAGCTAGTTAGTTCCACTGGTTAAAAGGCCATGCTAACAAAGTTAAGCTTATCGCTTTGTTCCCTGTCTAGACTAGTCAATTTTCCTCTTTTTTTTTTTGCAGTCACAGATTGCACTTCTAATGCTGATTAGCCATCTTGTAAATTCATGCAATTGTTATAGGGAATCCAAGTGAGAGAATATGGATATTCAGTGCAAATTCATCACTACCGCTGGAAAAACAACTCATGCTCTACAGAGAGCAGATCAACAGAATCATCTTTCACACAGGGAATACAGCATCGATGTTTTAGTTATACTATAATGAAGACTCATTCATAGGTTCTTCAAAATACCAGAGGGAAAGCTCTAGAGAGCTATGAGAGGGGGGAAAAAATCCCTCAAAAAATATATCTGTGAATGGGTGAGCTTGTGTGACTAAGGGACTAGTAACTGAAGGATTAATGGAGATCTTAATGCATTATTGGTACAATGAACCATGCTTAACCCCAACTTCTAAACTAAATTTAATGTAAAAAAATCATTCAGAAAAAAGCAAAATAATTTTTTTTTTAGTGAAAATTCTGAACACAGTCACTATATGACTGAAAACTTCCTCCTCAGGGTCTCTAATGGGGCCGGGAGAGATATTTTACCTACTCGTTTATCTTGAGGACATATTTAGAAATTCTGTTGTCTTCCCCAGTTGACTGAGGCAGGACTGCATTATATTTTATCCTCCTTTGTATCTAGAGCCCTTAAAATATAGCTTAGCTCATAGGAAGTGTTCAATAAAAACTCCAGATTTAATGAAATGTATTTCATATGAAAAACAAAAAGAATTCTTTCAAAGTCTCTTTTATAGCACCTGCAGAGATCTGTAATAGCTGACCATTCTCACATCAGTCACAGAGCTTTCTGGCACTTTATTATACTGTTCAGCAGTTACCCAATCTTTTTACTCTATCCGAACAAATATTTATTTTACAAAAAAGCTCTCACTATTCTGGCTCCTTTCAAAACTTAATGGAAATATTGCAAATAAACAAATAATATCCTGAGATTCAGACATTCAAGATTTAGAGTGCTTTCAACATGTAAGAATCATTTCCTTTATCCAGTTCAATAAGGTTTCCAAGGGCAGACACAATGTACAATTGATCTTGGTCCCACTGGGGATTCCACTCCTCTTCGGGTGCCAAATCTAGAACTCGGTTTTGTTTTGGACTATTATGCTAATAAGTCTTCTGTCATTTTTGATTAGTTTGAGTGTCCTCAGACACTTGATCGCTGACCAGCCACTGGGCTCCACATTCTTAGTTCTGTCCACAAACCTTGTTCTTATTGTCTTTCTAATTCCCATGGAGCCCTGAAGATCATATTTCTCTGATCTGGTGATCCTCATGTAATCCACACAGTACAAGGTAGTGAAAGTGCTGAAACTTTCCCACCCCTTGACCCACTTGCAGGCCACTTCTACTCTAAGGTATGCTCTGTAGCTCAGAGCTATGCTGGCACACATTTCTAGAAGAAACCATGCAAAGTGGCAGAAGTAGCACAGATGGATCCATTATGGATCTTCTGATCCCTGAGTGGCCATCAGCCAGGCACACCATACTATACGGTCCATAAGGTACTCTAGGGTGCCAAAATGCTACGGTTGCTAAAATCTGTGATGGGGGATTCAACTCACACTGAAATGAATTCTAAGACAACAGATTCTTTGCAAACAAAGACCTATAATGTTTCTAAAGTTTGATATTAATAGCTAAGGGAAATTAATTCTTGATCACTTTTCATATTATTTTGATCTTGACACCAAAAGGAAATCAATCCTGTTTGTTTGTTGGCTTTTTTTTTTTAACTTTTCTCTGCCTGTTTTCTACCTGGCTTTCAAAGCCTTTAGCTGGCTAGCCCTACCAACGTATCTCACTCTCCACTGTCCTTCAACCGGCACCCCACGCTAGGGTCAAGCTACGATGTGCACTGTCCCAAAACCATTCCAAGAACATGCCTATGTGCTGGCCTTTGATCCTATGGCCGACAGCCCTGGAAATAGCCTACCTTCTTCCTGTCTCTCTCCCAGACCATTTAAGGCTCGCTTCATCCACGAACTATTCCCTGACTCCTTCTCATCTTTCTTTGGCCTTTCTCACTTCCCAGTTCCTATAGCAATTAGAGGCTACACTTTCAAATTTAGCCCTTGACTATAAGACCCATTACATGAGCACTATCTCCCAAATTAGACTGTAGGCCCCTAGAGAACGGGACTCATGTGAAAACTGCATTGTGTCCATAGCCTGGGGCTGAGTATATAGTCAGATCTCACTACCATTCCATAAATCACCCAAATTGTTGTAGAACTGGATAGGATCCTGGAGATCATCACTTAGTCCTACCCTTCGTTTGGGGTAGGAGGAATCTGCTACCCACAATTTATTTATCAGTCTATCTGAAAATAGATGGCTATGCATTAACTAGTTTGCATTTACTGTAGATCCCACCAGGATTTAGTAGGTACAGGTCGCAAAGAACATCAGGTCAGGCAAACACTTCAATAATGTTCTGTTGTGTGGAACACAGGAAACGAACCTACCTGCAGCTCCAGCTGAGCAGGCAGCATTAGAGGAGAGAAAAATAGTTACATTACCAATTGGGTTGGAAGACTTCCCTTCAGTTGGTCATTACCAATCTGGATAGAAAAGATGAAAAAATACATAGCCCTAATTTTTAGAATGTGTGAGAGGAAAAAACACAAGAGCTCAACTAAGACTGACCTCCAAAAGCCAAGTGCACGTGGCTTTTGCTTTGACACAAGGAACCTTGTACCCAAACCAGTCACCCAATGCGCTGAAGGATACGAACACAGAGCTACACTAGGCTTGTACAACCACAACTTCACTACATGTGTGGGCTTTCATTTGGGGTTGTTTTTGTTTTTCCTGCAAAAAAATTAAATCTTGTAAGCATTTCTCTGGACTTAGTGAAAAATCAGAATGGCCAAAGCAGAAAAGACAGTCATGGAGCAAGAGTAAAATGCAGATTGGGAAATAATGTAGAATGATGGATTAGGAAGGTCTTAACTCACAGTTTTTTGCCTTTCTGGTCTATATTCATGTATGTTTCCATAGCCTTTTGAAAGAATATACATGGAGCCAAAAGTATTATATGTTTCCATCACAGGACCCTTATAAAGGCTACTTAGACTCAGAGTGCTGACAACCTTTCAATGTTATTATACAGTTATAAATGTTTAAATGTATTTTTACAGGAAGGCATGGACTCGACTATTTTCCAAGGTCCCTTCTAGCCTATAGGCAAATAAGAAGACCAAGAGAAATATAAGCTACATGTAGGCAAATGAGAAGACCAAAGAAACATAAGCTAAAACAATCACCTCTCTAGAAACTGTAAAGCCTGGAAAGTTTTACAAAAAAATCTCTTTCTAGCCACACATAAAGTACAATAAAAGTATATACCACTGCCATAGACAGTGGTGTAAGTAATGGTTTTCTGGATGTAAATCGGTCAGCACATGCGCTTATCCCACAAAACCCTATTGTTCTCCACATGCATCCCCTCCAGGAACTAACTCAGACTCCCATGCTATCTGTGAGGTAAGAGGAACACATATCTGACCTAGAGGCCACGGAGGCCGTGTGGCCGCCTGGTCTAGAGTCCAGACACAGGCCACAGAAGTGAAACACTGACCAACTCCCAAACCTGGTGCTTAACTTCAAGCTGTCCCGGGTGTGTAAACTGTACCTACCACAGCAACGTGGACACGGGTCCCTTTGCGTTGATTAGTAATGACATTTGCCAGTCTCCCCTTGGAAACTGTAGACAACCAAATTCATTTACCCGAAATTAATCTGAGAGCCATCATTAGGCACGGATTAGAGTGGCTTCGGTGTAAATAATTATTATAATTAAACACACTTATTTCCCCATTTCCAATCTGTGAGGTTAGGGATCCAGAGAGCTATCCTACTTGAACTATACTAGTCCAGAAGCTGCCAAAAGCCAGGCTTCTGTGTCATTACTAAATTGATGGAATCTAGGACCAGCCATTCCAGCCTGTCACAGGACACAAAGACACTGAGAAGTAGATAATACATTATTCCTAGATAAGGGGATTGAGTGTGTGGTAGGCTAGATGCACGATTTCAAAGCAGATGGTGAGTAAGTTGGGAAAACATGGCACCTAGAAAGCCAGTTGACTGGAGAAAGGGCAGCACCTCATGAGGGAGGAGCTCTGCTTCCCACTTACTCGGATACGCTTGGCTCTGCGCATGTCATCGGCCGTCAGGGTGCTCTGGGTGGGCAGCGCGCTCTCCTCGTGCTGGGGCTGCAGGTGTAGGCTATGAGTTTCTGGCTCGTGTTCCAGAGAAGGCTGGGTTTCCTGTGGCAGCTGAGGGATGGGGAGAGTGGGCTGTTCTGGCTGATCCAGCCCATTCAGAGTAGCTGGCTCAGCCTCATCGAATTGCTCCTTGGTGGAAAAATGTAGCAAGTCCTGAAATTGCAATAACCAGGAATTATTTCCCCAGCTAGATAGAGACTCGCGCTAGAGAGTGTCAGCTAAGATTTAGAATTGCTGCTTATTTTTTAAATCTCTAGATTTAAAAAAATGTTCTCCTTCTGGGAAAACTATCCAAGATTAGGTAACTATCCACAGGATGTAAAACTGGGAGATATTCCAGATCACTTCATGAGGAGAAGACCGACAGGAGAACTCTTCTGGAATAAGATCATTTTAACTGTTTAAACTGATTAAACAGCATCCCCCAACAATATCTTTGGGCAATTTCAACTCCTTTTTTTGGTGGCTGGTGGGGGGGGAAGGGAGAGGAAGAGACAGAATCTTAAGCAGGCTCCAGTCCAGCACAGAACCCAACATGGGGCTCAATCTCATGACCCTGAGAGATCACGACCTGAGCTGAGATCGTGACCTAAACCAAAATCAAGAGTCAGACACTTAACTGACTGAGCCACCCAGGCACCCCCAATTTCAAATCTTGAGGGCAGCAAAGTTGGGTTTTTGTTGTAACATTCAAGAATACGTTCTGGTTTTTTTGAAAACGTATTCTTCTTGCCTTCCCCCAGTCATCTTTAATTAACAAGCAGCCAAGTGCGGACATGGCAGGACCATCAGCCTCCAGGAGGCATTTGTATTGAAGCCTGGTAATAGTTCCAAGTCCCCGGAGCAGGCATCTAACAAGTTCTTCCTCCCCCAGTACCTGTGTCCCATCGTCACATTTGTCCCCATTTTCGCTGGCTATTTCCAGGCGGATAAATTTTGGAGGGCGTCCTGGCCGTCGACCAGGGCCAAATCGCCTCTTGCCTCGTCCCCTTCCTCTGCCTCTTGTTCTGGGGACAAAAGATTAGGTTATAAATATTCATGGTTACACAGTACTCCCTAACAAATATTTTCCCTCATTGGTGCTGATGAGCCCCAAATCTTGATTTCCTCTCATTCTATTACTTTTTCTGATTCTTTTTTCTACTGGGAACAATCATTTTGATAATATGCATTTTCTTTTTTTAAAAGATTTTTTTTAAAGATTTTTTTGTTTATTTTAGAGAGAGAGCGTAAGCATGCATAAGTGGGGTGAGGGGCAGGGAGAGGGACAAGCAGACTCCAGGTGCTGAGTGCAGGGTCCAATGTAGGTCTCAACCCTACCACCCGAGATCAAGAGTAGGCTGCTTAACTGACTGAGCCACCCAGACGCCCTGATAATATACACTTTCTAAATATCTCATCCTTGCCATCTATATAGCCCAGAGATGTCTTAAACTGAGCTATTAAAAACTCAGAGCACTGGGCACCTGGGTGGCTCAGTTGTTAAGCGTCTTGCCTTCGGCTCAGGTCATGATCCCAGGGTCCTGGGATCGAGCCCCGCATCGGGTTCTCTGCTCAGTGGGAAGTCTGCTTCTCCCTCTCCCACTCCCCCTGCTTGTGTTCCCTCTCTCGCTGTCTCTTTCTCTGTCAAATAAATAAATAAAATCTTAAAAAAAAAAACAAAAACTCAGAGCACTGACACCATTTTGTTACTGAAAATTCTGTAAGCACAAACATATCTCTGAAATGATGTGAGAAATGCAGACAGGACAGAACATGCTAAGCCTTAAGCGTGTTCCTAGAGACAAGATTCCATTCTTTCCCTCTTTTCCCCTTGCTTCACTTCCTATTCCTTCCAAGAAATGCAACTAGATTCAAAAGAACTTTCTTGTTTTGCTATAAGCTTTTGGCAGGTCAAAACAAATTTCTAACTCAATTGTTCCATAACATGCCTAGTAAACACCAAGTAAATTTTATCTTATTTAATAGATTTCTAGCATATAAAAATTCCTCAATAAAGGAATTCAGAAAGCATATCATTAAAATCTCTTTTAGAAGATGAATGTGAGAGGATTAAGAGTACACTTACTTGAACACTGAGTAATATTTGGAACTGCTGAATCTCTATATTGTACACCTGAAACTTAATATAACACTGCATATTAACTATACTGGAATTAGAAGAGAAGAGAAGAGAAAAAAGATGTGTGTGAGAGATATGTATAAAATCGATCAGATCATGTTTTATTCCTCCACTTATCTGTTTAGCAACTTAATAAAAATTATATGTTGTTCCAGAATTTTTAAGACTCTTTATTATAGAAAATTCTGAACCTAGGTAAATGTAGAACCCAATGTACATAATGAACCCAATGTACCCATTACCTGATTTCAATACTTAGCTACTCATGGCTAATTTTATTCCACCATACACCACCCCCCTGCTGTTTCCCACACACACATACCCATTAGATTATTTTGAAGTAAGTCCCAGACCATCATTTCATCTGCAAATATTTCCACAAATATGTCTCTACAATATAAGGACTCTTTTTTATATATTCCATATATATATGGAACATATAAATATGTGTATATATATATATATATATATATATATATATATATGGATATGGATATACCACAATACCATTATGCTCAGTATTATTAAATCTAGTCAAAGGTCAAATTTTCCTAATTGTCTCAAATTTCTTTTTAATAGCCAGCCAACAAATATCTTTATATACCATGTGTCACGCACGTCCCATGCTAGGCAATAAAGACAAGTCATATGTGACAGTCCTTGCCCTCAGAAGTCTAGCAGAGGCAGCAAACACACAAACCAAAAAACATCACAATATAGAAAGTGCTGTAATAGAGCCATGAACAGAGTTCTAGAGACACCTGACAGGGAGTGATTTAACTCTCACTGTGCCCTCCACCCACCTCAGACATTTACTCCTATGGTCATATCCTAGACCTTGTTATCCTCGATAAGTATAGAGCCCCCCCCTTACCCCAATTCCATGCAGCGCCCACTCTCATGCTATCTCTAGCTTTCTAGCTCACACCCTCAAATACCTGGACTCAACAATCCTTGCATCTCACTACCACCTCCCCTCTAGTCCTTCTGTCACCTGTTTGCAGTCCTACATCCTCTTGATGTTTTCTCTCCCTTCGTGCATGCATAAACTCCAAAGTCACCCCTGTAATCACTCCCTCGTATATGCTCTTGATGGCCATCCCCACTGCTGTTCCATCACTCCCGCTGTGTTGGCGAAACCACCACCCTGGGCAATCCCATTCCCAGGCTGCTCGGCAAGGGCATCACTGCAGCAGATGAAGCTGGACAATGACATACATCCATGCTAATGGTCTCACTCTAACGTCATGACCATGAACCTCAAGTGAGCTCTTAACAGTATGATCACAGGCAGTCATACTGTACTTCCCTAGAACACGGATCTTCCCACTTTGCTAAATGCCGTGTCATACCATTTCCTCTCTTTTCGAATCTGGTAAAAGATGGCAACCCTACATCCGTCCCATTGGTGCCACACTATTCCAAAGTACTCTCCTTCTTCACCTGAACTGTTAAAATAGCTTCCAACTGGACTCCCTGTCTTTGCTCTTCATTCAATGAAAGCAAAAGTGACATTTTAATGTTCACCCAGCATGACATTTCAACAAATAATTCACATCACAGATACTCCCTGATCCAAACCCTTTAAAGACTTCTTATTACACTTAGAATAAAATCCAAATTTCTTACCATTACCCATAAGGCCTACCTGATCTGGCCCCCCCTCTGCAAAAAAAAAAAAGGATTCTCTCTTATCTATCTTTTTTGTACAATGGAATGAAACCTACAATTTAGTTTGATGAAGGAATCCTACTTCTGAAAAAAGTTTGCAAATCAGAGATGCAGAGTGTATGCTATCTCAAGAATTCCCATCCCAGAATCTCTTAGAGGAGGCTTAATTAAGGGGGAAGGATCTCCTATTGCTGGGTACTCTGATTATGCTGGAAAAGAAATCAATAGTAGATGAGGCTGGGGGCGGGCAAAGGGAAATGACAGATTAGAAATTTCCCTCTGCAGCCCACCTGATTACCTGTCTACACACAGAAACACTCGTTAGCTTACTGACAATATGGAAATGAATCTGGACCTTTAACAATTAAGTTTGCAAAACCTTCTGATACCTGCTAAACACATCAAGTTTTTCATCATGGGAATTGAGATGCTGTTGCAACTGCTCCGAGCTTATAAATCGGCGGTTACATTCATAGCAGGGCCAATTCTTCTCTTGCTCACGAAGAACTGCAGTCACAGGAGAGAAATCATAATGGCTGATGATTAATAGACAGCAATAAAACTCAAATGCCCAATATCCCCACCATTCTCATATCACATAGCCCGGTGCTCACAAACATAGTGTCTGCTATTCGCATTACTGTTTTGTTAGAAAATCAAAGGCTACACTTTGACAAGAGTAGTATCTAGGATCTTATTTTCTTCTATATTCATGTAAGACATCAAAGGACCAAACTCTGTCATAGGACCGTTTCCCATCTCCCCAACAGACACACACACACAGCCTCACCACACTGGAAAGACAGGAAGTGCTACAATGGAAATCTGTATCCAGATAACTTAGTGATTCTGATCCAGGGTTCATAAGCTGAAGGCCTCTTTTATCACACACACAAAAAAAAACCCTTAAAAGTCAATGCCCAATATAATTACTTTAACAAAATGTTAAAGTATCTACTAAAGTTGACTATCGGCACATCCAATTCCAGCAATGCCACTCCTGAATGCGCACCAACAAAAATACTCATGCATGTTCACTAAAAGAAAGCCATGTATACGAATGTTCACAGTGGCACTCTTCAATATAGTCCCAAACTAGAAACAACCCTGTTATATAATAAAGAATTTGGCTGGCTTTTGTCCCTGGTTCCTGGCAAACAACCTCTAAGTCTTTGGAATACCCCACATAACAGGAGTGTCGTTGTTATTCGTGGTAGTCTTTGACCATACGTGAGTTTCTCCTAATATGACCCAAGATGGGGGCTGCCTGGGCCAGAAAGTCAAACCATCTGATTACAGGGTTGGAGCTTTAAGCCAGGTGGTATCAGCCAGGAAGAAAGAGCTGCAGAGTAAGTTCAATCATGCAGCCAATGATTCTATCAACCATGCCTCTGTCATGATGCCTCAATAAAACCTCTGGACACTGAAGCTCAGGTGTGCTTCCTGGGTTGGTAACCATACATCAATGTGCCACAGAGGTGACATGGGACATGGAAGCTTCATATTTGGGACCCACACAAACCTTGCCCTAAGCACCTCTTCATCTGGCTGGTCCTGATATGTATCCTTTATAATAAAACTGTAATCATAAGTATAGCACTTTTCTGAGTTCTGTGAGTCATTCTAGAAAATCAAGCCTAAGGAGGTTCTAGCTCCCTAAATTGTAGTTAGTTGGTCAGAAATGCAGGTGGCATGGGAACGCCAGAGCTTGTAGCTGGTATCTGAAGTGAAGAGTCTTGTGAAAGACTCGGCCCTTAATCTGCACAATGTGACCTAACCCAGGTAAGTGTCAGAATTGCACCGTGCAACCCAGATTTTCATCTACAGTGAAACAGATGCATTAATTATGGTATAGCCATACACTAGACTACCAAATAGCAATGAGGATGAACACATTACAATAATATACAATATGGATAAATCTCACAAACATGTCGAGCAAAAGATTCCCAGAACATACGTAATTCTAATTATATGAAGTTTGATAATGAGCATATTATATCCATGGTATTAGAAGTCAGGATATGAGTTACACCTGAGAGTGAAGAAGGCACAAGGGACTTCCAGAGTCCTGGCCACGTTCTGTTTCTTGATCTGGGTACGGGTAACACAGGTGTGTTCACTTTGTGAAAATTCACTGGACTGTAGACTTACAATTTTTGCACTTTTTTGTATGTAAATTATACTTCAGTAATATTTACATTAAAAACAAAGTCAATGCCGGCCTTGCTAATGTCCTCAGAGATGATTAAATCTAGATAGAGATCGTCCTCAGGTCTAGGTTCTAATTTAGTATTTGGAGGTTTTCATTATATTAAATACTATTTTCCAGACACCCATGAAAGAAATGTAAATATGTCACTGTCATTCAATCCTAGGATTAGACAAGGATGTGTAGCTGAAAAAAAAAAAAAGCTACTGGACTCTTTTAAATATATTGAGATAGGAAAATTGGAGGTTGCATAATGATGTAATATATACAATTTAGAATTCATACAGAAAATAGAAAATAGAAAGTCCAACCACCTTTCCTTTCTTCCTCAGAAATGTCATGAATTTTCTGGTTCACAAACTCCGCATAGGATGCAGCATACCACACCTGCAAGAACCAAGTACATCATGAAGAACTAAAGGACATCACCAGATGTTCTTTGCATGCTTACATTCTTTCTCCTGCTTACACAAAACAATTCAGGCTTTCCCACAACCCATGAAAAACAAACAAACAACAACAATAAAAAATCGCACTGTGAGCCGATCTCTTTAACACCAGATGGTCAGTCAGGAAGTGCATTTGCCAAGACACACTCACTGTGTGTTTTCTTTTTCCTTTTTAAAAAAAAATTGTTTTTGTTATTAGAACAACTTCATAAGAGATAATATTAATAGTCTCTTCATCAAAATAAAACATAGCCTCTTCTGTTTGTTTTATCTGTATGTAAACATGGGTTTTTACACAGCTGGAATCATTGTGACTTCCACCAAACAGCTCTTGCTGGGATCCCCGAGGATGATTTCAAATGCGACCGCGCCCTCCTGAGTCTCTTCCTCCGTCCTACTCCGCTGGCTATTTCTGCTCAGTCTCCTCGTCTGGCTCTCCTTCCTCTCCCTCTTCCTCTCTAAGCTTCCTCAAAGCTTAATCCAAGTCCAGGGCCTTCTTATTTTTCCCTAAAGTGATCCCATCCATTTCCAACCAATTCTAAATTAATATCTCCATCCCAGGTTCTCCCTTTCTATTCCCTCTACATACATTCTACTGCCTACCTGGTATTTGGCATGTTTCATAAACAGTTCAAACTTGGCATGTCCAGAGTTGAATTCTAGATGCTTCCCTATTGCACCCCCGCCCCTGCCCATCTTCCTCATCTCAATAAATACCCTGCCTTTCACCCAGCTGCTCTCACTTGACACCTAAAAGTTATCTCAGATTTCTCAGTGTTCTTCTGTCATCCTTCAGCAAGAGCTGTGAACTACTCGGATGTTCTTCATCTCTGCTTCTCCCACCAAGATCCATGCCCAGATGGGCTCCTGCCTGGATGGTCTTCTAGTGAGCTTCCCCTTTTCCATTCTTGCTCCCGCCAACCCATTCTTCACACAAGAGCAGAGAGGGCGTCTTAAAACGCAATCAGATTTCATCCTTCTCATGCTTAAACAGCTTCTCACTCATAAAAAACCTGCAATGCTTGATGATGGGCTCCAAAGGGCGCTATGATCTATTCCAGCTCTTATCACTCTCCCTTACCACCTTTCAACAAGAGAGCCTGCTTGCAGCTCCTCAAACAAGCCAAGGTCTTTCCCACCCCAACCTTTGTCCTTGCTGGTCTACCATCGGGAGTGTTGGGTTCTTCCCCTTTGCCTCCGTGAACCCTTCTACAGTGCTGGTCCCTCCCTTCCCGTTCCATAGTCCCCAGCCTCATTATTGTCTCCTCAGCAAGGCCTTCCCTCTCCAGCATTTGTAAACTGGTCCCTTTCCTGCTACCTGCTCTTTTTGCGCCATTTGTTTCCTTCATAGCATTTAACCACTATTTGTTATTACAGTTGACCCTTGAACAACAGGGGTTTGAACTGCATGGGTCCGCTTACACGCAGGTTTTTTTTTAGTACAGTACCATAAACGCACTTTCTCTTCCTTATGATTGTCTTAATAACATTTTCCTTATTCTGGTTTACTTTATTGTAAGAATACAGTATATAATGCATACAACATACGAAATCTGTGTTAATCAATTGTTTATGTTATTGGTAAGGCTTCCAATTAGTGGTAGGCTATTAACAGTTAAGTTTTTAAGGTCAAAAGTTACATGTAGAGTCTCAACTGCCCGAGGGGTCGGTGCCCCTAATCTCTGTTTTGTTCAAGCGTCAACTGTATTTGCTTACTTACATCCTTCGGCCCACTTCCCCTCTAGAGTACAAGCTCCCTGAACACAGACACCAGTCTATCTTTTCCTAGTGTCTGAAACACAGTAGGAGTTCAATATGTTCATCGCTAAATGAATTAATCATGTATAATTGTTATGGAACACTATTTTAACTATAAGGAAATATTTATATGGAGACTCCATTTTTAAGTGTGGAATAATATTCTACGCCAGAGTCTATGTTCTGTAATTTACTTGACCATGACCTATAGTTGGATTTTGAGATAGTTTATCATTTTGCTATTATAAATTCTACCCTAGTCCATCAACTTCAAAATGTATATTTTTCATATTTTAGCATCTCAAAAACCACCTCCACGGCATTCTGCAATCACTCTTGTGATGTGGCTTTCTTTTACTTGCTGCTCATTGCTCCTGCACAAACCCAGCCAAGCTCTTTGCACTGTTCTCATCTCATTCAGTTATCTGTCGCTCTGGCACTCCATGACGTGTTAACACTTGACGAACAACGCAAAAGAAGGCCAAAAAAAAAAAGCCATTTCCTCAGAATTAAAAAAAAAAAAAAAAAATATATATATATATATATATATATCTCTAAGGAATATAAGGCTGGTGTGATCACCTTGTAGGACCTCTGTTAATACATCAAACATCAAATTGTCAGGAAACTTCCTACTGACTTAATCAAAAGTCACTTAACTTCCAAAGACATGTGTTTCAATTGAGAAAAAAAACACATATGGGTTCAGTCAGTGGGAAAACACAGGGTCAAAACTTGTACAGAAACACCATCAGTCATTTGGAAAAATACCCCAGAGGCAACAGTGGATCACTTATTTTAAAAATAATACAGCATCATCAATACCTTGATGGCACAGAAGACGAGAGATGTACAAAACACAAATGACAAAGTAAAACAGTGATTCAGTTTAAAAAAAAAAGTTAGACTGTACACAAGGCAGTTTATATGTCAGCCAATTTATTTTGCTTATATGTGCCTTTTTAAGTATGCAGAAATGTGATAGGATTTCAAAATTATCTCTAAATAAGTCTAACACAGCTCCTGCAGTTAGGAGAAAACTACTCTTTTTGGTGATAAAAATAAGCACTATAACCTTAGCCTAAATAGCAGCATATTTTTTCTTAATGGTGTATAAAATAATGGTTCATCTTAAAGTCACTGGTATTTGAATTGGCGAAACACAGCATTACAAAATTAGAATGTATCTAGCTTTGTCTTTGTTTATAATTATTTCCTCAGACTAATTTTCAAGGATTAGGTTTATTCAGCCAAGAACACTTTTACTATACACTGCCAGAAATATTCTATAAAATACTGTAATTCTGTGACAAATGTCCCTATATTTTAAACCCTCACATTCACTGTACTGCATCCATTTATTTTTGGTAATTTAAATTAACAAAAACAGTAACTCATAGTTGTTTTAAGGGTTTTAAAATTATTAACATTGGAAAAAATTTTGACCTTGACTTTACTATCGATTTCTCCTCCAAATAAAGTCTATTCCCAGTATTCATGTGTCCATGAGGATACCAGAGGGGTTAGAGGTATTTTCTCTCAGTTTTCATTCTTGTTTTCTTTTTAAAGATTTATTTACTTATTTGAAGGAGGTAGGGGCAGAAGGAGAGTGAGAGAGAGAATCTCAAGCAGACTCCCCACCAAGCGCAGAGCCAGACATGAGGCTTGATCCCACAACCCCCAGATCACAACCTGAGCCAAAATCAGACACCCAACCCAACCATCTCAGTTTTTATTCTTTTTTTTTTTTTAAGATTTTATTTATTTATTTGAGAGACAGAGAGAGCAAGCAGGGGGGTGGGGAGCAGAGGGAGGGAGACAAGCAGACCCCGTGCTGAGCACAGAGCCTGACATGGGGCTTGATCTCAGGAACCAGAGATCGTGATCCGAGCTGAAATCAAGAGTCAGAGGCTCAACTGACTGAGTCACCCAGGTGCCCCTCAGTTTTTATTTTTATTTTTTTAATTAATTTTTTTTTTTAAAGATTGTATTTATTATTTGACAGAGAGAGAGACAGCGAGAGAGGGAACACAAGTAGGGGAGTGGGAGAGGGAGAGGGAGAAGCGGGCCTCCCGCCGAGCATGGAGCCCGATGCGGGGCTTGATCCCAGGACCCTGGGATCATGACCTGAGCCAAGGCAGCCACTTAACTGACTGAGCCACCCAGGCGCCCCTCAGTTTTTATTTTTAAACCTTTTAACATGTATTACAAAGATTTCTCCCACTCTGTTGCTTCCTTTTCATCTAGTGTTTTGGTTGTTCATTACACTAAACTATTATATTCTTATTTGTTTCTGCCTGTCTTTACCTCTACAGTTCTATCTACTCCTTAGGAGAGAACATAATCTCCCCTCCACAGCCAAGAAGTATTCACTTGGATATCAAGAATTTATTGGGATAGATGATGTGAGATATGAATCTCCTTCTACAAAGACACAGGTTTTGTATAGCTTTTGAACAAAGTCTAGGTCTTTGTTCTCCCCCAAAGAGGTATCTATTTGTCACTTTTACCACATTGCAGCATTGTGCGATTCAGTGTTCATGTACTGATAAAATCATTTCTCACCTCTTTTTCATCTAATCAGGAATTTTCCCTTAGAATTACAACAGAATTTTAATTTTGTCATCAAAAGTTAATATTTAGACAAATTCCTACAGAGTTATCTCCAAAGAATGTATTTCTGAAATCAGAAGTCAGTGCATAGAATTCTTAGGGTAAAATGAAGCATTCAGGTAAAGGAATCTAACTGGTCCATCTAAATTCCATTTTGTAAGATCTCCTGTTTCCAACTAATTCTTCTTCAGAGTGTGTAAATAACGTTAAGTGACCCCAACTTTAATCACTCCATCACAAATACCAGTCTGCTCCCTAAACACAACTACTTCTTTACCCTTGGGCTGAATGCCTTAGTGTAGGCCTTTGACAGACCCAAAAGTCATGTACTTTTGATTGCTTTTTTATGGGATTATTGTAAATGTACTGTACGTAGCAGGTACTCAATAAGTAAGTGAATTATAAGGAAAAGACCATTTTTGTAAGAACCCCCCTTCCGAGAAAAAAAAGAATCATAAAGGCATTTAATGGTCACTATTCCTAATAAAGGTACCAATGAACCAGCACTGTACCTTCAGTTCTTGTTTGGGTTCTACGTTCTTTATTGTGGTGTAATACACATGGTGGCCGTATTGGTAAGCCACCAGGTTCTGCTCCAGGTGATTCTGGGCTGGACGCACAAACATCATCCAGTTACAAAGGGTCTCATCAGATAATTCAAACCACAGGTCTTCATGCAAATCTCGGTCTTTTCTGTCCCCTTTATCAAGAGAAACCTACAACCAAAGAGAAAGTAAAAAGCCACACCAAAAAACAAAATAAAAACAAACAAAACTTTAATATGATATATATTAATGTAGTAATATACAAAATACCATTCCTGAAATTAACCATATATCCTGATTCTTCCTTTTATATCTAGAAAGATCCAGGAATTTGTCTTGCCAAGTGTAAAAGGAAAAGGCCACTTTTTGAAGACTCATTTGGAGCAGAATCACCTGGCAAAATGTTCAAGTTAACAATCTCATTGTACAGCTTCAGTTGATGCTTCATCATTAACCAACACATCAAAAAATACTATAAATAAGCCAGGAAATACAAGCAAAATACTCTCTAGTTCCTTACAAGTTGCTTACTTCAGGGATTCAACTGCATTCATTAATAATGAGTAGCCTTGTGATACGTATTTCTCTGTACAAAGTAATAATCTTTCTTGAAGATCTTGAGCATTCACCAAAGAAAACCTCCCCATGACAGCAAATGACTTCTCAAAAAACACACCCCAAACAGTATCCCTTCCCACTGCCCTTTCTTGGTTCTCCAGGGTAGCTTTCCAAGAAGCAGACAGCACAGGGGTTGGACAGAAGCAAAAGCATCAAATGTAAAGAAGAGAGATCAGTATAAATATACTTTAACATACAGTGAACTATTCTTTAACAAAAGATTCAACAGAACAGACCTGTTTCAAAAACTGAAAAGGGGTTTTCCTGAAAACTTTTTTGGTACTTAGCAGATTACACGAGTCTACATTTGAAGAAGAAAAGAAAAAGTTGTCAAAGCCCCTATTATGGACTGTTGTGCTCTCACCAAATTCATACGTTAAAGTCCTAACCCCTCAGTATGTGACTATATTTGGAGATACGGCTTTTAAGGTGGTAAATAAATTAAAACGGTGATTAAGTCATCAGCGTGGGTCCTAACCCAATCTGACTGGTGTCCTTACAAGAAAAGGAGATCAGGACACAGGGAGAGACAACAGGGACACGTGCACACATAGAGTAAAGGCATGAGGACACAGAGAGGAGACCGTCTGCAAACCGAGGAGAGAGGCCTCAGGGGAAACCAACCCTGCTGGCACCTTGTTGGCCTTCCAGCTCGGGTGCTGTGAGAAAATAAATTTCTGTTCTTTAAGCTCCCCCAGTCTGTGGTATTTGTTACAGCAGCTCTAGCAGACTAATACAGCCCCTAAGAAAAACACCTCTCAGAATTACTCATAGAATGCCTTAGGGGACTGAGACTGCAATCTCCAATTTATTGGTGAGAGAGAAAATGTTTCCATTCAAAACAAATTAAGCAGAAAAAACAAAAATAAAAAATAAAACAAAGCAGAGAAAGAAAAATACTAGCAAACAACAGTTATAGAATTGAATTAAGAGAACCAGTAGGAAAACACATGCCCCTTTAAAAGTTATTAAGAACAAGAGTGAACTATGATAAAGCGTAAGTTACCTTCAGATGAATATAACAGTCTTTCAGCTCAGACTCCCTGACAAGGGGTCCCTCCACAGGGCCAAACTGGGTGCGCTTAGGAATGCGCCTTTTGGAGAACACCCCTCCGAGGAACCTGTCGATGTAGAGGACCAGGGGGAGGCTCGCTCTCGCTCTAGTGAGCACAGGCCGGTTAGGGATGGGATGCAAGGGGCCATGCTTTGGGCACACTGAAGAATGTGCATTATTGCACTCCTCACACCCTGCAAAAGAAAGAAAATCTTAAAGACAAATTCCTTAACATCACTTGATCTCAGGTACGAAGTTCTAACCTGAAAAATCCCCAAATTCCAAAATTCAGTTAACTTCTACAATTACACTATTCATTCAGCTGTAATATGCTAGCTTTCATGGACCAATAAAATCCTGTCCTCTTCCTCTAAAATGAGGCAGAATTAGCTTGTGCCTGCCAAAAATAATACACAGGCAGTGACTTATTTCTCTACTGGAGATTAAGTCAAATAGTAGCCCAGTAAATTTACAAATCAATTATAACAGGTCTGAAAAGAAAAAAGAAGAGCTTCTTAGGATAAATGCTGCAAAATCTGGTAAGACAAACAGTTGAATTTTAGAGTATGTAAATTATATCTCAGTAAAGCTATTTAAAAAAACTCTGACAATACCATTTAATCAGTTTCTTCAAAAGAAGTCATAGAAGCCTCATTGTCGAGGCATGTCTAACTCAAACAGAAAAAGCACTGTACGGCTTGAAACTTCAACGCATATCATGTGAAGATAATGCTAAAATGAATGAATTTAGCATTCTATCCTTCATTGTCTTGAATGATAGAGCTTAGCCCAGACAGGACCCATTTTCAGCTCCTTCCAGGAGTCATTACTTTGCACTAAGCATCCACACTCACTCCCTCTTTCCCAGCAGCACCTATCCCGTAAACTAACCGCGAGAACTTGATGGAAATGGCCACAAAACAGAGAAAAGTGCCTGGACCCCAGAGGCATCATACTCATGACCTTTAACACATTTAATTAGCCAACTGTATTTTACCCAACTCCAGCTGGGTGATGACCCAGCTTAGGAAATGGGTACTTCCAGTTTCTACAATTCTCCAATAATGGAGAGCTACTTTGTATTACTATTTGTAAGATAAAGTCACTGTATGCGTATTTGACTAAGGAGTTGCCGTGAAAATTCATGAATTCAAGGAAAAATAAAATGAGCAAGTTCTCTATTGCACATGGAGGTGAATGCCAGCCCCATGCAAACAGGCTTCACCATCACCACACAGAAGGTCCCGGGAGATATGGTGAGACCACAAAGCTCCAAAGAGCCTCAGTAACTCAAACAAACGAGATAAGCACTTTGCCATATAAGCATGAAAATCGATGGAAAGAAGCGATAATTTGGTAGGTGGAAGCAGGAACCCTCCCACCCTCTCCCAAAGCAGACAGTCCAGAGAGACGGCAAGTGTTGTAGTTACCCAGGTGCACACGGGAGCCAGACTCAGCTCAGTTTGAACCCTGACTCTCCAAACAACGGAACACTACCAACCCTCCCATAAGACCATGGAAAGCATTAAACAATTTAGAAAATGTAAAGCACGGGTGCCTGGAACATAATAGGCATGTTTAAAAGGTTGCTATGAAGAGAGAGGTAAGGCAGCTGAGCCGGCTTGTTAAAGCTGAAACGGCAGAATATTCCAGGAATATTCCAGGACCAGAGCAACTTCCCATAGTGGCTTGACAAGCTCAAGCACTGGTGTCAGAGACAGGCTCTGTGCTTGAGCCATCACTCACCCCCGTGTGACACGGAGCAGGTGGCTCAGCCTCTTCTGACCTTTGGTTCATCCACCAGTAAAATCAGAACCCTCGAGAAAGCATGAGTGCCTCCCTCACAGGCTGTGGTGAGGACCGAGCGAGATGGTGAGTGCAGAGCGGGGAGCGCTGGGTCTGCACACAGGAAGCCCCCAGCAAATGTTACCTGCGTTCCCGTGCTCACACACACTCACAAGGAACAGCTCGTACTTACATAAGTCATGCGGGTCGAAGGGCCGAGGGGGATCTGGTTCCCAGTCATCCAGGTCTGTGTCTTCACCATCTTCCTCCTCATCTTCCTCAGTATCTTCATCCTCATCCTCATCCTCTTCCTCTTTGGCCTCCAGTCTACCCATAGGGTTCTGCAGAGTTGCCAAAGGGTCTGAACCATCCACACCCTCAATTGAAGGTAATACCTGGTTATGCACCGGTAACGAGGCCTGGACAAGGTTTAACCATAAGGTGAGCACACATTTGCTTTTACTTAGCTGGTACACACACACATACACACACACACACACACAAGACAAGGTTTTGGTGCAAGATAGTCTTCACATCAGCTCCGTTCAAGACCCTGAAGAAGAAATAGTTCCATCTCTAGGCTGTAATGGATCTGCCTTCATTTTTGCTGTTTCTGCCCCCCATCTGGGAAAGCTGATAAGAAAGCCAGGGTGCTCCCTCCTTTGATGAATGCCCTGTCTCCCCAGAGACTTCAAATACATAGTAAACCTTTCCATACCCTCTCGGTGCATGTGTAGTATTGTGTCTCAACATCTGAACCCAATTTCGAGTCGGGGGGGGTCCCTCCTGCCTTTTCAGGGTGACCACAATACAGTGTATGTAATGATCTGACCTATCTTTAACTACTTCACTTTTAAAACTACACACGTGGTACAACACCCAGTTGGTAAAATTCATGGTTAACAGCCCTCCTTTTACACACTTCAGAGAGGCTAAGGTTTTTAAGTAAAGTGAAAGAGATGCTTATTCGTTTCAGGCTAAAGTTAGTCTTTTGCAAATAAGACAAGGTGTGGAGCATATATTGGGTTACTCCTACCATATCAAATATACTAGCAAAAAATAAATGGCACCTTAAAAAGTTCCCTACCCGAATAAGTGTCACGGGGTTCTATGGGACCCCAGATTCCTTTATCCAATCTTATTTCTCCCACCCAATTAGCACCATAAATCATACTGAAGCCATGTCCCTTTCCTGTTCAATAAATAAAGTTTTTTAAATGCCTACTCTATTTTTCTTTATCTTCTCCTATGTTATTGTCCTCACCTAGAATCTTCTTCCCTCGCCAATCTTCCAAACCTGGTCGTGTTCCAGTTTCTCCATGAACCATCCCTGACCACTCTAGGCCTCCCTGACTCTCCTATGCTCTGATCCCTGTAGCATTTGGAGTCCGGAATCCTGCTCCACAACATCATTCAGCCTCTGCTCCAACATTTCATCACCTCACCAGACAGCCCGAATCATTTGGGATTGTTCAGTGACGGTTCTGTGGGGTCAAGATCTCCCCATGTGCATCTTCATGCAGTGGGCAGGACCTGCACCTTGCCCCTCTAGGGAAACAGAATCCGTGAAGACACAAAAGTCTCCAAATATTTCAAGACCAAAACCCCTAATTCGTTCAATCATTTTTCACATGGCCCAATTTCCAGATCCCTCATCATCCTGTTGTCTTCGTTTATTCCTTAATGGATTCCATATTTTTTAATGAATATGGCTTCAGATTACATTAGCATTTGTGGCAGCCATTGTTCTACTGCTGATCCAGTTTGAACTGGCAAATAACTAAAGTCCCTGAGTCCTTTTTCCTCTCACATTGTGCTATTAAACCATTTTACTCCGCTTCATGTCTTAAACAGCTGATTTTTTACTTAAGTGTGTGTGTGTGTGTGTGTGTGTGGAGGGGAGGGGATTTTGCATTTATCACTAGTATATTTCATTTTACCACTTGTTCTGTTCTTCCAATCTGCCAAGATCTTTTAGAATCTTGATTCTGACATATCACATATTAGCTATCCCTCACAGCTTTGTATCCGTTGCCAAACACCATCTAGATTTCAATTAGTATGCATTTTCCTGTGAGCCTTCTTGCCTGGCCAACTGCACCTCAAGGAAGTAGACCAGGGGCTTTGAAGCCAAACAGACTTGGATCAAAATCCTGGCCCTACCACTTGGCAAGTGAATAAACTCTGAATCTCAGTTTCTTTATCTGTAAAATGGACACAGTAATACGTACGGCATCAGTTGCTCTGAAGATTAAGTGACACAGTATGTACGTGAGGCCGGTAGTAGAGAATCTGGCATTTAGTAAGTGTTTAATATTAGTAAGAATCGATTACTATTATCATAAGTTCTTTAAGAACCAAGATATCACATACGTCCTCTACAACCTTACAAGACAGCCGAGCACGTGGCAGGGATTCAATGCAGATTCATTTGTAGAAATATGTTTAGCCCTTTAGGAAATGACATCAATCCCTTTAGGCGTGTAAAAGAACTCTCCTGTTTTCACAGAAAACCCTTTTTCAGTTGTGCTTCTAAGAACTTCTTAAACTCGGGGCGCCTGGGTGGCTCAGTTGGTTAAGCAACTGCCTTCAGCTCAGGTCATGATCCTGGAGTCCCGGGATCGAGTCCCACATCGGGCTCCCTGCTCAGTGGGGAGTCTGCTTCTCCCTCTGATCCTCCCCCCTCATGCTCTCTGTCTCCCATTCTCTCTCTCAGATAAATAAATAAAATCTTTAAAAAAAAAAAAAAAAAAAGAACTTCTTAAACTCCATGAAGAAAGAGTACTGTGTGTGTTTACAGAATCTGACCTGCCCGGCAGCTGAAGACCACTGCCCGACATCGGAAATGCTCAGAGAGCGGCTAGAACAGTTACCTCAAAATAGCATGCGCGTGTTTAAACACGCATCCATTTAACCCGGAGCCAGACTCCTATGTGACATTCCGTCTCTGGCTCAGGGCCTTTTAGAGGCTTGATATAAGAGGACAAAATTCTGGGAGATGCTTCAGCATCAACAAAAACAGAATAAAATACCCACAGAAGTGAGACTCAACAAGGAAAAGAGCAGGAGAGTTCTGGCAATGAAACCTCGGGTGCCATCGCGCACCCCCCCGCCGCACCCCCACCTGATCCTGCCACTAAGCTATTCTTGCTGTCTCAGAGCACGGGTCTGTTCTCACCCCTTCATTCTAAGCCACTTAAATTTCAGGCCAGCGTTCGTGATGAATGTTATCACACACTGAACAAACTAAAGCATATATATCCACCTCGACTCCTCATACGTTCTTTATCACTTTGCAGAGCCAACCGAGAAGAATGAATTCAGTAACCCAGAGTCATCCCAGTGAGGCTGTGATGTATTTTTTTTCCCAACAGATGCTGCTAGAAAGACTGCGGTTAGACAAGGTTACTGCTGGCTTCCCACCGCTGCTGAGAAAGCTGACGTTGAAACAGTACCAACAACCTCCTCCGTCCCCGTGCTGGAGCTCTCCTGAAAGGCCGTAGCAAAGACACGGCCTGAAACACTTCAGCATTATCTTGAAGAACTGATGCTAAAGCAGAGGTTGCGTGTAGACCAGAACCACGTGAGCTACCATTAGAAAGGGATAAAGGGGTTAATGATAATCACATCTAGGTAACCACTGTGTATTTCTAGGGAGCACGGACCTTAACGCACAGTGGGCACGCCTCACGCATTTGTTTAATTAATAATCCCAGTTCGACTGACATTTCTGGGGAGGGAGGCATGTACTGAAATTCCTTTGAGGCCAGGTAACATTGCCACACAGCTCCTAAGTGACAGAGATGAAATTCAAATTCTGACTCTGCCCTGCCTTTTCCACTGCATCACAAGGGCCCCTATGGAGTTAAGTCTGTCCAAGGAGGGCACAGAGGGGGTAAACATCACACACACGCCTTGAATACCAGAGCAACAAGGTAACCACACCTGCTCCTGAGGCACCAGCCGGGCAGCAAGGAGGTGAGCTACCTGGGCCAATTTCACTTAGAGGAAGTGAAGAGGCAACAAAAATGTTAATCCTGTGCCCTTTGTCATGCACGATAAAACACGGCAAAAGGAAAAAGAATTTGTTAAACTTATGGTACACTTTCTCCTTCCCACTTAATACCACTCTCTGTAATTATTTCTGAAATTACATAATGCATTGCAGGATACAATTTATCTGAGAAGTGAAATATGAAACTACATTGGACAGCAGCAAACACAACAGAATGCTTCTGGATTCCTACTGAGACCAATTATCAGTGTAGCATATTTCCTTCTCAGTGTGTGGGGAGTCACACATGTTCACTCTCAGAAACAAAGGGGAGACTGTGCTTCTAGGGCTGGAGACTGCCAGTGCCTTTCTTAAGAGCAAGAGGGTGCATATAGGAAAAAGGCTTCAAATGCATTTTGCCACCACTATAAACAATTGAAAATAGGAACCTTTTAGCTAAGGGCGGGGTCCGGGGGGCGGCAGGGGGGTGGGGGGAGAAACACCCATCATCTGTGTTGAACTCTCACTCTAACTTTCTGTCCAGAATTTTTCCAGGTCACAGAATACACTGACAATCTCGGAGGTATTTATTGTAGCCAGAAATAAAAACCGTGCTGGTTGAAAGGAAACAGCAGTAAGGTAATACTAAGCCAATAGTTACACTGCCTTGTAATGCCAGGGTTCATAGAGCTATCTGACTACAAAACATGAAACGAGCAGATTGTTTCTGGAGATTAAAGAAGATGAAGGGCTCTTTGAGGTGCTAGCGGCGGCAAAAGTTCTAATTAAAGCCATGCCTTAATATTAAAACAACAAAATGCCATTTTGCCTAACAGATTGGCCAAGTTTTAAAAGAATGCAAATACTCAGTGTGGCAAGGGTGAGTGGAAATAGGCATTCTCATGTATTGTTGGTGGGAATGTAAATTTTTTCAGCATCTGAAAAGCCATTTTGAAAGTCTTATCAAAGTAACTTTCCCCTTTGGGGCGCCTGGGTGGCTCAGTCGTTAAGCGTCTGCCTTCAGCTCAGGTCATGATTCCAGGTCCTGGGATCGAGCCCCGCATCGGGCTCCCTGCTCTCCGGGAAGCCTGCTTCTCCCTCTCCCACTCCCCCTGCTTGTGTTCCCTCTCTCGCTGTGTCTCTCTCTCTCTATCAAATAAATAAATAAAATCTTTAAAAAAAAAAAAAAGTAACTTTCCCCTTTATAATAACACATTTCAAACATGTATCAATCAGGGAGAATAGTATAATAAACCTCACGCACCCATCACTCAGCTTCGATAATTATCAACTCATGGCTAACCTTATGTCAACTATTCTCCCACCCACTCTCCCCTCTCACTGGATTATTTTGAAAAAAACCTCAGACATATATTTTCATCCATAAATGGCTTAGTAGATATCTTGAAAGGAAAAGAACTTACGTATTTTATGTATTACCATATCTAAAAAAACCAATCATTCTTTAGTATCATCAAATATCTAGTAGGTGTTAGAATTTCCCCAATTATCTCATACTGCTGTTTTTAACAGTTAGTTTGTTGAAATCCGGCCCCAAACAAGGTCCACAAATCGCATCTGACTGACATGTCTGTGAAGTCTCCTTGAATCTGTAAATTCCCATTCCCCTTCTTTCCCGTCACAATTTACATGTGGAAGAAACTAGGCCACCTGTCCTACAGATCTTCCCACAGTCAGACTTTGCTGATTGCATTCCTGTGTGTCTTTTACTTGTTCCATTCTGTCTACTGTGCTTCCTGTAAGCTGGAAGCGGAATCTGGAGACTCAATCAGATTCAGGTTCAGTTTTTTGGGAGGAATACTTCATATGTGGTAAAATGCAATAGGAGGTACACAACACCAGGAGGCCTATAATGAATGGTTCTCTCTTAGTGGTTTTTTTTTTGTTTTTTTTTTTTAAAGATTTTATTTATTTGACAGAGAGAGACACAGCGAGAGAGGGAACACAAGCAGGGGGAGTGAGAGAGGGAGAAGCAGGCTTCCCACCGAGCAGGGAGCCCGATGCGGGGCTCGATCCCAGGACCCTAGGATCATGACCTGAGCCGAAGGCAGACGCTTAACGACTGAGCCACCCAGGCGCCCCTCTCTTAGTGGGATTAATGTCCACAGGGTGAGGTTGATCCATCCATTATAAAGTGCCTCATCAGCTTTTTCCTGATCGTTTCAGACTGTTCTTGATGATCATTGCCTAGATCCCCATTTCATTAGGAAATGAAAAATGGTGATTTCCCAAGCCAATCATCCCTTCTTTATTTATTAGTTGGAATGCTTTTATAAAGGAATTTCCTGCATCAAGTAATTGTTTACCTGAGTACATTCAGAGAGAAAGGCTGGATTTCTTCCCATCATTTACCAGTTTTTTGAATAATGTGGTGGTCCTGCAGCACCTCAAAGATTGACCGATGAGTTATTTCTTTTAATATTAGTATAAACTTATGGATTTTAAATATATTTAATGCACTTCAATCTATTGTAGATATTTTCCTGTTTTTACAGGTCAAATGCCCCATTTTGGCCCTTTCAAGATGGATCATGAGTTCTTTCCATTGAACCCCAGAAGTTTTCACTAACTTCCTTGCATTCCGATAAGACATGACATTTCAGGCACGTCCTGTATATTTCATGCCCCAGAGCTAGAATCTGCCATTTGCCTAAGTAGCCCTGATTCCTTTCACTGGAAAATTGTATTAGAGACCACACTGGCTCATTGCTACTGGACTGAAGACTCTGGCTAAACGTTTTCAGTGGCCCAAACTAGAAAATATATGTTTTAAGAGAAAACACATCATGAGTTCATGCTGATATTCTAATTCAGATTTAGGATTCTGGATTTTTATTTAATTTGTTTGAGTTTTACATTTGTATCTTTTTTCACTCTCACACAAAATCTTGATTCTTAAATAATTTTGAATATGAATACCTCTAGTCTCTATCATGTCTTTTTGGGGAATTTATTCTAAGGAAATAAGCTAATATGACATCTATGGCAATGTTCTATACAGTAGCAAAAAAAAAGGAAATAACATACATATAAAACAATAAACAGAATATAAACAATAGTAAGCTCTTATAATAGAATACTGGACAGTCAATGATGAGATATAGATTTTCAGGATGCTATTAAAAGAAAAAAATCAAGATGAAAGCTACCTTTGTTTTCTGTTTGTTTGTTTTTTTAATGAGATATAATTGACATATCATATTAGTTTCAGGTGTACAACATAATGATTTAATATTTGGAAGCTACTTTAAAAGAAAAAAATCAAAAAGAAAAGAAAAGCAATCTAATACTGCGGCTGAAAACAGAATGGACTACTGAATAAATATGAAAAACCCCAAACAAAGTATTAGCACATCAAATCCAAATTCAGACACATAGGAAAAGGATTAAACAGAGCTTATTCCAGTGCATGGCTGGCTTAATTTGTAAATAGCAATTAATATAATTCACCATATTAACAGAAAAGGGGAGAAAAAGCTCAACAGATTCAGAAAAAACATTTCATAAAAGTCAATATCCATGAATAATAATCAATATCAATTAATAATAAACACTCATTAAAAATTAGAAATAAAGAGAACTTTCTTCAGCTGCTTAAGGGTATTTTTACAAAAATCCCACACTGCACATCATTCTTAATAGTAAAAATCCTCTGAGAGCAGGAAGGAAAAAAAAAGAAACCTACTAGCACTACTTCTGTCCAACAATATATTAGAGATCCCACCAAAAGACAAAAGAGGGAACAAAAAAGAAATAAAATTAAAAGATATAAGGTTTGGGAAGGACTGAAAAGAAAGAAAACTGTCAGTATCCACAGACAACATGACTAATTATCAAGAAAATCCAAAATAAAAGTTAAAAAATGAAAAATTTAAAAATTATACCACTTATAATACCATCAAAACACACCAAATATCTAGGAATAAATCTATTGAAAGATGTGTAAGACCTCTACCCAAAGACAATTTTTTAACTTTTATTTTAAACTTAGGGATATATCATGTTCACAGATTGGAGGACTCAAAATTATAAAGACGGCAATTCTTCACAAACTGATTCATAGATACAATGAAATTCCACTGGAAATCCTGCAGGACTTTTGTGGAAACTTCCAGGTTGATTCTAACATGTATATGGAAAAGCAAAGGGCCAAGAAACTCTCAAAGAACAAAGTGGAGAAAGGATCACAGTCTTGAATATATATTGTGGTACATTCATAAAACTGAATACTAGATATCAATAAAACTAGAAGGAAACAAAACCCCACAGCTACACTCCGCAACAGGAAGGGATCTCCCCTAGCATCACGTTGAACAAGAGAAGCTACAAAGAAAGGAAATGGTATTTCCATTTATATACAGTTCAAAACCATGGAAAATTAATCTATGATGTTAGCAAGCAGGAGAGTAGTGATCTTTGAGGAGAAAGGAAGGAGAAGTGATTAGGGGGAAGCAAAAGGCTGGCTTTTAGGAGCTGGGAATGTTCTCTTGTTTAATCTGAGGGCTGGTTATACCGCATGCTCACTTCATGATAGATCATTGCGTTATATGCTTACAATCTTTGGCACTTTTCTATATGTATGTTAATTAAAAAGTGAGACACAGTAAGAAAATGGTGAACATAAAGGAAACTACACAAATAACATGGAAAAGAATAGATATAATAATGATTATAGGGGCACCTGGGTGGCTCACTCAGTTAAGTGTCTGCCTTCGGCTCTGGTCACGATCCCAGGGTCCTGGGATGGAGCCCCACATCCGGCTCCCTGCTCAGCGGGAAGCCCGCTTCTCCCTCTCCCTCTGCCTCTCCCCCTGGCTTGTGCTCTCTCTCTCTTGCTCACACTCTCTCTCAAATAAATAAATAAAATCTTTTAAGAAAATGATTATAGAGGGATGCGTCAGTGGCTCAGTCAGTTAAGCATCTGACTCTTGATTTCAGCTCAGGTCATGATCTCAGGGTCCCTGGGATGGAGCCCCACGTCAGGCTCTGGGCTCAGAGGGGTGTCTGCTTGAGATGTTCTCTCTCCCTCTCCCTTTGCCCCTCACCCCACTCATGCGTTCACACTCGCTCTCTCTCACTCATTCTCCCTCTAAAATAAATGAATCTTTAAAAAAAGAAATGATTATCAAATTAAACTGAAAAGATTTTCAAAGGTCTGACAGATGAAAACTTTCCTGAAATAAAGTCTTAACCTATACACGAAAAGACACATACTGTCCTAGGAAATTCTGATTCATATGCTGGTGAAGTCATTAGACTACCAAGAAAAACTTCAAGGATAAAGAAAGTATCAAGCAGGCATTAAGGTAGAAAAGGAATGAGGAAAATAAGTTGGACTCAAGATTTCTACAAATTAGGGCGCCTGGGTGGCTCAGTCAGTTAAGCAGCTGCCTTTGGCTAAGGTCATGATCCCAGGGTCCTGGGATCGAATCCCACATCGGGCTCCCTGCTCAGCGGGGAGCCTGCTTCTCCCTCTGCCGGCCGCTACCCCTGCTTGTGCTCTCTCTCTGACAAATAAATAAAATATTTAAAAAAAAAAAAAAGATTTCTACAAATTAAATGCCAGCAGAGAATGGAGCAAAACTCTAAATAACCGTGGTTACTGAACAGGTCATAAATTTATTAGTCACAATAATCATGCACCTAACGACCCAGAAGAGTGAAGAGGAGAGTGGGAGGAAGTGTCCGTGTGCTAATGCCCTTGTCATCACAGCACGAGCCAAGCACAACACAGGACTGATGCTTAAGTGCAGTTTAGAGAATATGATGACTCCAACCTCCTTCACTTTCACCTGAATTTCTTTTTCTTCTGCTCAAGTAAATTAAAGCATTTAGATTAATAACAGCATTTAGAGCACAACATCATTCCCCCCCCAAGCTTATCTTTATTTGTATGTCTGGAATAATAGTTACCAACTACTAACTTAATGAGGATATTTCTAGGCAGAATTTGTTTGTTTGGAATCTATTTTATGTACTTTTTTTTCCACATTGTTTCAACTTTTTATGAAAAAAAATTATTACTCCAAAAATGAGTGAATGAACTAATCATCTATGAAAGACAAAGGGATTTTTTTTATTTTTTTCTTGCCGAATTGTCAAAACTAATTAAACCTATCCACTGCACAATATTCACAGAAATGTGCATGATTTGTTTTTTCAAGCATATACCTAATTATTACAAAATTATTAAAATAAAATAACACTGCTATAGACTGTCTCTCCCCAAAATTTATATTTTGAAAGCTAATCCCCAAAGCTGAAACTAATATAACACCATATGTTTAACTACACAGAGAATTAAAATAAAATTAAAATTGGGGCACCTGGGTGGCTCAGTTGGTTAAGCATCTATCTGCCTTCGGCTCAGGTCATGATCCCAGGGTCCTGGGATCGAGCCCCGCATCGGGCTCCCTGCTCAGTTAGGAGCCTGATTCTCCCTCTCCCTCTGCCTGCCACTCCCCCTGCTTGTGCTCTCTCTCTGTCAAATAAATAAATTCTTTAAAATTAAATTAAAATTAAAATAAAGAAAGCTAACCCTTGGGGCACCTGGGTGGCTCAGTCGGTTAATCATCTGCCTTCGGCTCAGGTCATGATCCCCAGGTCCTGGGATCGAGCCCCACATCGGGCTCCTTACTCAGTGAAGAGTCTGCTTCTCCCTCTCCTCACCGTTCCTGCTCTCTCTCTCCCTCTCAAATAAATAAAGTCTTAAAAGAAAGAAAAGAAAAGAAAGCTAATCCTCACTGTGATGGTATTAGGCGGGGCCTCTGAGAGGTGATTAGGTATTGAAGGTGGAGCCCTCATGAATGGGATTAGCATCCTTAACAAAAACCCAGACTCCTGGCTGGGTCAGTCTGTAAAGCATGTGACTCTTGATCTTGGGGTCATGAGTTTAAGCCCCATGTTGGGTGTGGAGCCTACTTAAAAAATAGAAAAAAAATTAAAATTAAAAAAAAGAAGCCCCATAGAGCTCACTTGCCCCTTCTTCAGTCATGTGTGGCCTGAGCAAGAAGACTGCTGACTATGAACCAGGAAGTAAGCCCGCACCAGAATCTGCCAGCCTCTTGATCTTGGACTTCCCCCCTCCAGAACTATGAGAAATAAATTTCTATTGTTCATAAGCCATCCAGTGTATTGTATTTCTATTACAGCAGCCTAAACAGATTAAGACAAATGCTCATTCAGGTTCACGGATGCCACAAGATTGTAGATTACTATCAATCAGGAATAAATTTAACCGAAAGTTATATGACAAAGACTCCTCAGAATTCTCTCCAGATTTCATAAATAATATTAACAAAACTACTGTTCACTTTTCAAATTTTAAAATGGATGTATCTGAATCATCTAACCAAAAAAAATTTAAATGCACAAAGTGCTTGCTAATGGGAATTTACTTGATAATCACTCATGACACTCAGTGGTACAGCTAAATAATAGTCATACTAGCCAGCATGAAAATAAAACTTATTTGGATCCATAGTCCCTTTATAGTAAGACCGAGGGTATCTAGCTTCTATATCTTCTTTATCACTTTCACAATCTGGAGGAAAACAAGGAAGAAATCCCTCAAAGTCAAATAGGATGTATTAGAAATATGGATAAAAGGAAAGAAACGTTTTAAAAGAAAAACAAAAAGGGGGCACCTAGGTGGCTCAGTCAGTTAAGCCTCCAACTCTCGATTTCGGCTCAGGTCATGATCTCACAATCGTGAGATCAAGCCCCATGTCAGGCTCTGTGCTCAGCAGAGTCCACTGGAGATTTTCTCTCTCTCCCTCTTCCTCTGCCCGAACCCCTCCCCCCCAATCGCTTGCACTCTCTCTAATAAATAAAATCTCCTAAAAATTTTTAAAAAATAAAAGAAAACTAAGAAAAATCTCAATTTTTCAGAAGCTAGAATGAGGAAGATTGCTATCAAATTTATATGTAATTTAAGCAGAAATTTTTTCAATACTTAAAAATAGACAAACTACCCAAATGTTTCCAATTTTCCAAAAAGAGACACTTATAACCTCAGGATTGTTCTTTAGAATTTGAACCAATATCCTATTAATATACTTGTTTTTTTTTAATTTCCGTGACAAATCATTTTTTTATTACCAGACTATTTCAGCATGTACTGATTATAATGTGTTAGTGTTGTTTTTCTTTGTTTTCATTAAAGGAAGTAAAGACCATTCTTAATACATAAGAAGTAGACAACCAGAGATGCAGAGTACAGAGGGTTGGGGTGGGTGGGGGGCGGGGAGGAGTGCATTCCAGGGAATGGAAAACAATAAAAAGGCAAAGAAGCAACTCATTACCTGCTGAGCTGTAGCGTCCTGTTGGACATAAGCTACCTGCCCTGGGTCTGTAAACAGAGTCTAGACGAAAGAAACAACAATAAAAAAAACCTATCAATAAATCTTTAGACAGCTTGCCTACACAGGAAAAATTATCCTGCTGCTAAGCACCAATTCTTGACAGACTTAATTCCCATATAGCTAGTAATAATCCTTCATTAATAAAGAAGATAAAGATAGTAATCTTACTTTTATTTATTTATTTTTTTTTAAGATTTTATTTATTTGCGAGAGAGAGAATGAGAGACAGAGAGCATGAGAGGGAGGAGGGTCAGAGGGAGAAGCAGACTCCCTGCCGAGCAGGGAGCCCGATGTGGGACTCGATCCCGGGACTCCAGGATCATGACCTGAGCCGAAGGCAGTCGCTTAACCAACTGAGCCACCCAGGCGCCCCGTAATCTTACTTTTAGCTAAAGCCTTTCATTCAGACGGTTCCAAAGAGATTGTATAAGTTAACCATTTCTTTTTTTTTTTTTTTTTTTTAAAGATTTTATTTATTTATTTGACAGAGAGAGACACAGCGAGAGAGGGAACACAAGCAGGGGGAGTGGGAGAAGGAGAAGCAGGCTTCCCGCGGAACAGAGAGCCCGATGTGGGGCTCGATCCCAGGACGCTGGGATCATGACCTGAGCCGAAGGCAGACGCTTAACGACTGAGCCACCCAGGCGCCCCTAAGTTAACCATTTCAACTGGCTAACGTACTTGACAATTTTACTCTTCAGCAAAATCTCTCTTGAGGTTGAATGCCACGGCGAATTAAAAAGGCATGTCACAAAAACATAAGACATGGCATGAATAAGGGTGCGTATGTTCACACATAACACTATGTATCACAGGAGTGGACCCGCGATTAAGTGAAAATGGATGGAGACATACAGACACACAGAAGACTACTATATACACAAGGATATCTTTCAAATACAAATGCACTCTCGGGCGCCTGGGTGGCTCAGTTGGTTAAGCAACTGCCTTCGGCTCAGGTCAGGATCCTGGAGTCCCTGGATCGAGTCCCACATCGGGCTCCCTGCTCGGCAGGGAGTCTGCTTCTCCCTCTGACCCTCCCCCCTCTCATGTGCTCTCTCTCTCTCTCTCATTCTCTCTGTCTCAAATAAATAAATAAAATCTTTAAAAAAAAAAAAAAATCAAATACAAATGCACTCTCATTACCAAAAAAGTAGAAGGGAAATAAACTGAATTTAATGTTCCATAGATTCATTCCTGGATAAAGTCAGTAAAATCATAATTTTTTAAAGGTCTCATCATAAACACATAATAATTTGAGTCATGGTATAGCAGAACTAACTAGAGAAGGAAAATCTTCAAAATTATTTTAGCCAGGGCACTGCAGAAAATCACCAATCCAGAAAAAATACTCTTTCCTCTAATCTGCCCAAGCCTTTAGCAAACCTAGAGGAATAAGAACTATGGTTAAGTTTTGATTCCAGAGGTACACATAAGAGAATTTCAGCCAGTTGTATGATTTCTTAGACTTGCTATTTAAAAATTATCATAAAGGGCTCAGCTGTTAAAGCATCTGCCTTCTGCTCAGGTCATGGTCCCAGGGTCCTGGGATCGAGCCCCACATCGAGCTCCCTGCTTGGCAGGAAGCCTGCTTCTCCCTCTCCCACTCCCCCTGCTTGTGTTCCGTCTCTCGCTATGTCTCTATCTGTCAAACAATAAATAAAATCTTTAAAAATAAATAAATAAATAATAATAATAAAAAACAATAAAAATTATCATAAGTCAGAAGAGCATGTGACTCTTGATCTTGGGGTTGTGAGTTTGAGCCCTACGTTGGGTACGGATTACTAAAATAAAATAAACTTAAAAAATTATCATAAGTCAGACATTTAGTAACACAATAATAAACAAAGTTGCCTACAGGACATTCGTTACATAAACTATCTGACCTTATTTTAATATAGTCAGGGGACTAAAACTAAGCAGAGGCCCTGTACCCCTGAAACAAATAATATATTATATGTTAATAAAAATTAAAAATAATTAATAAATAAATAAACTAAAGCAGAGGCATTCTAAAAGTACCATCTGACTACTTGGTGATTTCATCTTTATATAGATTTGAAAGTTATTAACTAGGGGGCCCCATTTCTTCTTGGGAGTGATTTGAGGCTCTTGATTAATATTGCATGAGGGCAAATTTTTATTACCAAGATTCCACTACAAAAGTATGGAACTTATTTTTTTTTAATATGTTTAAAAGTGCTCTGTACATTCTAAAGTGCTAACAAACTAACTAACATTTATATATTTGTGTCATGCATTTGGAAACTAACACTCCAAGTCCCTAAGAAAAAAAGAAAGTAGTCCTAATTGCACAGCTTTTACCTTTGCTTCTATTACAGTCCTATGAATCAGTCAATTATTAATAAATAGCAGTTAATAAGCCAGTAGGACTTTTTGCTTACACGTTTCACTGAAATAATCTGTATGTTTTTTCACTGATCCATCTGTGATTAAGCTATACAGAACTAAATGCATTTTTGACTTGGTTCTTGATACACAAGAAAAGTAACAAGTTGATAATCTAGTCAATGGTCACTGGGACAAGAACTCATAGGAGGCTAGTGCCCTAACATCTTATTACATTTAATTTAAATAAATAAGGCATATCTTCCTCTGCCAAGTTGGTTATAAGCCCCTGAAGAGCACAAATCTTATCTGAATCGTATCTTGCATCACCAGCACCTAGCACAGTGACTGGCGGAGAATAAACATAAGTCATTGGTGAGTTAAGCAATTAACAAACAAACTAGGAACAATAACCCTTCACATGCCTGTGCGGCTTCCACAGGATGGATGTACACCAGGGTATGCTCAGGACCGTCCACTGAAGTGTAGGAGGCACCATCTGCCGTGTACACCACCTGCTGGGGCGGACGAACCTGGTCATCGGTGTAGACAATCTGAGCCACAGTTCCGGCGTCAGGAACAAAGTGCACCTGGGGCAGAAAGCAGCAAGGATATAGCGAGTGTCCTTGTAGAACAAAACCAATCTCACAAAGATACGTGGCTGACCAAGCACAATCCACAGTGCATTTCTAAAATATCCCCAATGCAAGAAGAATGAAAATTGATACACCCTGGTCATCTACACTGTTAGTGACTTGGAGACAGGATCCAAGGACCTTGTCACTGATTTACTGCTTAATATTAGGCAACTGATATAAATTCCTCTTCGCCTCAAATGTCCAGTGCAGACATCTCTTTGGGGGGGGGGGGTCCTGAGGGGGCAGTCAGCTGATCCTGGGAATGTGACTGAAGATTCCTGGTTGACAGTATTACCGAAATACAAAATACAAATTATTCTGCAATGTAAAACAATGTCAACTCAAAAGCCAATTGCCCTCAACATGTCATAAATATTCTGCTTTACAACTAAGAGTGCCTTTCAGCAGACACATTAAAACAAGGTCACTTTCTTTCCTACGTGTTTTTTTCACGCTCCAAGGCTGTACTGACGGCATGTCTGTAACCACATGCTGAGTCAATGAATGTTACAGAACCCTTCCTTGCCAGCAAGGTACAGACACAGAAAATTCTAATCAAGTACTTTTAAGGGGTTTTGGAAAATTATTTCAGTTGTCACCAGGGTAAATAATTTTCTACCTACCAGGAACTAAAGCAGAAACTGAATGCTATAAAATGCTTTCTGGATAGTCAGCTTCAGAGGTTTGAATTCTTAAAGGCTAGCCTGGCACACAGCCTGATACTTGATATTGAACGTATGGAAGCAGATGGCCAAAGCACACATTTGGGAGAGAAATAATTTACGTGCTGATACTGAAGTTAGGTTGGAATCTTTACTCTTAGGCTACCTTGGCTTCGGACCTAACTTTTTTTTTATTTCAGTTCTCTCCAGCGGAGAGTAGTAGATTCCAAAGACGATATGAGTGAATTTAATCCCCAGAAAGAAACCTGGAGACCAAATGCAATCAAGCAGAAATAAAACAAACGTCCACTTTATACTCAGTGATTAGTCCAACTTCTACACAAATTTGATTTGTCCATGAAGATACAGTTTGTATGTTGCAAGAATTAGACTTTTAACAATTGGCACAGTTTTAAGTGCTCCAAGATAATTTTGTGACTTTAGATTTGTTCATTAACATCAAAACTTGGTCTTCATCACAGTATTTTGCTAAATCAGAGTTCCTGGCTAGGAAAAGAAACAACTGGGAAGAGGGAGAGCAATGAGGGGTGTTGAGCTCTGCTGTTTACTATCTGGTTACCTACAAAATGGTGACCCTGTTTTTTGAATGGACTACATTTTCATTCATAAACAAAATATACCAAAATACATAGCTACATGAAAGTTGTCTTCAAAATGGTTTCTATGAAAATCAGAACAGCATTCTCAGTTATTCTGCTGGAAGCATCACTAGAACATTTTTTATAAGTATTAAGACTCAGACTTTAAAATCATACTAGAAGATTAATTTTATTTACTGTAATATTTGCTATATTACTTAAATTAAATAAATGTGTATATTTAAGTGTTTCAGTGTTAACTTCCTGATTTTGATAATAATACTAAGGTTATGTAAGTTAATGAAAAACTAAATTAAAATTGCATATTTATTACAATGCTTAAAAATTAAGTTTTACACTTTGGCCAGACATGGCTCCATACGACTGCTGACTATTCCCAAAATTCAAATCTACACCAAAAAAGCAGACATTTGCCTTGGCTAAGAATAGTCAAAAGAACATGCAGCTGGTTATGATCGCAGTCCAAAAGGCAGTGATCACCCATCACAGCAGCATCTGAATAAGTGACTAGCCTCCCAAGTGGCTGCCTCAATGGGACAACTAGACCTTTACATTCTGAATTTGAAAGAAAAGAAAAGGCCACTCTATAGACGTACTTTGTACTTCATTACACACGAAGAATCAAAACCCTACACTAGGTAACATGAAAGAAACAGTCCAGTTGGAGGCTTTCAGCACCGAACACATAAAATAAAACGGGGCAGTGAAGCAAATTATGACGGCAAGTTGCGAAAATGGCAGAGAAGCCTGTGGGTGGTCGCTGAGCCCTTCTAAATCATAGTGACCCATACTGATGGAGCACTCAAAGCGCCAAAACCCTCCCTATTCCTCCCGTGCACATCTTGCAGGTCTGCTCCCCACCCCGCACCCGCCCAGCTACTCATTACTACAGAGAGTCTGCTATTTCTTTAGCAGTCAGCAAACTGTACCCAACTGAAAAACCGCTACCAACACCAAGCTGGAAAAACCACTCTTCACCTGTGCAGCATTCTCTTCATGCTCTGCAGATGTAGGCCACACGTGTGAGCTTTCATCTTTGGAATCCATCCTTCCCCCTGCTGGACAGCTCCACGTCCAGGGCACCTAGAGCCGCACGCGGCGGAGGACAGTCATCTGTCTACCACGTGCGTGTTCATGAAGGACAGAAAGACCTCTCTGCAACGTGCCTGAAAAAAAGAGAGAAAGGGAACCAAGTTCTTTAAATAGACAAATACATTTTAATAAATTACAGTTGCAACCACAAAGAGAAAAAAAAAAAGCTTTGTAAAAGATAACACACCTGGACAAAAGGGTGAAAATGGAGAAATGATTTGTAACGATCATACAATGTATTGCATGCTTGCTATGTTCTAGACACTCATCAGGTAGGTGTAACCCTCACTAAAAATACTGAAGGTCTGGGGCACCTGGCTGGCTCAGTCCGTAGAGCATGTGACTCTTGATCTCAGGGTCATGAGTTCGAGACCCACGGTGGGGGTAGAGTTTACTTAAAAAGTAAATAAATGAGTGAATAAATACTGAAGGTCAACAACATGGAATAAAATAGAAAAAAAAAAGTGCTGCAGGTATATGTCTGAGTTCTGCTGATGAGGAGAATGAGGTTCCTGGATGGTAAATGCAGCTAAGTGATGGGTTCACACCCAAGCCTGACTGCGGCACAGCCCTGATCAGCTATCCTTTGCACACTTGCTTAGATGCTGACTTCCTATACCACTTACTCGAAATGAACAGCAGAATAAAAGTCACAAAACAAGCAGAAAATGGCAGGCAGAGGAGACTGAATTTTCTGGGCCACAATCTGGTGAACACAAATGTAGACTCTGTTTCCCATTTGTTAATGCAGGATCAATTAATGAACACATCAAAAGCCTTAATAAACATCAACCTGCACTAAATCTACTCTTGAAACCTTATTCTTTTCCAAAATAGGTGTTTTAAGGAAATTAATCTTCCCTTTTGATGATGATGAAACATGGACATGTTAAGAATCATGTGAGGTTTGCTGTTTAATAGATTTGCTGTTTTGCAGCCACACGTGATATGCCTCCTCCCGCCATCCCATTAAAGCAGCGCGCATACACAGGGAAGGGAAAACTGCTCAGAACACCACTACGCCAAAGGTCAGGAAGACCACTGGCCCAGATCCAGTCAGAATTTTCCCCGTTATTAATGGAAATAAGCCAAGAAGCACATTCTTAGACTGCACAAGCTCCAAGCTCTAAACCAGAATAAGACTCAAAGAAGAAAGAAAGAAAGAAAAGACTGGAGGGGCGCCTGGGTGATGCAGGCAGTTAAGCGACCGACTCTTGGTTTCGGCTCAGGTCGTGATCTCAGGGCTGTGGGATCAAGCCCCACGGGCTTGGTGCTCTCCCCTCTCCCTCTGCCCCTCCCCCACCTCTAAAATAAATAAATAAAATCTTTAATTAAAAAAAGACTGGAATATCCAATGTCTGGCCTTACTCTGGAATACGGGAACTGCCACATCATGACTGCCTGAGAGACTCTCCTGAGCCACTGAGGAGCCTGTTCCTGCTTCACCTCAGCATTGTCATCCTTACCCCCACCCAAAACCGGCCCCCTACACATACACATTCACCCTGCATACACCCAACTCTTCTCCTCTCCCATCAGAGGGTGCTGGAAACAAAGCCCACGTGTACCAACAGGTGAATGTATAAACAAAGAGTTATGGGGGAACTTTCTGGATAAATGGTAATGTTTTATACCTTGTATCTAGACTAGGGTTGTGCTTACCTGAGGAATACATGTATCAAAAGTCATCAACCTATTCAATTAAAATATGTGTAAATTAGGGGTGCCTGGGGGGCTCAGTCTGTTGAGCACTAGGCTCTTGATTTCGGCTCGGGCTGTGATCTCAGGGTCCTGGGATGCAGCCCCCTGTCAGGAATCCCTGCTCATCGGGGAGTGCTTGAGATTCTCTCTCTCTCCCTCTCCTTCTGCCCCTCCCCTCACTTGCGTGCTCACATGCACGTGCTCTCTAAAATAAATAATCTTTTTAAAATTAATTAATTAATTATGTGTAAATTATACCCTAATGTAGTTGGTTATTTTTTTAAAAGCATACCTTCCTTACATAAGAGTGCTATTTAAGCATGTATAAAAAGATATTCAGGGTGAGCTGTATAGTATGTGAATTATACATCAACAAAGCTATTATTTTTTTTAGAGGAACAAATATATTAAGAAATCTAAGAATAAACGTCACCAAAAATATTAAGACCTACATGAAGAAAACTACAAAATTGTACACGAGGACATAAAAGGCTCAATATTATGAAATCACAAAATGTTCCATATAGGAAGCAGGTTTTTTTTAATTTTTTATTATGTTAATCACCATACATTACATCATTAGTTTTTGATGTAGTGTTCCATGATTCATTGTTTGTGCATAACACCCAGTGCTCCATGCAGAACGTGCCCTCTCTAATACCCAGCACCAGGCTAACCCATCCTCCCATCCCCCTCCCCTCTAGAACCCTCAGTTTGTTTTTCAGAGTCCATCGTCTCTCATGGTTCGTCTCCCCCTCCGATTTCCCCCCCTTCATTCTTCCCCTCCTGCTATCTTCTTCTTCTTTTTTTCTTTCTTAACATATATTGCATTATTTGTTTCAGAGGTACAGATCTGAGATTCAACAGTCTTGCACAATTCACAGTGCTCACCATAGCACATAACCTCCCCAATGTCTATCACCCAGCCAACTCATCCCTCCCACCCCCCACCACTCCAGCAACCCTCAGTTTGTTTCCTGAGATTAAGAATTCCTCATATCAGTAAGCTCAAACGATACATGTCTTTCTCCAATTGACTTATTTCGCTCAGCATAACACCCTCCAGTTCCATCCACGTCATTGCAAATGGCAAGATCTCATTCCTTTTGATGGCTGCATAATATTCCATTGTATATATATACCACCTCTTCTTTATCCATTCATGTGTCGATGGACATCTTGGCTCTTTCCACAGTTTGGCTACTGTGGACATTGCTGCTATAAACATCAGGGTGCATGTACCCCTTCGGATCCCTACATTTGTACCTTTGGGGTAAATACCCAGTAGTGCAATTGCTGGATTGTATGGTAGCTCTATTTTCAACTTTTTGAGGAACCTCCATACTGTTTTCCAGAGTGGCTGCACCAGCTTGCATTCCCACCAACAGTGTAGGAGGGTTCCCCTTTCTCCACATACCCGCCAACATCTGTCGTTTCCTGACTTGTTAATTTTAGCCATTCTGACTGGTGTGAGGTGGTCTCTCATTGAGGTTTTGATTTGGATTTCCCTGATGCCGAGCGATGTTGAGCACTTTTTCATGTGTCTGTTGGCCATTTGGATGTCTTCTCTGCAGAAATGTCTGTTCATGTCTTCTGCCCATTTCTTGATTGAAGTATCTGTTCTTTAGGAGTTGAGTTTGATAAGTTCTTTATAGGTTTTGGATACTAGCCCTTTATCTGATATGTCATTTGCAAATATCTTCTCCCATTCTGTCGGTTGTCTTTTGGTTTTGTTGACTGTTTCTTTTGCTGTGCAAAAGCTCTTTATCTTGATGAAGTCCCAATAGTTCATTTTTGCCCTTGAGGAAGCAGGTTTTTTTTTTAAATAGTTTGACAGAATAGCTACAAAAGGGTAGAAAGAATACCTGTATTTCTTCAGATTTACCAAATGTTAGCATTCTGTGTGTTTATTATTCTCTTTCTCTCTTTTGATATTTGAGAGTAAGTTGCAGACACATGCCACTTTATTACTGAATTCTTACATACCTATTTCCTAAAAACAGGACTTTTTTCTCACGGTACTACTACCAAAACCAGAAAGTAACAATCAAACTATTACCTAATTTACAGACCTTATTTGTATTTTGCCAATTGTCTAATTAATATCCTTAAACAACTTTTTTTCTAGCCCTGGATCCAATCTGGCATTTTACACGATGCGTCCAGTTGTCGTGTCCCTCCATCCCCTCTGATCTGGAACAGTCTCCTGGTCTTTCTTAGTCATCCATGATGTTGACATTTTTTAAATACATAGGCCATTTATTTTTCAGACTGTTCCTCGATTTGAATTTGTCTGATATTTCTTCATGGTTAGATTCAGGATATGTATTTTTAGAAGGAATACCACAAAAGAGATGTTGTATCCTTCCTATAGAGGAATTTGAGATTGTTTTTTCAACTTGGTTCATGGATTGCATAAATACCCAAGTGCATACTATGCCAGGCACTGGGATGGGACAAGGACCAGGGCAGGCTGACCCCACACACTTATGAAACATACACAGCTCCGAGTGCCATTCTGTATTTGTTTTCATTTCTAGGAAGGTGCTTATTATTTCAAATTCAAATTCAAAAGGCATAAAAAAGTATGGACAATCTCCCTACCTGGAATTCCTTAACCACCCTTCAAAAGCAACCTATATTATCAATTTCTTGTCTACCCTTCCAGAGATATGCTAAGCATATACATGTAAAAATACAGGGGCATGTACCTGGCTCAACTGGTAGAGCACATGACTCCTGATCCCTGAGTCATGAGTTCAAACCCCACACTGGGGGTAGAACTTGCATGCATGCTTGCATGCATTTAATAAATACTCTGTCTCTCCC
Source organism: Halichoerus grypus (assembly GCF_964656455.1). NCBI lineage: Eukaryota > Metazoa > Chordata > Mammalia > Carnivora > Phocidae > Halichoerus > Halichoerus grypus. The sequence goes on along the minus strand of NC_135722.1, from coordinate 86,901,488 downwards.
ACCGCAAATGGCAGCATACTATTGATTCTATACAAAGTAACATCTCTTCTGAGCCATGTTTATTCTACAAAACACCATACCTTCTACACTGTTCCATATCTATATATCATTTCCTCATTCTTTATCACAGCTGCATCATTTCATTGTATAAATAGATCCTAGCAACATTGTGATGAATAACTTGGAGGCTGTTTTACATTTGTTAGTATCTTGAATTATTTTGAAGTCTCCAAGGAAGATGGTCAATCACTTACAGCTGCTGTCTGACTAGTAAGTCATTATTAGTTCTCAAACTCCAACAGTGGCACCCACCTCCCTGTGCCTGGTGCATGAGGGCACAGGGGACACACAGGGAGAAGTGCTCTGACCTGAAGAGAGGCAGCAGTCAGTCCAAAGCACAGTGGTTAAGAGCTTGGGCTCTGGGGGCATCTGGGTGGCTCAGATGATTAAGCATCCTGCCTTCGGCTCAGGTCATGATCCCCGGGTCCTGGGATCGAGCCCCACATCAGGCTCCCAGCACAGAGGGGAGTCTGCTTCTCCCTCACCCTCTGCCTCTCCCCCTGCTTGTGCTCTCTCTGTCTCTCTCTCTCTCAAGTGAATAAATACAATCTTTAAAAAAAAAAAAAAAAAACAAGAGCCTGGGCTCTGGACCTGGATTTGGGTAGCAATTCTGAAATGTAACTGACCTGGCACAAAACACATGTTCTCTAAATTCCTTCCCTAGAAAATGGGGATCATAAGCTTATTGAGAGAATGACATGAAATAATTCTTAGTACAATGCCTGTTACATAACAAACACTCACATATTAGCTTTTTAAAAAAGGTATTCAATCACATTACATTTTTCTGTCAGATTGGCTCTCCATCTCAACTATAAGTTCCTACAGGCCAAGGAATGTGTGTGTTCACAAGAGTAACTCTAGATCTGGCATATGGCAGGTACTCGATAATTTGTATGGAGTGTTTAAAAAGCTATCACAGGGGTGCCTGGGTAGTTCAGTCAGTTAAGGGTCTGTCTTCGGCTCAGGTCATGATCCCAGGGTTCTGGGATCAAGATCTGCATCAGGCTCCCTGATCCACAGGGAGTCGGCTTCTCCCTCTGCCCCTCCTCCCACTCATTCTCTCAAACTCTCTCTCTCTCTCTCTCTCAAATAAATAAATAAAATCTTATTTTAAAAAAAGCTATCATAGTATGCCATGGGAAAAAAGGACACCTAATCCCAAGTGGATGCTCAGGGATGACCTCCAAGAAGAGGACACCTGAAGGAAGGTAGGAGCAAGTAAGCAGAAACAGGAAGGAAAGGGACATTTACCCCCGACTGAAATACCCTGTTCCTAATCTTTCCCAAATAAGGAAGTAGACATTACATCTGGCAAAAAATACCAGTAAACTATTTAAGACAAGAATAAAGAGAAGAAAAAAGGAAATAACTACTTAGCAGTTGTGGAGCAAAACAACACAACAGTTAATCTACACATAGGAAAGTTTGCAAGTAACATTTAGCAATAAGGATGTGAAATACTGCCCAGTCACAGTTCTCAATAGTTTTAGAATACCATTAGCAAATAAAGAAACCCAAGATGTGAAAACTCTTTAATTCAGAAAGTGTCTGGAATCCAAAGCCATGCTAAAGAATATCCACTTGGTAGTTCTTGTCCTTTAAGATATAGTTTTAAAACCTATTGAGTTTCTCTCTCTATGAAACTACTTGATGTCCCCAGTGTGACATTCTGCTTATTATTTAATAAATTGCTCAAGAAAACTCAAGTCTAAGGACCACCTGGCTGGTTCAGTTAGTAGAGAATGCGACTCTTGATCTCAGGGTGTGGGTTCGGACCCCACAATGGGTATAGAAATTCCTTAAAAATAAAATCTTAAAGGGCGCCTGGGTGGCTCAGATGATTAAGCGTCTGCCTTTGGCTCAGGTCATGATCTCAGGGTCCTGGGATCGAGTCCCGCATCGGGCTCCCTGCTCCTTCGGAGCCTGCTTCTCCCTCTGCCTCTCTCTCTCTCTCTCTGTCTCTAATGAATAAATAAATAAAATCTTTAAAAAAAAAAAAATGTGTGGGTGGCACAGCAGGTTAAGACTCTGACTCTTGGGGCGCCTGGGTGGCTCAGTCGTTAAGCGTCTGCCTTTGGCTCAGGTCATGATCCCAGGGTCCTGGGATCGAGCCCCGCATCTGGCTCCCTGCTCTGCGGGAAGCCTGCTTCTCCCTCTCCCACTCCCCCTGCTTGTGTTCCCTCTCTCGCTGTGTCTCACTCTGCCACATAAATAAAATCTTCAAAAAAAAAAAAAAAAAAAAAAGACTGACTCTTGGTTTCAGCTCAGGACGTGATCTCAGGATCATGAGATGGAGCCCCACATCAGGCTCTGCACTTGTTGGGGATTCTGCTCTCTCCCTCTCCCTCTACCCCCATCCCCACTTGTTCTCTCTCTCTAAAATAAATAAATCTTTAGGGGGCGCCTGGGTGGCTCAGTCGGTTAAGCAACTGCCTTCAGCTCAGGTCATGATCCTGGAGTCCCGGGATCGAGTCCCACATCGGGCTCCCTGCTCAGCAGGGAGTCTGCTTCTCCCTCTGACCCTTCCCCCTCTCATGTGCGCTCTCTCTCTCTCTCTCTCTCATTCTCACTCTCTCAAATAAATAAAATCTTTAAAAAAAAAAAAAATAAAATAAAATAAAATAAAATAAATCTTTTAAAAAATAAAAAAACTAAATTCTAGACATGACTCCACTACTAAATAAGTCACTTTTTAAAAAGATTTTCATTTATTTATTTTGAGAGAGAGAGGAAGCACAAGTGGGAGAGACAGAGGAAGAGGGAAAGAGAATCCCAAGAAGACTCCACGCTGAGCTCTAGCTCACAACCCTGAGATCACGACCTGAGCCGAAACCAAGAGTCGGATGCTTAACCAACTGTGCCACCCAGGCACTCCTAAATAAGTCACTTTATATCCCCTAGCATCAGTGTCCCCATCGTAAAATAAGAATGTAGAGTGGTGGGTGCCTGGGTGGCTCAGTCAGTTAAGCTTCCGTCTCTCGGTTTCGGCTCAGGTCATGATCTTAGGGTTGTGAGATCGAGCCCCTCGTCCAGCTCTTATGGAGCCTGCTTGGGATTCTCTCCCTCCTTTCTCTCCCTCCCCACTCTGTCCCTCTCTGTGCTCTCACTCTCTCTCTCAAATAAATAAATCTTAAAAAAAAAAAAAAAGAGGGTAAAGTGGTTTCTAAAGTCTAGTCCTGCCTTCAGCTTAGAGGGGAAGCAGGAGAGAGCAGAAAAAAATCTGCAGAATCTCAGTTGAACATCCTGGCTCCCAGACTGGCTCAACTGCTCACTAGTATATAACTTTGGCCAAATCACTTATTCTCTGAGTCCCCAATATCATCATGTGGAAAATGGAGACAATAATTACCTCCTAGAGTTACTGTGAGGGTTACATGATATATGGAAAAATTCTAGGCACAAGATCTAGCACAAAGTAGTGGTCAAATATGTCAACTTTTATATTTTACAGATGAGCTATCAGAGCGTCAGAATTTTCGAAACATTTCATATTTTTTAAAACCTAGCAATTGATCAAATATAAATGCCCTGTACACAAACTTTCTTTATATTAAGGCTTATCAGATTGGCTTCCTTTTTAATGTATTTTTAACTGCACAATTCATAGATTCCTGCTGATCTTGATTTACATAAGATGGGAGGAAGAGTCCAGGAACTACCGTAATGCTAACAGGCTGGTGCTGACAGGCTCTCTAGGGATAGACGTCCTTCCACTCCTCACTGTTTTGCCTTTTCTAAGACCTGAAAGAACTGGTGAACGACAAACTACACCTTGTCTAGAAAATGGTCACCCATCTTCCCTGCTTTTACCCCTTGTGCAAAATGTTACAGACTTCATTTCTAGGAAAAGAAGGACATGATTGCATATCTATCTTCTCTTTAAGGGCTTTATCCAACAAATATTTATTAAGTACTTAGTATATGCCAGGTACTGTTCCAGGTCCTTAAAAAACATCAGTGTATCAAAAACAAACAAACAAACAAAAAGATCCTTGCTTCCTTGAAGCTTCTAGTCTATTTTTTTCTTGAATAATGTAATATAGTTGTAAGTATGAGCTTTAGAATCAGACAAATCTGGGTTCCACTCTCTCAAACCTACCATGTGCTTAGTAGCTATGATGTTAGTAAGCCACAGAGACCCCCAGTTTCCTTGTCTGAAAATCCAAATTATCTGCCCAGCATGGATGTTGTTGGAATTAACAATCTGTATTTTGTCAAGCCTATAATGCATTTTTTCCCCATTTTAACATTTCTGAACTAGGGATCTATTTTACAACTGTGGTGTCCTGTGGTCGCTACCTTCAGGGTGTCACAGGACGTGGATGCCACTACGTGCTGGTGTGTGACCTTGCTCACAGCCATTTAGTAGTTCTGTCCTCGCTTCACTGAGTCGTGTGTTGTCAACACTGGACACCCTGAGTCTAACTGCCATTTTAAATGTCTTCAAAGAGATCACGCTATAATTTGGCATTAAAACTGAAAGGCACGGGAACAGCAGTTGAGCATAAATCTGATTAGGGAAGCAAATATCCATCACTGGGAAAATAACCTTAACAACCAAAGGCCTATAGGACCTGGATATGGAAGACAGTGATAGGGATGAAGCTGCAATATATACTGTCATTACTGAGATACGTGGAAAGACTAGCCTGCCACAGGTCGAGTGAAAAAACACCAGGATCTTGGGGCGCCTGGGTGGCTCAGTTGGTTAAGCGACTGCCTTCGGCTCAGGTCATGATCCTGGAGTCCCTGGATCGAGTCCCGCATCGGGCTCCCTGCTCGGCAGGGGGCCTGCTTCTCCCTCTGACCCTCCCCCCTCTCATGTGCTCTCTCTCTCTCTCATTCTCTCTGTCTCAAATAAATAAATAAATAAATAAATAAATAAATAAATAAAAAAACACCAGGATCAAAACTCCCAGGGGCGCCTGGGTGGCTCAGTCATTAAGTGTCTGCCTTCAGCTTGGGTCATGATCCAAGGGTCCTGGGATCGAGCCCCACATCGGGCTCCCTGCTCCGCGGGAAGCCTGCTTCTCCCTCTCCCACTCCCCCTGCTTGTGTTCCCTCTCTCACTGTATCTCTCTCTGTCAAATAAATAAAATATTAAAAAAAAAAAAAAAGAAAGAAAAGAAAAAGAAAAACCTCCCAGAATAGGTACTAGCGCTTGGAGGAGATTCCTAGAGACAGCAGTATGACCTCTTTTAAGAGACACTGCATCACCAACACTCTTTTTTTTTTTTTTTTTTTAAGATTTCAATTATTTATTTGAGACAGAGAGAGAGAGAGAGCACAAGCGGTGGGGAGGGGTAAAGGCAGAGGGAGAGGCAGACTCCCTGCTGAGCGAGGAGCCCAACGTGGGGCTTGATGCCAAGACCCTGAGATCATGACCTGGGCCAAAGACCAACTGAGCCACCCAGGTACCCCAAGAAACACTGCATTACCAACACTCCTGATGGCACAGAGATATGTCAATGACTCTGAGTCAAAAGTGATTCTGAAGAGTCAGACTTTGAAAGTGATAAAATTTGGGGAATACCTTAATCGATTTCTTTCACTTACATTTTCCCTTTTATGTGTGCATAGAGTGATGTGATAAAAATCTATGTCTAAATAAATCTAAAAGAGCTCTTTCAGTAAGTATATAATAAAAATTCTAAGTGGCAAAAGCACTTGTATCAGAGTTTAACTGGCAAGGCCTTTTCTTTTGTAACAATACATAAAGCAATTATGTATCTTACCGCTGACATCTCAGAGTCAATAAAACATGGTAACACTTGGGATCACATTAGCATAATGATGAACATTCAAGAAATGGTAGCAATTTTTTTCAGGCTTTGCGAACATCAGATACATAAAAAGGTGAGTAAAAACCCTGCTCCTGCAGCACTCAAGTCTGACTGGGGAGATGGACAGCCCACTTCCCAGGCCACTCCAGGTGACACTCGCATGAGAAGAGTGACAGAGCTGGAGAGCAAGGGGAAGGAAGAAGGAAAAATAAATGCCGGCTCTCCCAGCCAGTTCACTAATAAGGTTGGCTCTACATAGGACAAGGAAGTACCCTAGTGGCCCCAGCCTCCCCAAATGCCTGCCCTCTTCCTAGTTCCTACAGTTCCCATCCCGCCGCCTGTCCCTGAGCCATACCCCTCATCATCCACCAGCCTGGTTCCTGGCCTACAGCGCTGAATGAAGCCACTCCTCTGAAACCACCAAGGATTTGAAGTTGAAAAGCTCTCACTTCATCACCTGCACGTAGAGGTGGAAGACAAGGCCCAGATCTGCCTTAAACGGCAGATGCGTACCCAAGATAACAGGTTTAGCTATAAATACAATTTCACTTTAAAATGCTGTTATGGGGCACCTGGGTGGCTCAGTTGGTTAAGTGTCTGCCTTTGGCTCAGGTCATGATCCCAGGAGCCCCATGTCTGTCTCCCCACTCAGCGAGAGAGTCTGCTTCTCCATTTCCCTCTGCCCCTCACCCCGCTCGTGCTCTCTCTCTCTCAAATAAATAAAATCTTAAAAAAAAAAAAGATTATAGGGAATCCAATTCTATGACATGGAATAACAGAATTTCTGAACAAGAAGAGAAATTCCAGGCCCATGGTTCTCAAATATGTGTGGAAGACAGCCCCGGAAATCAACGTTCTTTGCTGAGTACCATTAAATATTAATATATTTGTTAATATCACAGAATAACGATAGCTGATATTTGTAAAGTACTTACTACGTGCTAGGCGTGTTCTAAGTACTTCAACGTGCACTGATTCATTTCATCCTCACAACAACCTATGAAGTAGGGACATTATTACCTCCACTATACAGGTGAGGGCTGAGAAAGAGAGAGGTTAGATGACTTGTCCGGGGAACTGAGCTAGTAAGAGCTAGTAAGTAAGGAGCACAGCTGCAATCCGAGCCTGAGCAATCTGGCTGCTGAGTCCACGCGTCCGGCCACCATTCCACACTGCTTCTCGTCCTGTAAACTAAGAACGCTTCCCCTGTGTTACGATTCCAGCACAAACAACTCCATTATATGAGCTATATAAAAATCACATCCAACCTCACTTTATAATTTTTTCAAAAACTATCAAACTAAGCAGGACTAGATATTCCCAAGTTTTCCAACTTTTTCTTTTCTTTTCTTTTCTTTTCTTTTTTTTTTTTTTTTTTTTTGGCCACTGTTCCATCGCCACCTCCTAGCGCTGGCTAAGATGATTGGCAGCAATAGCAACAAAGGGTTAATAAAATTTCAGGTGGTAAAAACTCAAAAGTAAGAAAATTCTTTTTGTTTTTTAAAGATTTTATTTATTTATTTGACAGAGAGAGACACAGCGAGAGAGGGAACACAGGTAGGGGGAGTGGGAGAGGGAGAAGCAGGCTTCCCGCGGAGCAGGGAGCCCAATGCAGGGCTCCATCCCAGGACCCTGGGATCATGACCTGAGCCGAAGGCAGATGCTTAACGACTGAGCCACCCAGGCGCCCCCCAAAAGTAAGAAAATTCTATCCTTTATTTTTATTTAAATGAAAGGACACCTTGGTGCAGTTGTAGAACACTATTTTTTGGGGGGGAAGGACAGTTTGAGAACCACTCATCTGGAGCAACTTCTATTTTATATAGGACAAACTCACAAACCAGAGAGATAAAGCAAATCACTTCAAGTCACACAGCAAATAAAGACAGCACAAAAGTCAGAGCCTGAGACTTTTCAGTGCTCTCACCCCTCCACCACACTGGGCTGACAGTGGAAAGGATTCAGATGATGCTTTAAGCAGAGATTTCTTACATTGCCTAAACCTGTTTGTCTTAGCTCTCCTTTTTGTCTTTAAGCTTATTGTCCTTGACTTTCCAGCTAAACCATCCCATTAAAGATGAGTACAAGACAGAAAGCAATTTAGGCATGGATTACACTCCAAACGCTAAGAATTTAAATTGGTGGATAATGCTTTGTGTATTTCCTTTAAAGTTATGTTACACTATATTTTGATTCCCTGGATAATAAAAAAGTTTATTTACTAATAATTTAATCGAAATAAAATAAATTTAGCTGAAATAAAAACTTAAGGAACCATCTGTTACAATGTCAGAGGTCAGTGATTAAACAAAGCTAGAAAACAAAACTAAATGTATTAAGGAAAATCGGTTACCTTTTTATATAATAACTTCATCAAACTTTCAGTTCTATATAAACTATATAATTCAATTCTACATATCATTTCAGTTCTTAATCTATAATTAAGATTAAATGATTTGGGGGCACCTGGGTGGCTCAGTTGGTTGAGCGTCTGCCTTCGGCTCAGGTCATGATCCCGAGGCCCTGGGATCTAGCCCCACTTCGGGCTCCCTGCCCAGCGGGGATCCTGCTTCTCCCTCTGCCCCTCACCCCGCTTGTGCTCTCTCACTCTCTCTCAAATAAATAAATTAAATTAAATTTAAAAAGGTTAAAAAAGATTATATGATTTTTTTTTAATCATGGTACTTGTAAAAATACAGATTTAAAGAGTATAAGATAAAAGGTAAATAAAGACTCCTGTGAATATACAAGACAATGAAAAAGGACTCTGGCTGCCTCCATTTTGACCTTAAACTTCCTAGTTGGGTTCTTCTTTCCAGCAGGTCTCTCGGAGCAGGCAGAAGACCCTGCAGGCAAAACTACCCCCTCAAGCAATAAGGACTGCCCTGAACCAGCAAGACCCCACGGGACTGACCCCAAGGCAATGACTGGCCTGACCTTCACTGCCCACCCGTACTTACCCACCCACCTTTGCCCCACATTTTCCTTATATAAACCTGAACTATTTTCAGCACTTTGGAGACAGTCTTTGAGATGCTAGTCTTCCGTCTTCCCTGTGCTGACCTCACTGAAATAAATTCCTTTCTTGTTTCCACACCACTTGCTTCTCTGCCTTTGGATTTTGTCCGCGGCCTGCAGTGCTGTTTGGGACGCCCACAGCCAGGTGCTCTTACACCCCTCCGCACAGGTTACCATGAGACTTCGGGATATAGTACTTCTAAACATTTAGAGCTTGGTGGGACAAACATTTTTTTATGTTTAACTTGACCTTGAACTACAACACACCTCTGCCCTTGAGCTAGGGAGCTGCATTCAGAGCAGGGAAGTAGATCAGGGCCCATAAACTGGAGCCATACCTGTGGGTCCCAATCCTGGCTCCACCCTTCACTTACGGTTGACCTTGTACAAATTACCTAATCTCTCTGTGGCTCAATGTCATCCGGTGTAACATGGAAACAGAAATAGGATCTACTTCATAGAGGTATAAAGAGAATTAAGTGAGTTAGTATTTGCAAAATGCCTAGAACACTAGAATATGGTAAACACTTTAAAAGTTAAATAAAAGAAATAATAATTCAGGTGAATTTTGAGCCATAAATTAAAAAGGGTACAGCAAGAAGAAATTAACTAGGGGAAAGAGAAAAGGGAGAAAGGCCAGAAAAAAAGAAAAGAGGAAAGCAACGAGGAAACAGAAGATCAGAGTATTCCAGAAGAGAACAGTAAGACTGGGAGGAAAGGAGGCAGGAGGACAAAGTGGAGGTGAAGAGAAGTCTAAGAAAGAAATAACTAAACAACAAAGTAGGCAGGGGAGTGGCGCAGAGAAGGGAGAGAAAAAAGTCAAGGAGAAAAAAAGAATCTGATTGTTCTGAGGTAACAGGATAAGAATTAGAAGTGAAAGGAGAACATGAGATTATTCCCCTGATAAAGATTTCCTGAGGTAGTTACAATCAGGGTTGGGGAAGGAGACACCTGGTAAGCTCCCACCACTCTCGGACTACTAAGGACAGTGACCTTTTGAGAACAAATGGGATCCTGATAAGGTGCCCAGAACACTGCTAAAAAATGCCATACATACCAACAACAGATGAAAAGATAAACACAATCTGGTCAACACAGAGAATGAACTATTACTCAGCTTTAAAAAGGAAGGATAAAAAAAGAAATAAAATAAAAATTTTAAAAAAATAATAAATTTTAAAAACAAACAAAAAGGAAGGAAATTCTGACAGATGCTATAAGGTGGATGGACCTTAAAAACATGATGCTAAGTGAAATAAGCCAGGCACAACAGGACACACATTGTAGGCCTCCGCTTATGAGGTCCCTAGAGTAATCCTACGCATAGACACGGAAAGCAGAACAGAGGTTCCCAGGGCCTGGGCAAGTTATTGTTTAATGGGTAAAGAATCTGTTTGGAATGGTGAAAAAGTTCTGAAAGTCAATAATGGTGACGGTTGTACAACACTGGGAATGTACTTATTGTCACTGAATGGTACGCTTCAAAATGGTTAAACGGTAGATTCTGTTTTATGTATATTTTACCACAAAAACAAATAAAAATAAAAATATGCCCATAGATGACTGCAGTAGAAATGCAGTCTCTGCCAGGGTGGACATGGGACTTGGCTGGTGCCCTTTTCCATCCAGACCATGAAGAAACCCCATGGTCACTCAGGGCCCCCTACTCCTCCCATTCAACAATGAACCCTGCCCTCCACGGGGCCGGCCTCTGCCCAGCCTGATTGAACCTGCACTCCTGCGGTCACCACTGCAATCCCTCCCAGCTCAGGTCACAGGGGCTGACCTCCGACTCACCCCTTTCTGGAATTCCTGACAGCCAATCCGCCATTCTTTTCTCGTAGCAGGGCAGCTACCACATACAGCACCTACCAAAGTGCCTGGCACACCACAGGTGAACAATAAATAGCAGCGATTGCTCTTTTCTCTTTGAAAGTTTTTATTATTTATTTATTTGAGATTTGATAGAGAGCGAGCCCGGGAGCAGGGGGAAGAGGGAGAGGGAGAGGGAGAAGCAGACTCCCCCCTGGGAGGGAGCCCGATGAGACCTGGGGCTCAGGGCTTGATCCCCGTGATGAGGGAGCAAAAGGCATGCAGAGGACAAAGCACAGGCTGACACCCCGCAACCTCTCCCCCCTTCCCCCTACTCCTGGGTGGGATATGTGACATTCCTCCAGGAAACTTCTAACTATCTTAATGTTAGTGCTTTGCTAGAGGGAAAAACAACCTTAGCTTGATAATAGCCAGGCTTCCAGTATCCTGAGGGCCTTCTTAGCATATGAAAGTCCCTTTGGACCCCTCCTTTTGTCCTTGCCTCCCCAACCCCATAGTATATAATCAGCCATTCCTCACAACCCCAGTGCAGCTCCTCTTTCTGCCCATGGATTCTGTCCCCATGCTTTAATAAAATCACCTTTCTGCACCAAAAACATCTTAAGAATTTTTTCTAGGCCATCAGCTCCTGACCTCACCACCATTCCAAAACTACATCCCCAGGACCCCGGGATTATGACCTGAGCCTAAGGCAGACGCTTAACTGACTGAGCCACCCAGGCATCCCTTATTGTCAATGTCCAGTCAAACCTCAGTCTCATTCTTCCCACTTCTTTGGTACAAATACCTCCCCAACATGAGGGGCCTCCAAAACTCCTTTTGGCGGGGGGGGAGCGGGGTGGCCAAGTGAGAGGGTACAAAGGAAGACCCTTGTCCAGTTCACTTTCCTGTTAAGGCCCAGTCAGCACAGGCCACTCTGTGGATCTATTTTAACTGCTCCTTTTTTCCCTACCTCCTAGTTTCCTAGCTCACAAACGCCCAGGCTCTGGTTCTGGATTTATTTCTTGGATCGCTGACTCCTGACCTTATTCATCTTGGGTTTTACACCATACACCGTACTTTTTTTTTTTTTTTTAAGATTTTATTTATTTATTTGACAAAGAGAGATAGCGAGAGCAGGAACACAAGCAGGGGGAGCGGGAGAGGGAGAAGCAGGCTTCCCGCAGATCAGGGAGCCCGATGTGGGGCTTGATCCCAGGACCCTGGGATCATGACCTGAGCTGAAGGCAGACCCTTAACGACTGAGCCACCCAGGTGCCCTTACACCGTACTTTTTAATGCAGGGCTTGCGAAACACTATCCCACCAGCCACAGGAGCATCTACCGTTAACCACAGCCCTCTGGCTCTGGCACTGTGCCCCTGGGGCGTGGCCGAGGGATGACGGTGTGCACAGGGCCAGTCACGGGGACAGGATATGTGGATAGCTAACACGTGTCGAGTGCCTTCCACGTGCTAGTCACTGGTCTAAGCAAGTAACACTTACCAATTTGTTCATTAATTTAAGGTCAGAACAACCCAATGAAGTTGTTTAAAACCTGTATCTTTGGGGCGCCTGGGTGGCTCAGTCGGTTAAGCGTCTGACTCTCGATTTCAGCTCAGGTCATGATCTCAGAGTCGTGAGATCTTGCCCCGTGTTAGCCTCTGCACCCAGCGTGGAGCCTGCTTGAGATTCCCCCTCTCCCTCTGCCCCTGCCCCCACTCACAAGCGCTCTCTCTCTCTCAACATAAATAAATACAATCTTTAAAACCTGTATCCTCACAATTCAGAAAACAATAGTACAGAATCATAAAGGAATGCTCTGAACAGCTGCTGACCCCTGCATGACTAAGTGGTAATACTAAATTGGAAAGCTACAAAATTAGGCCAAGTGAAATGAAAATAAAGGGCTTCTATTACGCTCACTCATTTGGAATGGCGAGGAGAAATTTTACATTTAACTGATTTCTGGACAAAACAGTTTTAGAACTCAGAAGAAAGGACAAAAAGCTACTGGTCTCCGCTCTTAAAGATGAACAGGAACTGGTGGCGGAAGTAGCAATGGACGAATAACAAAATTCTAGAAATTTCAGCGCAAATTCCCCATTCTTGCTGAAAAGAGGAAGCCTAAATAATCTGTCACATGAGTTTCTCAATTTTAAAAATTCACAACAAATTGCTAACTCTGAGAAAAACTGGAAATGAGACGTTTAAAATAACAATACTATAACCCTGTCTAGCAAGGTGTTCCAAATGCCCTGACAGGTACTGTTGATTTGCTCTTCATCTCAACCCAGATGAGCTCCATTTCACGGAGTGGTAAACGATGGAGAGAGAGCTCACGTAACCCGCCCAGTTGTGGGTCTGCCCAGCCTGAACTCCCTCCATCTACCAACCCAGGGCCCCATCCTATTGCACCCCTCTGCCCCCAGGCTAAGGAGCTCCTGGAAACCAGCGAGTGAGGGTGGAGTCATAGGATGAAAATATATTTTTAATTCCACAAGGAAGTAGAATAAACACAATTTTAATTAGGGAAAATATGCCTAAGGAACTAAAGGTTTCTGAGAGCCCAATGAACAATGAAATGTTCAAGATTGCAGAAAAACTCCCCCAGATAAAAAATTATTTGTTTTATTGGTTGATTGATTGATTTTAAGTAGGATTCATGCCCAACATGGGGCTTGAACTCACGACTCTGAGATCAAGAGTCGCATGCCCTACTGACTGAGCCGGCCAGGCACCTCTCCAGATAAAATTTTATGCCACTGGAAAAAAACTTCAGAAAAAACTTTAGAAACTGGATAAGTGAGCAGACGATGGTAGAAAAATTTCAGAATAAGCAGCACTTTTAATATTAGGGGACTGAGGTGGCGCCTGGGTGGCTCAGTCGTTAAGCGTCTGCCTTCGGCTCAGGTCGTGATCCCAGGGTCCTGGGATCGAGCCCCGCATCGGGCTTCCTGCTCTGCAGGAGGCCTGCTTCTCCCTCTCCCACTTCCCCTGCTTGTGTTCTCTCTCTCGTTGTGTATCTCGCTCTGTCAAATAAATAAAATCTTTAAAAAAAAAAAAAATATTAGGGGACTGATGTGTTACAGACTAAAAACTATGGCAGAATACATCCTAAAGAAATTCTCCTAATTCATTGCTGGCCATCATCAAAGACAATACTGTGTAACCAGAAGAGCACTGAACTAAGGTTAAAAAAAAAAAAGAAATAGAAAAGAGGATGACAAAAACAAGCAAGGAATGGCTCAAGCAGATCTGAAATGGTCCCCTTGGCCTTCTTTTCTCACTCCATTTATATGTCCCTTTGCCCTTCTACTCCCCATACAGAAATCTTCCCACCAGGCACCAAGTCCTCCTCCTTCCTCAAAGAAAAGAAAAACCTAGGCTAAGAGTCTTGTTGGGGGTCTCAGCCAGACAATTCTACATTAAAATCCTTGAGAGTTCAAAAGGAACCACCACTCAGTGTGCGTTCTAAAGAATGATAAACCTTGATGTTTGCCTTTTCCTTTTTACAAAGAAAGCTGGTTGGCTGGTAAAATCTGAAGGCAATTTCAAAGGGAATCTGTCAGGAGTCCTCTATTCTCCTCTCACAAGATTTTAGGTGCAAACCTCAAAGCAGCAGAGTGTATCACAGGCCTATGGAAAAGAGCACAAATCATGAGCATCCGACTCAAGGGATGGTCACAGAGCAATGTGGTGGATCAAAGCATGGAACAACACCAGTGCCTGAAGGCCTCATAGCGTCCTCTCCCACAGGCAACCACCATCTTCCTCCACGATCCACCTATCCTCTGGCAGGCTGCAGATGGGCAGGGCACTCAGTCCCATGGAGCTGACTACGGGCTGGTCTGCAGATTGCGTCTGCTCCTAGGTCTGACCTTCCAGAAGTTGCAACAGAGACTCTGAGGTGTTTCCTAGGGAGCTTCCTCTTTGGTGGGCCCTGAATTCCAGTTTTTGTCTCCCCAACAATGTGAGACTACCAAAATCCCTACTCTTCTATTCAGTTACTTTTCGCTCGTTACCCTCTTGACCAGCACAGTTTAGCAGCGAATGCCTCAAGAGGAAAACCAGGGCTAATCTCAGGCTCACCTCTCTGTGTCTTCTTTGTCTCTGGGATGTTGGCCCTCCTGTTCTGACTGCCTTTGTAGTCCTTCAACTCGGATCTCTAACTCTTCAGTCCCAAGAGATTGCCTAAAGTTCTGCAGGCTTCTAGAACTGCCTCTCAGACCTCTCAGTTTTTGTTTAGGCCCTGGTAAGGAAAGCAGGTCTGACATGATGAGGTGCGAGGTGCTCTGCTAAGTCAAAGACGCTAATCACAAAGGACCGCTTATCAAATGATTTCACTTATATGAAATCTGCAGAATGGCACAAGAATAGAGACAGGAAGCAGAATAGAGATGGGAAATTAAGACAAGAGGTGTGGAGTTTCTTCTGAGGGTTATGAAAATATTCTAGAACTGACTGTGGTGATTGTTGCAGAACTCTATAAAATACACTAAAGCTCTTTAAATGAGTGACTTGTATGGTATATGAATGATACCTCAATAAAGCCATTTTTTAAAAAAGAAAAAAATGGACATTTAAGTCAATGCAGAACATCTAGGAAGCAGTTTGGCAATAAACATCAAGAACTTTTACATGTGTGTATATGTATAGTATTTATACATTTATATACTTATTTTTAACTTATTTATATTTATATATGTATATGTGTATATATATATAAATATATATATATTTTATAGCTTGAGAAAGTTCCAGACTCAAGAGGAATTGAGGAATGCTCAGGGCCTAGTAACTGAGAGAGAAAAGTCTCAAACAGGATGAGCCTGTAAAAGACTTCAAGTTAAAGAATTAAAGTTCCCAAAGTTCATGAACTGGTTTTATCAGAATCACCTAGGAAGCTAGGCAAAAAGACAAATTCCAGAGCCTTACCCATGAGAATTTTTTTTTTTTTTTTTTTAAGTAAGCTCTACACTCAATATGGGGCTTGAACTCACGGCCCCGAGATCAAGGGTCGAATGCTCTACAGACTGAGCCAGCCAGGAACCGCCCCCCCTGAGAATTCTGATTCAATCAATTGCAGAGGCAGAGGGGAAGAGCAGGCATTTTGTTTTTAAGTGTCCCCAGGCAGTGCTCCCCTCCGCAGCACAGGTATTAAAATTGGAACGATACAGAGAAGATGGGCATGCCCCGCACAAGGATGACAGGCAACTTCATGAAGCGTTCCTTATTTTTAAAAAAATAATAAATAAGTATCCCCATGATTCTGATGTCAGCCAGATCTGGCTAACTCTAGGACAACAAGGGAAGAAAAATCTTTTATCATGGCAATAACACTTTTTGGAAAATCATTCTAGAAGTAATATGAGACTGATTATAATGAGGCCAACACCTGCCTTTAATAAGCAAGGATCAGTGCTCTGAAGTCCAACTGGGACTTAGTGATATTAATAGACATTTATACACAAACTTTCAGTATTCAAAATCATCACCTTAAAAAAAAAAAAAAAGACTTTATTACTAAACAAAAACTTAGGAATAATCCTGACACCTTTGCTCAAAATACACAACTTACCAACCTCCCTAATATGTTTGTGGTATTTATGTCAGAATTCTGAAAAGGCTGAGGTGATTGTTAATTTAGGTGGTCTTCCTTGCCAACCACATCACTCTCATGAGTATTTGATTCTCCAGCTTCCCTCTCCACACGCTAACAAGCAAATCTGTTCCATCCACTTATGAGGAATATTTGAAATAAAGTTTGTATGTAAATATGGATTTATGAGGAACATTTGAAGACTGAAAGATTGCTACAAATGACTCATCAAGTAACACTGAGCGCCCCTGTGTTTCAACTCTGGATAATGGATTTACATAGCTGTAAGCACATTATCCTAGCTCCCTTTTTGAACGGTGGCCTTGTTTCACAAGACAACTAGCAGGGGCATAAATACTAGCTGTGGCCCCTGGCACACCTGGACACAGAAAGCTATTTGGCCCAAATATCTCAAGCTCTTTTGTTGAATTAGCAATTGCAGTAACTAAGTAGGAGACTGGCAGGTGGGTGTTCTGGAGCCCTTAAAAGCCCTTCTTACAGATGGTTCTGGGTGGTAACTATGACTCAACAATCACAATTCCAAGTTGTTAGGACAAAATACTGGGTAATGTAAAGAGGCATACTCTTAAGTAGTAAGCTGTTTCTTTAAATTCAAGTGCTTTAATGTTTTAAGTGAAAAAAAAAATACTAAAATTGGTTACAGGATGGGGCGCCTGGGTGGCTCAGTCGGTTAAGCGTCTGCCTTCGGCTCAGGTCGTGATCCCAGGGTCCTGGGATCAAGCCCCGCATTGGGCTCCCTGCTCTGCGGGAAGCCTGCTTCTCCCTCTCCCACTCCCCCTGCTTGTGTTCCCTGTCTTGCTGTGTCTCTCTCTGTCAAATAAATAAATGAAATCTTTAAAAAAAAAAAATTGGTTACAGGAAAGTATTGTAGAACCCAACTTTTCCTTATTTAACACTACGTGTTTAATACAAGAGAAAACAGTGTAACTACCTGTTCACGATACCTCAACTCCTGAAACATTACACAGCCTTTTGTTCAAATAGGCTGAGCCACTGCGCTGACCCAAGACTAAGAAGCAAATTGATACTAGTTTGAAGTAATTCCTTTTATATCCAATTTACTTCCTCCGAGAACAGGTTAATGAGGGTCTCACCTGCTGCTCATTTTCAAGTTCTCATTCCTCCACCTCAAGTCCCCTGTTTGCAAATTTAAATATAAAACACAGAATGGTCAAAGACAAGTGTTTGATTAACAAGATGGTGAGCCCAGACAGATGACATAATGAGGCAGTTATTGCCTTCATAAAAATTCTATCTTACTGGCATATAATTAAGACTTAAAATCTAAATTCAACCTTCAAATTTCATCTTCCTCCATCCTAATAAAACTAACTATAGGAGGCCAGATCCACTGGTCTAGTATTCAGAATCGTCTTCTACAAGCCAGGACATTTCTTAAAGTACAGAGCAGTGTAAAAATATTGAATGTGAAGGCAAATAAAAAGTTCTTTATCTTAACAACTGAAATAACATCACCTGTCTTAGCTAACTCACAGGCTCACTGTTTAGAGCGGGATGTTTGTTATAATAGAGTATAATAGCATAGAGTGTATTACAAATGTTAATAACTATTTAAATTATGATCACCACAGGCTAAGCATTAGATCAGGAGGGTATCTTATCCAGAAAAGTCTTACTTCCAATTTTAATACATTTTCATTATTAAACAATTGATTTGAGAATAAATATCTCTTAACTATAAGCAAGGGGTCTCTCAACTAACTTATTACACTAGAAAATATGTATATTTCAAATTAAAATGGATAGAATTTTAAAACTCTGTGATTAGCATTTTCTTCCATAAAGAGAGACAAAATAGTGGCATCAAGCTCCTGTTTACAAGTCTCAGCCACATCTACTCTGCAAACACTTAGCTAAAACATTTCATTCAGATGCAGACTATAACATGTTGGATTCATTCGCAAATCCAGTGAAGTGGTTAAGGGAGACCACAAAATTAGAATCCCCTAGTGGGTGCAGTTTTTTATTTTAAAAACTCAGCATAATCATAGTCCATCTTAATGAAAATGTATACTGTGGAAATCCAATATTACTTAAGTAAACACCAGTGGAATAGTGATAATTAGAGCTATTGCCATTTACTCAGCACCTATCACATGCCAGGCATTGTGAGATGGCCTTTAAATACTCAATTTCAATCTTCACAACAACCAAAAATTTGTACTTGTCCAAGGTCATAACGCTCATAAGTGGGATTTGAACCCAGATCCCTTTTACTACAGAGCTTGATCATTTCCCTCTCTGCTGCACAGCTTTCTCCTAGGCAAAACTCCCAAAACTCAAGCGAGGCTTGGATCTGCTCCTGTTGCTTTGGCCTCCCACCAGATGATGCAATCACTAGGCTCGGCTTGATCCCAAAGGAACTGGGGAGGTTATAATTTACCAAACCCCCAAAGAGATTTAAATGGGCAAATCAGTCTATAGCCAGATTAGTTGAGGTAACTACAAAGCTAGAGTGAAGAGTACCCATTATAAAAATCAAATAATAATTTTTAAAAACACAATAATATTTATTAAATGCTTGTCTGTGCTCAGCATTGTTTTAGGAACTGAAGAACAGACTGGATGAAAGATTTGTATTAAAATTTTCAGCAGAGGGGCGCCTGGGTGGCTCAGTCGTTAAGCATCTGCCTTCGGCTCGGCTCGTGATCCCAGGGTCCTGGGATCGAGCCCCGCATCAGGCTCCCTGCTCAGCAGGAAGCCTGCTACTCCCTCTGCTTGCATTCCCTCTCCCGCTGTCTCTCTCTGTCAAAAAATAAATCTTAAAAAAAAAAAAAGTTTAAAAAAAATTTTTTTTCAGCAGAGAGGGAAAATGTAAATAACATTAATTCACTGTTATACCGAGACAAAAGCTACCTGTGTGTACAGAACAGAACATAGCAGCCCTAAAATATTAACTGAGTCAACTCATATCAGGAAAATTAATTACTCCAAATATCTTTTCTGCTTATCTCATGTATATGCATTTCTCTAGCAGGGGAATTGCTGGGCTTCAGAGTCAGCATATCTTTGACTTTCTAGATAATTCCAAACTGGTTTCCAAAGTAGTCATACCAAGTTATATTTCTATCAGCCAGGTATGAATGTTCCTATTGCTCAACAGCATCAGGATTCGGTATTGCCAACTGTAATTTAGGTATGCAGTAATATGGCACTATGGTTGTAATTTGCATTTCCTTGATTAACAAGGTTGAACACCTTATTATGCGTTCATTAGACATTTGGATATCTCCTTTTCTGAAGTGCCTGTTCAAGACTTCCACCCATTATTCTATTAGTGCAGGTAACATCTTATTTAAGATAAGATTCTATATCCAAGGGACACCTGGGTGGCTCAGTCGTTAAGCATCTGCCTTCGGCTCAGGTCATGGTCCCAGGGTCCTGGGATCGAGCCCCGCATCCGGCTCCCTGCTCAGCGGGAGGCCTGCTTCTCCCTCTCCCACTCCTCCTGCTTCTGTTCCTTCTCTTACTGTGTCTCTCTCTGTCAAATAAATAAATAAAATCTTTAAAAAAAAAAAAAGATTCGGGTGCCTGGGTGGCTCAGTTGGTTAAGCAACTGCCTTCGGCTCAGGTCATGATCCTGGAGTCCCTGGATCGAGTCCCGCATCGGGCTCCCTGCTCGGCGGGGAGTCTGCTTCTCCCTCTGACCCTCCCCCCTCTCATGTGCTTGCTCTCTCTCATTCTGTCTCTCTCAAATAAATAAATTAAAAAAATAAAAATAAAAAATAAAAAAGATTCTATATCCAAGACCTATACTGAGGTCATGAATATATTCTCCTATATTAACTTCTAAAAGCTTTATTGTTTTGTCTTTCATTTGCCATGCCTCCTGGGTCATAAATTAAGTGTCTGAACATGTGTGAATCTATTTCTGTACTCCTCACAGTGTTCTACTGATCAATTAGT
Source organism: Halichoerus grypus (assembly GCF_964656455.1). Taxonomy (NCBI): domain Eukaryota; kingdom Metazoa; phylum Chordata; class Mammalia; order Carnivora; family Phocidae; genus Halichoerus; species Halichoerus grypus. The sequence continues at coordinate 86,881,263 of NC_135722.1, read as the reverse complement.
CTATCCTGGTGCCAATACCACACTGTCTTAATTATGACAGCTCTTCTTGATCTCCAGTAGAGATGTTTTTCCAATTTATTTTTTCCTTTTCAAGAGTCTCTTGCCTTTTCTTGGGCATTAACAAAACGTTTAGTATCAGCTTGTCTATTTTTTCAAATTTGCTGGGATTACATTAAATCTTAAGTCTGTTTCCAAAGAATTAACACCTTGCAATATAAATCTTCCGATCCTTGAACCAGTGTATCTTCTTCATTTATTTAGGTTTCACTTAAAGTCACTCAATAAAGTCATAGAATTTTTTCTGTAAAGGTCTTTTATACATATTTTGTTAGATTTAAAATATATCTCCAATAGTTTTTTTCAAAGATTTTATTTTTAAGCAATCTCTACACCCAGTGTGGTACTTGAACCCACAACCCCAAGATCAAGTCACATGCTCTACCAATTGAACCAGCCAGGTGTCCCATATCTCCTATAAATGGTGAAAAACCATGGATCTGAAAAAAAGATATGACTGTTTCTAAATTTTATTTTTTAATTTTTTTTAAAGATTTTTTTAATTTTTTTTTTTTTTTGTAGATTTTATTTATTTGAGAGAGACAGAGATAATGAGATAGAGAGCACAAGTGGGGAGGAGAGGGAGAAGCAGGCTCCCCACAGAGCAGGGAGCCCGATGCGGGACTCGATCCCAGGACCCTGGGATCATGACCTGAGCCGAAGGCAGACGCTCAACCGACTGAGCCACCCAGGCGCCCAAAGATTTTTTTAATTTATTTGACAGAGAGAGACAGCAAGAGAGGGAACACAAGTAGGGGGAGTGGGAGAGGGAGAAGCAGGCTCCCTGCCGAGCAGGGAGCCCGATGCAGAGCTCGATCTCAGGACCCTGGGATCATGACCTGAGCCGAAGGCAGACGCCCAACGACTGAGCCAGCCACCCAGGCGCCCCTAAATTTTTTTATTTTTAAGTAATCTCTACACCCAACGTGGGGCTCAAACCCACAACTCTGAGATCAAGAGTTACATGCTCCATCGACTGAGCCAACCAGGTGCCCCAAAAAGATATGATATTTTTTAATGATGTATAGAAAGATATCATTTTTTAGATATTATTTATTTATTTATTTATTTGAGAGAGAGCGAGCACAAGCAGGGGGAGAAGCAGAGAGAGAGGGAGAGAGAATCTCAAGCACATTCCTCACTGAGCACAGAGCCCAACACAGAGCTCAATCTCACGACCCTGGGATCATGACCTGAGCCAAAACCAAGAGTCAGAAGCTTAACTGACTGAGCCACCAAGGCACCCCAAAAGATACTGTTTTTTTGATGAGACACCTAGACTTTGGGATAACTCATATAGAATTCATATATAAATATGAATATAAACATTCTTAAAAAAATATTTTTTTTAAGATTTTTTTTTTTTTTTTTTTTAAGATTTTATTTATTTATTTGAGAGAGAGAGAATGAGAGACAGAGAGCATGAGAGGGAGGAGGGTCAGAGGGAGAAGCAGACTCCCTGCCGAGCAGGGAGCCTGATGTGGGACTCGATCCCAGGACTCCAGGATCATGACCTGAGCCGAAGGCAGTCGCTTAACCAACTGAGCCACCCAGGCGCCCTTTTTTAAGATTTTATTTATTTATTTGCCAGAGAGAGACACAGCGAAAGGGGAACACAAGCAGGGGGAGTGGGAGAGGGAGAAGCAGGCTTTCCACTGAGCAGGGGGCCTGATGTGGGGCTCGATCCCAGGACTGTGGGATCATGACCCAAGCCGAAGGCAGATGCTTAAGAACTGAGCCACCCAGGCACCCCAAAATTTTTTAATGGAACAAAATTCATCAGAGTACAATTTCTGCTGCATAATTTAGTTTAGTTTTGGGTATTTTTTTAAGTACTCTTTACCCTCAACCTGGGGCTCAAACTCACAACCCCAAGATCAAGAGTCACATGCCCCACTGATTGAGTCAGCCAGGCTCTCCATAATTTAGGGGGAGGGAGGTTGCTGTTGTTTTTTAAGATTTTATTTATTTATTTATTTTAGAGAGAGAGAGAGTGTGAGCGGGGGGGGGGGGGGCAGAGGGGAAAGGAGAGGAAGAAAGAATCTGAAGCAGACTCGGTGCTGAGCACAGAGCCCAAAGTGGGGCTAGATCCCACCACCAGGAGATCATGACCTGAGATGAAACCATAAGTCAGACCCTCAAGCGACTGAGCCACCCAGGTACCCCCCCAATTTAGTTTTAATTCTAGAATTAACATTTTATAGTTATGTCGTATCTTACTTCAACAGGTTTAACGTACTTGAGAAAACTTATATGTTACATAAACAAGTATCCTAAACACCAATTGGTTGTAGGTCCTTATATTTATCAATGTATGAAGTACTTAATTAAAATCCAGAATAGGGCGCCTGGGTGGCTCAGTTGGTTAAGCGACTGCCTTCAGCTCAGGTCATGATCCTGGAGTCCCGGGATCGAGTCCCGCATCGGCTCCCTGCTCAGCATGGAATCTGCTTCTCCCTCTGACCCTCCCCCCTCTCATGCTCTCTCTATCTCATTCTCTCTCTCAAATAAATAAATAAAATCTTTAAAATAAATAAATAAATAAAATCCAGAATAATTTCATTCATCAACTTCAAGAGAAGATGGATAAATGAGTAAAGAGACTGAAATCTAATTAATATACACACCGTTGCCTGAGATTGAGAACCCACACACCTTGCTCCTAGCCTTAGCTCCCACCGCTCCCACATCATTCACTAAATTGTCTCCTTATTCTCATCTGTAAACTAGTTACAATACTGTTCTGTCAGTGTCACACATTAAGGATGAAATGTAAACAGATGCCTTAGAAAACACACGAAAAAGTTTAGTCAAACGCAAAGCAACAATTAGCCACAGGTGTTAGAGCTATTCCGCCATCAGAAGGACATGATAATAAGGTTGCCTATAATCACAGTTTGTAGTAAGACCGAAAACAGACTGGCCTCAAGATTTTCAAGCAAGAAGAGATTTGCACACAAAAAATAAAAATTTTGGGGCGCCTGGGTGGCTCAGTCGTTAAGCGTCTGCCTTCGGCTCAGGTCATGATCCCAGAGTCCTGGGATCGAGTCCCACATCGGGCTCCCTGCTCGGCGGGAAGCCTGCTTCTCCTTCTCCCACTCCCCTGCTTCTGTTCCTTCTCTCACTGTGTCTCTCTCTGTCAAATAAATAAATAAATTCTTTAAAAAAAAAAAAAAAAAAAAAAAAAAATTTTTGAAGTAAAAGGGAGAAAATCTAGGAAATCACCTCGAATATCTTAAAATTAATTACCTTCACTCCTTTATTCCTCCAAACATCTTAGAATCCAGTAAGGAAATGGCATTCTTGTACTGCATTCTATATGAGGAGGCTAAAATCTATCCATCACTTCTCGGAATTTATAACATATTTAGGAAACAAGAAATAAGCATAAATAATTGCTACATGATACAAATTAAGTACTCAATAAATGCTATTATTACAAAACAGTACAAAAATCCTGTAGGACATTCAGAGACAAAAGGGATCACTTTTTTTTTTTTTTTTTAAGATTTTATTTACTTATTTGACAGAGAGAGACACAGTGAGAGAGGGAACACATGCAGGGGGAGTAGGAGAGGGAGAAGCAGGCTTCCTGCGGAGCAAGGAGCCCGATGCGGGACTCGATCCCAGGACCCTGGGATCATGACCTGAGCTGAAGGCAGACACTTAACTACTGAGCCACCCAGGAGCCCCAAGGGATCACTTTCAAGTAAGATGGTCAACAGGAACTCAATGAAGAATGTGTGTAGGGGTTGGCAAACTACAGCCCAAGGGTGCCTCAACACCTGTTTTTGGATATAGCCTGTGAGCTAAGAATGGTTTTTACATTTTAAAATACTTGAAAAAGGGCTCTTGGGTGGCTCAGTCTGTTAAGCGTCTGCCTCCAGCTCAGGTCATGATCCCAGGGTCCTGGGATGAAGTCCCACATTGGGCTCCCTGCTTGGCGGGGAGTCTGCTTTTCCCTCTACCCCTCCCCCCTGCTTCTGCGTGTGCTCTCTCTCAAATAAATAAAATATTTTTAAAAATAATAAAATAAAATAGTTGAAAAGACTCCAAAAAAAGAGTATTTCATAACACATGAAAGTTATAGTACATCACACTTTGGGGTCCATAAATAAAGTTTAATTGGAACACAGCCATGCTTCACATGACAGGGGTGAAGGAGCAGTTGTAACAGGGACCATATGGCCCACAAAACCACAAATATTTACTCCCTGGTTCTTTACCGAAAAAAAGTTTACCAACCAACTGCTCAAGAAAGATGGGTGGGATTTTGGTGGACAGAACTAGAGGAGGAGGTGGGGGTTGGGGGGATGACACAAACATTCCATTTGAGAAATGAAGGTGTGAAAACATGAAGGAAAACTCCAGAAAACTTCAGGGACAGTGGGAAGACTGGTTTGGCTGAAGCAGAGGGTCCAAAATCGGTAGTCACTGAGCCACTGATCACTATGTGCTTTGTTACTGAGCCATTTATATTATTGCAGTGCCTGATAACAAGCATTCTCACACCAAGACTATGAGATTGGTACTATTATTATCCCCATTAATAATTAAGAACTAGTTAAATGATGGGTGCCTGGGTGGCGCAGTCCATTGAGCAACTGACTCTTGGTTTCGGCTGAGGTTGTGATCTCAGGGTGGTGAGATCGAGCCACCCATGGGGCTCTGCGCTCAGCCCTCAGCACTCAGCACAGCACAGAATCTTCTTGAGACTCTCCCTTTCCCTCTGCCCCTCCACACCAGGCTCTCTGTCTCTCTCGCTGTCTCTCTCTAAAATATAAATAAATCTTAAAAAAACTAGTTATATGATTTAATAAAGAAACTACTCTGTCAAATAAATAAATAAAATCTTTAAAAAGGGGGCGGGGGTGCCTGGGTGACTCAGTTAAGTGTCTGCCTTTGGCTCATGTCATGACCCCAAGGTCTTGGGATCAAGTCCTATGTTGGGCTCCTTGCTCAGCGGGGAGTCTACTTCTCCCTCTCCCTCTGCCTGCCTCTCCCCCTGCTTGTGTGCTCTCTTCCTCTGTCAAATAAATTAATAAAATCTTAAAAAAAAAAAAGAAAGAAAGAAAGAAAGAAAGAAAGAAAGAAAGAAAGAAAGAAAGAAAGAAAGAAAGAAAGAAAGAAAAAGAAAGAAAGAAACTAAGCTTACAGATTTTATGTAGTGGGCCCAAGATGAGTCAATTGAATCTAGTCTATGAATCTAGGTTTCTTTGCCTGCAGAGCCCATGCTGTTCAATGCTACAACATACCAAACCTCCATACAGGGTAGAAGGAAATATTTGTTTTCAAATACAGGCATAAAAAGAACATGATTTTATCTGTAAGCTATGACTCTTTTGTGTTTTTTTAAAAGGAGAGTTGTCCCATGAGCTGGTCCAAAGTGTTCCACACTTGGAATTAAACTATCGTGGCCCTCTTCCTAAATCATAGGAGGAAAAAAAAATGTGAGCTTGATTTTCTCAATTTCAACTTTCTCCCAGAAGTATTTCTTAAATCTTTGAAAAAATGACACATTATAAAAATCAATGAGTAAGTAGCAGACCAAGTTTGGTAAAATTCAGCTGATTATGCTTAGCTTGACTTTTTTTTAATGGATTATGTGCTCAATAGATTTTCATTTTATTATTTTAAGTTCAAATGATTAATTGAGTTTATTAATTCAGTAACAGTTAACTCAATTACCTATAAGTGGTTTTAAGGTTTTCTTCAAAAGAATAATGCTTCTGTGAGAGCTATCATAAGCATTAGGAAAAAAATCAGGCACACCTACATATTAGCAGTATCTATTAGATGAAACTATAGAAACCAAAAGATAATACATTGTATGAGGGCTTACTGCTACTTGGAAACACCCCACTCCCATTAAACTAAGTCTAAGGCCGCGCAGTTCAACAGAAATACCATGCAAGCCACACAGGCAAGCCACATATGTAATTTTAAATCTTCTGTAGCCACATTTTTTTAAAAGTTGAAACAGGTGAAATTGCAATAATATAATTATTTAACCTAGTATATGTAACATATTATCATTTCAACATATAATCAATATTTTAAGAGCACCTGGCTGGCTCAGTGGGAAAAGCACGTGACTCTTGATCTCGGGGTCATGAGTACAAGCCCAACATTGGGTATAGAGATTACTTAAAAATAAATAAATAAACTTTATAATCAACATTTTATCAATTGAATTTTTTTTTCCCACTGAATCTCAAAATCTGGCATAAAAGTTTTTTACACTTACAGCACTAGGCAAATTTCAAGTGCTCCACAGCCACGTGTGGCCAGTGGCTACCATATTGGATTGCACAGATCTAAGGGATAGCTCTTCTAAAAATCACAATCGGAAAAAGGCCGTGGGTTACAACCAGCGAATCAGACCTAGAAAGTGAAAGACATGGGTCAAGAAAGGGAGATTGTAGCTCCAATATTCTAATGTTGAAATAAGAGTTCAACTAGGAAATGAATAACAAACAATAATGGACCATTTTAGCAGATAATGACCTTTCAGCAATCTACTTGGGGTTCTTAAAATATTGCAGTGTTGATCCTATAATGTTTGTTTTCTCTACATTGTAACTAGTCTTGCTATAATTGTTATTTGAGATTATCCATAATCTCCCCCCTCCCTCTCCATTTCCTCACCCCCACCACCCCCCACCCCCACCCCCGCCAAGGAATTTTCTAACTATTTCAAAGTTATCAAAAAACAAAACAAAACAAAACCTACTTCCAGGTGCTTTCCACAACCTGAACAAATTTAAAATCTACACAGGTAATTTGTAAACCACTGAAGGATCTGGGGAAGGGAATGGAAATAATGTTTCAGTACTAATAGTGAAGCATCCATGTCACAGAAGGAGGGGGAGGAAATAAACTGGAAAGGCACTAGTTCAGAATGTTCCACATGAATCTTGAAATATGGTTGTAGCCTTGAGAACAAAAAAGGACAGAGACCAGATTTAGCAGTGATTCAAGTAAATCAGGTAAACAGTATCATGCCAGAAGAGGGAGAAGAAGACTTCAAAGGAGACTGACCAAAATAATGAAGTCAGCAGCTCCCCCTTACCTTCCTTCCCCTACACAGTACTCCAGGAGAATCCCAGAGGGACCATTCTGCAAAGATTTGCTCCTAGCAAACATTTCCTTTTTCTTAACTCACTAGCTCTTTCTAGACACCAGACCAAATTCTCATTTGCTAATCTATTAAAGTACCTATGATAAATTTAAGCAGTAATAAATTCTGCTTATAAAAAACATACAAATTCCTGGAGGGGGTGTGTCTACACTCTGGGAAAAGAGGTGGGGCAGGGGAAGATTATTTTAGGTGGTAATAGGTCAAAGTACATCAGCATTCAATTTTAAAACAAACTCTGACTAAACAATTCAAACACTGCAATGACAACATGTTTAGTAGTTTATCACTTTTACCAACTGAAAGTATGTAGTTACAATGTGTTTACTAGTGCTTGAAATGTAAAATTAAGGAAACTATAATTATAGCTCAATATTTTTCAACTCTGATCAACTCTGCGTGTTACTCAGAAACCTATCCCATTAGGACATGTTTCTAAAAAGTAAAATGAATCAAATGTTATAATTCTTTCAGTTCAGAGGGTTTCATAATGCCCCCTTCAAGCAATGGGGAAAAGTACTACAGTGGCAAATCATCAGTGAAGTTATTAGAGTACCGATCTACATGAAAAACAAAACTAGAAACAAAAGCCAAATATGATGCCAAGTTTGTAAAAATGTTTCATACACACACCAAGATTTGACGCACACTAAAATATCAGCAAGGATTATCTGTGGTAATTTTACTTTAGGTAATTTTTATTTTAACCTGTTTCTATATTTTCTGTGTTTTCTACAATGATCATAAATTATTGTTAAAACTAGTAAGAAAAAATAAAATTAGACAAGTGGAAACTGAGGTTGTACCAATCAATTTAGTATTATATCAGATTGATAGGCTATCCCTTATACCACCATATTCTAAGCAAAAAGCATTCAGGGCCCTTGAAGACATGAACTTTGCCTTATCTATAATACATACTTGATTACATTCACATGTACAATATATGATGCGCAGATTAATACTTGTGCTGCACAACATTTGGAAACTAAAAATGGTTCATTTAGGAAAAGAGAAAGCAGGTAAGCACCCTTGCAAAACAAAGGAGAGCCAAGAGTGGATGGTCAAGGAATAAATCAGTAAGAGGAGTCACAAGGTTGGGAATAACCTCTTGGCCCAAAATTTTAAAATGTAGATCTACTACAAATTGTTTTCTTTCTTTATTTTTTTAAGATTTTATTTATTTACTTGTCAGAGAGAGCACAAGCAGGGGGCCCCGCAGAGGGAGAAGCAAGCTCCCCATTGAGCAAGGAGCCCAGTGCGGGACTCCCATCTATCCCAAGACCTGGGATCATAACCTGAGCCGAAGGCAAGACAGACGCTTAACCGACTGAGCCACCCAGGCGACCCTAAATTGTTCACTTTAAAACGGCCCCTTTTTTGTCCATTTCACCTCTACTCACTAAAAAAGTAAAGGTAGACTTCTAAATATACCAGATTGAATCAGCACTACTTTAAAACGCGGCTTTGCCCCCCAACAAAGGCAATTTTCTCAATTCTAGAGTAACATGTAACTATGATTCATCAGCGTGGAAACTATTGTGGTGCCGGGAATGGAATGGGTAGAAGAGTACCAAAAACAGTGTACCTTCCTGCCTTCAAAGAGCTTACTGCAATAGGGAGAGGGATAACAAAGTAACGGGTGGTGGAAAGAGGTCACAAAACAGTCACGAGTGATTTTGTTGGTTTTAAAATAATGAAAGTTAAGTACTGTTGAGGTTAAAAAAACTTTGTGGAACAAGATTTGAACAGACGATGGTGCAGAATTAGGCACATGGCTGAGCTGGGTGGGACTCATCGCACACTTAATCCTCGATGACAGCACCAAAACCAGCCCTCTCTGGGCTTAAGCGTACACAAACATTGATTGAAAATTGACTGAAATCCAACAAATCCGCCAAGCAAGGCGAAACACGCACGCACGCAAAATTCAACAGCGCTGCGTTCATTTTCCTTGGTAGAGTACCTAATACCTGGCTACTGACTAAAAAAGGCTTAACGAAAGCTGATGATCGGCTGGAATCTCTACACCATCAACCCGCTCCCAAAGGACCTCTGGCTCACGCCTTTGCACGCAACACCGAGCGCAGGTTGACCTCGGCCTCCGCCCTGCCCACCCCGGGACGCTGTTTACCAAGACTGACCCAAACGTGCTATCCGCACGCCCCTCCAAGCCGGGCCTCCCCGGGTCCCGGCGACGCCAACTTGTAAATATGGGACTGGGAGGGGGGGACCCGCAATCAATGGCAGGTGGGTGGCGCGGCCTCACGAGACAAAGCAGGGCGCCCCATCCGAGGGAGCCCTCCATCGCGCCGGCCGGCTGCCCGCCTGGCCCCGAGGCCCGGGCCGCGCCGCCACCCCCGCGCTGCCCCCCGGGTACCCGGCGGGCGGAGACCGCCCGCTGCACCCCGAGCGGCCGCCGCACCCCGAGCGCCGGCCCAACCGCTGCGGCAGGAGCGCGCAGGGCGCCCAACTGCCGTCCCGGCCCAACCAACGCGGGCAGGGGAGGAGAGGTGCGCGCGGCCGGCGGAGCGTGCGAGCCACTCGGGGGTCGCAGGGGGGAGGCTGCGCGCGGGGGAGGCAGGGGCCAAGAGGCGCCGAAGCCATCGCTGAACGCAGCGCCAGGAGGGGCTCCTTTAGGGGGTTTTGCCCCTTTCCCCTTGGAAGGTGCAGATGGTTTGACCCCCCACCCCGAGTGAGGTGCCTTGTCCCAGCCCCGGCTGGACTGTACCATCGGGCGGTGCCGCCGGGATTTCTCCCCCCCACCACCACCATCAGTTTCCCCCCCCACCCGGGTCCGCGGTCGGTTGGCCCCGGCCGGGCTCTGAGACGCGGAAAGAGCTTGGCGCCATTTTGGGTGGGACTAAGCAAAGACGAAACACCCTCCCAGTCGATGGGGTACTCTGGACGCTGGCTTATCCGGTTCCCTTAATCCTTTAGGTACTTACACGACGTTGGGTGAGGGGAGCTGGAAGATCAGCGGGTCCCCGATCCTCTCTCCCTAGGGGTGATGGAAATCAAACCCCCCCCGCCACCTCCAGGTGGTTCTTCCCGCCGCAGAGTGGGAGCAGCATAAAAGGCGGGGCCTTATTAGCATAATCTGCCTGGCAACCTGATCTCGACGTTATACGATTGGTTGAACTCTGTAAACCCCATGCCCTGCCTAGAGACGAGTAACGCTGGGGCGAACTGACAGGCCCAGATTTAAGACTCATGACGAAGATCCTGAGACGCTTATTCAGGCGGCAGAGAAAGCCAAAAGGAGATTCACACAATGGCCCAATGACTGAAGGCCTCTTTATTTCGTGCTCTGCTGTTCATTTAAAACCCAATCAAAGAGCGGGTCTCAGGCAGCGCTCGCCTGCGTTTGTACTCTAAGCCAATCAGAAAAGCCGACTCTTCGGATTCAGGGTCAAGCCGGCCCTAAGGGTCCCGTGGCCGCCGAGGTGGGGAAACGTCCAGCCTCGGTGGCCCAGGTAGAGGGGATGGAGTGCTCATTGGGGTGCGAGCCAGCGCCCCCCCCCCCCCGACATCCGAGAGGCCCGGTGTCCTGAGACGCCGAGCCAGGGGACGTGGCGGGACGAGCGCGCCGCCGGCTTACGGGCGTGCTCCGGCTTGGCGCGCTCAGTTTTGCACCTGAGGCCGACCTGCCTGCGGAGCTCAGCTGAACCGATGCTACGCGCGAACCCCGAACGCAGCGCGGGCCTCGGCCGGTCGGCATGCGCCTTCCTGGGCCTCGGGCTCCAGGCGTCTGGGTGTACGGCGCCCGCCGCGCGCTCATCCTGGGCTGACGGTGCCTCCCACCCCTGACCCCGCGACTGCGTGTGTGCTCAGTCCTTGCCAAACCCTGGAGCGCCTCACCGCATCTCTCCTTTTCCCTCTTCCCATTTTTTCAGAAACACGAAGTATTATTCAACACTGATTAACCAGTGACTCAATCACTCATTTCTTAACCTCAGGCTTCCACATCCTACCATCCCGTAAAATTGCCTTCCCAAAGGGCAGCCAAGTGCACAGAAAGGAACCCAAGCTTTGGAGCAAGACGCCCAGCCCTAGATAGCAACCCTTAATAGGAATGGCAACTAGATCTGGAAGAGACCTTGAACCTTTGGACATTCAGGGAGCAGTTTTCCCCTCCAAAACATCTACCTTGCTATATTGTTTTGAAGATTGAGATCTACATGTAAAAATACCTCCCAACCTGGAACTTAAACAAATGAAGTGTTACTGGTGATAAAACAGACAAAACTGCTAAACTAATTGGCTAACGAAGAAAAAGAGGAAGAAAGCACAACTAAGCAAAAGACTTGAGAATAGAATACATCCAAGGGTGGGGAGGGGAATATGTAAAATCCATTCAACAATGTCCTCCTCACTGTTTTATTTTAAAAAAACTGGAAACAAAGTGGAAAGAGTAGGAGAACATTGCGTTTTTAAAAACTTCAAGACAGTTGATTACCTCGTAAGCAACGTGATAACTAGACCATGTTTTGTTCCTCCACAGGGACGAGGCTGCACAGACTTAGAATGAGGTGGTCCATAAACACTTGTTGAATTTAACTGAGAAGGAAACGTATTTGGGGTGGCGCGGGCAGGTGCCCGCGCGGTGGAGGGCTCTCCCTCGGATGGGGTGCCCCTGCTTTGTCTCTTGAGGCCGTGCCACCCACCTGCCACCTGATGAGGCAGATGCAAGTAACTCTTCACTGGACACATGGAAGTCAGTTGCCTTAGGAAAGAGTATATTGGTTAAGAAAGTCATTCCAGTGTTCCCCTTTAGCCCCGTCAGTGGACGGACAGTGCCAGAGGCTGGACAGGTCTGCTCCTGTATCCTTTGGCCTCTAGAGAAAACTTTCCCCATTTTGAGATTTGACATATCACACTCTCTGATGGATTAAGATGGTCCCAAATGAGGTCTGCTGACCAGAAATGTCAAGGAACCCAAAGGGGGAAGTTGACATGAGGAGGGGGGCTATCTGGACTACAGAGCACAAGTTACCCTCATGGACTTTGAGAAATGGTCTGAAACTTTAGAGGGCACACATATTACAGTTGGACACCACCCCAAAAATTTTTTATTCAGAAGACCTTGAGTGAACCTCAGCAACCTGCATTTCATATATTTTTTTAAGATTGTTTTTTAAGTATTCTCTACACCCAATGTGGGGCTCAAACTCACAACCCCGAGATCAAGAGGTACACTCTCTAATGACTGAGTCAGCCAGGTGACCCTCATATAAATTTTTAATTTTAAATTTATACTCAGTAAAATTCACTCATTTTGGTATACTATTGAATTTATTTATTAATATTTAAATATTTATTGAATATGTACTGTATATAGTAGAGGCAACAGAAGAAATTAAGATAATTCCAGGTGATAAGTGCTATAAAGAAAATAAAGCAGGGGCACCTGGGTGGCTCAGTTGGTTAAGTGCCTGCCTTCCACTCAGGTCATGATCCCAGGGTTCTGGGATCGAGCCGCCATAGGACTCCCTGCTCAGCGGAGAATTTGCTTCTCCCTCTCCCACTACCCCTCCCCCTCCAACTCCCCCTTCCCCTGCTCTTGCGAGCTCTCTCTCAAACAAATTTTTTTTTTTTAAAGATTTTATTTATTTATTTGACAGAGAGAGACATAGCGAGAGAGAGAACACAAGCAGGAGGAGTAGGAGAGGGAGAAGCAGGCTTCCCGCAGAGCAGGGAGCCTGATGTGGGGCTCGATCCCAGGATTCTGGGATCATGACCTGAGCCGAAGGCAGACGTTTAACTGACTGAGCCAACCAGGCTCCCCTCAAATAAATAAAATCTTTAAAAAAAAAAAAAAAAGTAAAGCAGGAAAATGTAAAGTGTGGGAAATGCTGGCAACTTAGAGTGTCAAAGAAGTCTTTTTTTTTTTAAAGGTTTTATTTATTTATTTGAGAGAGAGACAAGTGACAAGAGAGAGCACAGACAAGGAGAAAAGGGAGAAGCAGGCTTCCTGCCGAGCAGGGAGCCAGACATGGGGCTCGAACCTAGGACCCCGGGATGATGACCTGAGCTGAGCTGAAGGCAGATGCTTAACTACTGAGCCACCCAGGCACCCCCAAAGAAGTCTTTTCTAGGATACTCACATTTGGGCTGAGACTTGAACATTGAAAAAAAAAAAAAAAGTCCAGCCATTAAAATTAACAACACGGGAAACAACAGATGTTGGTGAGGATGTGGAGAAAGGGGAACCCTCATGCACTGTTGGTGGGAATGCAAACTGGTGCAGCCACTGTGGAAAACAGTATAGAGGTTCCTCAAAAAGTTAAAAATAGAACTACCCTACCACCCAGCAATTGCACTACTAGGTATTTACCCAAACGATACAAAAATATTGATTCGAAGGGATACATGCACCCCTATGTTTATAGCAGCATTCTCAACAATAGACAAATCGTGGAAAGAGCCCAAATGTCCATCGACGGATGAAGGGATAAAGAAGATGTGGTACACGCACACACATACACACACACACACACGAATATTACTTGGCCATAAAAAAGAATGAAATCTTGCCATTTTTAGAGTGAAAGCTCCATAAAGGCAGGGATTTTTGTGTTGAAATTTTTTTTCACACTAAAAACAATAAGAAAGCTAGAGTTGCTAGAATATAAGGCAAGGAGTATAGTGATACAAGAAAACTTGAAGAGATACTAAGATCATACAACCAGATCATACAAGGTTTTGAATGCTATGGTATTAGAGTTGTTATTGTATTTTAAGTGCAATTTAAAGTAGTTGGACATTTTAAGCAGGGGTATAACTTTTTTTTTTTTAAGATAATTCTGGCTGCTCTAGGGTGCTTATCTTGTTCGGCGAGAGGGGGAGAAATAAGAGACAAGGAGGATAGTTAGGAGTCTGTTGCAATATACTCTAAGCAAGAAATTGGTGATCTTGACTAAAATAGGAGTAGTGTAAATGGGAGAAGTGTGTGGGTACCAGATATGCTTTGGAGGTAAAGCCACAGAGCTTGCAAATAGATAAGACAATGGAACAGAGTGGGGGTTTCTAGTGATGACAACAGAGTGATCAAGAATGACTTGAAAAATTGAGACTAAAAAAAAAAAAAAGAAGAAAGAACAATTGAGTCTTGAGTGACCAAGTGAATGTTGATGGCTCCACTGAAATTGGAAAGACTGGGAGAGAAATGGTAAGAAAATTAAGTGTTCCATTGTGGTCATGCTAAGTTTGAAGTATACATTTTAGAAATCCAATTGGACATACTATATTGGCGGTTGGAATTCAAGGAGAGATCAGGGCTATGATACAATTTCAGGATTCATCAGACTATAAATTGTATTTAAATACATAAGGTTGGGGCTCCTGGCTGGCTTAGTCGGTGGAACATGCGACTCTTGATCTCGGGGTTGTGAGTTCAAGCCCCATGTTGGGCATAGTGCTTATTAAAAAAAACTTAAATACATAAGGTTACATGAAGTCTAATTATTATTTTTTTTCTTTAAAGATTTTATTTATGTATTTGACAGAGAGAGACACAGCGAGAAAGGGAACATAAGCAGGGGGAGTGGGAGAGGGAGAAGCAGGCTTCCCGCCGAGCAGGGATCCTGATGTGGGGCTCGATCCCAGGATCCTGGGATCATGACCTGAGCCGAAGACAGACGCTTAACAACTGAGCCACCCAGGCGCCCCTACATGAAGTCTAATTAGATAAGGTCATCTAATAAGGCTTAGGTGGGGGAGAGAGTATATATGGAGAACACAAGAGGGTCCAGGATTAAGCGGTTGGGAGCTGCTGAATTTGGAGATGAAGGATAGGAGGAGAATCAACAAAAGAGATTGTTAAGGCCAATAAAACAGGAGGAGAACAGAAGAGGATGGTGTCTGAGAAGCCTCAAGAAAGAAGTGTTTCCAGAAGGGTGTAGTAGTCAGCTGCAGCTAATATTACCGAGAGGTAAAGAAAGATAAAGTCAGGGGCTCCTGGGTGGCTCAGTGAGTTGGGCATCTGCCTTCAGCTTGAGTCGTGATCCCAGGGTCCTGGGATGGAGCCCCACATTGTGCTCCCTGCCCAGCGGGGAGCCTGCTTCTCCCTCTGCCACTCCCCCTGCTAGTGCTTTTTCACTCTCTCTCTCTCAAATAAATAAAATCTTAAAAAAAAAAAAAAAGAGGAAGTCAGATAACCTGTGGATCTGGAAAGATGGAGTGGAAGTAGCTGATAACTTGTCAATAGCAGTTTCAGGGGAGGGTTAGGAAACATAACAGGAGTTGCCTGAAGAAAGAATGGGAGGTGAAAACTGACACCTGTTGCCAACAGTGTAGCAGATAAGATAGGCCAACAGAAACAGCTAAAATGCTGTATATGCCCTTTGTAAAAGGCCTTTCTTAAATGTATCACAGAGCTGGCAACAGAGTGAGGAGTTTACAAAGGTTAACAACAAAGTGAGTGAAAAGGGAAAGCTCATCATTACAGAGGAAAACAAATGAATAAAGAAAAAGGAATGCTGGAAAAAGAAAAACTGTCATTTGACAGCAACCAAAACAATTATTAGTTTCTCAAACAAGAATTGTAGGTGTATACTGAAACCAATAGATGAAAATTTGATGGCTTGATGTCAACACGGTCTTGAAATATCTCCACAAAAGATACTTATTAGTTACAAGGAAAAAGATAACTTTATAATGGAGAAATTTGGAGATACCATCATAGTGATCAAAGTTACTATCCTAAGGGGGCGCCAGCGTGGCTCAGTGGGTTAAGCATCTGCCTTTGTCTTAGGTCATGATCATAGGGTCCTGAGTTGGGCTCCCTGCTCAGTGGGGAGTCTGCTTCTCCCTCTGCCCCTCCCCCTGCTTGTGCTCACACGTCTGTGTGCTCTCTCTCTCTCAAATAAATAATTTTTTTTTTTAAAGCAAAGTTACTATCCTCAGGAATAGGACAATGGAGACCATGTGCTTCTCCCTGTGGCACTGAGAAGGTTACAGCTTCACTTCTGCAATATGGCTGCCAAAAAGTAATAACCCGGATCTGATTATAAGGAAACAATAGGCACACCCAAACTGAGTGACATTCTATAAGATAACTGGCCTGTACTCACCTTAGATATATTAATGTTATGGGACTTTATGGTTGGCTCAATCAGTAGAGCATGTGACTCTTGATCTCAAGGTTTTGAGTTCAAGTCCCACATTAGGCATGGAGCCTACTTAAAAAAAAAAAAAAATTGTTAATGTCATGAAAAACAAAGTCTGAGGAACCGTTCCAGACTAAAGAGACTAAAAAGACACAACAACTAAATGCCCCAGATTTGGATTCTGGACCAGGAAAAAACTTTTTTTTTACATGTGTAGAGAACAATTGGTCACATTGGAATAAACTGTAGATTAGATAATAATACCATATAAATGTAAATTTCTTGATTTTGAGTATTATATTGTGGATATATAAAAGTATTTTCTTACTTTTAGGAAACACACACCAAGTGAAGGGAACTGTGTAGGCAGTTTATTCTCAAACAGTTCAGAAAAAGAAAAAAAAATTCCATGTACATGTGACTAAAATATTAACATAGGGAGAACCTGCATGATAGGTGTATGGTAATTCTTGTACTATTTTTGCAACTTTTCTATAAGTGTGAAATAATAAAACAAGGTAATAGTCAATAAAAACAAAAATGCCAGTCATTTGGCTTCAGGTCTGCATCCTGAGGAAAGGGGATGACTGATATTGGAACTGGGTGGGCTTCTGAGAAAGAATCGAGGAGTTTGTGACCAGGCTAGAGTTGTTCAGAGCTTCACTCTTTTTTTTTCTTTTTTAAGATTTTATTTATTTATTTGACAGAAAGAGAGAGAGAGAGCACGAGCGAGGACAAGCAGGGCGAGGGCAGGCAGAGGGAGAGAGCAAAGCAGGCTCCCTGCAGAGCAGGGAACCTGATGCGGGGCTCCATCCCAGGACCCCAGGATCATGACCTGAGCCACTCAGGCACCCCGAGCTTCACTCTTGTCCAGAAAAAAATCTAACAGGGTTCAGGTGTGGATGACTATGAGTGTAACTGAATGTTTGAAATTAATTTTAAAAAAAATTTTTTTTTTAATTCAATTTAACATGGGCTCCTGGGTGGCTCAGTCTGTTGGGCGTCTGCCTTCAGCTCGGGACCTGATCTCAGGGTCCTGGGATTGAGCCCTGCATTGAGTTCCCCGCTGCACGGGGAGCCTGCTTCTCCCTCTCCCTCTGCCTGCCCCTCCCCCCACTCATTCTCTCTCTCTCTCTCTCTCTCTCTCTCTCTCTCTCAAATAAATAAATAAAATCTTTTTTAAAAAATTCAATTTAATGAACATATAGTATATTATTAGTTTCAGAGGTAGAATTTAGTGATTCATCAATTGCATGTAACTCCCGGTGCTCATTTCATCAAGTGCCCTCCTTAATGCCTATCACCCAGTTAACCCATGCCCCCACCCAAGTGTTTAAATTTATACGTGTTGGATAGTGTCCTCCAAAGTTCATATCTGGAACCTGTGACTGAGATCTTATTTGTAAATAGGGTCTTCACAGTTATAATTAGTTAAGATAATATCATACTCGATAGGTTGGGCCCTAACATAATGACAGGTGTCCTTAGAAGAAGAGAAAATAAAGACACATCACACAGGGAAAGATATATAAAGACAGAGGCAGAGGGCACCTGGCTGGTTCAGTCAGTAGAGCATGTGGCTCTTGATCTTGGGGTTGTAAGTTTGAGCCCAACGTTGGATGTAGGGATTACTTAAAAATAAAAATACTTTTTTTTTTTTTAAGATTTTATTTATTTATTTGACAGAGAGAGACACAGTGAGAGAGGGAGCACAAGCGGGGGGAGTGGGAGAGGGAGAAGCAGGCTTCCCGTGGAGCAGGGAACCCGATGCGGGGCTCGATCCCAGGACCCTGGGATCATGACCTGAGCCGAAGGCAGATGCTTAATGACCGAGCCACCCAGGTGCCCCAAAAATACTTTTTAAAAAAGAGACAGAGATGGACTATGATGTATCTATAGGCCAAAGAAAACCAAAGATTGCCAGCAACCGCCAACAGTTCAAAGAAGGATTCTTCCCTAGAGTCTTCAGAGAGAGAGCATTGCCTGTCCGCACCTTTAGTTTGGACTAATCCAGCCTCCAGAAGTGTGAGAGAATAAATTTCTATTGTTTTAAGCACCTAGTTGGTGGTACTTTGTTATGACAGCCATAAGAAACTGAGACAAAATTATAAAGTGAGTAGGAAACTATGTGGGTACAAGATTGTGTGTGTTGGGGTGGGTTACGTACTGAATGTGGATGGCAGGGGTTATAAGCATTTATGAAATAGCAGCAGTATTGGGTTTGTTTTTGTTTATTTGTTGGATTTGAAAGGAAAAGTCTAAGGAATTGAGCAGATAAATATTTTTAATTGTTATTTTTATATAAAATTAAATATACTTATTATGGAGTAGAAAATAAAAATTAAAAAAATAGGGCCTGGGGTGCCTGGGTGGCTCGGTGGGTTAAGCATCCAACTCTTGATTTTGGCTCAAGTCATGATCCCACGGTCCTGGGATCGAGCCCCTGTGCTGGGGAGTCTGCTTGAGGATTTCTCTCCTCTCCCTTCACCCCTCCCCCCCAAAATAAATAAATCTTAAAAAGAGGGGCCCTGGTTAGCTCAGTTGGTGGAGCATGCAACTCTTGATCTCAGGGTCATGAGTTCAAGCCCCACATTGGGTTTAGAGATTACTTAAATAAATAAAGTCTTTAAAAAAAAAATAGACGACTGCAAAAGAACTTGCTATTATGGGGTATCTGTTTTTGTTTGTGGCCCAGCCTCCAAGAGATTTTTTAAAAGTTTTCTTTATTTAAGTAATCTCTATACCCAGTGTGGGGCTCAAACTCACAACCCCAAGATTAAGAGTTGTATGCCCTTCTGCCTGAGTCAGCCAGGTGCCCCAGACTCCTAGAGATCTTAAGTCACAAAACTGGATATCGTCTTCAGTTCAAACATCCAGAGTCATGGATGTTGAGAGAGAATTGGAAAGCAGGTGATGTCCAGAAGAAGCCTGGGAAGTTTAATAAGCAGGGAGGGAAGCATTATGAAGACTTGAAGTCAAATAGCATTTTTCCCCTGAGACACAGTCACAGTAAAAGGCAGGAAATGTATGAAATGGAAATATACTTTCCATCAAACATTGTTATTTCAAGAAAACACCTTTATGAATGTGACTCAGTTTGAAAATTTTGGGCCATAACTAAAATTTTGATATGAGGGAAGCTGTGTAAGCAAGAATTATTATAAATATAATGAAGATGCTATGGTTCATCCTATTTGTAGTAATCTCATTTAAGGGTAATCATTGTAAGAAAAGTCTTCTTTCAGGAATATAATGTCAACAGATACCTGAGAATAACCCAAAAGAGAAACTATAGCATGTAAGGAATCTTGGAAAGCCTCCAGCCAACTCAAATCTCCTTACACATTAAAAAAAAAAAAAAAAAAAAAATCATGAATATAATGAATGTAGAAAACCTTTAGCCTGAAGCAATAACTTAGAGATCATGAGAAGATGCATACTGGAGAGTGTGCATTCATTCATGTGCTGAATGTAGTCAAGTGTTCTCTATTTTTTTTTTCAAGTGTTTTCTTGAATCTCATCCCTCACTCTACATTTAAGAATCTATAGAGGGAGGAAATCCTATAAAAGCAATAAATGCAGAAAATCCTTCAGCTGTAATAGAAAAACTTCATACTCATCATTCTAAGGAGAAACCTTATGAATGTGGAAAAGATTCTCTTCAAATATCATTAGACACCAAAGAAGGCGTACCGAAGAGAAACGCTATGGATATAAAGAAAGTGGGAAAGCCTCCAGTAGTGAAAAAATCTCACAGAGCCTGAGAAAATTTGTACTGGAAAGAAACCCCTGAATGTAATCAATATGGAAGTGTCTTTAGCTAGAAGCGATACTGTATTAAAGATCAAAACATTCATAATGGAGGGTGCCTGGGTGGCTCAGTCGGTTAAGCGGCTGCCTTTGGCTTAGGTCATGATCCCAGGATCCTGGGATCAAGTCCCACGTTGGGCTCCCTGCTCAGCGGGAAGCCTGCTTCTCCCTCTCCCTCTACCCCTCCTCCCTGCTCATGCTGTCTCTCTCTCAAATAAATAAATAAAATCTTTAAAAAAAAAAACATACTGGAAAGAAACTCTATGATTGTAATGAATGTGGAAAATCTTCACTCAAAAGGAGAAACATCATTATCAAATAATCCAGACAAAAGAGAAATCTTATGCATGTAGTAGGTGTGAGAATGCTTTTATTCAGAAGTCAAGCCTCTTAAAAAAAAAAAAGAAGTCAAGCCTCATTAGACACTAGAAAAGTCATACTTGCAGATAAACCCTATTCATGTAAGGAAGGTGAGAAAACATTCAGTAATAAATTCATGTTTGAGAGATGCCTTATAAATACAATGCACATGCAAAAATCTTCAGCAGGAGTGGTACCTCATTAAATATTACAACATTCATGTAGGAGAGATACCCTATGAATGTACTAAGGGTGGAAAAGCCTTCTCTCAAATCACATTGTTTATTGTATATGCAAGAACCGATACAGGTAATAAACATGAATGTAAAATGTGTGGAAAAGCCTACTCTCAACTTTCAAACAAGGCTTTGCATATGAGAAACAACACTGAATGGAATTTCGGTTAACAGACGAATGGGTAAAAATATGGTGGTATATCCATACAATGGAGTGCTATTCAGCAAGAAAAAATAAATAAACTATTGATACATGCAAAAGCATAAATTAAGGGGCGCCTGGGTGGCTCAGTCAGTTAAGCATCGGCCTTCGGCTCAGGTCATGATCCCAGGGTCCTGGGATCGAGTCCAGCATCAGGCTCCCTGCTCCGCGGGGAGCCTGCTTCTCCCTCTACACGTTCCCCCTGCTCATGATCTCTCTCTCACTCCCTCTCTCACAAATAAGTATATAAAATCTTTAAAAAAATAAAAGCATAAATTAATATCAAAGTAATTGTGCCAAGTAAAATAAGCCAAACCAAGAAAGAGAGAGAGTACATATTTCATGATTCCACTTGTATAAAATTCTAGAAAACACAAATTAATCAGTAGTGATAGGAAGCAGATCAGTGGCTGGGGGGCGGGTGGAGAGGCGGGGAGGGATTGCAAAGGTTCAAAAGGAAACTTTGGAAAATGATGAGTATGTTCACTTTGATTGCAGTATGGATTCATGAATGTGTACATATTGCAAAGCTTATTAAGTTGCCCACTTTAAACATGTGCATTTTATTTTATTTTTTATTTATTTCTGTGTGTGGGCATTTTATTTTAATTTTATTTTATTTTTAAAGTTTTATCTATTGGGGCGCTTGGGTGGCTCAGTCGTTAAGCGTCTGCTTTTGGCTCAGGTCATGATCCCAGGATCCTGGGATCGAGCCCCGCATTGGGCTCCCTGCTCAGAGGGAAGCCTGCTTCTCCCTCTCCCTCTACCCCTGCTTGTGTTCCCTCTCTCGTGCTGTCTCTCTTTGTCAAATAAATAAATAAAATCATTAAAAAAATAAAAAAAATAAAGTTTTATCCATTTAAGTAATCTCCACATCCACCCCAGAGCTTGAACTCACAACCCAGAGACCAAGAGCTGCACGCTCTTCCGACTGAGCCAGCTAGGTACATCTTACTTTATTTATTTATTTATTTATTTATTTATTTATTTATTTATTTATTTATTTTTTAAAGATATTATTTATTTATTTGACAGAGAGAGACACAGCGAGAGAGGGAACACAAGCAGGGGGAGTGGGAGAGGGAGAAGCAGGCTTCCTGCCAAGCAGGGAGCCCGATGCGGGGCTCGATCCCAGGACCCCGGGATCATGACCTGAGCCGAAGGCAGACGCTTAACGATTGAGCCACCCAGGCGCCCCTACTTTATTTTTTTTTAAGTAAGCTCTATGTGGAGCTCAAACTTACAACCCCAAGGTCAAGAATCACATGTTCTATGGACTGAGCAAGCCAGGTGCCCCTAACCAGGTGCATTTTAATGTATGTCAGGTACACCTCAATAAAGATTTTAAGATTGTTTTGGAGTTTATGATAGTTATAATAATCCAAGAAAATTTTTTAATTGGTTAAGAATTAGCTAATGACAAATTAGTCTTCACTTGTTTATAATATGATTAGCATTTACCAAAGTCTCTTAGATATTTTATGTAAACATAATATTAAAAAATACTAAGAGACTAAATATAAAAATAAAAATCTTCTAAGATAATCTAGGATGTTATATGTACCATCTCTTCTAGGAACTTTGGTGAACTTCTTAACCAAGATTTGAAACCAAGAAGTTACAATGGAAAAAAAAAAAACTAAACTAAAATGAAGACAATAGGTATATTTTAATTACTTGTAAATAAAAACTTTGGCTATATATATATACACCATAACAAAGTCAAACAATATATCACATTTTTGCTATACAGAAAACAAAGAGTAATTTCTTACAAGTTTATAAAAAGAGGTAAACAACCCAGTGGTAAAATAGACAAAGGCTAATAGGAAAATATCAGGGAAGAGCAAATCCAAATGCCCCAAATCATATAACGTATTAAAAGGTGCTCAAACTTTGAGGCGCCTGGGTGGCTTAGTTGGTTGAGCATCTGACTCTGGGTTCCCACTCAGGTCATGATCTCAGGGTCATGGGATCAAGCGCTGCATAGAGCTCAGGGCGGAGTCAGCTTGAGAGATTCTCCCTCTCCCTCCCCCTCTGCCCCTTCCCCCCATCCATGCTTGTGCATGCTGTCTCTCTCAAATAAATAAAATCTTTAAAGAAAAAAAATTTTTTTTTTCTTTAAAGATTTTTTATTTATTTATTTGAGAGAGAGAGAATGAGAGAGAGCAAGCACATGAGAGGGGGAGGGTCAGAGGGAGAAGCAGACTCCCCGCCGAGCAGGGAGCCCGATGTGGGACTCGATCCAGGGACTCCAGGATCATGACCTGAGCCGAAGGCAGTCGCCCAACCAACTGAGCCACCCAGGCGCCCTAAAGAAAAAAAATTTTTAAAAGATGCTCAAACTTGAAGCATCAGGGAAATGAAAATTAAAGTAATTATTAGGCATTATTTTTTTTTAAAGTAATTTCCTATGCCCAACATGGGGCTTGAATTCATGACTCCAAGGGCAAGAGTTGCATGCTTTAGTGAGCCAGCCAGAATGGTAACATCTATTGTTAGAGTGCTTTTATATCATGTCAGCGGCATATGAATTGTTCCAGTCTTTTTGGACGGGAAGGTAGTAACATCAATTAAAATTAAATTTGTATATATGTATATACATGTTATAGGAGATCCTATATAATTGTATCACTCAGCAGTCCCCATTCTGGAATTCTATCTAGAAGAAAGAGAATCACCAATATAAGGTGTTTCATAATGGCATAAAATTGGAAACAGTCAAAGCATAGTGAGTGGTACAGCCACATCATAGAACAGGATGCAGTGATTAAAGAGAACGAACTGTAGTCATATCAGTGGGCTTGGGTGATTTCCAATACTGTTGAAGTATAAAGGCAAAATGAAAAAAGTATGTTGCATCGGTCAGGTCTCAACCTGAGAAAAAAAAACAGTAAGGACATATATTAAGGGATTTATTGTAGGACTTGTGAGGGCTAGCTAGGCAAGTCCAAACTCTGTAGGGCAGGCCATTAGGGCAGGCTGGAACTCTCTGGTTCAGGCTGAAGCTGCCATCCACAGGTGAAATTTCTTCTTTTTCCTGAAAGTCCCAGTTTTGCTCTGAAGGCCTTTCAACTGATGAGATAAGGCACTCCCAGAGTATCTAGGATATTACTTAATGTGACTGATTATGGATTTTAATCACACCTACAAAATACCCTTATAGCAACACCTAGGTTAGCGTTTATTAGAGTAACCAAGGGATCGAGTCCCACGTCGGGCTCCTTGCTCAGCGGGAGCCTGCTTCTCCCTCTGCTGCTGCTTTCCCCTGCTTGTGCTGTCTCTGACAAATAAATAAATAAAATAAAATAAAGATTTTATAAAAGAAAGAAAGAAAGAAAAGCGAACACTTTATGCACAAATGACAAGACAGAAAAACTCACATCAAAAAAGAGAACCAGAGGCAGTACTGAATGCCAGGGACCTCATCAGTGTGGACCTAAGAAAGATGTTGGCACCAGAGTTCAGAATAATGATTATAAAGATACTCGCTGGGATTCACGGGGTGGGAAGCCTGCTCAAGATTCTCTCTCTCACTCTCCCTCTGCCCCTCCTCACCACAACCCCCCCTCCAAAAAAATTAAATACAAATTAGTAGTTTTCCTAAATAATAACAATAGTCATAGGAAACACCATAGAAAAATATGTAGGGATGGAGAGCATTCTACACAGAAACGAGATGCATGAGATGCATCAATTATTAAGATGGATTTTCTGGAGTCCCAGGGGTTGAGGTTTCTGCTCCAGGCACACTTGACCTGCTTTACCATGTTGCCTGTGGTTGGCTCACTTGCCAAGGTTACTTATGATCCTCTCTGCACTGCTCACTGACAGCAGGAAACACAACTGGAGATCTATGTTTCTCTTTTCTCTGAGCACACCTTTGGTTCCAAAGTGGTGTGTAAGTAACAGCCCAGCAGCCCCAGGGTTTGCTTTCACTTGTGGCTAAACTGTTAAGAGTAGCTGGATTGCTACTTGCTTATTAGTGAAGGTTATTTTCTAGGCAGAGCCCGAGAACTGTATTAAACATAGATTGTTTTAAACAAGCTGTGGCCTCTTGCCAACTTTTTCCTCTTGTTTCTGATTTGGCTGAACCTCTAGCTGCATAGTGATGGAGAAAAATAACAGGACACAACAATGGATGGAAGAGGAAGACAAATGCAGATTCTGAGCCACTGTTGGGAAAAGTGGTATGGGGTAGCAAAATGGAGAGAAAAAAATTTTTTAGTAGAGTAGGCTAAGAGGATGCGAAGGACCAGTTTCCAGTAAGATAGCTCCCAGAAAACATTAAAGAAAATACTTTCTAAGAATTTTCAGCGATGAAACAGAGTACCTTTTTTTGGTTCACTTAAAACTTAATTTAAAAAGATCAATACAGGGCAATTTCTATTTTGAGTTAAACCCTCTTTTTGTGTAAGTGCTCTTACAGCTTGCTGAACCTTTCATGTGGCCCCATTTGATCTGAGTGAGATTGCAAATACATTGGCTGGCCAAACAGTAAACTGGGGTAAGTCTTATGCTGAATGGGAGAAAGGAAATGGAAAATTTTTTAGAAAACAAAACTCTACGCCAAATATAGCGCAGATTAAGATCCACAGAAACATTGTTCTGAATATTTATGGGTAATCCATGAATAATCCTCAGAAATAGATATTGCTGATGTAAATCAGCTTAAAAAAATGGGATGGATTTTTCTAGTATATATGGCAATAAAGAAGAGTAAAACACAGGGATATTGTACCAGGGCTATAGATGCATAATTATAAAGACTGAGAGGAAACCAAGTGCCATTGGCTAAAGAAATAATCCTCTGTTAGCAAGGACCACATTTCTCTGATTATTAAAAGTAGAATACAGTAAAAAGTAAGGGGAGGGGCGCCTAGGTGGCTCAGTTGTTGGGCATCTGCCTTCGGCTCGGGTCATGGTCCCGGGGTCCTGGGATCTAGTCCCACATCGGGCTCCCTGCTCGGCGGGAGGCCTGCTTCTCCCTCTCCCACTCCCCCCTGCTTGTTTTCCCTCTCTCGTGCTGTCTCTGTCAAGTAAATAAAATCTTAAAAAAAAAAAAAGTAAGGGGGAAAGTCCATTGTACTTTATGGCTACCATGATACTTCATGTTTGGATTTTAAGTTGCTTGAGCTTTTGCTCCTTCTCAGCAAACATTAACAAGAGACAGGTTCTGCATAGATTAAATTTAAGTAAGACCTTTTCTCCTCCTTAACAGTGTTTTTTATTTACTCTACGCCTGTGGTCATGGAATGTAAATATTCTCTTAACTTCTCTTTCTTATCGTATTAAAGTAACCAGCAGAGAGCTTGAGAATTAAGCAGGATTCTTTTCTCTCAAGGTTCCTTTTCAAATTCTAGTATGGCATCCAATCTCTTCATTTTATTCAAGACAAAATCAAGTTCTTTTAAGTTTAAATGTATTTCCTCACCAGGAAGAAACATTAATCACCAATACCTACAAATGCAATCATTGCTGGTAACTACGTTTCTAGAAAAAATACTTTTGAGGTTCTTTCGTTTCTTCATACAAAAGTCACAGGCTCACACAAACATTTCAACTATTCAGGTCGTGTTCAGGCTCTAGTCTTTCAGCCCATTCATACGCAAATTATTGAAAAGTTTTCCCCCAGGTTAGAGAAGAAAAATAAGACCCTAGCTTTTAACCTTGAAACTCTTGAATCCCTCTAAAAGTTTTATGCTAAATATCATGTTCCAGTTCATATGTGCATTTTTTTCTGAGGGAAGATTTCATAAATTCCTGCACATTCCAAGGAGTCCAAAACCTATAAAACTAAGAATCACCGCCTTCTAAAAATTACTAAAATCCAGGGGACTTTTACGTTGAATTTCATTTTCCTAATTGGCTACATCAGTGCTTTCCAAATTTTAATTTGCATATGAGTCCTGTGGGGATCCTGTATAAAATACAGATTATAATTTAGAATCTGAGGTGGGATCTGAGATTCTGCATTTCTAACAAATTCTAAGGTGATGCTGTTGTTGCTGGTCCAAGGACCACATTTTGAGCAAGAGAAAAATGACACACCCAAAGGAGGACCCTATGCAGAGTTCAGAAAATTTCACCGAGTAAGAAGATTCAAATACTTATTTGTCAACATAACCTAATGTCTGACAAAGACAGGAAAGTAAACACTTACCGGCATTAACTTTTGCCATACTTAGAATAAAGAGTATATTCATGAGATAAAAAGTTACACCATTCCCTATTATTTAGATGTCTGAAGTTGATTTTTTTTAAAGATTTTATTAATTTATTTGACAGAGAGAGACACAGCGAGAGAGGGAACACAAGCAGGGGGGGTGGGAGAGGGAGAAGCAGGCTTCCGGAGGAGCAGGGAGCCCCATGCAGGACTCGATCCCAGGACCCTGGGATCATGACCTGAGCTGAAGGCAGACCCTTAATGACTGAGCCACTCAGGTGCCCCTTATTTATCGTTTTTATGCCTCCTTTGTTATGAAGAAAGTCCTAGGAATTAGTAGAAGGCTCCTTTGTAGACTTAACTGAATTGGTACAGCTCTTAACAGGTTAAAACGATGATCAATCTACCAAAAAGTATTTATTGAACACTGCTTTATGTTCAGGCCTGCCATAGGTGCTAGGAAACATCAAGAGAATGAATAAGTAGTCCTTTTACGTAGGTAGGTAGGTATGTATTTATAAAGTAGGCTCTACGCTAAACGTGGCACTTCAACTCATGACCACGAGATCAAGAGTCCCATACTCCACTGACTGAGCCAGCCAGGCGCCCCCAATAACTGGTCCTTTTAGAAAGAGCAGAGAAGGGAAGAAAATAGTGAGAAATCAAGCTGTGGGGTGCTGAGCCAGGTTACAAATGGTCTTTTATAACCTGCTAAAGAATATGGATTTTTTTTTCCCCCCACAGCAATTCACAGCCTTAAAATATCTTTTTTTTCCTTTTCTTGTGGCCGCACTGTAAATCAGTGGGCATCTTTAACACACAGACATGTGTGGCGTTACCTTTGCCATTTGCAGCACCATGAATCTAATTAAAATAATAAAATGTCATCATTTCTCTTTGAGTAAAAAATGTGTTTTAGAGAGATAATTCAGGAGACAGTGTGGAAAATGGACGGCATAGTGGAGGGTGATCATTGGGAGATTGATCGCCACAGTCCAGGTGAGATGTGATGAAGGTCTGATGTTACAAGACATCATGCTAAGCACTGCAGGGAACACAAAGCT
Organism: Halichoerus grypus; assembly: GCF_964656455.1. Lineage (NCBI taxonomy): Eukaryota > Metazoa > Chordata > Mammalia > Carnivora > Phocidae > Halichoerus > Halichoerus grypus. The sequence continues at coordinate 86,853,120 of NC_135722.1, read as the reverse complement.
GAACAAGACACGGTCCCTGCTGTGAAGGATGAATGAAGGAAAATGCCAGATTCCATGCTTGTTTATCCTAACATGATGCCCCTGGGAACGGTGATGTAGGAAGATATGAATAAGAGAAGGTAGACTTTTATTAAAATCCTACTGAAGGTAAAGGTTACAGAAAGCAAGCACTCTTGCCTCATCTTTTCTTTTTTTTTTTAAGATTTACTTTATCTATATATTTGAGAAAGAGAGAGCAGAGGGGACAGGCAGAGGAGCAGACTCCGCGCTGAGTGAGGAGCCTGACGTGGGGCTCAATCCCACGACTCCAAGATCACCACTGGAGCCAGATCAAGAGTCGGATGCTTAATTGACTGAGCCATGCAGGCACCCCTTGCTTGATCTTTTCAATTTGACTATGATGTCTCCCATGTGTTTATGTAATGAAGTTACATATCTTGCTGTTTGTGTTTTGACCAACCATACCCAACAAGGCGGGGAACAATCCAGTCAGCAGTTGCCTGGACTTGTTAGCGGATGTGATTTCAGTAACCAACTACTTGCTGACTCAGAGACAAGATGAAAGCAAAACTCTCCTCTCCCTGTTCTGTGGCCAGCCAAGCGATTACCAGACTGTCAAAGTCCACAGGAATGGGGACCTGTTTCTATTGCCCAGCTTGTTCATTTGCTGTGTCACCCATTACCTGGGACTGAAGTTTCATTCTAAATTTGAAGAAATAAGTGAGTCATGTGAACCATTTCCGGGGCTTGGGATCCAGGATGCCTGAAACAGAAGTCCTCCTTCCCTGGCTTGAGGCTCCATTACTCACCTGATCTCTTGTACGACTCCTTAGAATGAATGAGTCAAAAAGCAAAGCACCCTCCCCCATCTCTGCTAAAGGAAACAAGCATCCAGCACAGAGCCTAGTCCCACAGTAGAAAAAGGATGACTTTGGAATCAGACATGGTTGAACACGGCTTTGTCAAGGCTGCAAATCAGTTAACTTCTTTCAGTCCGAAGTTTCCCACCTATGAAGTAGTGGTTATGGTGTGATCACACATATCTATGCAAAATAATACATGTACAACGCCGGGCACTCTCATCCTTTGCTGGTAGGAATGGAAAATGGTACCACCTCTTTGGAAAACAGTTCGGAGGTTTCTTAAAAAGTTAAACGTAGGGTGGTGGGGGGATGGGTTAGCCCAGTGATGGGTATTAAGGAGGCCACGTATTGAATGGAGCACTGGGTGTTATATGCAAACAATGAATCATGGAACACTACATCAATAACTAATGATGTAATGTATGGTGATTAACATAACATAATAAAATAAAATAAAATAAAAAGTTAAACATAAATTTACCGTACAACCCAGCATTTCTACTGCTGGGCATTTATCCAAGAGAAATGAAAACATATGTCTACACAAAGATGCGTGTGTGAATGTTCATAGCAGCATTATTCATGAGTGAACCACAAAAACATTATGCTAACGAAAGAAGCCAGACAAAAAAGATCACATATTCTGTAAGTCCAATTACATGAGGAAAGGCAAATCCAGAAAAGACAAATTTATAGAGACTTAAAGTAGGTTACAGTTGCCTGGAGCTGGGGCAGAGGGGAGGGAGAGTCACTGCAAATGGGCATGGGGGATCTCTGGGCAGTGATGGAAATGCTCTCAAATTGGATTTGGTGGTGGGTGCACAACTCTGGACATCTACCAACAGTCATTGAATATACACTTAAAATGTGGGATTTTATGGCATATAAATTATACTTCAATATGGCTGTTTTAAAAAACCCACCAGGAAGGGCACCCAGGTGGTTCAGTCAGTTAAACATCTGACTCTTGATTTCCGCTCAGGTCATGATCCCAGTTGTGGGATCAAGCCCCTTGCCTGGCTGGGTGCTCAGCGCGGAGTCTGCTTGAGATTTTCTTTCTCCCTCTCCCTCTGCACCTCCCCCTGCTTGCTCTCTCTAAATAAATAAATAAATAAAATCTTTTTTAAAAAGAAAAAGAAAAAAAAATAGCCACCAGGCATGTGATATTCAGTACTATAGTGAATCCCTAACATTTAATATACATCTATTGGTAAACTACATTTTTGGGGGGGGGAGTAAGCTACTTTTTTTAAGACTTTATTTTATTTTATTTTATTTTATTTATTTTTTAATTTTTAAAAGATTTTATTTATTTGACAGAGAGAGACACAGCGAGAGAGAGAGAACACAAGCAAGGGGAGTGGGAGAGAGAGAAGCAGGCTTCCCACCGAGCAGGGAGCCCGATGTGGGGCTCGATCCCAGAACCCTGGGACCGTGACCTGAGCCAAAGGCAGACGCTTAACGACTGAGCCACCCAGGAGCCCCAAGATTTTATTTTTTTTAAGTAATCTCTACACCCAACGAGGGGCTTGAACTCACAATCCCAAGATCAAGAGATGCACACTCTATGGACTGAGCCAGCCAGGCACCTAGTAAGCCACTTTAAACACATTACATGCCTCAGCTCAATTTAACTCATATTTCTTTTTTTTTTTAAAGAGATTTTTTTTTTTAAGATTTTATTTATTTATTTGAGAGAGAGAGAGAGAGAGCACATGAGAGGGGGGAGGGTCAGAGGGAGAAGCAGACTCCCTGCTGAGCAGGGAGCCCGATGCGGGACTCAATCCCGGGACTCCAGGATCATGACCTGAGCCGAAGGCAGTCGCTTAACCAACTGAGCCACCCAGGCGCCCTAACTCATATTTCTAAGGCCTATTTATAAGTTTCACAAACTTTCAGTGTTTCAAATAGCACTGTCACTAGTTTTCCCAGTCCACTTACCGTCTGTACAATTGTCAACCAAATATTTTTCTTTAAACAAAATTACTTTTTTAAAACCTTATATAAGGTCATCTAAAAATAACACATTCTCTCACTATGGTAAATGGAAAAATTCATATCATTTGTCATAAATAAAATATTCTGTGAAAATAAACACAAGAAAAGCCAAACGGCCTTAGTTTGCAGACAGATGTTGCCTCAAGAAGGCTTGCTCTCTGTGCTTGAAAAAGGAGATGGAAAATGTTAGAGGTGACTTTGACATACCAGCACCGACAACCAGCGGAGAATTTCTCTTTGATGTAACCAGAACCGGCAACCAGGGATCCCAGGCTGAGAACAAAGGAGGTTTTTTGTGCCTCAACTGCCCTTACAGAGTTGAAAATAGAGGCCAGAAACCTTCTTAGGGCTTATCAGGAGGCAGCTGAGCCTGCTCTGGCTACTTTATCATTATGCCCCCCTAAGTCCATAAAAGCAGTTGCCTGGAGAGAGGGACTGGGGAGAGGGGTGGGGAAAATCAGTCCTGACCCCTCAGGCTTGGTCAGGTGTGAAGTAAGATGATGGGACAGTTCAGGAATGCTACCGACCCGAGGCAGGGAGGGTCCTGAGAGAATCACTGGCAGAAACCACGGAATAGTAAGAAAGGAGTTAGCATCTCGGCTCCTCACTGAGGTTGGAATCAGTCTCCCTGGCCTGGAGCTGCTACCCCAGATGGGGTGTGGAGACAGAGGCTTCAGAGGAGCCTGAGTATGCCCTCCTGGAGCTGGATGTGTACATGACCCTAGTTGAGACCCCTGGGAGATGAGAATGGGAGATGAGGGATGGTTGACGTGGTTAAGTCAAGGAACAATGCAGGCCCCACTGAAGCGCTCACCCTCACACTAATGTGACAACCAGAACTCGGATGCTTGGAACAAGGGAGCATCAATAGCCAAGAAGTTTTAGCCAGACAGGCAACACAGCCAGGAGAAGATCAGACATCATTTAGGGAAGAGACATTCTCTCCCTCTCCTTTCTTTCACAAAATAATGGGGGAAAGAGATTCAACTGAGCACGACAGAAGGGGAAAAAGAAAACATGTCATGTTTGTTCTCCACTTGATTCAGACTATTCAATAAACTGAGTAGAGAGGGATTCAAACAACTTAAAAAGACCTCACTTTTGGGGCGCCTGGGTGGCTCAGTCATTAAGCGTCTGCCTTCAGCTCAGGTCATGATCCCAGGGTCCTGGGATCGAGCCCCGCATCTGGCTCCCTGCTCCGCGGGAAGCCTGCTTCTCCCTCTCCCACTCCCCCTGCTTGTGTTCCCTCTTTCGCTGTGTCTCTGTCAAATAAATAAAATCTTAAAAAAAAAAATTAAAAAAAAAAAAGACCTCACTTTTGGGGTGGCTCAGTCAGTTGGGCAACCGACTTTTGATTTCAGCTCAGGCTTGCTCTCAGGGTTGTGAGTTTGAGCCCCACATGGGGCTCCGCAATGGGTATGGAGCCTACTTAAAAAAAAAAAAAAGACCTCACTTTCACACTCTGCCATTCAACTAATGCCCACACTGTAACATCTAGAATTATCTATATCTGGGGAAACACTGCTCTAGGGAAGTGCAGCATTGCCTTCAGTCCTACCTGATGGCTCTAGGGTTGCCCACTGGGGCACTGAAAATGTGGAAGAATATCTAAGCCTCTTCTCTAAGTCTTCATAAACCTTGGACTGTCTTTTCCAAGCTATGGACATGGAGGCAAAAATCTGGGAACATGACATACCTAACCAAAATGATTCTTTTTCTCTCCTCCCCCTCCCCTGTTTCTATTTTTCTCAATTGCTCTAATTTTCTTCCCTCTTACTGATTTCTCAGCTCTCACCTTTCCTGAGTCAGCAAGGGAGAATTCTGTCCAGCATTTTTTTACTCTCACTGGTGGCTCTTAGGGCTAACTGAAAACTCAGGATTCCAGCTTCCCAAGAAACCATGGCAGGCAAATTGTTGTACAAAACTCCTGCCTGCAAAGGCCAGGGAGCGAGGGCAGGTTCTACTTTTTGTGACCTATTTAGCCTTGGACAAGCCCCTGAACTTCTTGAATTATGTTGCTTTACCTGTTAAATGGAATTAATAGTGATATCTGCTTCCCAGCTTGTTTTGAAACTCAAATGAGGTAACATCCAGCTTACACCTTACATTGCACAAGAATGTTACTTTTCAACATTATTGTGGTGGTGGTCTTTAATGCAGCACTTTTTTTATATAAATTTTTTTATTTTTTATGTTTTTTTATAAAGATTTTATTTATTTATTTGACAGAGCGAGACACAGTGAGAGAGGGAACACAAGCAGGGGGAGTGGGAGAGGGAGAAGCAGACTTCCCGCTGAGCGGGGAGCCCAATGTGGGGCTCGATGCCAGGACCCTGGGATCATGACCTGAGCCGAAGGCAGACGCTTAACGACTGAGCCACCCAGGTGCCCCTAATGCAGCACTTTTAAGAAATAATTTGTCCAATTAAGATATGCATGTATGTTACAACATCTCTCAGAAACATAAAATTGAATGAAAAGAGTAATTTGTAGAAACATATGCAATGTAATTCATTGTGAATTTTATTTTTCCAGCTTTATTGAGATCTCAAAGACTTGTAACATTGTGTAAGGTGGGCAACGTTATGATTTGATACACATATGTTGTGAAATGATTACCACAGTAGGGTTAGTTACACTTCCTTCACCTCATAATCACTATTTCTTTTTTGTGGCGAGTACATTTAAGATCTACTCTCTTAGGGGCACCTGGGTGGCTCAGTTGGTTAAGCGACTGCCTTCAGCTCAGGTCATGATCCTGGAGTCCCAGGATCGAGTCCCGCATCAGGCTCCCTGCTCAGTGGGGAGTCTGCTTCTCCCTCTGATCCTCCTCCCTCTCATGCTCTCTATCTGTCATTCTTTCTATCTCAAATAAATAAATAAAATCTTTAAAAAAAAAGAAAAGATCTACTCTCTTAGCAACTTTCAAGGATACAATCCAATATTGTTAACTCTAGTTACCATGCTGTGCATTAGATCCCCAGAAGTTATTAATCTTATAACCGGAAGCTTGTGCTGTTATGACCAACATTTCCCCATTTCCTCACTCCCCCAGCCCCTGGCAATCACCATTCAACTCTGTTTTTGTAAGTACGATTTTTTCAGATTCCACATTTAAGTAAGACCATACAGTATTTGTCTTTCTCTGACTTATTTTACTTAACATAATGTCCTCAACACCCATATTGTCCCAAAAGGTAAGATTTCCTTCTTTTTAATGACTGAATAATATTCCATTGTATTGGATGTTTCCATGTCTTAGATATTGAGAATAATGCTGCAATGAGCATGGGGGTGGGTGTAGATCTCTTTTTGAGATAGGATTTCAATTCCTTCAGATATATATCCAGAAGTGGAATTTCTGAATCATATGGTAATTCTATTTTTAATTTTTTGAGGAACTTCCATACTGTTTTCCATAGTGGTTGCACCAATTTACATTCCTACCAATAATGCACAAGGATTCCCTTTTCTCCACATCTTGGCCAACATTTGTTATCTCTTATCCTTTTGATGATAGCTCTGCTTCTTCTTTTTTTTTTTAAATGATAACTATTCTAACAGGTACCAGTGATACCTCATTGTGGTTTTGATTTGCATTTCCCTAACGATGAGTGATGTTGAGCATCTTTTCATGTACCTCTTGGATGTTTTGTATGTCTTCTTTGGAGAACATTGTAAATTTTAAAACACAAAAAATAGTGCTATATGTTGTTCATGAATATATACGTATGTAGGAAAAATACTTCAAATGTGTGGGAAAACCTATTACACTTATACTTATCATTTCTTTTGGGGAGAAAGAAGACAATGGGACTGGGGAAAGGAACACAAAGGGCTTTAGCTGTAGCTATCGTGTTTTATTTATTTATTTTTTTAAAGAAAGAAATATTCAAGGTACCTGGTGGCTCAGTTGGTTAAGCATCTGCCTTCTGGGGGTCCTGGGATCGAGGCCCACATCGGGCTCCCTGCTCAGTGGGGAGCCTGCTTCTCCCTCTGCCCCTCCCCCGGCTCATGCTCTCTCTAGGTCTCTCTTGCTCAAATAAATAAATAAAATCTTTTTTTAAAAAAGGAAGAAAGAAAGATCCAAATCAAATAGAACAAATTGTCTACAACTATTCAACCTGGGTGGTAGGTACATGACTGTTTACCATGTTATTCAATGTGCTTTCCTCTTTTGAAAAAAAATTTTACTTAAAAAATGCTTCAACTCAATGGTGAAAACCTGGAGAAAACAAAAGGATAAGGGCAATAACAACAGCAAACACCTAACTCAAATAACCAGTGTCAACGTTTATTGGTTTATATAGCTCCCATCTTTTTTATTCATTATACATACAAATGCACTTTAAACCCAATTGGATCATTTTATTTTGTGACACCAAACTCACGTGTCGGCAGCTGGGTTGGATTGCCTTTGGCTTAGGTGTCAAACAGCAGGTCTTATACAAACAAAACCCTCCCTACCACGCCTTTATTATTGAAGCTTCTGGTTTATAAAATTGCCCTTTACAAAAGATCTGTTGTGTGGAGTGTAAATATTTAATGTAATCCACATCCACTTAGGCCTGCCCCGGTGTATTTCATTTATATTTCACCAGGTTACATAATACCAAAATCATCTGCCGATTCACTCCATTCAGTTTAGAGGGAAAAAAACAAAAACAAAATAGCTTTTTGGTGTTATATAGGTACCACATGTTCAAATGACCAACTACATTTTTCTTTTTTATCTACTTGGTTTAGGATTGTATTGTGTCCTCTCCTCCTTGCAACTCAACACTAGAAAAGGGCTTTTTTTTTTTTCTCTCTCTCCACCCTTGCACTTTTCAACCACCTATTTCTTTTAGTTTGGGTTTAAACTCAGCAGTTGGTTAAGATTTCCATATTCAACCAGTCAAGAAATCTGGATTTGGTGTGACTAATACCTGGAAAAGCCACATGGAAGCCTAGAGCGGCATGGTCCAGTGTGGTAGCCCCTAGCTACATGTGGCTATTTAAGTTCATTAAAACTAAGTGCAAATTTAAATTCTGTTCCTTGGTCACACCTGGCACATTTCCATGTGCTTAATAGTCACCTGTGACGAGTGGCTTCTGTGTTGGACTGCACACACACAGAACACGTCCATACCTCTGAAAGAGCCGTTGGACAGAGCTGGTCTGAAATTATGTGGCAGACGCTGGGGTCATTTCCTGCACTTTCCGATTTCCCACTTTCATCTTCCTGGCTTCAAAACCGTGCTGGAGGTGCAACTCTAGATGAGGAAACTGTGGGCAATACATGAATGACAGAGACAAAGCTGGTCAATCAGAGCTCTCGCCACTCTTCCCTAGAGACTGCCATTTCCGGGACAGGTTTCTGTCCCTAGATCTTTGAGCTGCTGTAAGATTTTTCAAATGAAGTTCTTCCCAAGGAACAGAAGTTCATCCACCCTTCTGAGCATCCTCTTTATGTTTTTTTGTGGAAGAGAGTTTAAGGATTTGAGACCAATGTAATAGGTCATCCAGCTTTGTCCTTGTACAAAATTCTAGTCACCGTACCTATTTATTTCTTGGAAAGCGGACTAATGATCAACTAATAAGGCAGAGCATGGAGAACAGGAAATTGGCCAATATGTTTTCAGTGACTCCATAAGGCCAGTAAGTGGTTACGGCTCAGATGCCGCTTATTTTTGTAGAGGACGTGCTCTATCTACTGACAGGGCAGTGAGAGAAGTTAGCACCTGCTAGTCTTTGAACCCAAGAAAAATAGTTGGGAAATGAAATTTCTGGTGAACGTGTCTTTTGAAAACTCATGAGGAGAAGATTTTTGTTACAAATCTTTCCATTGTTTCTGTGATCTTACCAAGTGCCCCATTATTTAACTTTTCAGTGGGTTTATTCTCCCCGTGTATTTTTCCATTTAGCTTTCACAGAAGTATGCTCCATGGCTATTCTTGAATGACTCAATATACCATTTAAACTTTAAAGCACCACATTTTATTAGAACACCTATAAAGTATTTATTATTTCAATTAATAAAAGCATGTCCTTTGCAATAATTGCCTTGGGGCATGAGTACAGAATTAAAAACTCTCCGAAAGTTATGTAAAACTATAAAAGCTGTCAGCTGATGATAAATGTGCACTTTGGGCATTAAGCCCTTTAAATTATTTTCAAGTGGTTTTCAGAAAATACTCTCTTATGGAAGGGCCAGCTGAAGAAAGATAAGTGTTGGTCTAAACTCTGAAGGAAGCCCAATGAGGGGCTTCCCTGGGATTGGAGTGGGGAGGAAGTTATAGAAACAAGGGTCCTCCAGGATGAGGCCTCTGTGGTTTTCTGTTCTCTCTTTTCTGGATGGAATTTGGGACCCGTAAGTAGACGTGCCCTACCAGATCTCAAATTGCAGTGGCACTGTGGAGGGAGAAAGACAGTCACTAGGGCAACCAACTCTCAAACCACTTGGGCCTTTAATAGACACAGTCAATGCTTAAAATTCTTAGAAGCAAATAGGCAGCTTGTTCAGACCCTCCAAGATGAGTTCAACCTCATACTTTCAGAGTTTGAGAGGTAAAGGAAATAAATCTGATGAGTTTTAATTTAATTTTGTGAATCTTCCCTGGAACGCTAGGCAAATATTAGCACCTCGTGTTGTCACCCTTGACTTCTCTTCAACTCACTAGAGGCTAATCATCACTCCCAGCTCCTCGCCTTTGCCTCTTTGCAGTAACAATAATGAGCTTGGAAAGAGGATTTGAGAAGCCTTTTTTATTTTAATCAGCCACAGAGTGTTATTAGTTACAAATAATTGCACTTGTTGTTGAGCATATTATTTAGGTCAATGCTCAGACCCTCTGGACAAGTATAGCCACATATTTATAAAAAAAAAAAGCATATTCCTATGCTCCACCTAATATCCAGTGACTCAGAATCTTTGGGGAGAGGTGCCAGGAATCTGCATTTGAATAAACTCTCTTCCATGATTCCTATATTAAAATGTAAGATTGAATGGATGGAAGATAAAGAGATTCTCTATGCCTTTTACTATGAAGAAACAACATGAGTCAGAAATTCAGCTAAATCGGGGCGCCTGGGTGGCTCAGTTGGTTAGGTGTCTGCCTTTGACTCAGGTCATGATCTCAGGGTCCTGGGATTCAGCCCCGAGCAGGGAGCCTGCTTCTCCCTCTCCCTCTGCTGCTCCCCCTGCTTGTGCTCTCTCTCTGTCAAATAAATAAATAAAATCTTAAAAAAAAGGAAGAAAGAAATTCAGCTAAATCTCTGAACCAGAACAAAGAAAAATTAGTAATTGAGAAATAACTCTAGGCAAAAAGCCGAAGTAGAATTTTAAAGCTATGAGTACATCTATGGAGTCCAATGACTTGGCAAAACCTTGGTGATCATAGGTCCCTTATTTTTCAAGCTCGTTCCAGTCTCATATATCATGTCCTATTGGTTGAGACCCTCACAAGTGTCTGTCTTCTCTTTATGTCCGTTTCTCAATTTGTAAAATGAGAAAAGTAATTTCTGTCTTATATACCACATAATGTCTTGGTAAAGATGTATCAAATGAGATAATGTATGTGAAAGCAGTTTGCAAACTATTAAGTGCTTTACAAACATTATTAGTTCGAGGGAATAGTGAACTGTATTATTCTTTTATTGACCAATCCCTTGTCATTTTGGAAAAATCAGTTACTAATTCAATCTTCTCTTCTGTGAACTGGGGCTATGTCTTTGAATCATGAGTGAGCTGTATTATGGCACAATCAATTCATTCATTGTTTGTCCTTGCAATTGAGTTAACCATGTGGTCATTTACACTGATGATGGAGATATTCAGATGAGAAGTGTTACTTGGGGCTCTTCACAAATGTAGACACAATTTAAATCTTCATCCCCCTTACCATTCTTCATATTGTTTCTTTTCTGCTGTCCACTTAAATAATCTATTTGATTTTTAAATAGGTGTCGTATTTGCAAGAATAAAAACCAAAAAGTATGAAAAGCTGTAATATGAAAAGTCTCTTTACCCCTCCATCTCCCATCTGCCTAATTCCCACCTACCTTTTATGAGTAGTCACCATCGCTGATTTCTCTTTTTTTTTTTTTTTAGATTTTATTTATTTGACAGAGAGAGACACAGCGAGAGAGGGAACACAAGCAGAGGGAGTGGGAGAGGGAGAAGCAGGCTTCCTGCTGAGCAGGGAGCCCGATGTGGGGCTCGATCCCAGGACCCTGGGATCATGACCTGAGCCGAAGGCAGACGCTTAACTTCTGAGCCACCCAGGCGCCCTATCACTGACTTCTTGTGTCTACTTGCAGAGATTGTGTTTATGCATACACAGATATAAATATATCTGTCATATACCTGATATAAATATATCATTCTTTCTTTTCTTTTTGTAAAAAAAAGATTTTATTTATTTATTTGAGAGAGAGAGAGAGATAGCAGGAGCAGGGAGAGGGGTACAGGGAGAAGGAGAGGCAGACTCCCTGCTGATCAGGGAGCCCGATGTGGGGCTCGATCCCAGGACCCTGAGATCATGACCTGAACCAAAGGCAGACTGTTAACCAACTAAGCCACCCAGGTGCCCCTCCTTTTTTTCTTTTTAAGATTTTATTTTTAAGTAATATCTACCCCCAACGGGGGCTCGAACTGACAACCCCAAGATCAAGAGTCATATGCTCCACCAACTAAGCCATCCAGGCTCCCATCTCCTTTTACTCTTTAACATAATGGCAGCATACTCCATACACTCCACTTGCTTGCTTCACTTAACAGTGTATCTTAGAGCTCTTTCCATAACACAATATAGAGTTTCCTCAATCTTTTTTACAGCTACCATAAATACCATTGTATAGTTGCACTATAATTCATCTAACCAGTCTCATATTCATGAACTTTTAGGTTGATTTCAATCTTTCGCCATTATAAACAATGCTGTCATGAATAAACTTGAACATTCACTATTTCACATTTGTGTGAGTATATCTGGATGACAAATTCCATATGGCTTATTTTCTAGCCTATGAATGTTTTGATTGATTTTTTGGGACTATTCCCAAGTTGTGCACATCTTTCTTCAATTCGGGAAAACAAAATTGTACACAATACTCTATGAATAATCTCCCCAATGCTGAATATAGCAGGATTGCTTTTCTCTCTTTTGTTTTTGCAAATCAGATCTATCAGAATTGTAAACCCATTTTATCTTAAAGATTTTATTCATTATTTTACAGAGAGAGCGACCGTGAGCAGGGGCAGGGGACAAAGGGAGAAGGAGAGAGAAAATCTCAAGCAGACTCCCCACTGAGTGTGGAGCCAGACCCAGGTCTCTATCTCTCGACCCTTAGACCATGACCTGAACCAAAATGGAGTCAGATGCTTAACTGACTGAGCCACTCACGTGCCCCTGCAATTTTTTTTTTAATGACCCAACAACTGTCCTAAAAACTAAAGTTTGTTAAAAATAATGACCTAACATTGTTGAAGAATATTTAATATCTAAGCAACATGATTTCCAGTTATTTTACTGGCTTGATTAAGGTCAAGTTTGCCCAATATACAATAAAGAAAGCAATTATCAGGGGCGCCTGGGTGGCTCAGTCGTTAGGCGTCTGCCTTCTGCTCAGGTCATGATCTCAGGGTCCCGGGATCGAGCCCCATATCGGGCCCCCTGCTCAGTGGGAAGCCTGCTACTCCCTCTCCCACTCCCCCTGCTTGTGTTCCCTCTCTCACTGTGCCTCTCTCTCTGTCAAATAAATAAATAAAATCTTTAAAAAAAAAAAGAAAGCAATTATCAACAGGGAGTAGGATGGGAAAATATTACTCTAACTGTCAAGTAGGTGTGGTGGTTAAATGTTCTGATTTAAAATATTTCATCTCGGGGTGCCTGGGTGCCTCCATCATTAAGCGTCTGCCTTCGGCTCAGGTCATGGTCCCAGCGTCCTGGGATCAAGCCCCACATTGGGCTCCCTGCTCTGCGGGAAGCCTGCTTCTCCCTCTCCTATTCCCCCTGCTTGTGTTCCCTTTCTCGCTGTGTCTCTCTCTGTGAAATAAATAAATAAAATCTTCTAAAAAAATAAAATAAAATAAAATAAAGTGCCAGCAACTGGGTGGCTCAGTCGGTTAAGTATCTGTCTGCCTTCAGCTCAGGTCATGATCCCAGGATCCTGGATCGAGCCCCATATCGGGCTCTCTGCTAGGAAGGGAGCCTGCTTCTCCCTCTGCCTGCCGCTCTCCCTGCTTGTGCACGTTCTCCTCTCTGTCAAATAAATAAATAAAATCTTAAAAAAAAAAATAAAGTGCCAGCAATTCCTTGAGAATTTCTAGTTTTCCTTAATGTTGATTAATGCTCAACAATTCAAAGTGACTTAGTGGCAGACAAAAATAGCTACTAACCCAGGAAATTTTATAAATAATTTCTATCAGATCTGATAGATATTTACAAAGCCTGCAGCAGGCAAGTGACACTGCATTAGCTTTTGATTAGAAGTGGAGTTTAAATAATGGAAAGCCACAAACACTCGCCAACATTCACTTGAACTAATTGTCTCACCTTGATTTTCTCTATCTTACCTGTGTCTTTCTTTCTTTCCCTCACTCCCAAATCTCCTTTTGCCCGGATTTCTCAAGCAAGGGTAACACTGACTTTAAAAAAAGAAAAAGGACCCTGGCATCATGACCTGAGCCGAAGGCAGATGCTTAACTGACTGAGCCATCCAGGCGCCCCAAGCACGAGACTCTTGATCACAGGGTTGTAAGTTCAAGCCCCACTTTGGGTGTAGAGATTACGTAAAGATAAAATCTTTATTTATTTTTAAAGATTTTATTTATTTATTTATTTATTTATTTATTTATTAAAGATTTTATTTATTTATTTGACAGAGAGAGACCACAGCGAGAGAGGAAACACAAGCAGAGGGGGTGGGAGAGAGAGAAGCAGGCTCCCAACCGAGCAGGGAGCCCTATGCAGGGCTCGATCCCAGGACCTGGGATCATGACCCGAGCCAAAGGCAGACGCCTAACAACTGAGCCACCCAGGCGCCCCAAGATTATATTTATGTATTTGACAGAGAAAGACACAGCGAGAGAGGGAACACAAGCAGGGGGAGTGGGAGAGGGAGAAACAGGCTTCCCGTGGAGCAGGGAGCCCAATGCGGGGCTTGATCCCAGGACTCTGGGATCATGACCTGAGCCGAAGGCAGACGCTTAACGACTGGCCACCCGGGTGCCCCAAAGATAAAATCTTTAAAAAAAAACCATCTATCTATCTGTCTATCTATTGATCTATCCATCCATCCATCCATCCATCCATCCCTGGGGTGCCCGGCTGGCTCAGGTAGTAGAGCATGTGACTCAAGGCCATGTGTTCAAGCTCCACATTGTGCTTAGAGTTTACTTAAAATAAATAAATAAATAAATAAATACATCCTTGCATTTTCTTAAGGGAGTGGCTAAAAAGAGAGTTAGTTTGAGGAACTAAGAGGTCACGAATAACACATAAAGTAGATGGATGGTTGAGAACTGACTTAGACTTCCATTAGACACCTCTGAACTCAAACGATAATTGACTTGTAACATAGCTGAATGATAGAAAACAACAGAATTCAGGATTAGACACCCAAGAAATTTTTAGAAAGAACTAGCAAATGACAAGTTGAAAAATTAGATAGAAAGCCATTCTTTACCTATTCTTGAAGGCAAGAATCCTTAGACCTGTTTGCGCCCTTTGTTACTGTAAATTCAGCCTCATGGATCCTGAAAACTTCAACCTTAGTCTGCCCAGGCCAGCAGCCAAGAGCAAAAGATTGAAAACAACCACTACAAGAATAACTTCTCTTGCAAGGATGAGTTATTGCCCCATACATCAGTCTTTACAACTTGAAACTATTGCAGTCTTTTTATTTGGTGATGTTAACTTGATCTTGTGGTATCCAAGTATCACTTATCCTCACCAAATATGTCAGTTGATACATTTGCTTTATATTTTATCTCTCTATACATTTCAGTGTAAATAATTTCTGTCAGATCTGAAAGAGTGCATACCTAGTCAAATCTTAGTAACAGTTAAGCATTTTTAAATTATTTGTATCAAATATTTAATCTTGTCTGCTTTTCATTTAGGGGCAACCTCTTACTCTTCAGTTTCACCCCTAGATACTCTTTAGTATGTGTCACAAAGGAAAAAAAATATTTTTCTTACAAAACCATGATACTATTTTTACATCTAACAAATTTAACAAAACTTCTCAAGATGAATCTTCATAATAGTTTATCATGGTTATGTCACTTGGTGCGTGAATACCAACAAAGTACAGGTGGGTACAACCCTAATTTTCTGAAAAGATCTGGAGCAAATCTGGTCATTCCAAGATTAGCAACATCTGAAGGCATGACAGTAGCTTTAGTCACTATATGGTGATTAGCTCCTTCTCTGGTTTGCAACCCATCCCCAAAAGGAGCGAAACCCAGTTTACTATGGCATATCTGGAAACAACTCAAGTCCTCAGCAGTCTTCACCATGTAAAATGTAAGGAGGGATTTAAAAGCTGATTTAAAATACGTTTCTGGGCTGCTAGATGCAGAACCATTTTTATCTCAAAATAGTACACACATCATCAAAAGTTCCTGTAGGGCAAGCATCCAGGAGCTGCTGACCATGCTTTTAAGGAGGTGTGCCAGAAAATGTGATCAGGAACAACTTCTCATAAAAAGTCAGTAGACAGAGAGTCACATTAAGGAGCCTCCAGAACTTGAATACCACACTGTCTTTTGCAAGTAAAGCTACTGAAAGTCGGCATATACTTATTAAGCAGCCATCCACTTGGAATAGTGTTGTGGGTGAAATTATGGGAAACACTCATTTCCAACAAGTGGACAGTAAAATATTTGGTGGCATTTAAGCAATGTGTGTCTAGTCTAGTACTTAAAAGAGACAGTTCTGGAAAGAGGCAGACCTGGGTTCAAATCCTGTTGTTTCTACCTATTTTCTGTGTAACTTGGAACAATTTTCCTAGTCTCTCTAAGCCACAGAGAATTGTTGTATTAAATGAAAAATTAAATGAAGTAATTTTCAGTTTCTCATATCTTGATGTTGGAAAGGATTTTCCCAAATAATATTGAGTGTTCTAGTCTCCTGAACTTTGAATTGCACTGTCAATTAATGTATTATCTTTAGATCAACAAAAAGCAATCTCTCTTGAGTTTGGTTACCTTAAGATAGTACTTTAAGGGTTCAAATAAGATGAAATTCCTTCCTTCTTCCTTCCTTCCTTCTTCCTTCCTTCCTTCCTTCTTTCCTTCCTTCCTTCCTTCCTTCCCTCCTTCCTTCCCCCTGCCCCCCCCCCTCTTTCTTTCTTTCTTTCAAGTAGGCTCCACGCCCAGCACGGAGCCCAACATGGGGCTTGAACTCATAACTCTGAGATCAGACCTGAGCTGAGATCAAGAGTTGGACACTGGGCACCTGGGTGGCTCAGATGGTTAAGCGTCTGCCTTCGGCTCAGGTCATGATCCCAGGGTCCTGGGATCGAGTCCCGCATCGGGCTCCCTGCTAGGCGGGGAGCCTGCTTCTCCCTCTGCCTCTGCCTCTCTCTCTCTCTTTCTCTCTGACTCTCATGAATAAATAAATAAAACATTAAAAAAAAAAAAAGAGTTGGACACTTAAGAGACTGAGCCACCAAGGTGCCCCATGATCAAATTTCTGATCTACAGAACAGAGAACTACCATATGACCCAGAAATTATACTTTTAGGTATATGATCAAGAGAAAAACATATGTTCACACAGAAACTTGTACACAAATGTCCATAAAAGCATTATTTATAATACCCAAAAAGTGGAAATAACCTAATATCCATCAACTGATGAATGGCTAAATGGTATATATACATAATATACATATACATATAATGGAATATTATTTGGCAATAAAAAGGAACAAGGTACTAATAAACGCTGCAACATGGCTGACCTTGAAGCCAGAGAGAAAAGACCACATTTTTTTTTTAAGATTTTATTTATTTATTTGACAGAAAGAGAAAGAGAGAACGAGCACAAGCAGGGGGAACAGCACAGGGAGAGGGAGAACCAGACTCCCTGCTGAGCAGGGAGCCCGACTTGGGGCTCAATCCTAGGACCCCAGGATCATGACCCCAGCCAAAGGCAGACGCTTAACTGACTGAGCCACCCAGGCACACCAATACTTGGTCTTTAAAAAAAAAAAAACATGGTCAGGGCACCTGGGTGGCTCAGTCAGTTAAGTGTTTGCCTTTGGCTGGGGTCATGATCCCAGGATCCTGGGATCGAGCCCCAAGTCGGGCTCCCTGCTCAGCAGGGAGTCTGCTTCTCCCTCTGCTGCTCCCCCCGCTTGTGCTCGTTCTCTCTCTCTCTCTCTGTCAAATAAATAAATAAAATCTTTACAGAAAAATAAAATAAAGACCAAGTATTTTAAGATTCCATTTGGATGAAATGTCTAGAAAAGGCAAATCTATAGATATGGAAAGTAGATTAGTGGTTGCCTAAGGATGGGGGGAGAAGAGCTGGGGAAAATGGAGTGATAAGTAATGGGTTCAGTGTTTCTTTTTGGTGGAATAAAAATGTTCTAAAATTGATTGTGGTAATAGCTGCACAAATCTGTGAATATACTAAAAGCCATTGAATTGTACACTTTAAATGTGTGAATTGTATGGTATGTGAATTACATCTCAGTAAAGCTGTTATATAAAAAACAGACCAAGGGCACCTGGGTGGCTCAGTTGGTTAAGCGACTGCCTTCCACTCAGGTCATGATCCCAGGGTCCTGGGATCAAATCCCACATCGGGCTCCCGGCTCAGCAGGGAGCCTGCTTCTCCCTTTGACCCTCTCCCCTCTCATGCTGTTTCTCTCTCTCTCTCTTTCTCTCAAATAAATGAATAAATAAAACCTTTTAAAAAAAAAAACCAACAGACCAAAACAACAAACAAAAAAACAAGAATAGACTTTGGAGTCTGCTTCTTGACCCTCTCACTCTGTGAGGCTCTGCCTGAGAAGCTAGCTGGAGTCTCTCTCTCTCTCTCTCTCTGATATTTCTTTTCTTTTCTTTCTTTTCTCCTTTTTATTTTTTTATTTTTTGGACATCTCTTAATTGAAACAACAAACAATATAAGCCAAGGAAAAATATGTCATATTAGCTTGTTCTACATCTTATCTTCAATTCAAAGTTTTCAAGTAATTTTAAAGATTAGGGGTTTAAGGATGCCTGGGTGGCTCAGTCAGTTAAGCATCTGCCTTCAGCTCAGGTCATGATCCCGGGGTCCTGGAATCAAGCCCTGCATCAGGCTCAGCGGGGAGCCTGCTTCTTCTCCCTATTGCTCTCCCCCTGCTTGTGCTCTCTTTCTCTTTCTCTGACAAATAAATAAATAAAATAAAATAAAAATAAAGGTGAGGAGTTTCATAGACAATCAACATGTATTCAATGATGCACAGAATAACAAATACAGAACCAAAATAAGCATCCCAGGAAGGACATTTGAGAAGGAAGAAAGATGAAATTTGTCATTTAGCTAGCAGTAAGATCCAAACTAAATTGTTGAGAAATATGATAATTGACATTGTCTACTTCCTGCCTAGTATCCTTTTCCCAATTCTCCCTTCGTATTTGATTTTCATTCGGTTATCACCCTTCTTCCATGCTGCCCCCATCTCCAAATCCTGGAGGTCCTGGTTGATTTGAGACATTCAGCACATTATTTTTGCCTGTACTCAGCCCTCCGCATCCCCTGGCTATTGATTCAGGAGAGGGTATATGACTTAAGTTGTTCAACCCGAGAATCTCAGGGCTCTTGTTTAGAAGGCTAGGGCAGAAGCTATCTTTTCTTCTGGACAATTTCTCGTGCGGGTGTAACATAGGATCTGAAATTTTTGCAAATGACTCGTTGTTAGCCTGTGGATAAAGCTGCCTCATGAGGAGGACCAGGAGAATCATGGAGATGTGAGCTGAAGTCCTGATTGGAACCATGCCTGATCGCTACCCCTTTAGTTCTAGATTTTTCCAGTTATATAAGCCAAAAAATATTAGTTTTGTTTAAGCCAGTTTGAATAGACGTTTCTATTATTTATAGCCCCAAACATAAAAATGTTACAATTCTAATAAATTCTAAACTCATGTCTGAACTTAGTATCTATTAAGATGCTTAAGACCGTGCCTGGCATGTAGTAAGTGCTATATGTGTTAGTTATGGTTATCAATAGAAGCATTAGTATTCTAAAGTACAGATAATAATAATGGTAAACTGATCTTCTTAACAGATCATTGTTGATAAAACAAAGAAAAACAAAAGAGAAGCGAATCATTTCTTCCTCCATTACCAAAGTATAAAAAATTTGAAAAATGCAGAAATACATTAAGAATAGAACAATCTTTTACAATTCCACTATCCAAAAAAAAAAAAAAAACAAACCCCAAAACCCCTGATGTGTTGGTTTATTTTCTTCCAGTCTACTTTAAATGTGTAATTGGAATTATTCTATATTTACAATTTTGCATTTTGCTTTTTAAAAGTTTACCACCTCTCAGGCGCCTGGGTGGCTCAGTTGGTTAAGCGACTGCCTTCAGCTCAGGTCATGATCCTGGAGTCCCGGGATCGAGTCCCGCATCAGGCTCCCTGCTCAGCAGGGAGTCTGCTCCTCCCTCTCATGCTCTCTGTCTCTCATTCTCTCTCTCGCAAATAAATACAATCTTAAAAAAAAAAAAAAATTTTTTTAAAGTTTACCACCTCTCATAAGCGGTTTTCCATGATTTATTCTCATTTTGGATAATTTTCCTAGGATGGAGTCCTAGAAATGAAATAAGTAAGCCTTACAGCATTCTTTTGAAGATGAAGTGAGATAATGTATAGAAAAGAAACCTGAAAATTGAAAAGCACTATACAAATATGAGCTACTGTCTTACTATCATTATCTCTTCCCCAAACTTGCTCTTCCCCCTGCATTTTCTGTTTTGCTGACTTGCATCAGCATGATCAGTACCACCATCAGTACTACAATTACCTGCTGTCCTGTATGCAGCACTTACACGCTACGTACTGGGCAAAACACGTAAGTACTTTACCCATTACTCCATTCAGTCTCTATGGGATCCCTGCTAAAAAGGTGATATTATCCTATTTTGCAAAGAGAATACTGAGCTTTGATGAAATTAAGTCCTTTAAGGTCACACAATCAGAAAATTGTAGAGCAAGGATTCAGGCCCTGAAATTCATCTCAATCTAAAGTCCCTGCTTGAACTACTGTGTTATTTGCTACAGTATCCTGCCTTTCCCCCAGGGTGCATTTCTTCTATATTTCTCAAGTCATCAGGTGGGGCAGTGTCTCATCCCTATATTAACCCTCCACTGCATTTCTACCTTTTTTGCTCCGGTTCAGGCTCCCATTGCATCTTCCTGGATTATTTCAATAGTCTCCTGGCCTGGCCTATCCCCAGTCTGTCCTCTGGCTGGCCGAGTGATTTTCCTAAAATGCAAATCTGACCAACATTTAGTTTTTCCCAATGGCTATCAAGACAGGGTTCAAAATCTTTAGCTGAGCACTCTTATTCTTCACGACCTCTCTTTTCTCTGTCGTGCCCATATGATTCTTGCCACTTCATGCTGCCCTGTGTGTACCTAGACCGATGCCTCGGCTTGGCTCACACCTGCTTGACTGACAACGGCTAGCCAGAGCCACATTTGTCCAGGTGACTCATATCTTTTCAAACTCAGTTAAAGCATTTCTCATTTGGGAAGATTTTCCTGTTTTTTGTTGTTTTTTTTTTTTAAGATTTATTTATTTATTTATTTGAGAGAGAGAGAGAGATAGCAAGAGAGAGCACGAGCGGGGTCAGGGGTGGAGAGAGGGAGAGGGAGAAGCAGACTCCCCGCTGAGCAGGGAGCCCAACACGGGGCTCGATCCCAATACTCTGGGATCATGACCTGAGCCGAAGGCAGCCACTCAACCGACTGAGTCACCCAGGCACCCCAGTTTTTCCTGTTATCCTAACACTTTCTAACATTGAACAAATTGCCTTTATTGATTAAGCAAATCAAAAACAAGAGCATATCATATTTCACTTTGTATCCCAAGAAAAATATGTGGCACACTGTAGGTGCTAAATAAATATCTGTTGCATGAATTATTTTTATTTATTTATTTATTTTTAAAGATTTTATTTATTTATTTGACAGAGAGATAGAGAGACAGCACAAGTAGGCAGAGCGGCAGGCAGAGGGAGAGGGAGAAACAGGATCTCTGCTGAGCAGGGAGCCCGACGCGGGGCTCGATCCCAGGAACCCGGCATCATGACCTGAGCCGAAAGCAGATGCCTAACGACTGAGCCACCCGGGCGCCCCTGTTGAATGAATTATTATGTGACTTTGGTATTGATGCCTCATCAGGAAATGTTAGGCTGTCTTAATAAAATGCACACTGTCCAGGAAAAGGCCATTGTACTCCACATGGCATGTGAAGTACCGTGTTCAGTTTTGGAGACCACATTTTAAGAGGCTGACTGGTAAATTGGAATGTATATAGAAGTATATAATACATGGTAAAAAGGTCTGGAAATAGTCACAAGTATAATGGTTAGAGAAATGAGCCTGTTTACATTAAAGAAAAGTCTTGAGAATGGGGAGGGCAGAATGGAATATGACAGTCATCTTCAAATACGTGATGAAGATTAGGTCAATAAAAAGACAGAGTTTCTAACTGTAGAGCTCTGAGTTTCTCCACCCTTCCATTATGGATCTGGTAGAAAGGACTTCTGCTCAGGGTAGAAAGATCACCCAAATATATTCAAATTCTTTGATTGGTGGCTTCTCAAACTGAGTAATTTCACATCAGCTTTTCCGAAAAGCAAGTGCCATGTAGAAATCACCAACAATAAGAACTTTTAGTGCCAGCAGTTCCCAGCACTGAGGGTTTTATCATCGTTTTGTATTTTCTGCACTGAAGGCAGAAGAAATCATTCAAAGAGGCACCAAGCAAGAGCCCTAAAACATGTGGCATCATTATAGGCAGCTGAGAAAATAGCCATAGCATAGAGGCAGAACAGACCAAGCACAAGAAATGGGATGGCTTTCTTCTTCTTCTTTGTTGTCGTCGTCATCTTCTTCTTCTTCTTACCAAGCACAGGAAATGGGATGGCCTCTTCTTCTTCTCCTTCTTCAAATGGGATGGCTTCTTTCTTCTTCTTCTTCTTCTTCTCCTTCTCCTCCTCTTCCTCCTCCTTCTCCTCCTCCTCCTCCTTCTTCTTCTTCTCCTCCTTCTTCTTTTTAATATTTTATTTATTTATTTGAGGGGGGGCAGACAGAGGGAGAGGGAGAAGCAGGGTCCCCACTGAGCAGGGAGCCAGATGCGGGGCTCAATCTCAGAATCCTGGGACCATGACCTGAGCTGAAGGCAGACACTTAGCCGACTGAGCCATCCAGGCGCCCCAGGATGGCTTCTTTCAAATCAATACTCAGAACAACAACAAATGAAGAATGGTAAACAAGGCAGGACCACATGCAGTAACATTGCCTCCAAAGTGATCTGCAACCAGAGGCAGCTTTTCTGCAGAGCTAATATGGAGTAAGCTTTAGGGACACCCTTTTGCCCTAGTATCCTCCAAGGTCCTGGCAGGAACCCTAACGATCTTACATTGTTTGTCTTTACTAGGGCACCCAGGATTGTGTATGTCTGGGGCCTTACACAGCTTGTTTGCCTCAAGCCTGTAAACCAGTTCACAGCAAAACAGAACTTAGTATATGTGTAGTGTGTCTACAATTGTTTTTCAGGCATTTTATTTCAGACACACCTACATATCCAGATTGTGATCAGTTAAAGCAATATTATCTTTGAAAACAAAAGATATTGACGTGTATACTCTAGGGCCGGATTCCTTTCCATGTCTAGACCCTGAATGTGGGTGCTCTGTATTGATTTTAAGTACTTGGTCGTTTTATCTACTTGAATTGTTTGGAAACCAGATTCTTCTTTCAGTGTAGACCTGGAGGTAGGAGAAAGGCTTTATACATTAAAATATTTAAATCTTAATTACCTAGTCGTGTAGTAAAGGTGTAAATCATATACGGTTAAACCTGTTCCGTTTCAAGCTGAACGTCTCTCTCAGAAGTGACTCCACCTGTTCAACATCAGCGGCGGAAGGAACACAGAAGCCTTCTAAGGAGGAGAGAAACGCAGTTCAGCTGGGTTACTTTCTAACTCCTGAGTCACATTTTTATAAAGCGACTTCTCTGCTTATTAACAGAAGTGTGGTTTTATTTTTTTTTTTTTTTAAAGATTTTATTTATTTATTTGAGAGAGAGAGAATGAGAGACAGAGAGCATGAGAGGGAGGAGGGTCAGAGGGAGAAGCAGACTCCCTGCCGAGCAGGGAGCCCGATGCGGGACTCGATCCCGGGACTCCAGGATCATGACCTGAGCCGAAGGCAGTTGCTTAACCAACTGAGCCACCCAGGCGCCCCAGAAGTGTGGTTTTAGAAAATATCACAAAACTACATTAAAATACAAGCAAAAAGAATGGCTAGCTGTTGATATATTTTCCATGTATCTACTGAGAGATTTATTAAACTAATATTTTCTGATATTTGGTAAGGAGTTGATTAGTATGATATGAGCAGAAGACCTTAAATCCTTTTTTAAAAAATAATCTCGGGGTGCCTGGGTGGCTCAGTCGGTTAAGCATCTGCCTTCGGCTCAGGTCATGATCCCAGGGTCCTGGGATCGAGCCCCGCATCGGGCTCCCTGCTCAGCAGGGAGTCTGTTTCTCCCTCTCCCTCTGCTGCTCCCCCTGCGTGTGCTGTCTCTCCGTCAAATAAATAAATTTAAAAAATAATAATAAAGTAATCTCTCTGCCTAACGTGGAGCTCAAACTTACAACCCCAAGATCAAGAGTCGCATGCTCTACCGACTGAGCCAGCCAGGTGCCCCAGACCTTAAGTCTTTGAGTCACACAAACCAAGGTTCAATTTCCTTCTCTGCTAGTTACTGGGTTTTGCCTGTGGGCAAGTTATTTCACCTTTTTGAGCTTCCGTTTGCTCCTCTGTAATACAAGCATAATGCTCATGTTACAAATCTCAGTGGTCTCTCTAGCATTTTCAGTTTCTCCCCTCGCCTAGTACCTTCTATCAGTGAGAAATAGCAAAGATGATATAACTCTCCACTCAGGCCCGAAGAGAGTCTTTCAGCAGGTAACATCTTGGAAGAGATAACTGTACTTGTTAGTTCTCCTTCACCAGCCAAGTAGCTTTTATCCTTCAAAGCTTTTAGTTCCTGCAGGTGGCTTTACTTTTACTTTACTTCCTTTACTTTTGCAAGTGGCTTTTATCCTTAAAACAAATGACCATTGACCAAGTTCAATGTCTCCCAGTTCAGTGGTCCTTTCTTAGTCTTCATTCTACTTGGCCTATTCTAGCGTGGGACTCTCTACTGTGATGATAAACACTGGCTGAATAGAACAATAATATAACCTCTGGGTTTCTTTCTGCCTTTCTTGCGGCTGTCCCCACCAGCTATCTCGTGGATTTAACTAACACATTTCTGGGTAGGTAACTTCCCCAATTCTAATTCTAATTCCAACTCATTTTCAAGTTTACTTTCTAATAATTGCTATGCATCGCGTATTAGAGATTTTGTTGGCATTTACCATCTCCACCCTCCTCCCATCCTCATGATCTTCTCCTTTTCCCCTATTTCTGCCAATGGCACTGTCATCACCAAATTCTCCCAGGCACCATGTTTGCACACTTAAGGTTCTTTCTAGTCCTCTTCTCCTTCTCCTCTGCTGACTCCTGGGGTTAATGACTTATCTTTTGCACCTGTCTCCTTTCCAATCCTGCTGCATTTCTTGTAGTTCTGCCCCTATTTACTCTTTCCCCAATAGCACAATAGGCTCCTAGTTGGCCTCCTTGCCTCTAGGCTCTAGCTTATTCCTTCTATGGCCATCCTACTCAATTTGCCTAAGAGCCAACTCTACTTATATCTTGGTCCAAAGGTTTCTATGGCTTCTCTTTTAGGCAAACCCATCCTATTTATTTATTTATTTATTTATTTATTCATTCATTCATTCATTTATTAAAACTCTGCTTTGCTATTTATTACAAACTCTGCTCTCTGATTTAGTGACTCACATATTCTCTTCATGTCTTATGTTTTTCCCATGCTGTGCCTTTGATCCCATGGTTCCTTCTATGCTTCTTGTTCTCTCCTGACCCTGTATATGCACATCCTGTGTCTATTCCCCAGAAATCTCAGATATAATCTCCTCTGTGAGCCTTGTCTGATGTCTTTAGTCAGATCTAACCAACTTCTTCCTCCTCTTCATTCCATAAGAAAGACAGGTTTCTCTCCTCTCAGGTCATTTATGAGTTTCCATCTAGCACTATACTTATGCATGCACATGTTTTATCATCTCTGCTAGAGTGTAAAGCTCATTTAGTTCTGTGTCCATTCAGCAAATATTTTTTGAATGCCTATTAATAGAAGTTCAATCACTATGTTAGATTGTGGAGGTACAGAAATGAGGAGAACATAGCTCCTTCCCTCTAAGGACTCATGATGTAATTAAGACGACAGTAAAGAAAATAAATGATGAATATTGGGTTTACAAATAGTATGTCAGAGGTGTGTACAGAATGTTCTGGGGAGCATGAAGGAAGTGCACAAACTCAGAAGAAGGGGAAGAGCAGAAAACTTCCATGAGCAAGTGATACTTGAGTCAAGTCTTAAATACTGAGTCACTCATGGATGGGGTGGGGGATTGTGGGGGTGAGGGGGATGCATTCTGGATGTGGCATATTTAAAGGCTATCAGTTATAGGCCGAGGACAAGACATATAACTGGTTCATATTTACTTCCAGTACTGCAACATCCCAACCTGTGTTCCATTATGAAATGTTCACCATTCTGGTTTGTAATGAGAAAAGCAAGGCAATGTAGTGAGTTGTCTAAAAGTTACATTGTATCCAACTTGAAAATTTTAAAATCATGACCATTCTTAGTTTTTTTGTTGTTAAATGTTCTTTCCTTGGGGTGTCTCAGTTGGTTATGTGTCTGACTCTTTGATTCGGCTTGGGTCATGACCTTGTGGTCACGGGATCCAGCCTGCGTCGGGCTCTGCATTCAGTGTGGAGTCTACTTCAGATTCTTTCTCCCTCTCCCTCTCCTTCCCCCTCTGCCCCTCCCTGCTTATGTGCTCTCTCTCTCTCAAATAAATAAATAAATAAATAAAATCTTTTAAAAAAGTTCTTTTCTTAATAAAACAGTGGTGATAATACAGAGTGGTATCTGTTTTAAAAAAAATTTTTTTAAAAGACTTTATTTATTTATTTGACAGAGACAGAGATAGCGAGAGCAGGAACACAAGCAGAGGGAGTGGGAGAGGGAGAAGCAGGCTCCCCGCTGAGGAGGGAGCCCGATGTGGGACTCGATCCCAGGACCCTGGGATCATGACCTGAGCCGAAGGCAGATGCTTAATGACTGAGCCACCCAGGCACCATGTTTTTTAAAATTTTTTAATTATTTAAGATTTTATTTTTTTAAGTAATCTCTACACCCAAGGTGGGGCTGTTTTTTTTACATTTATTTGTTTTTTTATTCCAGTATAATTAACATATATTGTTATATTAGTTTCAGGTGTATAATATAGTGATTCAACAATTCTATACATTACTCAGTGCTCATCATGATAAGTGTACTCTTTTTTTTTAAAGATTTTATTTATTTATTTGAGAGAGAGCACAAACTAGGGGGAGAGGCAGAGGGGGAGGGAGAAGCAGACTCCCCACTGAGCAGGGAGCCTGATGCAGGGCTCCATCCCAGGACCCTGGGATCACGACCTGAGTAGAATGCAGACAATTAACCAACTGAGCCACCCAGGCATCCATAAGTGTGCTCTTAATCCCCTTCACCTATTTTACTCATCTCCCTACCCACCTCTTCTCTGGTAACCATCAGTTTATTCTCTATATTTAAGAGTCTGTTTTTTTGTTTGTCTCTTTTTTCTTTGATTGTTTTGTTTCTTAAATTCCATGTATAAGTGAAATCATATGATTTCTCTGACTTATTTCACTTAACATAGATCCACCCATGTTGTTGCAAATGGCAGGATTTCATTACATTTTATGGCTAATATTCCATTGTGTTTGTGTATGTGCGTGTGTGTGTGCATGCATTTGTACCATATCTTTATCCATTCATCTACAGATGGACTTTTGGCCTGCTTCCATATTTTGGCTATTGTAAATAATGCTGCAATAAACATAGGGATACATAAAACTTTTTGAATTAGTGTTTATAGATAATACACAGTTGTATCTTAATTTAATGTTTTAGTTGGAAAACTAAGACACTGGTAATTTTAAATTAGCTACTACACATATTTTTTTTTTACTAGTCCCAATGATATTCGAGAATTAAGCTCTCAAAAGTCCTAGTGGATTACAATTCCCTAGAAAGCTTTAAGAAAAAAAGAAAAAAAGACTGATTCCCTTATGTCAGTTAGGCTTAGTGATTCAGAATTTCTGAAGTAGGAGCTCAGGAATTTGCCTTTTTATAAGTCTTCTTAGATGATTTGGAAAGCATCCTGATTTGGGAGCAACTGTTCTAGCCTGGCTTACCTCACCCTGAACAGGTGTTGGATAAATAAGTGTCAAATGAATGCATGCATACTACTCATGTAAGTATACACACTTAGGGACATGAACTTTACTTTTTTCCCCAACAGTGAAATGCACACATCTTTTTATTATTATTATTATTATGTTATGTTAATCACCGTACATTACATTAGTTTTTAAAAATTTTTTATTGTTATGTTAATCACCATACATTACATCATTAGTTTTTGATGTAGTGTTCCATGATTCATTGTTTGCGTATACCACCCAGTGCTCCATGCAGAACGTGCCCTCCCTAATACCCATCACCAGGCTAACCCATCCTCCCCCCCACCTCTAGAACTCTCAGTTTGTTTTTCAGAGTCCATTGTCTCTCATGGTTCATCTCCCCCTCCGATTTCCCCCCCTTCATTCTTCCCCTCCTGCTATCTTCTTCTTTTTTTTTTTTTTAACATATAATGTATTATGTGTTTCAGAGGTACAGATCTGTGATTCAACAGTCTTGCACAATTCAAGGCAAAATGCACACATCTTAAGGGTACATGGAAGTTACCTCTTTTAGGAGAAATCTTTTTTTTAAGATTTTATTTTTAAGTTGTCTCTACACCCAATGTGGGGCTTGAACTCACAATACCAAGACCAAGAGTCACATGCTCCACTGACTGAGCCAGTCAGGCGCCCCAAGAACGTCTGATTTTTAAGAAGAGAGACAAAAGAAGAGGTAATTTTAGGGCCTTTTCCTTTTGCGTACTAAGGGTAATAAAATGAAAACGTAGCACTCCTCGAACAACTTGTCACTGACATGAGCCGATTTAGGATGAAAAATTATTGCTTGAGAATTGTAGGACTAGGTATGCTCCTGTCAGTATTATCTGATAAAAAGAGGGTAACATTTTAAAGTCAAAACCACTGATGAATGGGGTAATAAACTCTTATTAATGATCCTTCGGTGACCTGAAAATGCAAATAAACTTCTTCCAGGACCTAATTTTGGATTGAAAACCCCTAAATCATTTTTCTGTATTTCCTGGTCCCATCCCACGGTATTAGAGCTCAATCTTGAATATTCAGTCCCAAGAGCATGAAGATCAAGCTCACAGTTCTGAATTCAGGTAATTTTACTTGCTTTTCTCTCAACCTTTAAATTCATAGAAATTTAGAGATCCTTTTGTGGGCAAGGAAACAGGCCCCAGAAGGACTAAATGACTCACGGAGCCTGCTCCACAGAACTGGAACTTACATAGTCACTTAATACTGTTTCCACACGTACTTTCACAGAAACTTGCACTTGGTAACATGTTGCTTCACACTGCTTTCACCTTTTAGGTTTAAGTCTCTTCCTGCTTTTCACTATTGTACATTCACTTTTCATTGAATCACATAAATTGGTGAAGTGAGACAGGTTTGTAATATCCACACATGACAGAGAAGAAGAGGGAGTCCCTGGGTGGCTGAAACAACAGACATTTCTTTTTGGGAGGCTGGGAAGTCCAAAATCATGGGGCTTGCTCATTTGGTTCTCGGATGAGGGCTCTCTCCTCTCCTACTGTGTCCTCACATGGGTATCTCTCTGGTCCCTTCTTCTAAGGGCCCTAATCCCATCATGAGGGCCCCACCCTCATGACCCCATCTAATCCTAATTACCTCCCAAAGGCCCCACCTCCTAATGCCATCACATTGGGGGTTAGGGCTTCAATATGTAGGAACTTTGTGGGAAGGACACTAATAGTCATAGCAACTGTTCCAGAACTAAGACCAGAGCCCAGCATCATTGGTTTCAGTGTCACTGCACAAACGTGTTGAGGTCTCCACTGCAGGACGTCCTGCAGTAGGACATAGCCCAGTTCTTATCAGTGGCATAACAGAGGTGTGGAGACAACCAAGGAAGCAAGTGCCATAATGGAAAACATTACATCTAGGGGACAGAGGAAGAATGACAATGTTTTCAACAGGTAGGTATTGGAGAGAGGACATTGCAGGCATAGAAAGGGCTCGAAAATGGAAAGGCGTGGGTTGTCTTTGGGAAATAGGGACAGAGCCTGTTTAACCACCAAGAATTGGGCAGTCAGGCAATAAGGCTGGAAAATCCAGCGTTCTTCTCACTACTCCACTGTTTATTCTGTGGACACTCTCTTTCTTTTTACTCTCTGTTTCCTAGGGTAGAGACCCTGTTCTCTATTTATTTGTTTGAACCTAAAGGGACTAGCAAGGGCTCTACAAAGGGTGGTGTATAAATCACACGGCTATTGAAAGGAAACAAAGCCAGCAGAGAGCCCTCGCAGTGGCGAGACCGTGCCAGTTGTGAAATGGGGCAGCAGAACGTTTTCCCAGTTGAAGTGGAAATGCCGTGGAGCAAGAAAGCAGAGAAGCAGGTCTCCTGCCAATTATCTTAAACTGAGTAATGAAGAAAAACGATCTTTCCCTAAAACATACGAGGAAGGGGACGTGGGCTTTAAGGTCAACGTGGTCCTTGCCCCACTGGGCTCCAGTGGGAGGCAGCTATCCCTGGCTCGAGTGGCTGCTGGGAAGGAAGGGTAAGGATGAGGCCTAAGGAACAGAGGTCAAAAGCGTGGAAACACCGCCCAGCAGTCTCGGGGAAAGGGCAAACCCGGCTCTGGGCGAGCAGAGCGCCGACACCCTCACGCCTAGAGCAGGGGTCGGGAGAGGAGGAAAGCTCCCTCATTCAGCCGGTCCCCAGCCTCGGGGGAGGCCTTCGGTTAACCTGCCTGGGTTCGGAACAACAACAAAAAAATTTTTTTAATTCTGTTTTTAATAAAACCATTTTCAGAACCTCACAGAGGGCGGTACCCAAAGGAATCTGAAAAATACCCCGCAGGGCTAGGCGAGCGGGGCGTGCCCCGAATCAGAAGGCTGCAGGCGGACACACCAGCGTAGCGCGGCCAGATAACCTCTCACCGTGCGGGAGGCCAGAGCAATTCCCCACCCTCCGCGGAGCCGCGGCCCCCAACGCACCCTGCGCACACCCCCTCGCTACGCGGCCGCAGGGTCCCAGGCGGGGGCGGGGCCGTCAGAGGCCGGAGGCGGGGCCTGGCGGGGCTCGCGGTTGGAGCGGGCGGGAGGTGCAGGCTCTTCTGTTCTTTGATTGGGTCTGGGTTGAACAAGGGGCGGTGTCTTGGAGAGGCTCTACGGCCCGGCATTGGGCCCCGAAGAAAGGGGGCGTGGCCTTGTGAAGTCAGTTCCGGTTGGTGTAAAACCCCCGGGGCGGCGGCGAACAGGCTTTAGATGCTTCTGGGTCGCGGTGGGAAAAGGTTCTGAGTTTTCGTGTGTGAGCTTGAGAGTCGAGCACTAGAGCGACCCGGCGAGGGATGGCGGCCACCGGGACCGCGGCCGCCACGGCCACCGGCAAGCTCCTGGTCCTGCTGCTGCTCGGGCTCACGGCGCCTGCCGCGGCATTGGCCGGCTACATCGAGGTGAGGACCGGGCGAGCGCCGGAGCGCAGTCTCCTTCGCCCGCCGTGGGAGCGCGGCCTGCGAGCCGACGGGTGGGCCGCGGGGTCCGGCCGGGCTGGGGGCGCGGCGTGGAGAGGGGGGAGGGGGGGTGGTCCGGCGCTGCGGCGGGTCTGGCGGCGCCTCCCCCGCCCGCCCCTGCTTGGCGCAGTGCTTAGCGCTGGAGGTCGAGCTGCCTCCAACGCCGCAGAGGCCAAATGAAAGGCATCGGGGCTGCGGGGCTGCGGGGCTGCGGGGCGCGGGGGGCGGCGGGCCGCCTCGGCCGCCCCAGCCCCCATCCCGCCCGCGGCGCCGCCACATCCTCTGGGGACCCTGCGCGGCTCAGACGCCCAGCCCGCCCTCCCCCGGGATACTGCGAGGCCCTGCGCCCTGCGGCCCCGGCGGCGGTCCTCAGTTCGGGACCTCGGTGCGGCGCGGCTCCCTCCGGGGGCGGCTCCGCGCGGACCCCAGCTCCCGGGCTGCGGCGGGCAGCGCGCTCCCCGCGTCCGACAGTGGAGCTTCCCACCTGGAAGCAGTAGATGCAGCCTTTGTTGGCAACGCGGGTTGGGCTGTGGGGATGCAGGCTTCCCGGGTTGGCCCTTGGAAAGTGCCGAGGTGCTGGGGCGAGCGCCGCTTTGGCTGCACCGGGAGAATGCTCCTGCACCAAGCGGCGGGTGTGCCTTCTGTTTCCTGCGTGCCTGCCTCTCAAAAGATCCAGCGCTCTGGCATCAGGCCTTTGGGAAGAATTGTTAAATATAGCTGTTTGCCGAAGTCTAATAAACAAGGGGAAAACCCCTCTCTGGTGTTCGTGTTGCTCCCTTTTTTTGTGGGTTCCAGCGAGGAGGAAAGGGATCGATGAATATGGTGTTAAAAACTCTTGTTTAATCATACTTTTTTTGGTGTTAGAATTTAAGTAGCTGTTATGCATCTGACAACCCCATAAACATCTTTGTGCTTCGAGGTGGTTAAGTAGCCCGGATTCACGGGTGGTTCGCTGGAATGGGCAGGGTTGCGGGGGTCCGGGAGGGTTCTACTGCGTGGTCTGGACCTTGCCGCTTCATGAAAACCTTTCTGTTCCTGAGGGAGACGTGGGACTTTATTTTTACTCGCCTTCTCGAAATAGTGCTTGAACGGTTGGACTGGAATGTGTTTCGGGTGAAGTTCTTTCTTTTTCCTCTTCTCTATTTTTAAAATTACAATGGATTTCTGCGTATTTAGCTAATTTCAGAGACAAGTGAGACTGGATTTGATTACATAGGCATTGAACGAGAAGTTTCTAGCAAAAACCCATAGTTAGAATGTGTTCTTCTACAGAATGTTCAAACATTTCCAGGATCAAGTCTAATCAAGAACACACCTCCGATGGAACGGCTTAAAAATGTTTGTATTCATCCTGCTTAGAGCTTTAGGATTCTTTGGAGGAAGGGGGGAAGGAAGTTGTATTTTAAGTAGAGTTAATGTTTATATATACGTGTTTTTAGATGACGATTATTTTAGTTTCCACACAATGGTTAGATCAGTATCTGTGATTCCTGACATGATGTTGCAAGCTAGATCAGCAGGATGGGAAAGGAAGGGAAAAAAAAAAAAGGATTTTGTATGGAACATAGAACTTTTAGGTCAGGGTGTCAAAAACCATTTTGCACACTCTTTTACCTCACTTCCCAGGCGGATGTGTAGTTTCAGGCACTAGTAGATTCACAGTAAAGGATTCATCCGTTTTAAAGAATATCTTCCTTTCAAGTTTAAGCAGAATATTAACACCTGTATGTACGCCTGCAGAGAAAGAAAAACTAGCAATATCAGAATTAGTTGTTGTGGATTAAATTCAGTTGTTACCCACAACATTGTTCAAATGAAAAGTCTGGCTAGGCAAAAAGTAGGAATTAGACATTTCCCTAAAATGGTTTTTAAATGCTATTTTATGATTACTGTCCTTTGGAACTATATTTTTGACCACACTAAGTTATCTTTCAGAGGTTTTTTTCTTTTGTCAAGCAGGCAAAATTTGTGTGTATATCATTTCATTTATTTGCTGTCAGGCAAAGGACTGCCTAAACCTTAATTTAGATGAGAATGGCCTAAATCAGGATGTCTTTGGGAAGGTCTTTATTGAGATTAGCCAAAGGGATTCTAGCCAAATCCCTGATCAAGTTGCTTGGCGCAGAATTATTGATTGGCAAATCTTTAGTGTTGCGTGGTGTTGACTGAATTAATCTCTTACACCTGTTTAAAAAGAAAAACCCACCTCTGTACTGAGGATATTTCTTTAAATCCAGGATATGTTCTGTTGTGTGCAGGCTCCCATTTGGGATTCTCAGACAGTATTTGTGCTGAAACCCTGCACTCTGCTTTTGAGAGCCAGAACTCGGGTTCGTTCTGCTACATTTAAAAAAGGGCCATTTGACAGACAATTTACAGGAAATTCAACTACAAGGTATGACAGCTGACTTAGAAGATAAAGAAGGCTTTGTGTTGGTATTGCTGAGTGGTGGTATATGGGATGTCTGATTATGACTTGGAGAGATGCCAAAGCTTCTGCCACGATTGTCAGTCAGTCATTTTATCATAACTACTAAAAATCTTTTGATAAATATGATGAACTGAGTCTTAGCAATTAGGTCCTTCTGTCATAGAGGGAATTTGTTTCATCATCTAAAGCTGGGCTGTCTTACGGTGTAACCACATGGGGCTACTGAGCTTGCAGGGCGGCTAGTATGATTGAGATATGAGTGTTCCACTTTATTTAATTTTAATTAATTTAAGTTGACATTTAAAACTGATAGTTCAGGGATTGGAAAACTTTTAACTGTATTTGAAACAACTTGGTTATGTGGATCTACTTTTTGAACTGTAGATTTAATGAAATTTAAACTCAGATCAAGTATTTCCTATGCAAATTTAGCATCTGAATTGCCTTGTACTGTAAGTGTAACATGCACACCAGATTTTGAAGACTTAGAATGAAAGAAATTGTAAAATATCTCTAATTTTTATATTGATTACATCAAAATGATACTTTAAGCCTTGGCTAAGTAAAATATGTTAAAATTAGGGGCGCCTGGGTGGCTCAGTCGTTAAGCGTCTGCCTTCGGCTCAGGTCGTGATCCCGGGGTCCTGGGATCGAGCCCCCGCATCGGGCTCCCTGCTCCGCGGGAAGCCTGCTTCTCCCTCTTCTACTCCCCCTGCTTGTGTTCCCTCTCTCACTGTGTCTCTCTCTGTCAAATAAATAAATAAAATCTTTAAAAAAAAATATGTTAAAATTAGTTTCACCTGTTTCTTTTAATTTTTTTTTAAAGATTTTATTTATTTATTAGAAAACGATCTAGGGTGGGAGAAGGAGAAGCAGGCTCCCTGCTCTGCAGGGAGCCCGACTTGGGGACTTGGGGGCTCGATCCTAGGACTACAGGATCATGACCTGAACCAAAGGCAGACACTTAACCGACTGAGCCACCCAGGCACCCCTGTTTCTTTTAATTTTAATGCAGCCAGCTCATATTATATTTCTTCTGGACAGTGTTAATTTAATGTCTTGCTTGAAGTTAGACCAGCATGCTCTTAAGTGCTTTTTAGGACAGTTTTGAATGTTATTTTTTGTTTTTCAATTAAAAATGTTATTTAGAAATAAGTTCAAGCTTACAAAAGTAGTGAAAATCATACAAATGACTCTAATACCCAGATTCACCAGTTGATGTTTTTCCTGTTCATCATTTGCTTTATCTTTCTATTATGTATTTTTTGCTGAAGTATTTGTGAGTTGCATACATCCTGTCCCTTGATCCCCTCACTGTGTATTTCCTAAGAACCAAGGACATTGTCTTACATACCTTAGTACAGTTATCAATTTAAGGAAATTTAACATTGATACAATACTTTGATCAAATCTGCTGTCTGTATTCCACTTGTCAGTTGACCCGATAATGCTTTTTATAACCTTCAAAAACATAGTTATTTTTAAAGCTGAAGAGCTTTAGAAGTCTTGGCAGTGAAATGTGAAGGGTTATTCATGTTTTCCAAATAAAGGATTTATTTATTATTTTAGAGAGAGAGTTGGGGGTGCGGGACAAGAGACTGGGAGAGGGAGAGAATCTCCAGCAGACTCCCTGCTGAGCTGCGAGCCCGTTGCAGGGCTCAGTCTCACCACCCCGAGATCGTGACCTGAGCCAAAATCAAGACTCAAGACTCAGTGGCTTAATTCATTGAGCCACCCAGGCACCCCTAAAAATCGGATTTTTAACTTATCTGATGTTGTTTTGACTTTGGGAAAATCAAAACTTAAACTTTTCAAGATTCTTTAATTATGTTAATCACCATTACTGAATTCTTGGGCTTCTGCACTTTTTTTTTTTTAAAGATTTTATTTTTAAGAAATCTCTACCCCCAACGTGGGGCTCGAACTTAGCTGAGATCAGGAGTCGCATGCTGTCCTGACTGAGCCAGCCAGGCGCCCCATTCTGCACTTTCTTTTTAAAATAACAGAAGAGGGGCTCCTGGGTGGCTCAGTCGGTTAAGCGGCTGCCTTGGCTCAGGTCATGATCCCAGAGTCCTGGGATTGAGCCCCGCATCAGGCTCCCGGCTCAGCGGGAGAGCCTGCTTCTCTCTCTCCCTCTGCCTGCCTCTCTGCCTACTTGTTCTCTCTCTCTCTCTCTGTCAAATAAATAAATAAAATCTTTAAAAAAAATAAATAACAAGAAAGATTACATGGGTAGTACACATTTATTGTAAAAATTAAAAAATACAGATAAATAAAAAATGAAAAATAATCTCAAAACATATTTTCCAGGGAAACCTCATTGTAAACATTTTAGTGGTATATATCTTAGCAGATATAATGTATGTTTTATAAAACTGGCATATATTGCATATTGGAGCTGGTACCTAACAGTTACTATTTTGAATTGTCTTAAAATGAACTAGTGAAAGAAAATTAAGTTTTCTGTGTGACAAAATGTAGGGATAAATATTTGTACAGTAATTGTAGCTTCTATGGGGGGGTCATTTGAGAGAGAATTTGAAATTGTCTATAATCCAATTTTCAAGAGTTGTTTTTTAGTGAGATAAAGTAGATTACCTTGATGCTTAATTAAATTTAGTATCATGTACCTTAGATGGAAAGTGAACCATATAGCCCCATTCAAATACAAATAGGTTCCAGTCCTTTGTGTCAACCACAACTAATTATTTTTGCTAAGAGAATTTTTCTTACGTAAGCCATCATGAAATTTTTTTATAATCTATTTTTATTTTTTTAATTCATTTTATTTATTATTATTATTTTGGGGGGTACAGAGGGAGAGAGAGACTCTTAAGTAGGCTCCATGCCCAGCGCCCAACATGGGGCTCAATCTCAGGATCCTGAGATCATGACCTGAGCCAAAATTGAGAGACGCTTAACTGACTGAGCCACCCAGGCGCCCCAACTATAATCTTTTTTTAAAGTAAGACTTTTCATTTGCCATTTATCCTACTAGTGTTTGTTGAATCACTGTTGTGAGGTTCTGTTTTAGATGCTAAATGCTACAGTAGTAAAAACAAATATGCATTGTGCTTTTTACTCTACAAAATGCACTTGCCTGTGATTTCTAGGCCCCACCCTCAGAGGATCTCATTGAGTACATCTGGGATTCTCAGTTTTAAATGCTCCCCAGGTGATGCTTGTGTGCAAGTACAGAAAAACAGCAAACACAAAACCCTAACAGAACTCATTTGGGTACATTATCTTCTAAGTCTACACAAACAGCCTACTGAAATAGGTATTGTTATCCTCACCTAAAAAGGGAGTCAGTAGAGGCCAAGGGTTTAAGGCCATGCAGCAGGGCCAGGGTATGAATCCATCTGTCCTCTTCTAAATCTGTTGCTCTTTCTCTCCTCTGTGTCAGGGTGTTTCATAATGTTTCTCTTGTGGTTGCAGATTTCCTTTTTTATCTTCCCCACTACCAAAAAATCTGATACAGGTATTTGCTTTAAACTTTTTTTTTTTTTAAAGATTTTATTTATTCATTTGAGACACAGAGATAGGGAGAGAGCATGAACAGGGGGAGAAGCAGAGGGAGAAGCAGAGGGAGAGGGAGAAGCAGGCTTCCTGCTGAGCCAGGAGCCCGATGTGGGGCCCTATCTCAGAACCCTGGGATCATCATGACCAGAGCTGAAGGCAGACGCGTAACCATCTGAGCCACCCAGGCGCCCCTAGGTATTTGCTTTAAAAGAAATTAATTTCATAGAAGTTACAATGTATCATGAACCAATATATACCACACTATTAACAGTGGTTATCTTTGGAGGATGTAATTACAGGGGACTTTGCCTTTTTACATTTTCCTTGGGTTTTTTAAAACTTCTAATGCTTTTTTACATAATGTGCCAGTTCTCTCTGTCTCTATTTAAATAGTAAGTTTGTTTCATCTTTGTATTCTGCAAAATTTAAGGAAAGGAAATTTAAAAGACTCCCTGTGTGTGTGTTGGGGGAGGGGAGTCTTATCAAAATCAGGGTATGGGATTATTTGGAAGAGAGAAGGCTGCCAGCACCAGATTTACAACCACAGGCCTAGTTGATAGACAGCCATAGGACGAGGTTGACACTAATCACTGTGACTGGGATAAGATTGTGGTCCAGAAAAAAGTTAATCAGCATTTGGAGTGGGGCACCTGTGAGGTTAGTTAACTGAGCAGCTCAGTGCAACCTTTCCACTGCTCCTTTCTCAGCTCAACACCTCTTGTGGTTACAGATTGGATGGAGTTCCAGAGGACACACTCTGATATGATTAAGGTCACGGGGAGGAAAGAAACTATCTCTTCTTGTATATCGCCCCTTTAGGGTGAAGAAATATTTCTCAAAGCCTACCAGCACAATACCCTTCAAATCTTACTGGACAGAACTTTATCAGATGCTTCTAGCCAAACTTGATGTCTACAGGGGAATGGTACTGTGGGTTGGGTTCTGTTGGAAAAGAGTGTGGTGGTAGTTGGGTAGATAACACATGCAAGGGCATTCTCTGTTTGGGATCTTATAGAATAGGTGGGCTGGCTGGAAGGAAAAATAACTAATTCATTCTTACCTAAATTATCTGCGAGTTAAATGTTTGCTAGCAAAATTGAGAAATCGGAGGAACCTCACACAGGGCATTGATTAGGATCTTGGCCCTTCATTTTGAGGGTTATTGCTGTCTAGAACAGAATGGCTGGAATGGTGAAGAATATGAAAAATTTGACATGAAACATGGATGAACTGTAAGGGAGATATTTAGCCTGGAGAAGAAGAAAAGGTGGGATTTAGTGGTGGGGGGGAGGAACATAAGTATTTGAGAATATTTTATAGTTTGTTTCTGGAAGTCTAAGTAGGAGACTGAAGCAGAGTTTTTCCATGGAGAAATGAGGTGGTAAGAGTGTAGGACGGGGCGCCTGGGTGGCTCAGTTGGTTGAGCGACTGCCTTCGGCTCAGGTCATGATCCCGGAGTCCCGGGATCGAGTTCCGCATTGGGCTCCCTGCTCAGCGGGGGGTCTGCTTCTCCCTCTGACCCTCCTCCCTCTCACCCTCCTCCCTCTCATGCTCTCTGTCTCTCATTCTCTCTCTCACAAATAAATAAAATCTTTAAAAAAAAAAAGTGTAGGACGTTCTTTTACTTACTTTAATTACGAATATTTCCAACATAGTAAAAATATAGATACTCCTCTATACGCCACCCAGTTCTGTTAAATTTTAACACTTCCCATATTTGCTTTATCCATTTTTTTTTTTGAGTAGTAAAACATACATATAGAAATAAGACATCAGAATAGAAAGGCTTCCTTTGAACGTTTTCCAATCCCATTAACCTTTCTTTCCTGAAGTAACTCTTATCTTGAGTTGGGAATTTAGCATTCCCATTCATGTTTTCATGCTGAGAGAGACCCTTTCTTCTTTTTGGATTCCAAAGAAGTTTGTTCAGGCTCTTAGAGTGGTAATAAATATTTATCAATGCAGAGCATTAATTGTTCGAACATATTATGATTTAAAAGCTAAGATACTTGAAGTGGAAGTAAAGACAGCCACATACTTATGAAGGTGCCAAGCATGCATGGCACTGTTGCAACCCTCCCTACATCAAAAGCCCTTGAGTATTTTTGAGCTTTTAAAAATTTATAGCTCAGTGTTTTCATAAAACACATACCTGTGTAACTACTGCCAAGGTTACAAAAAATAGAACATTCCTACCCTAACCACTCCCTCTAGCAATTATTACACTGACCTTTATGGTAATTATTTATTTTTTATAGTTTTTACCATCCAACCATTGTCCCTAACCACTGTAGTTTATCCTGTTTTCTCGATTTATGTAAGTGGAATCCTTCAGTGTGTATTCTTAAGTATCTGGGCTGTTTTACTAAACATGTTTTTTTTGTTTTTATTTTATTTTATTTTATTTATTTATTTATTTGTAATCTCTGCACCCATCATGGGGCTCAAACTCATGACCCTGAGGGGCGCTTGAGTGGCTCAGTCGTTAAGCGTCTGCCTTCAGCTCAGGTCATGATCCCAGCGTCCTGGGATCGAGCCCCACATCAGGTTCCCTGCTCAGTGGGGAGCCTGCTTCTCCCTCTCCAGCTCCCCCTGCTTGTGATCCCTCTCTGTCAAATAAATAAATCTTCAAAAACAACAACAACAACAACAAAACAAACTCATGACCCTGAGATCAAGAGCCACATGCTCTTCCAACTGAGCCAGTTAGGCATCTTTCTTTCACTAGATGTGTTTTTCAGAGTCCCTGGTATTGTTGAGTGTAGCTGTATAGTAGTATGTATGAAGAAACCATGATTTGTTTTGCTGATACGCATTTGGGTTGTTCCAGTTTGAGGTTATTGGGATACTGCTGTTTTCTCTGGCTTGCCTTTTTACTCTCTTAATGATGTCTTTGGAAGTTCTTAATTTTGAGGTCTAACTTATCTCTTTATTCTTCTTCTTCTTCTTATTCTTGTGATAGGTGCTTTTTGTGTACTATTTCAGAAGTCTTTTCCTACCCTGAGGACGTAAAATTATTCTCCTAGATTGTCTATTAGGAGCTTCTTATTTTGCCTGGCACATTTAGAGCTACAGTTTACCTGGAACTGATTTTTGTGTAATAAGAAGCATGGGTCTTTTTATTTTTATCTTTTCCATATGGTATGTGGCCCATACCATATGGCTATCCAGCTTGCACCATTTATTGTCAAGGTCATCCTTTCCCTTCTGTTCTCCCATGGCACCTTTGTTGTTAGTTAATATCTCTGTATGGGTGAGTCTGTTTCTCGGCTCTCTTAATCATTGCTGTCTGTGTGTATCCTTGCACCAAGTCTACACTGTCTTATAATAAGATTTTATATCTACTAGAGTGTGCCCTTCTACCTTGGTTGTCTTTAATAGTGTTTTGACTTTTTGTAATTCTTTTCTTCCCATATACATTAGCT
This sequence comes from Halichoerus grypus, assembly GCF_964656455.1. Lineage (NCBI taxonomy): Eukaryota > Metazoa > Chordata > Mammalia > Carnivora > Phocidae > Halichoerus > Halichoerus grypus. The sequence continues at coordinate 86,812,781 of NC_135722.1, read as the reverse complement.
GCATTTCACCGAAAATAGCCACTTACCGGAATTTTGATTGGGATTTGCATTTAGTCTGTAGTTAATTGGGGAAAAATTGATTTTTTTTTTTTTTTTAAATATTTGAGTCTTCCAGGGGAACCTGGGTGGCTCAGTCAGTTGAGTGTCCAACTCAGATCTCAGGGTTGTGAGTTTGGGATCCAAGTTGGGCTCGGTGCTGGGTCCAATCTAGAGACATGGCACATGCCTTTATTTAGGTCTTCTTTCATTACCCTCAATCTTTTGTATAGCTTTCTGCTTAGAGATCTTGTACCATCTTGTGTTAGATTTCTTCATAGATACTTATTTTTAATGCTATTTTAAATTTTTTTGTTGTCCTTCTGTGGTTGTGGAAATGCAGTTGATATTTCCAAATTCACTGTGTATCCAGGAGACTTGCTAAACTTGTGCACTAATTCTAATAATTTATTAGTAATTTTGAAAATTCCTGAATATATTCTATGGATTATGATAGTTTTTTCCCTTCAATTCTTACAGCTTTTATTTCTTTTTCTTGCTTTCCTGCACTGGCTAAGACTCTAGTAAAATGTTCAAGAGAAGTGGTAATATCTGGTATCTCTTTTCAGCTGCTGATCTCAAGAGGGAAACTACATTTCACTGTTTATATGATACTTGTAGGTTTCTTTGTAGATACCATGTCCTTCATTAGATTAAGGAAGAGCTCTTCTATTCTCTGCTAAAGATTCTTGTCATGAATGAATGTTGAATGTTTTTCACTTTTTTCCCAGCTAATTAGATGATCATATGATTTTTCTTTTAATTTTGATAGTGTGAAATATATTAATTGATTTTTTAACTATGTAAGTAACTTTTGCATTCCTGAAATGAGCCATACTTGACTAAATTTTGTTCAGGATTTTTGCCTCAGTGCTCAAAAGTGGGTTTGGGGGTGCCCAGGTGGCTCAGTTGGTTGGACTGACTCTTGATTTTGGCTCAGGTCATGATCTTACAGTTGTGAGATCAAGCCCAGTGTTGGAGATTCTCTCCTCCCTCTGCCCCCACCCTGCTCGCACCCTCTTTCTCTCTCTCTAAAATAAATGAAATCTTAAAAAAAAAAAAATCATAAAAAAAAAAGTCGGTTTGACCTGTAATTCTTCTCTTTTATAATGTATTTATCAGGTTTTGGTTTCAAAGTTTTATGGCCTCAAAAGGACTTGGAGAGAGGGGATATTGCCTCTTTTCTATTCTCTGGAATATTTTACTTAAGATTGGCATTTTTTCTTTTAATGTTTGGAAAACAATTTACCAGTGAAGCCATCTGGACTTTTCCTGTGGTAAGGTTTCTAATTATGCATTCAATTTGTTTTCTAATTGTAAGATTAGTCCTATCTTGTGTGAGTTTGGTTAAGTTTCCCTAGTAATCTATTACATTGGATTTTTTAAATTGGTATCATTTGATCAAAGTTGTTTATAATATACTCTTAATGGTCTTTGTAATATGAGTAGAATCTGCAGTGATGTTCCCTTTTTTCATTACTGACTTTGGGTATTTTTGTGTGTTTTTGTTTTGTTTCAGTCGGTCTTACCAGGTGTTAAGTCTTTTTAAATAATCAGCTTTGGGTTTTGTTGATCCTCTCTGTTGTCTCTTTATTTTGCATTTTCTTTCTTCTTTTTTTAGAGATTTTATTTTTAAGTAATCTCCAAACCCAACGTGGGGCTCAAACTCACAACCCTGAGCTCAAGAGTCACATGCTCTGCAGACTGAGCCAGCCTCCATTTTATTTATTTCTGCTCATTATTATTTTCTTCTTTCTACTTTCCAGAGGTTTAATTTATTCTTTTTCTAACAATTTGATATGACTGCTAAAATTTTTTCAGCCTTTCTGCTTTTCTATTAATTTAAAGCTATAAATTTTCTTCTGAACAGGGCTTTAGCTGCAGTTCACAAAGGATTTTTTTTTTTAGCTTTCTATTTAATTTATTTTCAAAAGTTGAGATGCAGTTGACCTGTAACACTGTGCAAGTTTAAGGTGTGCAGTGTGTTGGTTTGTATATTGCAGTATGACTACCGCTGTCATGTTAGCTAATACCGCTATCATATTATGTAATTATATCTCTTCTGTAGTGAGAATAATTAACATCTAGTCTCTTAGCAGCTTTGAACTTCATAATACAGTATTGTTGATTGTAATCACTATGCTGTGCATTAATCTTCAAAACTTATTTATTTACTAGTTGCAAGTTTGTACCCTTCAACAGCATATAAGATTTTTTAAAAGATTTTATTTATTTATTTGAGAGAGAGAGAGAGGGAGGGAGTGCAGGCTCGCACGTGAAGGGGGTGGGGAGCAGGGGTGGGAGGGGCAGACGGAGAGGGAGAAACAGACTCCCTGCTGAGTGTGGAGTCAGATTCGGGGGATTGATCCTGGGACCCTAAGATCATGACCTGAGCTGAAGTCAGATGCTTAACTGACTGAGCCACCCAGGCTCCCCCAGCATATAAGTTTTTGTTTTTAAAAAGATTTTATTTATTTGAGAGAGAGAGAGAGAGCATAGGCAGAGGGAGGGGCAGAGGCAGAGGGAGAGGGAGAAGCAGACTCCCTGCTGAGCAGGGAGCCCAACTCAGCGCTTGATTCCAGGACCCTGGGATCATGACCTGAGCCCAGGGCAGACACTTAACAATGACTGAGCCACCCAGGTGCCTGAGCATATGCGTTTTGATACAGAATATTTTCATTATCATTCAGTAGAAAAATTGATTTTCCATTGTAATTCTATTTTTTTTCTCCATGGGCTATTTAGAAGTACATTTGCTGGGGCACCTGGGTGGCTCAGTTGGTTAAGTGTCTGACTCTTGACCTCAGCTCAGGTCTTGATCTCAGGGTTGTGAGTTCGAGCTCTGCCTTGAGCTCCTCAGTGGGCGTGGAGCCTACTTAAAAAAAAATAGTATGTTAATTTCTTTCTTTTTTTTTTTTTTTAAAGACTTTATTTGAGAGAGCATGAGAGAGAGAGAGAGATCACGGGGGCAGGGGGGGAGAGCAGGGAGCCCCATGTGGGACTTGATCCCGGGACCCTGTGATCATGACCCGAGCTGAAGGCCGACACTAAACCGACTAAGCCACCCATGCACCCCCTCCAACTGTGATTTTGGACAATTTTTTTCCTATGTAGTTTTGACAGGTTTTTTTTGCTTTATTTTGAGGTTGTTCTTAGGTGCCTACAGATTTAGAATTACTACCTCTTCCTGAAGAATTGAATCTCTCATATAGTTTCCCTCTTTATCTCCAATAATGTTTTTTTGCCTTTCCTAATACTTTGTTTAATATTTCTGTGTGTTTTAGATGTGCTATGGTTTTTTTCTTTTTATAACCTAGCACCTGTGTTTTACTGGAGTATTTAGTACATTTATATTTAATGGGGCTGTTGATATGCTGGGGTTCTCATCTACCTTCTTATTTAATGCTTTTTGTTTGTTCTGCCAGTTCTGTGTTTGTTTTTTTCCCCCTTAGTTAATTACTTTGGAATTTGTTACTGTTTTATTTCTCTTATTACTTTGGAACATATTTATATAGTCTTTTATTATTGCTTTAATGGTTACTTTAGAAATTTCAGTATCTTTCACTTATCAGTATCTTGTATTAATTGGTATGTTTATCCTCTTCCTGGACAATAGAAGACCTCAGAACACTTTAACTCCATTTAACCCCATCTCATCTTTTTTTGTCATTGTTGTTATATATGTTAATTTCATTTCATTTATTTAATTTATTTGGTTTTTTTTGAGATTTTATTTATTTATGTGAGAGAGAGAGAATGAGAGACAGAGAGCACGAGGGGGAAGAGGGTCAGAGGGAGAAGCAGACCCCCCGCTGAGCAGGGAGCCCGATGCGGGGCTCAATCCCGGGACTCCAGGATCATGACCTGAGCCGAAGGCAGTCGCTTAACCAACTGAGCCACCCAGGCGCCCTGTTAATTTCATTTTAAACCCCAGAAGGTGTTATACAAGCGATGTTCTATACTGTCAAATGAATTTAGGTAAGTGGTTATTGACTCCAGAGGCACACTGGTATCATCTGGGGAACTTTTGCAAAACACAGATGGCTGGCTGCAATTCAGACAAATGACATCTGGATCTCTGGACAGAGGGGGTCAAGCATTAGTATTTCCTAAAAAACTCCTCAGGTAATTCAAGTTTGTGGTAAGATTGAGAGCCTCTGATTTAGATTTCCATATTTATTGTTTTTATTATTATTATTTTTTTAAAGATTTTATTTATTTATTTGAGAGAGAGTGAGAGAGAGTGAGCACAAGAGGGGGCAGCGGGAGAGGGAGAAGCAGACTCCCTGCTGAGCAGGTAGCCCGAGGCGGGACTCGATCCCGGGACTCCAGGATCATGACCTGAGCCGAAGGCAGTTGCTTAACCAACTGAGCCACCCAGGCGCCCTATTGTTTTTATTATTTTTTATGCCTCTTGTATCTCTGAACTTTCCTGGATAATTTTTTGTCTTCCAAAACACTTTAGAATTTTCTTAAGGGTAAGTTGGCTTTTGACATATTCTTTTACCAAATATCTTTTTCACTTTCTTTCAAGATAGGTTCATTGGGAATAGAATTTCTTCCATCATCTTAAAGCGCTTACTCCATTCCTGATATTTTATGTTACCAATATCCTGATAATGAATGTTATCAATAACTTACTGGAATTTGTGTCTGTATAATTATCCTCCTTTGAAGGTAATGTGTTCCTAAGTCTCTGTCTACTTTTAAGCTTTTCTCTTTGAATCTGTTTTTCAGCACTTTTGCTATTATATAGCAAATATACTTAGGTGTAGTTTAAAAAAAAAATGTATTCTCTCTTTGGGGCTCCTGGGTGGCTCAGTCATTTAAATGTCTCTTTTTTTTTTTTTTTTTTAAAGATTTTATTTATTTATTCATGAGAGACAGACAGAGAAGCAGAGGGAGAAGCAGGCTCCGAAGGAGCAGGGAGCCCGATGCGGGACTCGATCCCAGGACCCTGAGATCATAACCTGAGCCGAAGGCCGACACTTAACCATCTGAGCCACCCAGGCGCCCCAAAATGTCTGACTCTTGATTTCAGCTCAGGTCATGATCTCGGGGTCGTGAGATCGAACCCCATGTTGGGCTCTGTTCTGGGCATGGACTTAATATTCTTTTTTGTCCTCTCCCTCTGCCCCTCCCCACTTGAGTGTTCTCTCTCTCAAAAAAAAATTAAATTTAAAAAAAATGTATTCTTGTAGAGCTTCTTGAGTCTGTGGTTTGATACCTTTCATCAGTTTTAGAAAATTCCCAGCTGTTTTCTTTTTAAGTATTTAAATATTGTTTATGCCTCATTCTCTCCTTTCCTGTGGGACTCCAAAACAAACATCTTAGACGTTGTCATTGTGTCCTCTGTGTCTCTCCATGCCTCATTCGATAGATTTTCTTCTGGCCCATCTTTGTTTTTACTAATAATTTTTCAGCTGTATCTGATCTGTCTTGAAGTCCATCCATCGAGTTCTTAATTTCAGTTATCGTAGTTTGTTTTATAATTAAAAAATTAAAAAAAAATTATTTATTTGCCAGAGAGAGTGAGAGCACAAGCAGGGGAAGCGGCAGGCAGAGGGAGAAAACTCCGCTGAGCCGGGAGCCCGATGCGGGGCTCGATCCCAGGACCCTGGGATCATGACCTGAGCTGAAGGCAGACGCTTAACCAACTGAGCCACCCACGTGCCCCATAATTAAAAGATTTTTTAATTGTTTCTAGATCACAGCTGAAATTCTCAATTTTTGTCTTCTGTGTCTTTGAACATGGAAAATGTAGTTGTCTATGTCTGATAATTAGAGTATCTTGGGACCCCAAGGGTTTTTTTTACTATGATTTACTTCTTTCAGTTTTCATATTATCTTACATCCTTTTTTGTCAGATTATTATTTTTTTTTTTTTAAAGATTTTTATTTATTCATTTGAGACACAGAGATACACAGAGAGAGCATGAGCAGGGAGAGAGGCAGAGGGAGAGGGAGAAGCAGGCTCCCCGCTGAGCCAGGAGCCCGATGCGGGGCTTGATCCCAGGACCCTGGGATCATGACCTGAGCCGAAGGCAGACGCTTAACCATCTGAGCCACCCAGGCGCCCCATGTCAGATTATTTTTGATTATGTGCCATTTTATTTACACAGATGCCTTATAGACTAATTTGAGGCCTAGGCTAATGTTATACTGCAAGGAGCAGTCCATTTGCTTCTATCTGAAGCTTGGGGACACTAGCAATCCAGGATCTCCTTTTCATTTCATGGATTTAGATTATTGGAAGTTGAGCTGCAGTCTCTGGGAAGGCCTGTCAATTTCTGGAATACCATTCTTTGTTCAGCCTGCTTTGTAGTATCAACTGCAAATCTTTAGGCTCTCCAAGTATACTTCCCTTCCCCTTTTCCTCCAGCCCTGGACTCCAGTCCCGGACTCCAGTCCCTTTAGTCCTTCTGTGCATCAAAAGCGCTACTTAGCTACTCTCCTCAGAATTTTTCAGCTTCCAGAGAAAGAAAGCTCTGCAAGCTGTGCCTATCTCTCTCAGCCTTTATCCTCCCCTAAGTATTGACCCATTTAATCTTTACTATCTTTTTAGATCTCTGCTGCCTTTGAGCAGGTGATTTTCATATTTTGTATTGCTCTTCTTGTTGTCCTCATTAGGGTGGTTGGTCTGAATTATCTAGCTGACCGTAACTGGAAGTTAATTCCCTTGAAATTAGATATTTACTGGGAACTTACAGAGAAAACCTATGTGAATTTACGTAGTTAGGGAGGAACAGACAAGCAGGAATAGAGTAGCAGATTCTAGTGGTTGTTGGAGTAATGATAATTCTATTTATGGTGCAATTACTATGTATAGTGTTTTACATATATTCATTGAAATCTTGGAACAGTCCTGAGAAAGGAACTATGGTTATCCTTGTCTTTCAGATGCAGGAACTGGGGAATGTACAGGTAAAGTAACTTGACCAAGGTCACAAATCAGTAAGTGTTGAACTGGCTCTCAAGTTTGTGCTAACTGGTGGGACAGATGTCCTGGGTCAGATCCCTGGGGAAGGGATAGCTCAGTTTGACATGAGAGTACCAGACATCTCCAAGAGAAGGTTATCAGACCGTTAACATTTATATTTTTAAATTTATCTTTGTAAGGTTTTATTGTTATTCCAATTATCATACAGTATAATATTAGTTTCAGTAAAAATACGGAACGCTTCACAAATTTGTCATCCTTGTGCAGGAGCCATGCTGATCTTTGTATCGTCCCAACTTTAGTATATGTGCTGCCGGAGCAAGCTGCTGACAGCCAGCATTTAGGTAAAACATTGCAGTAGGTGATTCTTAGTAATCACAAAGTCAAGGGAAACTCTTCTGAGGCCCTTAGTTTCTCCACCATCAAACCATTATCTGTACTTGTCCATTTTGACTCGAACAGGTATGATCATCTCAGGAACCTATTTGTCACTTCTTAAAATCTTTTATTAAAAATGGCTGAGATGGGGCGCCTGGGTGGCTCAGTCGGTTAAGCTTCTGCCTTTGGCTCAGGTCATGATCCCAGGGTCCTGGGATTGAGCCCCACATCTGGCTCCCTGCTCCGCGGGAAGCCTGCTTCTCCCTCTCCCACTCCCCCTGCTTGTGTTCCCTCTCTTGCTGTGTCTCTCTGTCAAATAAATAAAATCTTAAAAAAAAAAAAAAAAGATGGCTGAGATTCTGGGGCACCTGGTTGGCTCAGTTGGAAGAACACACGACTCTTGATCTTGGGGTCATGAGTTCAAGCCCCATGTTGGGTGTAGAGATTACTAAAAAAATAATAAACTATTTTAAAAAAATGACTGAGATTCTAAATTGACTCTTTACAAATGATTATTAAGGTGACCCTTAGTGTATGTGTTAAAGAAGAAATAGATGGTCATTGTGAAAAATTTAGAAAAAGGTAAGGCAAAAACAAAGAAATTAACCGATTAAAGAATTAAAGAATTTACCATTTAGATAAATAACTTGTTTTTCCATTCTTGTTTTTTATACATCTTAATTTTAAAAACTGGATTCCCCTTTATATATTTATAACCTGTTTTCCCCCCATTTCACATATTGAATAATTTTCCAGGGCATTAAATATTTCACATCACTTTTAGTTGAATAACCATTCATGGTTTGGGGCTTTTGAACTCCCTGCATTTTAAAAAATTTTATTATTATTTATAGCTGATGTTACTAAAAAGTAACGTGATTAAGATAGAACAGAACATGCTTACTACATATTGGTGCATTTGGAAAGCAATTAAAAGAAAGGAGTTAACAGGGGTGCCTGGGTGGCTCAGTCGTTGGGCATCTGCCTTGGGCTCAGGTCATGATCCCGGGGTCCTGGGATCAAGCCCCACATCAGGCTCCCTGCTCCGCAGGAAGCCTGCTTCTCCCTCTCCCACTCCCCTTGCTTGTGTTCCTGCTCTTGCTATCTCTCTCTCTGTCAAATAAATAAATAAATAAATAAATTAAAAAAAAAAAAAGGAGTTACAGGCACCTGTTCAGTAAATGCCCCAGAACCCTTCTCTACTTGTGTCCTGGGGCCAGCACACTGAGGGATGTGACATTGCCTGGGCAGGGCCACCCTTCCAAGGCTTAGGAACTCTACAAGGGGGAGTGGGGTAGGAGAAGGGCGCCAGAGCAGACCAGCCTGTCACAGGGTCCTCTGTGCATTCTGGCAGCTGGACTTCACCATGGAGGTCTTGCCCAGCCAGGGGACAGTGTATACCTGGAAAGAGCAGAGCGCTTGCTTGCTTTGTCCGTCCATCCCTCCCTCCCTCCCTCCCTCCCTCCCTCCCGTCTCTTTTCTTTCCTTTTTTTTTTTTTTAAGATTTTATTTATTTATTTGAGAGAGAGCGAGTGAGAGAAAGCACGAGAGGGGAGAGGGTCAAGAGGGAGAAGCAGACTCCCCACTGAGCGGGGAGCCCGATGTGGGACTCGATCCTGGGACTCCAGGATCATGACCTGAGCTGAAGGCAGACGCTTAACGACTGAGCCACCCAGGCGCCCCTCTTTCTTTCTTTTTAAAGATTTTATTTATTGAAGAGAGAAAGGGAGAGAACAATTTGGGGGAGGGGCAGAAGGAGAAGCAGGCTCCCCACTGAGCAGGGGACCCCCCCCAATGTGGGACTTGATCCCAGGACCCCGGGATCATGACCTGAGCCAAAGGCAGAAGCTTAACCGACTGAGCCACCCAGACGCCCCCAGAGCATTTTCTTCATTAAGGTGTGGCTGGTCATGAAAGGGATGGCTGTCCAGGTTGGGCTGGGACTTGGTACATCTGGTTTGGCCAGTCTTCACGTCCAAGAAGTATTTCATCCCAGCCACAGCTTGCTTGCGGGCGAGTACCACCTGGAGTGCGCAGCTGTGGTTCATGCCCTTGCTCGCCTAGTTGAACTTGTTGAGGGTGAAGTTCAGCGCCTGCTGCACATCCTCCTCGTTGACGTGGTCAGCATCCTGTGGGGCTCCCACCATTGGACACTTGGTCCTGCTCGTGCCAGAGCCATGGCCAGAGCCAGGGTCAGGGCCAGAGTAGCCAGCAGGAGCAGCAGGGTGTGCAGGGGCCCGGCCATGGTGTGCTCGGAGGCCGGTGAAGCTTAGGAGGGGAGTGATCCAGCAGCGGCCCTCCCTGCATTTTTTTTAATTTATTTTTTTTAAAGATTTATTTATTTATTTATTTGACAGATGAGAGAGCACAAGTAGGCAGAAAGGCAGGGAGAGGGAGAAGTAGACTCTCCACTGAGCAGGGAGCCTGATGTGGGCCTTGATCCCAGGACATTGGGATCATGACCTGAGCTGAAGGCAGCCGCTTAACCGACTGAGCCACCCAGGTGCCCTTTTTTTTTTCTCCCTGCATTTTAAAATATACAATACTAACCACCCCCCAAATTGCCTTTCATAGCCTGAATAATAGTACTTAAGCTGATGCATAAACATTTCCAGTTACTCCAGAATACTGTTTACCAGCCAGTGGTCAGATATTTGCAGTATTGGAATTACAGTTTGAATATATGATTGCATTTTGCCTTTATTTTATAAGAATGAGAAAATGGGAAGCAAAGTGCTTACTGTATGATAAAAAGCACATGGTGAAATGTATTGGTACTTATTTGGTGTTTTCTGGAGAGTCTTTGAATTTAGGTGAACACTCAGTGGGCTCAGTTATGTAGGAAAAGTGAGGGAATGTTTTTAGTTTATTCCTACTTGTAAAAAAGATTTTATTAGTGCATATGTGAGAAAGTGAGCAAGCATGGGGCGGGGAGGGACAGAGGGAGAGGGTGAAGTAGACTCCTCACAGAGCGGGGAGTTGGAGCCAGAGCTTGATCCCAGGACTCTGGGATCATGATCTGAGCCGAAGGCAGATGCTAAACCGACTGAGCCACACAGGTGCCCCTATTATTACTAATTTATTTATTATTTTCATTTTATTATTTTTTTTAAAGATATTATTTATTTATTTGACAGAGAGAGACACAGTGAGAGAGGGAACACAAGCAGGGGGAGTAGAAGAGGGAGAAGCAGGCTTCCTGCCGAGCAGGGAGTCCAATGCGGGGCTCCATCCCAGGACCCTGGGATCATGACCTGAGCCGACGCGGATGCTTAACTGACTGAGCCACCCAGGTGCCCCAACTATTTTTTTAATTTTAAGTAGCCTCTAGGCCCAACCTGGGCTTTGAACTCATGACCCTGAGATCAAGAGTCGCATGCTCTTCTGACTGAGCCAGCCAGGCCGCCCCTATGATGGAATGTTTTTAGAGTCTGGAATCAAGTTTTCCAGGGTATTTTTTTTTGTCCTGAAAGACTGGGAGTAATTGAGATTTGTATAAATCATTACTTTTTTAGTAGCAGAACCCCCAAATAACATGCATATCTTTGAACTTGCCCATTTTTTCAATAATATATATAAAAGCAAGGATCTTCTTATTCTATAATTTATCTCTATTGAATTCATTCCTTTATAATTGGATATTCATATTTCTGGTTTTCTCTAAACAATATGCAGTGGATGACGCTTTTTTTTTTTTTTCATTTTAGCTGTATCTTAAATTGACATTTAAAAGAACCTCTGTAATAACTTGTTCTAAATTTGAAGACTCTCTATGGTAACTGGTTCATTTGAAATTCTTCACAGTCATCATTATTAGCCCATATTTATTAAATTGCTATATGCAGGGCATTGTGACAGCACAAATAACACTATAGCTGAAAGCAGCATATAGCTACTAAAATCATAAATGAAAGAAGCCTTTTAGGTTGTTGGAAAAATGATAGTCAACACTTCTCCAGTCTTTTAAAATAGATGATTTTACAGTGCACAGAAATCAGTTGCATTTCTATACACCACCACCAAGACAGAAGAAAGAGAAATTAAGGAGTCGATCCCATTTACAATTGCACCCCAAACCATAAAACACCTAGGAATAAATCTGACCAAAGAGGCAAAGAATCTGTACTCAGAAAACTATACAATACTCGTGAAAGAAATTGAGGAAGACACAAAGAAATGGAAAAATGTTCCATGCTCATGGATTGGAAGAACAAATATTGTGAAAATGTCTATGCTGCCTAGAGCAGTCTACACATTTAATGCAATCCCTATCAAAATACCATCCACTTTTTTCAAAGAAATGGAACAAATAATCCTAAAGTTTGTATGGAACCAGAAAAGACCCCGAATAGCCAGAGGAATGTTGAAAAAGAAAAGCCAGGCTGGTGGCATCACAATTCCGGACTTCAGGCTGTATTACAAATCACAAAGACAGCATGGTACTGGCACAAAAACAGACACATTGATCAATGGAACAAAATAGAGAGCCCAGAAATGGACCCTTAACTCTATAGTCAACTAATCTTTGGCAAAGCAGGAAAGAAGGTCCAATGGAAAAAAGACAGTCTTTTCAGCAAATGGTGTTGGGAAAATTGGACAGCCACATGCAGAAGAATGAAACTGGACCATTTCCTTACACCACACACAAAAATAGACTCAAAATGGATGAAAGACCTAAATGTGAGACAGGAATCCATCAGAATCCTTGAGGAGAACACGGGCAGCAACCTCTTTGACCTCAGCTGCCGCAACTTCTTCCTAGAAACATGGCCAAAGGCCAGGGAAGCAAGGGCAAAAATGAACTATTGGGACTTCATCTAGATAAAAAGCTTTTTTTTTTTTTTTTAATGTTTTAAAGATTTTATTCATTTAAGGGTGCCTGGGTGGCTCAGTTGGTTAGGCGACTGCCTTTGGCTCAGGTCATGATCCTGGAGTCCCTGGATCGAGTCCCGCATCAGGCTCCCTGCTCAGCAGGGAGTCTGCTTCGCCCCTGACCCTCCCCCCTCTCATGTGCTCTCTCTCTCTCTCATTCTCTCTCTCTCAAATAAATAAATAAAATCTTAAAAAAAAAAAAGATTTTATTCATTTGAGAGAGAGAGAGAGCACAAGCAGGGGGAGAGGCAGAGGGAGAAGCAGACTCCCTGCTGAGCTGGGAGCCCGATGCGGGGCTTGATCCCAGGATCTGGAGATCATGACCTGAGCCAAAGGCAGATGCGCAACCATCTGAGCCACCCAGGCGCCCCAAGATAAAAAGCTTTTACATAGCAAAGGAAACAGTCAACAAAACCAGAAGATACTTGCAAATGACATATCAGATAAAGGGCTAGTATCCAAAACCTATAAGGAACTTATCAAACTCAACTCCTAAAGAACAGATACTTCAATCAAGAAATGGGCAGAAGACATGAACAGACATTTCTGCAGAGAAGACATCCAAATGGCCAACAGACACATGAAAAAGTGCTCAACGTCACTCGGCATCAGGGAAATCCAAATCAAAACTTCAATGAGATACCACCTCACACCAGTCAGAAAGGCTAAAATTGACAAGTCAGGAAATGACAGATGTTGGCGAGGGTGCGGAGAAAGGGGAACCCTCCTACACTGTTGGTGGGAATGCAAGCTGGTGCAGCCACTCTGGAAAACAGTATGGAGGTTCCTCAAAAAGTTGAAAATAGAGCTACTCTACGTCCCAGCAATTGCACTACTGGGTATTTACCCCAAAGATACAAATGTAGGGATCCAAAGGGGTACATGCACCCCGATGTTTATAGCAGCACTGTCCACAATAGCCAAACTAGGGATAGAGCCAAGCTGTCCATTGACAGATGAATGGATAAAGAAGATACACACACACACACACACACACACACAAAAACATACAGGGGAATATTACGCAGCCATCAAAAAATGAGATCTTGCCATTTGCACCGACGTGGATGGAACTAGAGGGTATTATGCTAAGCGAAATAAGTCAGTCAGAGAAAGACAAGTATATGATCTCACTGATACGAGGAATTTGAGAACGAAGACAGAGGATCATAGGGGAAGGGAGGGAAAAATGAAACAAGACTAAACCAGAGAGGGAGACAAACCATAAGAGACTCTTAATCTCAGGAAACAAACTGAGGGTTCCCGGAGTAGAGGGGGGTGGGAGGGATGGGGTGGCTGGGTGATGGATATTGGGGAGGGTATGTACTATGGTGAGCGCTGTGAGTTGTGTAGGACTGATGAATTACAGACCTGTATCCCTGAAACAAATAATATATGTTAATAAAAAATTAAAAATAATAGGTGATTTTAATCCAGTTTATCTTTTTTTAAAACACTTAATTTCTGGGGTTTACTTCCAGATATTTTACATATGTCAGCCCAAAGATATAAAAATTTCTCTAAATTGTACAACTGAAATTTCTTTTCCTTCCTTCCTTTTTTTTTTTTTAAATTTTTTCCTTCCTTCCTTTTTTTTTTTTTAAAGTGCACACCGAGTGTGTGGGGGAGGGGTAAGGAGAGAAGAGGAGAGAGAATATTAAGTAGGCTTCACACCCAGCATGGAGCCTGATACAGGGCTCCATCTCACAACCCTGAGATTATGACCTGAGCCAAAATCAAGAGTCGGACACTTAACCAACTGAGCCACCCAGGTGCCCCATAATTTTTTTTATTGTAATATATACATAACATAAAAATGCTTAAAGTGGTCAATTTTAAGTGTGTAGTTCAGTGGCATTAAGTATGTTCACAGTGCCCTGCAACCATCAGCACTGTCCATTTCATCATTCAAACAGAAACTCTGTACCCATTATAATCCCATTAACTCCCTGTCTCTTGCCCACCCCAAATCCCCCTGGGAACCTCTCTTACGAAGTTGCTGATTCTTATAAATGTTCTTATAAAGCATTATACTGTTTTCAAAGTAAATGTATCAGAATGGCATTCCTTTTTAAAACTGAATAATATTCCCTTGTGTGTATCTATACCGCATTCTGTTTATTCATTCATCTGTTGATGGACATTTGGGATGTTTCCACTCTTTGGCTATTGTGAATACTGCTGCTGTGAACATGGCTGTACTTGTATCTGAGTTCCTGTTTCAGTTCTTTTGGGTATGTACTGAAAAGTGGAATTGCTGGATCATATGGAAATTCTTTGTGGAGCTTTTTGGGAACTGCGAACTGTCTTCCATAGTGACTGCCCCATTTTACATTCTCACCATCAATGCGCAAGGGTTCTAATTTCTCCACATTCTCGCCAGTGGTTGTTTCTATTTTTTGGGTAATAGCCATCCTAATGGGTGTGAAATGGTTCCTCATTGTGATTTTCATTTCCCTAAAGCTTAGTGATGTGGAGCGTGTTTTCATGTTGGCCATTTGTGTATCTTTGGAGAAATGTTAATTCAAGTCTTTTTTGCATTTTGAGTTGGGTTTTGTTGTTGAGTTGTAGTTCTTTATTTGATTTTTTTTTAAAAGATTTTTATTTATTCGACAGAGCGACACAGGGAGAGAGGGAACACAAGCAGGGGGAGTGAGAGAGGGAGAAGCAGGCTTCCTGCGGAGCAAGGAGCCCAATGCGGGGCTTGATCCCAGGACCCTGGAATCATGACCTGAGCCGAAGGCAGATGCTTAACAGCTGAGCCACCCAGGTGCCCCAAGTTGTAGTTCTTTATATGTTCTAAATATTCATCCCTTATCAGATATGTGACATAAATATTTTCTCCCATGCTTTGGGTTGTCTTCACTCTGTTGATATAGTGTCTTTTGTAGAGAATTTTCTAATTTTGATAAAGTCCAGTTCAGCTATTTTGTGTGTGTGTGTGTGTGTCTGTGCTTTTGGTTTTATTATCTAAGGAATCATTGCCAAATAAAATACAAAGATTTGCCCTTATGTTTTCTTTTAAGATTTTTATCTTTTGGGGTGCCTGGGTGGCTAAGTCGGTTAAGTGTCTGACTTTGGCTCAGGTCATGATCTCAGGGTCTTGGGATTGAGCCCCACGTCAGGCTGTACCCTCAGGGTTTTGTCTTTTTTTTTTTTTTTTTTAAAGATTTTATTTATTTATTTGACAGAGAGAGAGAGACAGCGAGAGAGGGAACACAAGCAGGGGGCAGTGGGAGAGAGAGAAGCAGGCTTCCCGCTGAGCGGGGAGCCCGATGCGGAGCTCGATCCCAGGATCCTGGGATCATGACCTGAGCCGAAGGCAGACGCTTAACGACTGAGCCACCCAGGCGCCCCAAGGGTTTTGTCTTTATAGCTCTTGGGTTTAGGTCTTTGATCCATTTTGAGTTAATTTTTGTTTGTGGTTTAAAGTACGGGTTCAACTTCATTCTTTTGCAGGTGACTCTGAGTTCTCCATTCTGTATGTCCATTTTTATGCCAGTACCCCACTGTTTTTATTTCTATAGGTAGCTTTGTGGTAAGTTTTGAAGTCAGGCAGTTTAAGTCTTCCAACTTTGTTCTTTTTCGAGAGTGTGAGATTCCATATGAATTTTAAGATTTCTAAAAAAGTTTCTGCAGGGGCACCTGGGTGGCTCAGTCGCTTAAGCATCTGCCTTTGGCTCAGGTCATGATCCTAGGGTCCTGGGATCGAGCCCCGCATCGGGCTCCCTGCTTATTGGGGAGCCTGCTTCTCCCTCTCTCTCTGCTTCTCCCTGCTTCTCCCCCTGCTCATGCTCTCTCAAATAAATAAAATCTTAAAGAAAAAAAAATTTCTGCAGAAAATTTTGATAGGGATTGCCCTGAACTGCTAGATTACTTTCAGCAGTATTGTCATCTTAATATTCAGTGTTAGGTCTTTAACATAATTTTCCGTAATCAAGTTTTTTCTAATTGATATATGATTAATTGTAGTTTATACTATAACTTCTGGGTACTAGGTGTTTGATGACTTTTAGGCTTCTGAAATTAACTGTCATCCCTACTAACTGTGATTCCTGGTCCATAACCACCAAATGGAGGTGGAAAACCTGCAGTCTGCAGACAGCATGTGGCCTGGACTTCTGTTTTATTTGGCTCTCACCAAGTTGGGCTTCATTGTATTTTAAATTCAAATTGAACATCACCATTTCCGGTGCGCCTGGCTGGCTCAGCCGATGGAGCATGCGACTCCTGATCTCTCAGGGTCGTGAGTTTGAGTCTCACATTGGGTGTAGAGATCACTTAAAAATAAAATCTTAAAAAAAAAAAAAAAATCATCACTTCCAAATAATATGGATTTTTATGTTAAAATTCCTTTCCAGTTTTTAAAAAAATTGGAAGATCTGGCAGCAATACCCAAGTAGCAACGGCCTCCTTCAGATGGGAAGGAGACTCTGGGTTCTTGAGGGAGGTTGAATGTGGGTTGCCATTTTTTTTTTTTTTTTTTTTAAGATTTTATTTATTTATTTGAGAGAGAGGATGAGATAGAGCATGAAAGGGGGGAGGGTCAGAGGGAGAAGCAGACTCCCCGCTGAGCAGGGAGCCCGATGCGGGACTCGATCCCGGGACTCCAGGATCATGACCTGAGCCGAAGGCAGTTGCTTAACCAACTGAGCCACCCAGGCGCCCGTGGGTTGCCATTTTTGTCTTATACTCTGCCGCTATCACCTCTCTGTTATCCATAGGCAGAGAATTTTCAACCCTGTTGAAAAGAGGAGAAAGAGAGTTGGATTGAAATGATCTCTTGCAATAAATGTTTATTACTCATGGCAGGTTTCAGGTGACCTGAAAACCACCTTTCATAACAGAATCTTCTTTGGTGGTCTGGTTGGACTCTGCCCTGCCCCCACTCCCTTTGGAAGATGATTTCTGCTTAATGCTATATAAATGTTTTTCCTTATAGCAGCTCTTTTTTTTTTTTTAAAGGTAATTGTCTACACACAGTGTGGGGATCAAAGTCATGACCCTGAGATAAGAGTTGCAAGCTGTACTGACTAGGCAAGCCAGGCACCTCTTTTTAAAGCAACTCTTAAGATAAATGAGGCTTGATTAGATTCCTCAGAATCGACATTAATAAAATATCCTGCTGAGCTATCATTATGAAAGATTAATTTTGTGAATTGATACAAGTCATTGAGACTGAAGATTGGTTAGTGTTGTTTTTAAACAAGGGAAATAGTAATCAGGAGAGATTAAAATCAGTAAAATGTTTTAAGTATTGATTTTAAAAGATTAGATGCAAAACCTGATAAGCTCCTAGCCAAGCTGAGCCATTACATGTGGTTTTATGTATGTATATGTAGTGAGTGAAGAAGTTGAACTTGTCACAGAATAATGGAAGTGAAGGCATATTGTAGATATACTGGATGGATGGATTTTATTAAAATATCCATATGGTAATCTGATATTACGAGAGCAGGATTTACATCTGTCTCCAAGAAGCTAAAGGAAATAGAACATAAACTTCAAGTCCCATTTGAGGTAATGATGGTTGCTTCTGTACACATTATTATTTTTATTTTTATTAAAGATTTTATTTAGGGGCGCCTGGGTGGGTCAGTCGTTAAGTGTCTGCCTTCGGCTCAGGTCATGATCCCAGAGTCCTGGGATCGAGCCCCGCATTGGACTCCCTGCTCTGCAGGAAGCTTGCTTCTCCCTCTCCCACTCCCCCTGCTTGTGTTCCCTCTCTCACTGTGTCTCTCTCTGTCAAATAAATAAATAAAATCTTAAAAAAAAAAAGATTTTATTTATTTGAGAGCGAGAACAAGTGAGGGAGCGGGGCGGGGAGCGGTGTAGAGGGAGAGGGAAAGAATCCCAAGCAGACTGCACGCTGAACATGGAGCCTGATTCAGGGCTCGATCTTATGACCCCAACATCATGACTTGAGCCGAAACCAAGTCAGATGCTCAACCAACTGAGCCACCCAGGCGCCCCTTACTAAGAAGAGATAGTATTATAGGTATAGTATTTTTAGCATTCTTCTTACTTGGTGATTTGTGAAGATATATTTCTTTTTCTTTTTTTAATTTTATTATGTTAATCACCATACATTACATCATTAGTTTTTGATGTAGTGTTCCATGATTCATTGTTTGCGTATAACAGCCAGTGTTCCATTCAATACGTGCCCTCTTTAATACCCATCACTAGGCTAACCCATCCCCCCACCCCCTGTGAAGATATATTTCTTTTGGATATCACATCATTGCCATATCCAGTATTTGGGATGTTTGGGGGTTTAAGGGGAGCAAATGTTTGGAAGAAAGCAAAGAGACAAGTGATCAGAAGGCCAGTAAGGTTACATTATTTTATACCATCATAGGTTGAGTTCATTGTTGGCCAAGTAAAATATCATGTTAAATATTACTGAGATTAACACAGGGCTTTTGTGATGTGATATAGGCAACTATTAGTCTTACATACTTTTGGAAATGTTTGAAACCAGTTTTTTTCATAGGGCCAAAAAAGTCACTTTAACCTAATATGAACACTTGCTTACATCCTGCTATTAAGTATTAGAGATGAGTTGCAAAAATTCTTTCATTGAGCTACTTAATAGCTGTTCCCAAGAGACAAGGAGAGTCATTCTAAGCATGCCAATCTGGATTGCTCAAATTTGGCTGAGGTACTAAGATACCAGATAGTACTATACATAAATAGCTGCTTGACCTGCTAGTCTTTGAAAGGTTTACTGTGAACTGATTCTGATGACTTTGTAAGACTGTTCAGAAGAAAAATGAGAGATTTTTGTAGACCAAGTGTGTGTGCTGAAAATTACCTCTGTGCCTAAATGCTGAGGAGACTTCGCGACTCTGGGTATGTGGTGGTAAGGGCACTGTGTTGGTAGGAATAATTTTCTTGCAGTGTTTGGGTTGACATCATTTAGAGGCTAATTTACCACTAAGGACATATAAACACTTGTAGTAGGGCTGGTGTTTTATAAACTGGTATGGTTGGTGGTGCTCTCAAAGCATATTCAATTTTCATTGGGTAAATTTTTAAGAACTGTTGAGTTTGTGTATACGTACATATATATGTGTGTGTATACATGACACACATACACATATATGGTTGTGGATTGTAGTGATATATTAAAGAATAAAGGCTTTTTACTATTTGGTGAGACTTTTTTTACTATTTGGGAATATATAAAATCAGTTTAGCAAGGTGGTTGTTAGTTTTTCATCCAAAATACAATGGTTTGAAATTTGCTGATGGTTGCCAAGCTGTCATCTGCCTTTTATTGATTTGCTTTTATGATGTGTTTGAATTCAATTTAAAATGGCAGGTTATTATAAAGAGTGAGTGAGTACGCTTGGTCTGGGCAATGTCTGTAAATCATCAAAGGAAAGAGGTTTTTAGCCCAAGGAAAGGATGGTTTGATTGCTTCAGGAAAAAAAAATGATTAGGTGGATTTTTTATTTATTTATTTTTTTAATTTTTATTTTTTTAAAGATTTTATTTATTTGGGAGAGAGAGAATGAGAGACAGCATGAGAGGGAGGAGGGTCAGAGGGAGAAGCAGACTCCCCGCTGAGCAGGGAGCCCGATGTGGGACTTGATCCCAGGACTCCAGGATCATGACCTGAGCCGAAGGCAGTCACTTAACCAACTGAGCCACCCAGGCGCCCTAGGTGGATTTTTAAGAAAATCAGCATTTGGGGCACCTGGGTGGTTCAGTCATTAAGCAGCTGCCTGCGGCTCAGGTCATGGTCCCAGGGTCCTGGGATCGAGCCCCACATTGGGCTCCCTGCTCAGTGGGGAGACTGCTTCTCCCTCCCTCCCTCACTCCCCCTGCTTGTGTTCCCTCTCTCGCTGTCTCTCTCTCTCTGTCAAATAAATAAATAAAATCTTAAAAAAAAAAAAAAGGAAAAAAAAAATCAGCACTTGGGAAGGCTACAAGCGGTATGGAAATGCCACAGAGTTCTCCAGAAAAGTTAGTTGAATTTGGAAGTAAGGAATCCCTAAATATGTATCTTTGGAAAAATGCCTGACTCCTTCCTTGACGTGATTGACGCATTCTTGCGTAATGAATCAGCAATGAGAATCATCCAGGTGTGTAAACTTGAGGGAAATACTAAGGTTTTTAGAGTCACAAAGGGTACTCAAGCTTGTTCCAGGGAAATTTTCCAGGAAAAGATGTCATCTCTCTGTACTTCCTTAGATTTAAGTATTTTAAGAAGCCTCAGCCACTCTAGCCCATGAAGGACACACTCCAAAAGAACTTTTATGATCGAAATACTTAAGTTTATAACAGTATTTGTGTCTGCTCTTTTTTCTCTTATTTTCATATTTGTTCAGGAATAGACTCCCAGTTTATAATATTAAACCTATAGATCCCAGGGGTACCATCACTGCACCTTTTATTTGGGCTTAACTTTTAACTGTCATTTAGGAACCAGTCAGACAGAAGTTGGGGACCTCCTGTATGACAGAGTTTAAGAAGCTTTCCTTCTTTATTAGGATTATTTTGTTTACAGAATTGTCTCCCCGACCAAGCCAAGCCTCCGTGCATGTGAGGACTTGTTTGTTTTATTGTCTTTAGAGCCTGCTCTTGTAAGGTCCTTAAAATGTTTATTGACTTAAATATAATTGAATCAGCAATACCTATGGGATATGAACATCATATCATATATGCTCTGTTCTGGTTATTTTTATTGTCTTTGGACGGCCCTTGGATTGTGTTCTGTGGTTGTCAGAAGCCTGGAAGAAGAGGGATTTGTTTGTTTATGTCTCAGTGACGGTTTCTTTCATATTTGTGGATCTAAGAAGTTTGGGGGATGGAGGAGAGTGTCCACCTCCGTTTCCCCCCCCCCCCCCAGCAATTGGATAAAATAAGAACTTCGGCTCTTGGCACTTAACCCACTTACATAACCTATACTGAATCCTCTATGCCCCCCTCCCCTGCTTTTAATACTGAATCTCTTATAAGGAGAAATGTCTCAAGAAATGTCTTTTTCCTGTTTAATTTCTGTTCATTATTTTACTTGGAACCACTTGTCTCTTTTGAACTAGCGTAGCCTCTTCAGGGAAGCTTTGTGGCTCTTAACCCATTTAATTCTTGGCAGCCTGAAGATTTCTCAGGGAACCATCTGGGTACCTACCCCTTCTTCCAATCACCGGAAACTCTTGCTAGCCTTAGTATTTTTTTTTTTTTTTAAGATTTTATTTATTTTCTGACAGACCGCGAGAGAGGGACCACAAGCAGGGGGAGTGGGAGAGGGAGAAGCAGGCTTCCCGCGGAGCAGGGAGCCCGATGCGGGGCTCGATCCCAGGACCCTGGGATCATGACCTGAGCTGAAGGCAGACACTTAACGACTGAGCTACCCAGGCGCCCCTAGCCTTAGTCTTCTTGATGAAAGAAAGGAAAATGCATTTATATGGAATGTAAAGGTGAATGAAAAAAGGCATTCAGGTCATACCTTCTAGCACAATGTTAACTGAACATTGAGCACAGTGCTCAATGCCAGCCACATATATATAGTTAAAATTTTTCTAGTTGACATTTTTTTAAAAACCAAAAAATAGATGGGGGATCCAGGCTGGCTCATTTCATAGAGCATGTGACTCTTGATCTCAGGGTTGTGAATTCAAGCCCCATGTTGAATGTGGAGCCTACTTAAAAAAAAGGTAGATGAAATTAGTTTAACCATTATATTTTATTTAACCCAATGTATCATTTCAATATATGTAATCATGTTATAAAATCAACATGTAATAAAATTGAGGTATTTTGCATATTAAAAATTTACATACTAAGTCTTTGAAGTTCTGCATATATTTTACATTTATAGCCACATCTCAACTTGGATGGCAATCTTCATCTGAAATACTTGATTTTTATTTAGATTTCATGAAATTTACAGTTGGCAAAGTAGACATTCTCAAGTTGTTCCAAACACAAACGTTTTGTAATAACTGAATGGAGTTTAAAAAAAATCGTGTTCCTTTGATATTTGTGTCTATGTTGATAAAGCTGGTTCATGTTCTTTATTTTTAAAAAAATATTTATTTGGGAAAAAGAGGTGCGCGTGAGCAGCGGGGGTGGGGGAGCAGAAGGAGAGGGACAAAAGGACTCCCTGCTGAGTGTGGAGCCCAACTCGGGGCTCAATCCCATGACCCTGAGATCATGACCTGAGCTGAAATCAAGAGTTGGATGCTTAACTGACTGAGCCACCCAGGTGCCCTTAGAATCAATTTCACCTTGAAACAAAAGTCTGTAAATTCAGAACTATCATTTAAGTAAATCTGCTAACTCTTGTATCAGCTCAGTACTATTAATATCAATTTAAAGGAGCATTGCAAAAGTTGAAAAGCCTATATGTAATCATTATCAACCAACATTCTTCAGATTTTTCTTGTAGTTTTTGTAGCCAGTTCACATCACACTATGCTTTTAATTAAAGTCTTCTGCATATTCATGTTACAAAATGAGTAAATTATTAATTTATATTCTAAAAAGTTTTATTTTTTTTTGTACCTTTGTAGCCAAGGCACAAACTTTCCTTTGAATGTTGTATTCATATGCAATGTGACAGTGATGTGATTGTATTACGTTTGCTAGGGCCACTGTAACAAAATACCACAGACTGGGTGGTTTAAATGAATAAATTTAATTTCTCGCATTTCTAGAGGCTGGAAGTTCAAGATCAAGGTGTCAGCAGGGTTGATTTCTGCCTTCTCTCTGTGTCCTCACATGGGCTTTCCTCTGTGTACAGGAGGGAGAGAGATTGATTCTGGTGTATCTTCCTCTTTTTTTTTTTTTTTTTTTTTTAAGATTTTATTTATGTGAGAGAGCGCACATGAGCAGGAGGGAGAGGGAGAAGCAGACTCCCCGCTGAGCAGGGAACCTGATGTGGTGCTCAATCCCAGGACCCTGTGAGATCATGACCTGAGCTGAAGGCAGATGCTTAACCAACTGAGCCACCCAAGCACCCCAAGAAAAATGTATTGACTTCTTTTTTTTAAAGATTTATTTATTTTAGAGGGGGGAAGGGGCAGAGGGAGAGGGGATCTCCAGCAGACTCCCCACTGAGCACGGAGCCCACATGGGGCTCTGTCTTACAACCCTGAGATTATGACCTGAGTGGAAATCAAGAGTCGGATGCTTAGTCAACTGAGCCACCCAGGTGCCCCTTAACTTATTTCTCAATTCCATGACTCTCGCAAGTACTTCACCATGAAGCAACCAAGAGAGAAACTTCTGTGTGGTACAATAGATTTCTATGGTTATTGCTCCTCCCACTTCCAACTATTGTAAACATTGTCCTGCCTCGAGGTCTTGCAGTGTGCAGAATGAGATCAACACAGTTGTAGTATTTCTGTAGTGGGGGTGACCTGGCACACCCAACTTGGAGATCCCTAGTCTATACTCCTAGGCTGTTTCCTCACCTCTCATTTGTCACCTGGGTTCATGTGACCTTGTTTCTAGCACTGCCACCACATTGAAGTGACTGGTGATTTCATGACCACCGAAATTTCCTGAGAACATTTGAATCTGCTGCTTCATCTCTCTTGATAAGGCTTCTCTGACATACTTTCCTGGTCCTTCCACCTCAGTCACTGACCTTCCTTCTGTGCATGCCCATTAAATGTTGATATTTCTTATGGTTCTGTCCTTCTCCTTTTTATTTTTTAAAAGATTTTGTTTATTTGAGAGAGAGAGAGAAGCACGAGCAGCAGGTAGGGGCAGAAGGAAAGGGAGAGGGAGAAGCCGACTCCCCACTGAGCAGGGAGCCTGACGCGGGGCTCGATCCCAAGACCCTGAGATCATGTCCTGAGCTGAAGGCTGATGCTTAAACTGACTCAGCCACCCAGGTGCCCCTTCTCCTTTTTAAATGCAGTCGCCTCAGATGATCCTATCTATTCTCTGGGCTTAAAATTCTTTCAACCTGTTATTAAATTGCAAATTCATGATTCCAGCCCACATTATCCTCCAATCCCCTCCTTCCTACCCTTTTCAGTTCCTTTGGTTATTAGCTCCACTGCTCTCTAGTTGCCAGAATTAGAAAGTTGGCATCATTTTGACACTTCTTTCGTATCTCTTGTTCAAATCCTGTCCACATTTCTCCAGTCCCTTTCCTGCCCACGCTGCTCGGGTGTTTGTTCATCAGCCTTTCTTCTGGGTGAATGCAGCGGCTTCCTACCTGACTTCCTGTCTCTACCTCATCTTCCCAGGTCATACCCTTCCACCTTCTCAAGTATGCCTAGCAAGTCCCACTCGAGCTGGAAGAGAGCCCAAGCCCAGTTTTTCTGGAGGAGAGGGTCTGAAGGCTTGGCCCTTCGCCCTCCCCCCCCACCCCCCGCCTCCCCGGCTGTTCTGTCCTGTGCCCTGCCCTATACCTGTCTCCGCTATAGCTCTTCTCCGAGTACACTGCACTCCGTCTCCACTTCCTCACCTCT
This sequence comes from Halichoerus grypus, assembly GCF_964656455.1. Classification (NCBI taxonomy): domain Eukaryota; kingdom Metazoa; phylum Chordata; class Mammalia; order Carnivora; family Phocidae; genus Halichoerus; species Halichoerus grypus. Next base: position 86,788,115 of record NC_135722.1, on the reverse strand, counting down.
CATTCATAATGCATGTGTTATAGTGTAGTTCTGGGTTTCTCTGTGCCTGGCTCTTGTCTCTAAGACTATTAGCTCCCCAAATACAGATCCTGAGTCTACCAGTTTGCCCAATGTATTCATTTTCTAGGGCTGCTGTAACAACGTACCACAAACTGAGTGGCTGAAGGAAGGGAAATGTATTGTCGGACTGGTCTGGAGGCTATAAGTCCAAGCCCAGGTTGTCCGGAGGGTAGGGCGGTGCTCCCTCGGAAAGTGCTATTGGAAGGGTCTGTTCCGGGCCTCCCTCCTAGCTTCTGGCGGTCCCTTGGCTTTTGGCAGCACGGCTCCAGTCTTTACATGGCCTTCTCCCCGTGTGTGTGTGTGTGTGTGTGTGTGTGTCTCTCGTAAGGGCAGCAGTCCTATTGGATTAGGGGCCCACCATGCTCCAGTATGACCTCACCTTAATTGCATCTGCAGTGACCTGACTTCCAGATAACATCACGTGTGGAGGTAGTGGGGGTTCGGGCTTCAAATATGAGTTTTGTTGGGGATACGGTTCAACCAATAATATGTTGACTGTAGCATAATTGTAAAGTGATCCAATGACATAATCTTCTTTTAAAAATTTTATTTATTTATTTGTCAGAGAGAGAGCACAAGCAGAGGGAGTGGCAGGCAGAGGGAGAAGCAGGCTCCCTGCTGAGCAAGGAGCCTGATGCTGGACTTGATCCCAGCACCCTGGGATCATGGGCAGACATTTAACCGACTGAGCCACTCAGTCGTCCCCAATGAAATAATCTTTGAATAAAGGATCAGACTTTTATTTTCTTAATGGGCATTATATTTAAATAATAAAAAATAAAAGCTTATGATTTTGTTCATACTTTCCTATCTCTAGTTTTCCTATATATTCGTATTTAGCGGCTTTTGAATTGTTGCACCTTAAAAGATGCAGGTGGATGATTCTAGTTGTTCTTTTTTTTTTTTTTTTTTTAAGATTTTATTTATTTGACAGAGAGAGACACAGCGAGAGAGGGAACATAAGCAGGGAGAGTGGGAGAGAGAGAAGCATGCTTCCCGCTGAGCAGGGAGCCCGATGCGGGGCTCAGTCCTAGGACCCTGGGATCATGACCCGAGCTGAAGGCAGACACTTAACGGCTGAGCCACCCAGGCGCCCCTGATTCTAGTTGTTCTGACTCTGTCCTGATGAGAGAGAGAATGTGGCTTAGCTTTCGATACATTTAATATATGAATAAGCCAACAAGGACAAAGAACTGGAGAGGAGAGACGTCCACAGAATCCTGAAGATGGAAAGCAGATGGATCCTGATTAGCAGAGTTATTAGCAGGCCAGAAGGAACTGAAATGTAAATGCTGGCGGAGAAGCCAACTAAAAGCAAACTGATTTGCAGAGCAGGACTTGACTGAGGAACGGGAAGTGTCAGGGCTTCTGAGTGGGTGAGGGAAGGGGTTGAAACTTAGTGTGAGGAATCAGCCCAGGAATACCCCTCTCACTGCCCCCCTCCCACCCCTGGGAAAAGACTTCTCCCGATTTACCTGGGGACAGCAGGCCCAGCAGAAAATGAGAGGCTGAGAGGTGGCAGGCTCCTTAACTGGGTCACCAGTCCCCTGACAGCCTGACTGGTGGGCCCCAGGTGGGGAACTTGTTGCCTTCTCTGGATAGGTCACTCATTGAGTGGTCCTTTCCAGGTACAGAAAACTTCTAGCCAGGGGCACCTGGGTGGCTCAGTCTGTTAAGCATCTGCCTTTGGCATGTGTCATGGTCCCAGGGTCCTGGGATCGAACTCCCCACTCAGTGGGGAGCCTGCTTGTCCCTCTCCCTCTGCCCCACCCCCCGCCTGTGCTCTTGCTCTCTCTCTCAAATAAAATTAAAAAAAAAACAAAAACAAAAACAAACTTTTAACCAGCTTTTTAGTGCCCCCTTCTTAAATATTAAATTGGATGGCTTAGGAACACCAAAGATTTCAGGAATGCCATGAACATGATCAAGAACAAAAACAGATGAGGGGGGAAAAAAGCAACTTGAAGACAAGGCAGGGAACAAATAAGTTTAGATAAGTTCTTGATATTTACTTCAAAGAGGGGAGGGTATTCCATCTGTTGGACATAATAGTCTGTAGTAAAATAAGGCAGGGAACAAGGAAGAGTTCTTGAAGATGAGAAACATGACACCAGGAATTTAAAAATATAGTAGAAATCTTGGGCGCCTGGGTGGCTCAGTTGGTTAAGCGACTGCCTTCGGCTCAGGTCATGATCCTGGAGTCCCTGGATCGAGTCCCGCATCGGGCTCCCTGCTCGGCAGGGAGTCTGCTTCTCCCTCTGACCCTCCCTCCTCTCATGTGCTCTCTCTCATTCTCTCTCTCTCAAATAAATAAATAAAATCTTAAAAAAAAAAAAAAAATATAGTAGAAATCTTTCAGAGAGAACACTAAGAACCTAGAAAGGAAAATTAAGAAAAGCAGGGGATTACTGTAGAAGGTCCGAGAAGCACGGAATAAGAATTTCAGGAAGAGAACAGAGGAGATATGTAGGACTGAGTGTGTCGGGGACAGAACCCCACACCGAGGCACATTATGTTGAAATGTCAGAATAGCAGAGATTGGGAAGAATCTTAGAAAACTTACTTTCATATAGAAAGAAAGAGACCTGCACAAAAGATTCCGAGTCAAATTTCCTTTAGATTTATCAGCTGCAGTGCCGGAAGCTGGAAGATAGTAGCACCAGGCCTTAAATGCTGAGGGAAAATTGTGTCTAGCTTACAATTTAGTTCTCGTCCAAATTAGTGATAAAGTGTGTGCATAAAATAAAAACTTGTCTTGAGACCCATCATGTTTGAAACTTCCTGTTCACACAGCCTTTCTTGGGAAGCTGTCAGAAGGTGTGAGCCCCTAAACTAGGCAGTAAGTCAACATAGAGGAAGGATGGAGTCAGGGAACAGGAGGAGGGGGGAAGGCAGGAATGGCAGCTGTGCGCAGGTCTAGAGAATAATCAGTGTAGATGCAGTAGGAAAATGACAGGCCTGACGGAGGCCTGTCTTCAAGAAAAAAGGAATTGAAACCATTGGATCACCTCTTGCGTCAGACTGCACCAAGGGAGCTTTGCGCACCTTTTCTGACATCTCAGAGCCTGCTTTGATCAGTACATGTAAAACCAAGCAGGTGAAAGAAAAGGTGCAGTTGCTATCTCTAAGGGGGAAGATAGATGCCAAAGAAAGGAACTGTAATCAGAGTACGTTTTTATGGTATAATAATGTAAATAGTATTGATTTGACCAACAGGGCAAGGGGAAGTGAGTGCGTGAACATTGGGTGTGGTGGTTTCTGAGTGAAACCTTTTTTTTTTTTTTTTTTTTTTTTTTGAGAGAGAGCGAGCGAAAGGAGGAGGGGCAGAGGGAGAGAGAGAATCTCAAGCAGACTCTGCACCAAGCACAGCGCCGGACGCAGGGCTTGATCCCACGGCCCTGAAATCATGACCTGAGCCAAAATCAAGAGTCTGATGCTTAACTGACTGAGCCACCCAGGCGCCCCTGAGTGAAACCCCTTTTTACTAGGGAGTTACTAGATAGTGTCTGGACTGAAAAGGGTACAAAGATAAAGCATGCTGTTCAACAAGGTGGAGGTAAATAGTGGAGGAAAGACAGAAAGTGCTGCCTCTCAGGAGCGAGGGCCCGTTGAGGTAGAGGACTGCTCTTCTAGTACAAGCCTGTGTTATGTGGCTTTTCAGGCTGTGTACATGGGTGCGCTCAGCAACAATTTTTAAAAACTGAAACTTTTTGGGGCACCTGGCTGGCTCAGTCGGTAGAGCATGTGACTCCTGATCTCAGGGTCATGAGTTCAAGCCCCCACCGTTGGGCACAGAGCTTACTTTAAAGAAAAAATTGAAACTTGTTATACTGTGTAAGTTTCTTTTTTTCATTTAATTTATCATTATAGATCTACTTCGTTGAAACTTGTACAGGGTTAATCATTTGAGAAATTGTTGAGTGATGGGCCGCCTGGGTGGCTCAGTTGGTTAAGCGTCCGACTCTTGGTTTCGGCTCAGGTCATAATCTCAGGGTCGTGAGATCGAGCCCTGCATCAGGCTCCTCTGCTGATCCAGGAGTCTGCTTGAGATTCTCTCTCTCTCTCACCCTCTGCCCCTCCCCCACTCGCATGTGCTCTCTTTTTCTAAGTAAATTAAATCTTAAAAAAGGGGGGGTGCCTGGGTGGCTCAGTTATTAAGCATCTACCTTCGGCTCAGGTCATGGTCCCAGGGTCCTGGGATGGAGCCCTCCATCGGGCTCCCTGCTCAGCAGGGAGTCTGCTTCTCCCTCTCCCACTCCCCCTGCGTGTGTTCCCTCTCTCACTGTGTCTCTCTCTGTCAAATAAATAAATAAAATCTTAAAAAAAAAATTGCTGAGTGATATCTGCTAATTAGTATTAGTTTAAATGTCTTGGAAAAAACCAAAAGTGCAGGCTTTCGAGTCAGTCGCTTACTTGGCTGTGAATGACTACTTACTGTTATTCTAGGTGCCGTGTCCAGATACGGTTCCTCTCCCCTAGAGGAACTCACATTCTAGCAGAAGGGAGGTGGACCATGCAGGTGAATTGGCAAGGGAGTTTAGATTGCTTGAGGGGAAAAGAAAACAACCAGTCGGTTGGGGACTGTCCTCAGGAAGGGTCTGCAGAGGATGCACATTTGAGAGGAGTCTTGACAGTTGAGACTGTGCCTGCTCTGGGAAGAACAGGGGAAGGGAGTGCTAGGTGGAGAGCCTTGAGGCAAGAAAGACCCTGGCTTGTGTACAGACCCAAGGACGGGAAGGGTGGTGCTGAGCCCGGGGCTGGGTGATGGAGTGAGAGGGGGTGTTGTGTGAAAGAGTTTGAATCTCTCGCCACAGAGGAGTGATTGATGTGTTCTGACTTGCGATGATTCAGAATGTTGGGGGAAAATGGATCAGGGAGGGCAAGAGTGGACACGGCTCCCCAGAGGCCCACTTGACAAGTAGCACAAAGTGCGGGTGTACTTCCATGGTGGGGGTGCGTTCGTGTTCATGTGCGTTCACTCCCACACTTACATCCTTTTTATTCATTCTTTTTACTTGCACGGAGTGTTTCCCTTTCTCCTTGATGCATTTATTTAGTAGTTCCAGTGGCTTGAACCCAGGAAGGTTAATTAATGGTTGAGGCAGCAAGCAGTAAACATACCAACCAGCAGCTCATACTAGCTTTATTACTTTATTTTTTTAAATTGCTGATAATTATAATAATGCACATGGGCACGGGTCCCAGACAGGAAGAATCATTGTCTGCAAGCAGATCTGGTGTGAGCTGATAATCCAGTCTGTATTTACTTTTAAATTTAAATGCTACATAAATCATAGGAAAGATACCTTTTTGACTTGCTTTGAACTTGGGGGGAAGGTGGAGCTCTTTTGTATTTTTGTTATTTTCACAGTTTTAGTGGACATTAGAAGGTAAAGTAATTTGCTTCATCATGATTGGTTATCTGAATATGGCTTGCACCTAGTAAACATAGTAAAATGGTTAGCAGAACAGCACATAGAAAGTGCCATTTGTAATTTGAAATGTCATTTCCTCCCTCTCTGCCCTGTAAAAGTCATTTTGGCAAATTGTCTTATTTTCTAGTTATAAACAGATACGGTTACTCACCTAAGAGTTTCTGCCCTTTCTTGACTTTCAACGTTACAGAACCTCAGAAATAAAGAACGAAGCCTTTGGTTTTCATGGAAAAGTAAAAAATTAAGAAATTTTTAGATAAGGCCATTAATTCTTAATAATACAGACTATCAACTTACTATTGCTATCATTATATAAAAAAAATTTTAAAACAAAAGATAAAAAGATAATCATAGAATTCAGAGCACTCTTTCCTCAAGACAGCAGTTCCATATCCTTAGACATTCAGGTGCGTACACACACACGTGCACACCAGACCCTTCTTATTTTTCTCATTTTTCAGGCCATTGAATACTTGTCATGGACCTTATTAGCCCCCTAATGAGTGTTAGGGAACCTCCACTTTAAAATGCCAATAAAAGCCATCTTATATATATGAAAACGTGAATGTTTTCAGTTGCATGGATTTGTTTTTGTTTTTAAAGATTTTAATTTATTTGAGAGAGCAAGAGAACACGAGCAGGGGGAAGGGGCAGAAGGACAAGCAGACTCCCTGCTGAGCCGGCAGCCCATTGCGGGGTTCAATCCCAGGACCCCAAGATCATGACCTGAGCTCTTATCTTTTCTTGGATATAGTAAAGGAAAGGAGACCTAGCAGAATCAATTTCAGATCTCTGACATTAGCTATTCATGTTTGTGGTTGTAACATCTGGAAGTCAGCATTTTAGCCAAAGCTGACATGTGGTAATTTCCCAACTTAACCTTGGTAAAATCACTGAGTTGAGTATATATTTTAGTGAAATAGAAATAGAATATTTTTAAAGGAGGTGTAATTTATTACATTAAGTACATGAGATAATTGAAAAATGCTAAAATAATGCCTAATTTTTAATGATTATGACTTAATGCATTTGAAATAAACAATATTATAAAAGCATTTGATTAGCCAGAAGTAAGAAGCATGCTTATAATTTCTGAGAATATTGCCAGCTTTGTGCTTGGATATCCCACAGAACACTCCCCTACCCTGCAGTCATTTGTATTATTTCTTTGGTTTGGTTCTTTTTTGGTATTATTTCTATCATCTGTGAATTAGTAGGAATGATTTAGAATGAACAGTAATTATTAATATTTAATCAGTAATACTTTGGGTGTTTGTTACTTAAAATCATTTCCCTCTTTAAAGGTTTAAGAAACATATCCCTCATACATTCCCCCTAACCCTGCACACACTATTTGTTTAGCACCCTCAATAAAAACCAAGTAATACTGGCCAGTGAGTTCAAAGGTTAAGCCCAAGTTCACACCATTTAGATCATGTTATATTAATACTCAAGCCTCCTGGCTTTCTGGCCTCTGCAGTTAGCATGCCTTCAACGTATGACAGGATTACTGCCTGGCTTTGGAATCCTGCAGATTCCTACTCCGTGAGGAAGCTGTCTTTGTTTCCAAGCCATGTTCCTTAGGCATGGGGAGTGTCAGGAAAGTAGAATTCTCTCTGTTGTAGTGTGAACTGTGAACCAAAGTCCAAAGTTAATATTGTGGATGTCGTTTATTATAATACCTAAAATTTGGGTAGCACCATATTTATGTTGCCCAGAAGCAAAAACTAATACTGAGAGAAGTTATTCCATGACGTTGCATAGCTAGTAAGTTGAGGGGAATATCCTTCTCTCAAGAATACAAATCTAGAGAAATAACTTACACAGTGCTCTTTCGATCCCAGCAGTGTCTCAGTAGTAACTGCAGATTCATCTTGACCTAGCTTCCGTGCCAGCCGGAAGCTGGACCAGGGCCAGGAAGCCAGCAACTCCCGGTGATTTTCTTCTAAATGGGAGGGTGGTATTAAATTGTTCATGTAAACCTGAATTCCCACAGAAGAAAATGTGGAGCATTAATGCAGCCTACTTGAGGTATGTCCAGATTTAATAGGTAAAGAAGGCATGTGCAGTCTTTGAAGCCCATTTCATGCCATCCTGGATTTGGGGAGGATGCCTAGGCCCATGGGGACTTCACGGGTTCTTCCCTGCACACTCGTAATTTAGGCCCCAGTGCTGTAATTGTAGCCGGAGAGAGCTTGAATGTTGAGGAGCCAGCCCGACTATAATGAGGTTAACATATGAGGTCTTGCTCTGTGGCAGGTATTGGGCTTAGTGCTTCTGGGCAGCGTCTTACTGTAATCCCCACGACAGGCCTGAGAGGTGTAGGTATGTCAGGAGCCCCGTTTTACAAATCAAGAAATTTAAAGCCTGATAACAATGGCCACCAACATTTGAAGAACTCTTTTCTAAAGAACAAGCACTGTTTCTAGCACGTTGCATATGATAACTCACTTAAACCTCAAGACAACACTGTGGTGAGCAGTTACTATTGTCAGCATCTTACAGATGGAGAAACCGAGGGCCAGAGAGGTTAGGTGACCTGCCAAAGGCAGCACAGCTAGTCAGTGATGGGGCTGGAACTCTGTCAGGGTCTGCCCTCCCTTTAAAGCCCTTGCCCTTGGCCACCACCTCAGACACTTCCTCTGAGGTCAGGAGTGGAATGAGCAGAGGACGAATGGTTGGTCAAGGCATGTCTCCATACCTGCCGAAATCCATTTCTCAGAGTTCCTATTATGGGCAAGTGGAAGGAAACACAGGAGCCAGTCCAGAACCCGTCCACTTGAGAATTTGAGACCCATAAACACTATTCTTCTTCTTCTTTTTTTTTTTTTTAACATAAAAGTGTTTTATGTATTTATGTATTTTTCAATAACTTTATAGAAGACTCTTCACTCTCATCTCGGGGACATATAACAGACCTCTCTTAAATCTTGGGGCTTAGATCCTTACCAACCAGTGTAATCCAGATGAACAAATCACTGTGTTCCTATAAAACCTTGGAGACCATCTAAACCATTTTTAATCTTGGAAATGATACCTCCTTTATACTTTAATATTTAGAGCTCTAATAAAGCAGAGATTATTTGTATAAATTACTGCCTATGAAAATAATACCTAAGAGCTGGCGTATGTCACTGGAAGAATAATGGCTTTTTGCATTCAGAGTTTTCGCCCTAAACCTAATTCGCCAGTTTCTAATTGAATTAAGTTCAAATGTTAAAACAAACAAATAAAAACACGGCTAAGGATTTTCAGTTGCTGTAATGCAAACTGTCACTTTTAAGGACAGGTTTTCTCAGTTTGCTGCTAAAGCTGGAAAATGCTTAACAGGAATCCTATTTTATTAAATAGTGGGTTGAAATGTTTGAAGCTTGTTTTAAATTGAAAGCTTCACTTCTTTACTGCTGATGGAGATATGCTAAAGGGTCCAAACTCCAGTGATCCTTTTGACAGTCACAGGAGTGGACTTTCATCTATATTAGGCTCTCGGCAGAATCGTAATAGTGTTCTCACTGGAGGATGTATGCTCATGTGTTTAGAATAAATAGTGTGTTTTTCAGGTATTGGCCTACTCTGATTATAACTTAATAGTGGCCCGACCTGAACATGTGTCTTCTCTTTGTGACAGATTGGAAAAAAACTCTAAAGTTAGTTCAAAATAAAGTGGTTTGGGTTTTTTAAATCGTATTCATCACCCACCTGAATTTTGACCATGGCTGCACGGCTGCACGGTTTCAAAGTTGCAAAAATTCTCCAGAGTTCCCCTGTGCCCTTTCCGGGCTTCCCCTAATCTCCACATCTGACACAGCCGCGGTGCAATTGTCAAAACTGGGAAATTAACACTAGTACACAATTATTAACTGACTCAGACCCTATCCACATAATTACTCCAGTTTTCTCACTGATGTCGTTTTCCTGTCCCAGCATCCTGTCTTGGCTCCGGTGTTGCATTTACTTGTCATTTCTCCTTGGTCTTCTGAAATGGGGGAGCCCCTCCGTCTTTCTCATTGGTTCTCTTACGCAGCTTACTGCTGGTGAGGGAAGTGATAGTATGTCCACTGTGCAGTAATTTTTCTTCCCTTTTGTAGTCCATAACTACCTTGGAGAGATACCTTGAAATGATGGCTTTTTAAAACTTTGCTCAATTAAGTAAATCTCAAGTACAGGTTGGTGAACGCAGATTTAAGTCATTTTAACCTATGAATCATGACATGCCAGGCAGAACTTGAACAAACAGGAGTAATTATATAGGATCTTGGCACCCATTAATAGACTGTCCTTTTCTGACCTTTTCTTTCAAATCGAGGGTCTTTGATTACGAATGCTGTGCCTTTTGCTATCACTACCATGCAGGTGGTAACTAGATGCTACAGAGGCGTGCTTCTTTCAGTATTTATTCATACTGGGACTGTGTTAACTGGCCTTCCCGGGGTGAAGCTGGAACGCTTGCCTGCCTGTAATGCAGCTCAGCAGCTTCCTATCCGAGGAAACATGATTCACTCAGTAAGGGGATAAAACCGTCCTCTTCAGAAGGTGCTCCCTCCACAGCAGGCACTTTCCCAAACCCTGGAGCCAAATTAGCTCCTGAGATGATCATTTCAGTGGGGAAGGAAATACTGGGCTTACATTTCACTTTGGACTGGGAACACTGCGTTGGTCCTGAGCCCCTTTGTGAAGGGTGGGGGGACTGAGGTGGGCCTAGGAGCTGCATCTCTTGAGATGATAATTAAAGGCCCTCATTTAAGTTAGGCTCAGATTTAGATTTACTTATATTTATTTATTTATTGCTTTAAGCCATATCAGGTTTTCAACCAAGTTACTAGAAGCAATTTTTACCAAGTTGAGTTTCTGTCCTTGTAAAGCTAAATTCTTTTCCCTGAGCCAAATTAATAAAATGGAATTTTTTATTAAGAATGAATTATTAAGTAAAATGGAAGCGCTGGGCTGGGAAGCAATTGATGCAATTTGTTTTCAAAGCCTTCAAAGTGCTGCAATATGCATAGATCACAAGGACTGGCTTAAGTGCCAAAGCATGGGGCATTAATTTTCTTTCGTAGAAGATTCCAGGTTCACAGGATATCAGAAGTGCTGACTTGGCAGTGAAATCCCATTTGTAACATGTTAGATTAGGAAACAGATTGATTTATATATTGATGTAATGGATCCAGGCACAGTGTGTGCTTAAGAAAATGGAGGCACATTAAATAAGAGCATTTTCAGAGGAAAGAAGTACAAACATCACAGAACAAAACCGATCCTATTATACTCTAGGTAAGGTTGGGATATGTTTGATTAGTTGATTCCTAGACATGGTCCACAGAGGCTTTTTATATTTCAGATGATACCTTCTTGAGAGTCTCTTATGACCACAAGGATTAATCTTTCTGAACTCAAAAGTGAATCACTGCAGCATATTAGCTGTCTGGAATGATTCCAGTTACTCTCCTCTTTCTTGGTGGTAACTGATGTGAGGGGCTGCTTCTGCTTAGCTGCTGCTTCCTGTTGCTTTAACCTCTGGTATTTGAGATTCTCTTTAGGGAAGGCGATGCTGACCATCTCAGCACAAAGATCAAATGCACTCATCACTGATGTATTGACCTTAGTGGTTGACCCATAAACTGAACATTTATACAGTTGGAACTCTTGTGGTCTTTTAGCCAACAACCATAATGAGTAACATGTGGAACATAATCTTTGGTGCTGATAAGTGGCTGCCTGCACACTCCACTCTGTGGCTCGGGTGAGCTCACGTTAACTAATTGACACTGTTTCTTACCTGATTTCATGTTTAGAGTTTAAGAGGTTAATGTCCTGTTCTCCCCCCCCACCCCCCAGTACTTCTACCACACTCGAAGTCCTGTTTGTTTAATCACTGTTTTTAATGTTAAAATATACAAGGCCAGAGGCTCCTGGCAGGCTCAGTCAGTGGAGTGTGCGACTCTTGATCTTGGGGTTGTGGGTTTGAGCCCCACGTTGGGGGTAGAGATTACTTAAAATCTTAAAGGGGCGCCTGGGTGGCTCAGTCAATTGAGCGTCAGACTCTTGATTTCGGCTCAGGTCACAATCTCAGGGTCATGAGATAGAGCCCTGCGTCAGGCTCTGCACTGGTTGGGGAGCCTGCTTAAGATTCTCTCTCTCCCTCTGCCCCTCCCCCTCTAAAAAAATCTTAAAAATAAATAAAATATACAAAGTCATAGGATTTAGGAATTATTGCTCCACAACTTTAGATTTAACTGTGGTGGTTTAATTATAGCAGGTTTAGGAAACACTCTCCTTGGACCTCTTGCTTCGGCTTTCTTATATACTTATCATCTCTTTCTCGATTTTCTTTATTTCTGTCTGGGCTTTTGAAGTAGGAAGGAAAGAACTTAGGGAAACACTGGTTTTGGTAGTTAAAAGTGTCCTTGGGGTTTCTTGGCCTTTGTCTCGGTATTAACCCATTTATGTATACCCATTTTCCTCCATATCGTAATCCAGCATTCTAGCCATAATCCTTAGATATGGCTCTCAAAAAAAGAATGGCCAATAGAAGAGGCATTTTGGTACATGTATTGAACTCAGTGTTGAGAATTAAACACATCTGCCTTGTGCATCCTTACTCCTTTTAACAATTGGTTTGAATTAATATACCATTAGAGTATTGCCTATAAATAAGTGCGTGTTCCTTTCCACAGATATCCTTAAATGTTCTTTTTCTTTTTCCTAAAGATTTTATTTTTAAGTAATATCCACACCCAACGTGGGGCCTGAACTCACAACCCTGGGATCAAGAGTCGTGTGCTCTACTGACTGAGCCAGCCAGGCGCCCCTGTTCTTTCTTTTTCTTATCAGCCTGTAGCTTTATATGCAGTTACATGGAAGGCCTAGGATCTGCCTTCTACTTTAATAAATGATTAATCGTCACAGTAGGGCTACAATCAATTCTAGTTGATAAAGTTGCTAATTGTTCTCTTCGTTGGATTTAATTGAGGTGTTTTTCAACCCTGATTGATCTCGGCAATATTTTCAACCCAAATTAGCTTTCTCCCAGCTATCCAGCAAGTGTCTGTGCTTTCTTCTCTTGTACTGGTAGAAAGCAGGCTTATTTTAATAAGCTCCTAAGCAAAATGTGTGGAGGATGGCAAATTTTGCCTGGAGAAAGGTCATAATGTATTTCAAAATCAAATGTAGTCTCCTGATTGGAAGGACCATTAATGTCTGTGTTGTCCATCAGCACAAATAAATGAGAGTTGCTTAGAAAGCACATATTTCCCATATATTATAAAAGTCAAAGTTACTCTTTCTCTTAATTGGAAAACCATTTTATGTTAATTGCTCTTTTTAAAAAGAGCAACATGATAAATCTTTAACCCTATCCGCCAAGTTTTTAACATTTTAAAAAACTGTTTGATTTTTATTTTGAAAGAACTTTCACATTAGGGGAGACTGCAGAACTCCATTGTGGATGCAATCATCGATATTGGCATATTTCTAGATACTGGGATGCCTGTGTTTTTTCTAGAACATGAGACTTTGTAGGAGCCTTAACTGTCACAATGCCTAAATGTTATTTCTCACCTGTAATTTGTGATCTGTTAGTGGCTATGATCTTTTCACAAAGAAGAGGATACTAACCAAAGAAAGACAATGGAATCTGATTATTTTTATCTAATACAAGATAAAATTGTTCATGAAATCCCTTTTAGTGTTCCGCTTCCATGAATGATACCATCCCTCATTGAGGGATGCAAGCCATGCTTGACATCTTCTTAACTAATCTGTCACCAAGTCTTGCCTGTTGTGCTGTCTGATCTTTCAAATGTGTTTCTCGCCGTACCGCCTTAGTCCAAGGTACCATCCTCCCTCCCTCTCTCTCCCCCGGAGTCTGCAGCTCCAGGTTCCTGAGCCATCCCCTGCATTTACACTTGTTCCCTTTCAATCTCTTTGCCATCCTGCAACCAGAAAAAAGTATCACAGCTGCATTTTGAAAATACTTTGTGCTTAAAACCTCCCAGCACCTAAGTGATAAGACAGAAGTCCTTTCTTGGTCCACACACTGTGTAGGCTTGTCCCTGCATGCCTCTCCACCCTTCTACTGCTGTCTGCCTCTCTGTCTGCATTCTTTCCATCCACATGGGAACCTCACAAGTACTGCTCCTCAGGAGGCTTCCCTGACCACCTCTGAACCCAAGCCTAAGTTAAATTCCCTTCCTGTCCGCTCCTTCAGCCCTGGGTTCTTTTCCTTTGTAGGACATCTAGGAATGTGATCACACTTTCTTATGTGTGAGTATGGACTCTTGGGCTAGACTGTAAGCCCCACGAGAGCAGGGACCATAACTTTTGGCTCACTTTTGTGACCTAGGCATTTAGCATGTTGCTTTGCAAGCTAGTAGCTGCTCAACAAAATTTTGTTGTGTGAGTGAATCACTGGAACTTTAGCCATTCTGTACTTTTGTGGCTTACTACAGTAAGGAATGGGAAGTCGATGTGCTTGTATTAGAGCAGATCACAGTTGGATTATAGGCTCCCAAGTCAGAAGTATCCAGGTGGGGAGTGGGGGTTAGATTTTCCATTGACCTTTTGCTTTGATCATGTAAGTCCAACGGTCATTGTTTTTTCTGGCCTAACTCCTGGGAAAAGGATTTGTTTATGAAGATGAAAATAATAAATAATGAAGTTTTAAAAGATCAGTTCTGTTACAAACCATTGGATGACTGTGCCTTTCTGCCAGCTTTTTTGGAATAAACGTGGATTTTTTTCTCCCCCTTCGGTAGGCTCTTGCAGCCAATGCTGGAACAGGATTTGCTGTTGCTGAGCCTCAAATTGCAATGTTTTGTGGGAAGTTAAATATGCATGTAAACATTCAGACTGGGAAATGGGAACCGGACCCAACAGGCACTAAGAGCTGCTTTGGAACAAAAGAAGAAGTTCTTCAGTACTGTCAAGAGGTAAGAGTGTTGCCAGAACGTGGAAATGGCTCTTTTTCTGGGTCAGGCTTGAACCTCGTTACCTTAGAAGGCCAGGTTGCTAATGATGGAGCACCGGGCCTTTATTTCTAAATATATATGACTTGGGGCGCCTGGGTGGCTCAGTCGGTTAAGCGGCTGCCTTCGGCTCAGGTCATGATCCCAGAGTCCTGGGATCGAGCCCCGCGTCAGGCTCCCTGCTCAGCGGGAGAGCCTGCTTCTCCCTCTCCCTCTGCCTGCCTCTCTGCCTACTTGTGCTCTCTCTGTTAAATAAATAAAATCTTTAAAAATAAAATAAATATATATGACATGACTGAGACTTGTCAGAAGCTTTGCCCGTGTGCGCTGCGAGCTCTTGGTTCTTCCAGGAGGGAACAGTGCGGAACCGTACTCGTAAACGGGTGTGTAAGCTTGTACGGGAACTGTACAAGTAGAGCCTGGTTCTCTTGGCTTCCCACTTATTATGGGAGGATGTGAAGCCAAACATGTCATGTGCGTGCTAGTAAAGCCTGGTTCTCTTGGCTTTGGACTTGCTGATAGAAAGCCACCAGTATTGTAAATGATAATCTCAGGTCTGACTCAACTTTTACCTTTTGGGTCAAAACGTGACCTAGAAAGGGATATGAGATGTTTTAACTTCTTACCAAGATTAGTGTAGAGGGCCAGGGTTAAAGTATTATTCTCTAATTTCATCAGCAGACATTTTCCATGGACTTGCCTTTTAATATGTTTTTCTTCTCAGCTGTTTACACGCACCTTACAAGTTGACATGATACCGAATAGATTTATTTTGGGCTTGAGAGCTTGCTGCTTTTGTATGTCCTAACTTAAATAAAGATTCCTCCGCCCCACTTTTTTTTTTTTTTTTAAGAGAATGCATTAGAAGTGGTCAGAAATCTACCTGTCAAAAGAAAACCAATAGTTACAGTATATTTTTACTCAATGAGTTCAGTTAGAACCAGGAGTAGCAGAGTGAAGTTGAGATTTATAGAGCATAACAATGACACTGACATGAGGCATCCTTACTTGCAAATGAATGTCCATTTATTATGGATAAAGTCCACTTATTGTGCGTGTGTTTTCTTTTCTTTGCAGATGTATCCAGAGCTACAGATCACAAACGTGATGGAAGCAAATGAGCCTGTCAGTGTCGACAATTGGTGCCGGAGGGACAAAAAGCAGTGCAAGACACACATCGTGATACCTTTCAAGTGTCTTGGTGAGTGTCCCGTAGATGCTCTTGGTTACAGGAACCTCCAGGAAGTGGAGGTTGCTCATTTTTAAATTTAATTTTCTCTGGCCTCTACATTAGTTAAGAAGCCGACGGCTGCAGGAATGTATTGTGGGACTTCTGTTTTGAATATTTCCTGCTTCCTAGGGTCGATGGTTGACTTGTCTTTGATGGTCACGACCTCTCCCATCGTGGGCATCCTCTGTCTTTTAAGGATGAACTTTTTGCACGGCGTGAGTCAGAGTGCCGCCCTGAGAGCAACCCAGCTTTGCCTCACATTGATGTTTGAAATTTCCATTTTATAGTCGTAGTAGTGAGTTGTACTGAGCAGCCTGAGGAATGGAGTCTTCTGTTCCTCTTACTTCCTCCTATACACATTTGGCAAGGTACTGAGATCCTGTATTGCTAGCGAGACCAGACTTGTGGGAGTTTTCAGGAGAAGTGACTCAGCTGCCTGAGCACACGGTAAGGGAGGCCAGGGCTAGGCCCTGTGCTGCCTGCCGTTCTGAAGGGCCCACGACGGCTACCGGGCTTTCTGACCCTGTGGTTGGTGTTAATAAAGCTAACTTGACTAAAACTGAGCAAGGAGTTTTTATTACCCAGAAACAGTTGTTGCTTCAAACGCTTATCTAGTTAATGCATTCGTCATCCCAACTACGTATCACTGAGACATCCGTATACTGGGTGATTGAGGAACAAACGTGGTCGTAGAAGCTTAAAAGATCAAAATAATTGATTTTTGATGATCCATGATAGGATTAACATAGATATAGCATCAACATAGGCATTTTGGGTAGTTCGTAGAAGTATTTAATTTTAACCATTAATTTAACTCGCTCTACTTCCTCCCTTCATTAAAACCTTTCCTAAAATGGAGTAAGTTGCTTTTCTCATTCTCACAGGTATCAAAATAACAGGAAGAATCAGCACTAAATAAACAGTGTTTAAAACATGTAGCAATTACTATTTGAAGTATTCAGTAGGGGGAAAAGAGACTCTGCAGATGCTTACCACCATTTACTTTAAAATGGAGCATCATGCATTCATAGTGTGAGACCTGGAAACCTTTGGTGTGGTTTAAGGATGTTCTCCCATTCCATTTGGCTCGCAGAAATCTCCGGGTATGAGGTTTCATTCACTCTCTATTCCATGAACTAAATGAAGCAAGAGAGTATTTTTGAGTGTTTGTAGACTAGATAGAGAGTACTTGCTGTCATTTTTCCCTTCGCATTGTTTCCCCCGAAGACTTTGCAGCCTGGTCTGCCCCCCTCCTACAGGCTCTTTGTCATGGCTCCACTCCTCACCCAGAACTCTGATCTGGAGATCTGGGAGACCTTTCTCTCCCCACATCCAGTCAGTTTTCAAGCCTGATTCGTACCTCTTCAAAATGGCTTCTCTGCATGGTTCCTAAACTGCACACCGAGCCGCCCTGGGGCATTGGCGCAAACTCAGGGCATGAGCATTTTGGGATATTTTTGATTTTCAAAGGAGACATCTCTCAGACATCCCATGAATTACTAGCTGGAGGTATTCACAGTTTCAACATCCTATGGCTCCATTCCTTTCAGTGACCTCCTGTATTTCCGGACTGGTATCTTAGTGGTTCCCGGGTTAAAGAGCCAGCGTCACGCCAACATAACTGGAGGAGGAGAAGGAAGGGTGATGGTGTTCAGTCGATTGCAATGTTGGAGGCGTTGTGCGGTGCCCAACAAACACTAAGGGGTTAAGACACGAGGACTTACTAGGTAGTTGGACCTAACTACCTAGCTTTTTGTTATTCTTTTGGCTTGGAAGTGCTATGAAAATATTACTGAGACACTCAAGGGTGCTGTGACTTGGAAGTTGGGAACGTCTGGCTTATATCCTTTTCCTCCCATTGGATTCCTGCTGCTCTGGTCCCTGCCCGTTCATCCTTTCCTGCCTGAACAGTGACAGTGGCCTCCTTGGGTGCTTCTCCGTTCTGTTGTCTAGTCTGTTGCCCTCTGACCCCAAATGAAGATTGAATTATTTTTCCTGCACGTAAAAGCCTTTAGGAGCTCTTCTTCACCTGAAAGATAGGTTGAATTAAGCTCCCTTAAAAGTTTAGGTTAAAGACTCCATAATGTGGCCCTTGCTCAGGCCTTCCCGGTTGTCTGTCACCCCCTGCTCTGTGTGCTGCCCCTTGTCACCGTGGGCATCTCGTGGCTCCTGGCCACTCACCATCCAGGTGTCCTCGTTGGAAAGCCTTTCCTCTACTTCCTTTGCTTGGGAAGTTCTCTCTTCAAGGCTTACTTCAGAGGCTGCCTCCCTTACTTTATTTTTAAAAGATTTATTTATTTGAGAGAGAGGCGTGAGCCAGTACAGGGGTGGGGTAGATGGGGGGAGGGGCAGAGGAAGCGATTCTCAAGCAGACTGCCCCCCCAAGCACAGAACCCAATGGGGGGCTTGATCTCATGATGCCAGGATCATGACCTGAGCGGAAATCAAGAGTCGGACGCTCAACTGAGCCACCTAGGAGAGGGGCTGCCTCCTTTAAAGAAAACTTTTCCTCCTGGTTATATTTTCTATCCAGATAGGCAGATTTCTGAAATTCTCCCATTGCTGCCATTGCATCTGTCACCCTGTACAGTAATGATCTGTTTCTGTATCTTTCTCCAACTTTTCTGTAAACACTGTGAAACCAGGGACCCTGCTTTAGTCCTCTTTGTCCTCCAGTACAGTGACAGTGTCTAGAACAGGATGCCCTTTTTAATAATTATAAGACAAGACTGATTACTGTAGCTGGTACACGACAACAGTCATTCTCCTGCTTTATTTTCCAATATGCTATATGTAGCTTGAATTTTTCAGTCTTAAGAACCGAACAGTGTGGGGCGCCTCGGTGGCTCAGTCGTTAAGTGTCTACCTTCGACTCAGGTCATGATCCCAGGGTCGTGGGATTGAGCCCCACATCGGGCTCCCTGCTCGGCGGGGAGCCTGCTTCTCCCTCTCCCACTCCCTCTGCTTGTGTTCCCTCTCACTGTGTCTCTCTCTGTCAAATACATAAATAAAATCTTAAAAAAAAAAAAAAAGAACCAAACAGTGAAATGATAGTGTTGTTAATTAAATGCATGAAAGACAGTTTGAACATCTATTCAATACTTTATTTGCATGTGGTCACTGAATAAAGTATTATATGGTCTTTGATGTTTAATTCAGACAGTTTTTTTTGTGTTTACACCACTATCCATTCGGACAACTTCTTAGCCAGTAAGTAGAGCCATCCACTGGTGTTCTAAAATATATACAGTTGCCTGAGGCTAAGCTAGTAAGGGACCAGGTGACTGGAGTTTAAGGGAGGTAGCAGGACAGAAATACTGCCAATTCTTCCTTGTCATCATTTAAGAAGTAGATTTCATTAATTATTTTTTAAGATTTTTATTTATTTGAGAGCGAGAGCGAGAGAGAGCACAAGCAGGGGTGGGGGCAGAGGGCGAGGGAAAAGCAGACTCCCCGCTGAGCAGAGTTTCCCAGGACCCTGGAATCATGACCTGAGTCGAAGGCAGACGCTTCACCAACTGAGCCACCTAGGTTCCCCTTAAGAAGTAGATTTTAATGTCTCTCTGCTGTCCCCATCCCATCTCCCCTTAGAGCACCCAGGTAGAACTGACCTTCGTTAATAATTAGCACCACTTTCTTTTTTCCATATTCTTAGAAAGCATTTTGGTGATAGTCTTTTAGAGTTGCTTTTGCCTTTTAAAATTAAGAATAATTTAAAAATAATTTCAAGTTTACAAAATGGTTAGAAAAATTGTACAAAGAGTTCCCGTATACTCTTTCCTCAGATTTCAGATTTTCCAACTGTTACCATTTGACCAATATGGTAAAATTAACTGTATTCACTCCCCCAACGCCCTCAACCCTCGCCCTCCATTGCTGGGATTTTGCGTTTGAGTCATTTAAGTTGGTGTCTTTTGGGGCGCCTGGGTGGCTCAGTTGTTGGGCATCTGCCTTCGGCTCGGGTCATGGTCCCGGGGTCCTGGGATCAGGCCCTGCATCGGGCTCCCTGCTCGGCGGGAAGCCTGCTTCTCCCTCTCCCACTCCCTCTGCTTGTGTTCCCTCTCTCCCTGTGTCTCTGTCTGTCAAATAAATAAATAAAATCTTTAAAAAAAAAAAAAAAGTTGGTGTCTTTTTATCTTTTAGTACTTCAGTGTAGATTTTCTAGAACCAAGGACATTCTCCTATATAACCACATCATCAAAATCAGGAAATTATCATTGGTCTGAATCTAATCTGCAGACCCTATTCAAGTTGCGTCTTTTACCCAATAATGCCAGGACCTAATTCAAGATCACACATTGTATTTAGTCTCTCCTTGTCTTTCATGACCTTGACTTTTTTTTTTTTTTTTAAAGATTTTATTTATTTATTTGACAGAGAGAGACACAGCGAGAGAGGGAACACAAGCAGGGGGAGTGGGAGAGGGAGAAGCAGGCTTCCCGGCCGAGCAGGGAGCCGGATGCGGGGCTCGATCCCAGGACTCTGGGATCATGACCTGAGCCGAGGGCAGATGCTTAATGACTGAGCCACCCAGGCGCCCCAACCTTGACATTTTTAAAGAGTACAAATTACTTTGTGGAAATACCTTGCAATTTGGGTTTGTCTTACGATCCTTTTTTTTTTTTTTTTTTTTAAAGTAGGCTCCATGCCGAACAGGGGGTTAAACTCATGACCCTGAGATCAAGAGTCAGACTGAGCCAGGCAGGCACCCCTTATGATTCTTTTTGATTTATTTATGCATTTTTGAGGAGACTACCACACATGTGTTCTTGCTGCATGATATTAGGAGTTGTAGGATGTCCGTTTGTTCCATTACCCATGGTAACTTTTTTATCAACTAAGATGGTGTCTGCATTTGCTTATTTCCTTATGGACATTGTCCAGATTTGACAAAAAGAGGATCCAGGCTGAGTCTGGATTTTCCCGATTCTACCCCTGGAGTCTGCCATTTCTCCAGGAAGCCCTGGTTTCTTTCAGTGGAGAATGGTATTTGGAAACCAAGTCTGGGCATTATGTGTATTTGCTGTACTAAGAAATACACATATATATACATATACATGTACACATAAATCCATATTTCTATAGCTACATGTGTATATTAGAAGCAATAGCTCATATTGATGCCTCCAATTCCATTATCCTCAGTATACTTATTTGCTCAGTATCTCCTGTAAATAATCAGTCTTTGGTTTTTTTTGAGAGAGAGAGAGAGAGTGCAAGCAAGAGGTGGGGAGGGGCAGAGGCAGAGGGAGAGAGAGAATCCTGAGGACTGGGCTACACATCCAGCGCAGAGCCTGATGTGGGGCTTGATCTCACGACCCTGAGATCGTGACCTGAGCTGAAATCAGGAGTCAGATGCTCAACCGAGCCACCCAGGCTCCCCAGTCAGTCTCTGCCCAACAAGTTTGTTGAGATATAATTCACATTCTATATAATTCACCCATTTTGAAGTACATAGTTTAATGGTTTGTAGTATATTCAGTGAGTTGCACAACCATACACAATTCTTTTAACATACAAACTGTACTAAACATGGATGCAGAAAAAAGTAAGAGTCCTGTACATTTTATTCACCAGAAGTAATCATAGTAAGTCTTTTTGTACATATTAAGATGAATACCACATGTTGGAATAAAGTGATGGTAGAAGTATGGTTTGCTTTAGCCCTGAGACCCCCTTGAAGATAACTAGCTAATGGGGCACCTGGCTGGCTCAGTCTCTGGAGCATGCAACTCTTGATCTCGGGGTTGTGAGTTTGATCCCCATGTTGGGTGTAGAACTTACTTAAAAAAATAACAGTAAAAAAGAGAATTACAGCCTAGCAAACCCAAAGCATAGGTAGGTAGGCAGACCAGAAGGTGAGGAGATGGGAACTGGGGAAAACAGAATCTGTCTGTGTTGGTTGGGTCGCCCATATTAATTGGTTTGGGTGTCCCAGGGTTCTTACCTATGTCCTCAGGCACTGGTTTTGTTTGTCGTTGTTTTTGCTAGGTTGAGTGGAGAGAGGGATGTCCTGGTTAGCATGCTTGGAAAGCAGTTTGAGAATGAATTTAGGTTGCTAGTAGTGCTTGCATCCAGTCTGTGTCACACTGCCTGTGGACATCTGTGTTCATGTCACTCAGCTCTGCCCTCTTGATGCTTAACTACCCATCAATGTGACTTTTCACCTGCTGTTTCAGTTCAGTCTCTCCTTTCTCAAAATGACGTTATATCTTAGGTTACTACTACTCACTGACTCCTGTTTATCTCTAAAAATGTACATAGATGATAGGTAGGTAGGTAGGTAGGTAGGTAGATAGGATGATCCAAGTAGGGCGGAGTTGGGTGATGTGTGAAGAAGCAAAACTGCTGGTATTTTGGGGGAAGGAGTTAGTCATCTCTGACATTTCTATGTAGGCTGGCTCCTGTACTAAAAGAAGAGAGCTTTGAGAGCCCGTGACTGTTTTTGTTTTGGGTTATTTTTGGGTGGCGATCTGGACAGAGTGTGTGACTGTGATGTGAGGACTGCCAAAGGCAGTTCTCATTCTCAGAGGTTTTGGGGTGCCACCTTCAACACCTGCACCTCGGGGTCTCATGATCCATTGCAGGCGTTAGCTACTCATCTTCTGCCTTTGAATTCATGACAGCCCATCAACAGTTCACCCTGTCCCCAGCGTGGGCCCTTGAGCGTTTCTGCTCGTGAGAATTATCCTGGGTCTTTAACTTCAGAGCCCTGTTTACCTCTGAGATATCTGCCAGGGATGGCCACCAAACCTCACAGATATTTGCATTCGGTGGTCAGGTTGATTCTCTTGGCTCCCTCTCATTACAGAAGGCTTTCTTCCTCCACCTGGTTACAGCTTCCAGAGCCCCATAACTGACACGGTCTTCTATCTGCAGCTGGAGAGTACTTTCGCAGTAGGTTTTTAAAAAATATGTGTGAGTGTCGGTGTTGAGGGCTTTCCCAAGTGGGTACACGACCTTTGTTATTTTTAAAAGGAATTTTAGCAACTCTAGAAAAGCTCTAAAACCTGATGGCTGTCATGGCCCTGCTTGGGGGAGATGGTATGAAAGAGAGACAGAATCATAGGGCATGCGTAGAGGTTGGAGATAGATCGTAAGTGCAGCTTTAAAGGAAATCATAAGTTACTAGGTTTTGTTAAATTGCCATATTCCTTGATCAGTTTCTTAAACACTGAAAACAATATAACCTTCTGTGTCCAGTGACTTGGGAAATTATGGCCATCATCTTTTACAGCCCAAATGATTAGATTGAAGATTGTTATAAACTTGGGTAAAATTCTAAACTGAGACCAAACCATTTTCAGTGTTCTTCTGTAAAACAGAGTAATACTGATCTGCCTAAGTCTGGTTTTTCTTTTCTTCTTTTTTTTTCTTAGAAGCTTCTGATGAATGTAGCAAATGTCAAAAAGTAGCAATGAAATGACAGACCTGATGTTGGGATTGAAATGTGTTCCTCTTTAGTTTGCTTGTTTAAAAAGCTTCTTTTCTTTCTTTCTTTCTTTTTTTTTTTTTTAAGATTTTATTTATTTATTTGAGAGAGCGAGCACACAACTGGAGGGGAGGGGCAGAGGGAGAAGCAGGTTCCCCGCTGAGCAGGGAGCCCGATGTGGGGCTTGATCCCGGTATCCTGGGATCATGACCTGAGCCGAAGGCAGACGCTTAACCGGCTGAGCCGCCCACCCAGCCCCAAAAAGCTTATTTTCAATAGAAGAAAGGTAGGGGAAGCAAAAATAATCATTTCCAGTTTCTGCACCATGATCAACATTTTGGTGTGTATATAAGACTTTTTTCTTTGGACACATATGGAAGTATGTGTGCTTTTAAATGAATTTTTTTTTTCCCTAAATGGGGTCATACTACGTTTCCTCTCCTGTTTATTGCTTTTTTTTTTCTTTTCAGTTGACATTTGAACATCTATTATGTGCTACTCTTAGGGAGTTATAGATCTTTGAATAAAAGACAAACTTGACCTTAAGGAGTTAACCAGGATGAAGGAGGAGGGGTAGGGATATGGGGTGTGTTTCTTGCTCTATTTATTTGTTTAATGATTTTTATTTTTATTTTTAAGTAGGCTCCATGCCCAGTGTGGAGACCAACACAGGGCTTGAACTCATGACCCTGAGATTGAGACCTGAGCTAAGATCGAGTCGGATTCTTAACCGACTGAGCCACTCAGGCGCCCCATTTGTTTAATGATTTTTAAAATTACTTAATCACTATGGAAGTTTTTCCATGTTAAATATAGACACAAACCATATTTCTTGTGATCTCTTGGTGTTCCATTGTATATAGCTAACATCATTTAACTAATTCCCTATTGATGGGCATTTAGGTTGGTTCCAATTTTTGATATTAACACTGCAATAAATATCTTTGTTTACTGAATTATTTCCTTAGGGTATGTTGTTAGAATTGCAGTTGACGACTCAAAGAGTATTCTTTTGTTTTTTTTATTTTTACATTTTAGTTTCTTGTCAAATTCAGTGGTGTTAATTCTCTTCTGGTTTTCAGAGGTCAGACAGATTGATTCAGCCATGGAATAGCTAAGGATTGGTGTAGCATGGAGTTAATTATTAAATCAGTGGCATTTTAAAAGTTTTGATTTTAAATTTAATTCTGAAATACAGTATTGGAAGCATACTGAGAAGATAACACAATATGATGGTCACTCAGTACTCATCATCCTGATTTAAGTTCTTCAACATTTTGCCAGGTTTGCTTCATCTCCATGTTATTTTTTCATAAAGGTATTAAATGTGCCAAAGCCCCATCCTTCCTTCCCTTTTCCTCCTTTCTTCCCTCCCTTGCTCTCAAGGTAACCACTGCCCTCTTGTTGGCATGTTATTCTCATGCATGTGTTTTGTTTTTTGGGGGGAAAGAACCCAAGTTCCAGTAGCTTCTTTATTTTTTACTAATTTTTAAATTTTAATTCCAGTGTAGTTAACATAATACTGTATTAGTGATTCAACAATTCTATACATTACTCAACACTTATCATGATAACTGTAGTCTTTAATCCCCATCGCCTGTTTCCCCCACCCACCCCCACCTTCCCTCTGTCTCTTGCATGTTTTTATACTTCTGCTATATACGTACGTATCTGTAGACCATTTGTTTTTCTGTTTGCAAGCTTACATGAATGGTATCATTCTGTGCTTGACCTTTTACAACTTACTTTTACTTTACATCATTTTGGGGTGTGTCTAAGGTGTGATATAAGTAGATTTCATTCATTTTTAACCTGATATATAGTATTCCATTGTATTTTTTAAAAACTCAGTTTATTGTTTCTATAGACTGTATATCTAGTAATAAAATGGCTGTTCTAAGATTTTTTCCGGTGTTGCAATTGTACATATAAAATTGAGGTTTTACAAATTACAGATTTCTGTATGATAACGATAGTTGTATATATAGTTTGTGTGAGGCTGCTCACTCAAGACTTCAGCAACATGAGCATCAGTAATTAGAGCTAGCGCACTTACATGCTGTGCGCTGCTTACTGTACATCAGGTTCTGCTCTGAGCTTTTTGTGTGTTCCATATATCATATCATTTCATCCTCACAACAAGATAAGGAAATTGAGGCACAGAAAGATTAAGTTGCCTAAGACCACTCTGCTAGTAACGACGGTGCTGAAATTGAACCCCTGCATTTAACCCTGTACACACTGCCTTCTAATATACTCTTGTTGCTTTTTGTCATAGATTAAATATAAGAATTGCCTAGTCAGTACAGGATAATCACATTAAAACAATGTTAGTTGGTGGTTGGATGTCTTAGTTTATGTGATTTCTAACTTGTTGAGTATCATGATTGTTTCTCCTAACAGAGGCAAATCTTCATTTACCCATGGGGATTTTGGGTTTTTTAAGCATTGATTGTGTCTAGTTGATTGAAAAAGTTTACATGTTCTACCACCTTAGAGCCTTCAGGGCGTCAAGGCAACACTGTGTCTAACTTACTACTTTGTGTTCCTGCGTTAGTGTCAAATGGAGCTATTTGGCCCCCAGATTCCCTTGTGCTAATAATGGTGTGAAATGTCATTACCCTGTGTAAGGCTGTTTTGATGTGGGGAGGCTGTGTTTACTGCTGCGGCTTGTAATGTCAGAGCACATCTTCTCTCTTAAAGTAGATCAAGGACTCCTTTCGCTTGCCACTCGGGTCATGGAAGGATTGACTTCTGTAGTGCCCAGAGTCTGAGGCCTGAGGTGAGCGGTCCTGGTGGACCAGGCTGCCATGACGAACCTGGGCAGTGGGTCTGCATAGACTTTCCACTAGTTCAAAGCCCTGAGACCTTTCTCAGGCCAGATTACTTTCCTATTACACTTCCTCTTTTAAAAAAAAAAAAAAAAGAAAAAACCTCAGAGGTTAGCCTGCCTGCCTCCTTTCTCCTGCCCCTCTTACTGCATCTCTTCCTGAGCTAAGCACACACCTTTCCCCCTCTCTTTGTTTTCCTCCACTGAGACCCTGTGTGGAGCATATTGGTGATGCATCAGAATCTCCTGGAATGTTTGTTCAGTGAAAATTACTGAGTCCCACGTTAGATCTACTGAATCAGAATCTCTGGGTGATGATCCAGTGATATATGAATATTTTTTTTAAAGTAAGTTCTATGTGCAACATGGGCCTTGAACTCACGACCCTGAAATCAAGACTCATCACATGCTTTACTGATGGAGCCAGCCAGGCGCCCCCGTGATAGATTAATTTTTAGCTTTTTCTTACGGAAGTTATGAACATGTCCAAACACAGAGAAAAATAATACTGTTAATCTTTATGTACCGGTGGTCCAGCTATGTAACGATCGTCAGTTTGTGAGCCACTCTCCCATTGTCTGTGGACCCCTCCCACCTACCCTTGATTGTTTGGAAACATAGCACAGATAGTATTTTTTTTCCTATAAATACTTCAGTGTATATTTCTAAAAGATCACATTCTGTCTTTTGAGCAGCTATGTGTATTTTCCTCCCAGCTTTATAAATTTTTTTTAAAGATTTTATTTATGTGTGTGAGAGAGAAAGCACACAAGCAGAGGGAACAGCAGAAGGAGAGGGAGAAGCACGCCCCCTGCTGAGCAGGGAGCCCGATGTGGGGCTAGATCCCAGGGTCCTGGGATCATGACCTGAGCCAAAGGCAGACACTTAACTGACTGAGCCATCCAGGCGCCCCCCAGTTTCATATTTTTGAAAAATTTTACACCTATAGAAAAAAAATAACAGTGAATACCTTTATACTCTTTATGGAGGTTTTCCGATTTTGCCTTAACTGTCTCACTCTGTGTGTGTGTGTGTGTGTGTGTGTGTGTGCGTGCGCGCGCGCGCGCATGCGCGCACATCTTATATACTTTTGTTGTTGTTGTTACACCCTTTGAAAGTAAGTTGGGACATAATGACAGTTCACTTCTAAATATCCGGCTTATTTCTCCTAAGAGCAGGGATGCTGTCCTATATAACTACAAATATAATAATCATACTTTGCACATTTTCTCTCTAAATGACCAAATAACGTCCTTTATAGTTTTCCTTTAAAAAGGATGAAACATTACATTTGACCTACAACAATTCCCTAATTCCTTCTTTTTAAAAAAATCTTTTATGACTTGGTATTTTTTCAGGTTAGGCCATTTGTTTAAGTGTATCTCTGAATTTGAATTTGTCTTATTGTTTTACCACGATTAGAATCAAATGACATATTTTTGGCAGAAAGACTGTGTAGTGATATTTTCTTCTTAGCACATCACATATGTCAGCTTGTCATTGTCAGTGACAGACCTCATGTTAGGCTGGTCACCTGGTTGAAGTAGCATCTGCCAGTGTTTTCCATGGCAGAGGCACCCGTTCCCTTCATCGAGGAGTCTTTTACCTGATTCACTTATTACAGTGCTTTATTATAGTTCACTTATTACAATGCTTTTGTCTTAGAGCTACGTATCTTTAGGGACACAAAGGGCCAAAGTAAGATTCATCCGTACTTTTGAAGAACACCCTTAGTTTCTTGGCATTTTGTTATTAGAACATGAGCTGTGGAGCCAGGGTGGTGCAGTTGGTTAAGCATCCAACTCTTGGTTTCGACTCAGGTCATAATCTTGGTTGTGAGATGGGGCTCTGTGCTGAGCGCAGTCTGCTTGAGATTCTCCCTCCCTCTACCTCTGCCCTTCCCCCATCCTCTCTAAAATAAATAAACAAATCTTGGGGAAAAAAAAAAACTGATGTGGGCAGAAATAGGGAAGTAAGAGGCTAGGAATATGAACATACGTGAACTCAGAGTAATATCTGTGTGTGTCTGAGGTCACGGAATGGTGTGGGAGGGTCCTGTTCCTGTTCTACTCATCATGTGTTGCGATAGCCCTGCAACTGGACCATAAGAGATTAGAGTCTGGGAAGAGTGAGGAAAGCCCCAAGCATCACGACTGTAACGGAATGTTGAGCTCTTGTGCTGCTTGCCTGGACCTGTAACGTCCAGTTGACCTTTGAAGGTGAGAGAGGCCTGTCAGCTTATATATATATATTTGAGATTGCTCCTGTTTACACCTGACTGCATAACTCTCATAATCTTCAGTGAGGAGGGTCCTTACTGTCCTGAATCATGATCAGATTTGCTCATAACAAAGCTTTCTCTTTTCCAGTGGGTGAATTTGTAAGTGATGTTCTACTAGTTCCAGAAAAGTGCCAGTTTTTCCACAAAGAGCGGATGGAGGTGTGCGAGAATCATCAGCATTGGCACACTGTAGTCAGAGAGGTAAACGAATGGATCATGTGTTGTTTTTCCTGTTAAGAGAGGAAGTAGCATTTTCTTCTAGATTTCATGATTTCATGAAATCTTTCATGATTTCAAATTGATTTTATTTTCCTTTTATCTTTTCAAAGTTTACGATTACTTGTATCTTCTAAATTAAAAATATTTGGGAGGATGTTTTTATAGGGAAATACAGTGTTGACGATCCAGCCCCTCGAGTTAAGGATGTTGAAAAGCAAGGATGCTGTCTGCGGGGTTCCCAAGGAGGCCATCCCAACCCTAGGGCCTTAGAGTAGAAATAGCCAATTATAGAAAATCGATGTCTCGACATACATACTGATAGGATTAGATGCCATTTCATTCTTGTGGGAGGAGAAATAGCCTTTCTTATACTTGCCTTCTGTAGTTAAGTGGGATCTCTAGTCAGTTTCTTTTGTCAAATTCTGATACCATGCCCTCGCAGCGAGGAATGTAAATTATCACTGACCACCTTTAGTCAGCATTGATAAGTACTAGAAGAATTCCCTTTTCCTTAATTTCTAACTTTGGGCCTTCATTGTTTCTGGCCCAGATGATGTTTCCCCATCGCGAGTTAAGCAAAATATGTAAATCTTCTTAAAATAATAGCATCACAGCTTGTTGACAAAAAATTTGTGTCCATGAGAGAAAGCATTACATAGTGATTTGATAGGCATTTCTTTTGGATAAAGCTAATGATTGGGGACTACTTGACCAAATGTGTTAATGTTCTGATGTGGACCTCTGGGTTTCTTTTAGGCCTGTCTGACTCAGGGAATGACCTTATATCGCTACGGCATGCTGCTGCCCTGTGGGGTAGACCAGTTTCATGGCACTGAGTATGTGTGCTGCCCTCAGACAAAGATTATTGAATCTACTGTGTCGAAGGAAGAGGAGGAAGAGGAGGAGGAAGAAGAGGAGGAGGATGAAGAGGAAGACTATGATATTTACAAAAGGTAAACTCTTGTCCTGCACCTGTGAAATGGTTTTGCTGGTGGCACTGGGCTGCTGGTCCCTCCCTTTGGGTAAAGTGGGCGTGCCCTTGTTTTCGCTGGAGTTGAGCCAGCTGGCATTCATTCTGGCCACAGGACTTTCTACAGGTAAATGCAGTCCCTGCCCACTAACTCCGCCCTTTTGCTGGTGTAGCTGGGCTGAGGGCTGTCGTAGCACAGTGAACTGTGAGTTGAGCTTATTTCCTGTCTCTGTTTTTGTGTTTCACAATAGGGAAGAGAACCATTGTTGTGCTGTGCACATTAAGAGTCGGTATTAACCTTCCTTTTCTGTTGTGACCTTCAGTGAATTTCCTACCGAAGCAGATTTGGAGGACTTCACAGAAGCAGCTGTGGATGAGGACGACGAGGATGAGGAGGAAGGGGAGGAGGTGGTGGAAGACCGTGATTACTATTACGACACCTTTAAAGGAGATGAGTACAATGAGGAGAACCCAACTGAACCCAGCCGCGAGGAGACGATTTCAGAAAAGGAAATTACTCACGACGTTAAAGGTAACCTGACATAAAGCCATGACGTTAAAATCCATTTGGTAATACTTGCTTACGATTTTGGACTGCATCCATCGCAGGTAAGTCACAGAAGGAGAGGTGGCGCTCCTGGGTGCCGACGTGAAGCCAGCTCTCCAGCACGCTGGGTGCGCCATATTAACGCTGGGGGGCCAGGCCGCTGTAGCGGCTGGAGTGGACACACTCAGGGAGGGACCCAGAATTGAATCAGAAACTCTCACTTGCATTGTAAGGACCTAACTAGAGAAGAAGGACCAGTCCAGAGACTCAGGGAGATAATGTGGTTTTCGCTTGGGCAGGATCCTTCCACATGCAGCCTGAAATGTTCTCTCCCCAAGGGGAGGCCCCCTCCTCAGTACTTCTAAAGCCCTGACCTTCTAGAATGGAGGTGACTTGGTTCTTTTCCGGAGCATGTTCCCATCTGTAGGTTGCCCGGTTTGTCCACTAGAAGATGTCTGTGCCTGGGAGGGTGGAGTTTAATGACCTACCGGCAAAGGATTTTCATCTTGCCAGTTCCCAAAAAAGAGGAAAAAAAGGTTGTGACCATTCTAGAGCGACTGGCACGCAGCCTCCTGCTGACTATGTTTGAAGCCAGTTAAGCTCTGAAGAATTATTTAGGACTTAGTGTGGGGGGAATACTTAACAAGTCTAGAAGCTTTTGATGGACCTCGGAGAACGTAAAAGTGCCCACGCATGCTTCCCGGGTGCTGGAGTAGCTTTTCCTGTGGTCATCACCACCAAAGCAGCCTTTTCACCTGCACTGGGCTCCTTTGGTCCTTGACACCAGCACGTGGGACAAGTCAGGCAGACGTCTCCACTGGCCAGATCAGAAACGTGAGGCTCACGGAGCTGTGAGACGCAGAGCTCCTCCCCGTCAGTCTAGCCTCCAGACGGTGTGAGAAGTGCTGTTTTCGGTTCCTGCCGCCTTCACCGCATCAGAGCGGGCGAACGACTGCGTCCTCCCGGACGGCGGGCTGCAGGTGGTGCGTGCGCTGGCCGGGGCAGCGCCGTTCCGCCGGGCTCGAGTCCGCGCGGGCGCACCCTCCTCCTGCCGCTCGCGGCCTGTAGCAGTTGTGAAGCACGCGAAGCCGCTGCCTCTGCCCTGCTGACATTCTGACCGTTTCCACACAGCTGTCTGCTCCCAGGAGGCCATGACGGGGCCCTGCCGGGCCGTGATGCCTCGTTGGTACTTCGACCTCTCCAAGGCAGAGTGCGTGCGCTTTATATATGGCGGCTGCGGAGGCAACAGGAACAATTTTGAGTCTGAGGATTATTGTATGGCTGTGTGTAAAGCGATGAGTAAGTCCCGGCGCGCGGGCTCCGCGCAGCGGCCCTGTCCTGTCCGGCGTCCTGTCCGGCGTCCTGTCCGGCGTCCTGTCTCTCTCCCGGCCGTCCTCGTGACCGCATCTGTGTAGTGCTCCCTGCCGACGCAGGGGCTTGCTGTCCGGCGTTTCTCCCCTCCTCTTTGTGCTTTCTAGATCTAGGCTTTGCTTTCCTGTTGGCAGTTGCGAGCCCAGTTCTGTATGTCCCATGCTCACCGTGGGTCTGGTGGCGGTGGCGGTGGCGGTTGGTGGTGTGTCCCCTCCCCGGCACAGCGGGGGAGCCCAGGGGCTGGGTCTTTCGCACCCTGCCTCGTCATCTGTGGGCTCCCTGAGCGCCTCTGTGTTGGTTGGGACGGCAGCCTTGCCCTTGGCCGTGTGCGGTGGAAAGGTGCAGAGCGGTGAGCACAGTGGCCATGAGTTCTGCCCATTCTCATCTCTGGGCTTTTTCCTCTCGTTCTCGTCTTTGAGCTGCCCTGTCGCCCAGCCCCATGGTGCTAAGGGGGACGACACTTCTTCCAAGAAGCGACCTTAGGAACACTTCCTCTGAGAGTGCAGAATACCGCAGTGTCTTGCTTTAGGCACTCTAGGGAGCGGGCTGAGCAGCTGCGGGGTAGTAACTGTTTCTCCGGCGTTCTGGCAGCGCGGCCTCACGTGGAGCTTTAGGAAGTGAAAGAATTCTAGTTCGTGTGTCCTTTGGTCACAGAGGAAATTCAGCGGTTCAGCTGAGTTGGGTTCACTTAGCCACGGGTAGGAGAACGTTTGCTTTTCTCCGTGGTTACTCCCTTCCCTTTTTAAGGCCCCCTTTCTCTTACCTTGCCATGCTAGCCCATGCGTTTGGAAAATCCTCACTCAGGCGAGGCCCTCACTTCTTGGTTCTGATTCTGGAACTCGTTAGAGTAAGGAGTTGCTGGCCGTTCCTGGTTTTTGCTCCTAAGCTTTTGATGGCTTTTCATTCGAATACCTTCACGTTCCTCTCTCCTCCCCCCACCAAAAGATGTTTTAAATCTTGATATGATACGGTCTGCTTTTAGCACCTCCACTCCAGCCGCTGCTCTGTGGAAAAGCCGTATTTAGTAGGAATAATTGAAAGTGTGGGAACAGTATGAGTCCTTAGGGAACTTTGGTGGCAGAAACTTTTTTATTCAGGAAAGATATAGAGACAGAAATTATTGGGATATTTCCTGCTTTGTAAAATTACTTAAACTAAGGTGCAACAACACATGATTTGGGGGTGAAGCCTGAGGAATCAGGGGTCATTAAGGATCTCCCTGAATACGGAGAGGGAGTTGTTCCCCAAAGGATCACATAGGTAGTGCTGTAAGCTGTGACGGAATGGCTTGCTCTCCAGAGCATTAATGGTTCTGCAGTCTAATGGTTCTGCAAACTAATGGTTGTAGTTTCCCAGTGCTTATGGTAGGGAAGACTTGCCGCAGAGAAGCATGGTGTTCATGTACTTGTGGGTCCCCGGCTTGAGTGCTTTAAGAGCCTAGAAGCGTCACTGTGCCACTGGTTCAGTTTGTGCCCCTCCTTGAAGGGGGTCAGAGGCGGGCAAATGTGCTGGTTTCTTGAGCTGGTTGTTTTCACATGGACAGAAGGATGTGGTTCTAGGTCTGGGTCCCATCGTATTTTCAGAAGCAGCGCTCTGGGGCCAATAGGCCTTTACCTTTTGTTCCCAGGAGGTGGAGGCAGCTTGTGTTTTGTATTATCTTTATCCAGCCCAGTGATAGGAACCAAAGACTGTCTCCAGTACATAAGCCTTTAAGCTGCAGACGTGCTGCTGATGGCCGCGGGCTTATTGGCACCGCTGGACTTCAGGGCTTTGAAATTCTCCCGGCTGAACTTTGGAGTATCATGGGGAATGTGGTTTGTGAAGCTGTATATTCTAATTTAGTTAATCTGAAAATTGGCTGTGGTGATCCTATTTAAACTTAGGTAGGAGCCAAATATTCTTGACAAGATTTTAGTTGCAGCTTTTAGGTTTAAAGCTAAGGAAAAGATGCTTTGGCGGAAGAACTTTAGAGTGGCTGACTAATTTGTAGTTACATTTGTCAGTTATACAGTTATTTTAGTGTTGTGTTACAGCTACACAGTTCTGAAAATTAGGTGACTTTATTTCTGAATTGAAATTTACTGGGTTTTGGTATTGGCTCTCCACTTAGCTCTAATATCATACAGCAAGTTGTACAAGCAAGTTTTATGTCCTTCCTCCCTGGCTTGGGAAATTGGGAGTGAACTGGGCTAATCAGTTTTTCATAGGCATTTCTTAAGGGGTCAGGTAGGTAAACTTGTCATCTCAAACCTTTCTTTTATGAGGTTAAGCTCCCTGGTGCAGCTATTCACTTGCCTGGGGCCAGTAAGCCCTTAATGCTTGACTAGCAGGGAGGAGTGTTTTCTCTAATGGGTTTGCTCTCTGGGCGATGGCCTGGTAAGGCCAGTGAGTGCCATGGGTTGAAACGCCCAAAGTATCTTCACACTCTGTGGTACGTCCTTGTCAAATACAGCAACTTAGTGTTGTCCCTCTTATCCTTGGTCTTGGGGGTGGGGCTAAGACTTTTTTAGTCATATTGACAACTAAAAAATTAGAGCTAAGCAGCTTGGACTTTCTCTACGCAGTCTCTGTGCAAAGACCATTCAGCCCTAAAGTTCCTTTCAAAATGGAGAATTTGGGGAGGTGCCTTTGCAGGTCTGATATCTGCCCTTGTCCTTGGCTAGAAGCGATCAGTGACAGCAATAAATAATTAGATTTTACTTTTTAAGATTTCAGGAACTGAGGGAAGGTATAGAGGATTTCTTTTTCTTTCCCTGAAGTCCTAAGTAGGTACCAAAGATACCAAGGGGCAGGGACTGGCCTGGTGGCCGAATGTCACGTAAGGAAGATGGAGCACTGTGATCTGACCAGGTGGAGTCTTGGCAGACAGGAGCACCTTGTCCTGGGAGCACGGTGCGAGGCAAACTAGTGTGTCCCGCAGGTCCTCAGCTCGGTCTTCTTCCTAGGGCTCAGTGAGCTTTCCGTGTTGGGCCTGACCCCCAGAGGGAAACCCTCTTGTCATTTCATTTCAGTTCCCCCAACTCCTCTGCCAACCAATGATGTCGATGTGTATTTTGAGACCTCTGCAGATGATAATGAGCACGCTCGTTTCCAGAAGGCTAAGGAGCAGCTGGAAATACGGCACCGCAACCGGATGGACAGGGTAAACTTGGTGCTTCCTTATGCTCCTGGTGTTTGGCGTTGGGTAATAGCGTTTTCATAGCTGAAGAAAAGGGACACCGCCCCCCCTCGCCAGATTGTCATGCTGTGTTAGGATAGGTGAGGTGTGAGAGTTTATTTAGCAGGGCTGTATTCTGGGCGAGCCTAGCTCCCCACCCCCCCCCCCCCGCCCCCGGATAATATAATACTCTGAGTGCTTACCGTGTTCAGACTCTGCAGAGCACTTCCTATAACCGTTACGTCCTTGTTATTTTTCTTTGCTATTAACTAGCTTTTAAAATTTTTTTATATTAAGGAGGGAAACTTTATGTAACTGTTGTAAACAGAAAGCTAGTATCTTTTGCCAATAGAACAGGTAACTGTAAAAATAGATGAAAGCAAACCTGTATTAACATATTTTAGCTAGATACTGTTGCCTGCTGAAGCTTCTGAGTCTTGGGATGCTGGTGTTTTGTTTTTTTTTTTCCCCTGAGATTGATTTATTTGACAGAGCAAGAGAGGTAGAGCAGCAGAGGGAGAGGGAGAACCAGGCTCCCTGCTGAGCAAGGAGCCTGACTCCCAGGACCCTGAGATCATGACCTGAGCTGAAGGCAGATGCTTAACCAACTGAGCCACCCACGCGCCCCTCAGGATGCTTTCTTAAAAGAGTTATAAGGCTTAGAGCAACATTGAGCACCGTAGTGCAGCTTTCTCCTAGAGTTACTTAGGAAGATTGAAAGAAAATTGAAAAGAATTTCTTGTTAGGTCTGAGTACCACCTAAAATCTCACACATCACCTGTGCTGGGCTTATACTTCGGGGAATGTTTATTGTTCTCTTTTATCCACAACAGTTCTGAGAAACAGGTATGAAACATGCCCCCCCGCTCCCCCCCTGCCCCCCGCCCCTTGTTTTAGTGTGTGAGGAGGCTAAGGCACAAAGACTTTTAAATAACTTGCCCCGGGTTATAGAGAACATGGAGGTCATGGAATTGAGGCTCTGTTTGGGGATGGTCGTGGTCCAGGACCTTCTGAGACAGTAATTCTGTGAACAAGCTTAAATAGCCCTGAGCTCGTGAGGGGTCATATGATGCGATTTCCATTTGCAGTTTCCTGTATTAGATTTCAGGGCCTGGCAGTATTGTTAGAAAATGGGGGGATTGTTTTAGAGATGATTCTCTGGTGCTAGTGGCTTTGACCCTTTGTTCTAGGTAAAGAAAGAATGGGAAGAGGCTGAGCTTCAGGCCAAGAACCTCCCGAAAGCAGAGAGACAGACTCTCATTCAGGTAAGATGCATTCTCTAGGGACAGAGCCAGACTCCCAGGAAATTAGAGTTTGACACTTTCTTTCAGTCAAGAGCTTATGTTACAGGGAAGTTTTAACTGGCCTGCTTTTTTTTTTGTTTGTTTTTTTCCTCACCTCCAAACTGGCATTCTCTAGAATTGATCACCTTTAGTAGAAGGAAAGCAAACAAACTAGAGTGTACCTAGTTCATGCCAGGAAGCAACCTTAGCTGGCTATGTTTGTTAATTCTGCTTTCCTGGCAAAAATCCTAAGTCATTTTCATTCTTAGGCTGTGACTTGTTTTTCAGCAGTACTGACTTCTTTTTTTTTTTTTTTTTCCCTCTCTCTCTCTCTCTCTCATTTTTATTTATTTTTTTAAAGATTTCACTTATTTATTTGACAGAGACCGCGAGAGAGGGGGAGTGGGAGAGAGAGAAGCAGGCTTCCCGCTGAGCAGGGAGCTCATTGTGGGGCTCGATCCCAGGATCCTGGGATCATGACCTGAGCCGAAGGCAGACGCCTAACGACTGAGCTACCCAGGCGCCCCTTTTCTCTCTATCTTAAAAGTATTTATTTGAGAGAGAGAGTGAGAGCATGTGCGTGAGTGTGTGTGAGTTGGGGGGGGGGCAGAGGGAATCTTTAAGCAGACTCCCTATTGAGCGCAGAGCCCAAGGGTGAGTGCGTGGGTGGGGGCTCGATCTCAAGACCCATGAGATCGTGACCTGAGCCAAGACCACGAGTCTGACACAGCTGGCTGAGCCACCCAGGCGCCTCCTGAATTCTTTTTTTGCAGACTTCTTCAGAAGTGGAAAGGCAGACAATAAGACACTCTGATACCAGTTCATCTCTAACTTTGCAAGAATGTAACATTAGAATTGTAGCAGCAGCTGGGTGCCCCTTGAATAGAAGAGTGTTGCTAGGAATAGGGATAGCAGTTTGTAAGACCGATTTGGGTTTCATAAAGCAAATTATGATTCACTGAAATCTATCTTCTCGTGATGTTAATACTTTATCGGGACACCTTTTCCTTTTTATCAATCACCTAGAAAGTCTAAGAGTGTTAATTTCTACATAGCCAATGCATCCTGTGAAGGGAAATTTAGTTCCACAGCCTTAAACTTTTAAACCTGGCCAGGTACTTCACAGATAACTTACCCTTCAGGACTTCCGTGTGAATGACTCAGCGTAACTTACCACATTACTGGGATATGTTTCAAAATATAGTTCCTGTTGGTGTGTCTCGGGATTTGGAAGTGGGCACCTTTGCTAAGTATTGAAAGGACAGCATCCCTTCTCTTGCAGGGCACATTGGGAAAGCCCACCTTGGGCTCATAACACTAGTGATTTCAGTGACGGAAGTGCTAATTCGGACTCCGACGCTCAGATTTAACATGCTCTCAATTAGATAAGGACGTAATTTTTCCAACAGCAATCAGATAGAGTGTACTTGGATCTTACCCTTGCTCCACTCTTCTGACCCCATTATCGACTCGCACGGGCTCTGGGCCGGAGAGGCAGCACCGCGGTCTCAGGCTGTTTGCTTAGACTTCCTCCAGGCACCACGAATTACCTGTCGGTCCTGCTTTCTCGGTTTAGCACTTCCAAGCTATGGTTAAAGCCTTGGAGAAGGAGGCAGCCAGCGAGAAGCAGCAGCTGGTGGAAACCCACCTGGCTAGAGTGGAAGCTATGCTGAACGACCGCCGCCGAATGGCTCTGGAGAATTACCTGGCCGCCTTGCAGTCCGACCCCCCGCGGGTGAGTGCTGTGCGGAGCCCAGTCACTGGTGAACGCTGTCCTGGGGGTTGCCTGCTCTAACGTAGGCTATGTGTAGAACCAACGGATGAGGACACACAGGTCAGCAAAAAAGATTCCATTTCTATGACAAGTTCTGGCGAGGCTGGAGGAGGTAAGGAAAGAAGAGTAGGGAGGAAGAGGTATTATGTTCTAGTATGTGCTTAGGTCACCGTAGCATCACACTTTCTGCTTGCATATGCCTCCTGTGATAACGGAAGTATCTTACCTCACGATATTGGTTGGTAGTTACTCAATTATTGAATCTTTGTAGTAGCTTTACTTTCAAAGATTAAAAACCTGTCTTTCAAAGCTTTTGCACTCAATTCTGTTCTAAATAAGGTTATGAAAAGGGTAAAGGAACTTACGTCGAAGCCCTTTGCGCTAGTGACCTCATACTTCTTTATCCCTTAACTCTAACCTGCCTTGCTTTGAGGGGATGGAAAGTATTGGAAAGTAGGATATTAGTATCCTTCTTAAGTGAGCAAGTAAAAGTCTTTTCTGGGTGACACAGGGGCTGCCTACCTTGTAATTAAGGTGTCCGACACTGTTAACCCAGGGGAGAGGACAGAATGAGTGGGAACATACTGTTGGTTATAGCTTTGGAGCTTAGTTTTTGGTTACTTTCTGTAGAAAGGTAGTTTCTTGCTACTGGGTAAGCTAAAAGCTTTAAAAAGCATAGCTTTCATCCTTACGCCTGGCTGGGCTTTACATTCTTAGGTGAGTGTTTTTAAGCTTTGCTTTCCTGCCTGTTTTCATTCTGTAGTCTCTGGATCTTAAAACTACTGTTCTCTCTTGCAGCCTCATCGCATTCTCCAGGCCTTGCGGCGTTATGTCCGCGCTGAGAACAAAGATCGCCTGCATACCATCCGTCATTACCAGCATGTGTTGGCTGTTGACCCAGAAAAGGCAGCCCAAATGAAATCCCAGGTACTCTAAACAGAGTAGGAATTGCGGCGGGAGAGTGTCTCTAGCGGGGAGACTCTGCTTTGACCAGTGGTTGGGCAGTGCTGATAGTTGTGCTTGGAAAATGATAAATGGTTTCCGAAGACATTATGAGGTTACAAGAGTTGGTTTGTGCAAAGATACGATTTTTAAAAAATACCTTCCCCCTACTTTCTTCTATTAAATCATTTCTATTTAAAAGAGTTTCTGGAAGTTTAGAAATGCATGATCATATTGAAGAGCTAAGTCAGTTTCTCAATCTTTTTTTTATATCCGTTTATTTCTGTTTTCAGGTACCACCAGAATGAATATTTGAAGTCTTTTTCTAGGCAACTATATCAAGCAGTTCTTAAAAATTATTTTGTTTTGTACATTGAGACAGACACTGGTACCTTCCTGGGTTTGTTCCTTTACAGTCTGGAGAGGTTCATTTCTGGACCCTCTTAATTTCGGTATCATCCATCTGTTAACTCTCAAAACATTTTACTCTCTTGTATTTGTATAAAAGAAGCCTTGCCTGCAAGACTGCTGGCTTCCTTGTAAACCAGCAAGTCTAATAGCTTAGCCTGTTGGTTTTCCTAGAGGGCCTTGTCAGGACACAACTGATCTTAATTTCCTCCCATATTTTAAATGTCGTGCTACGCTGATTGTCCAGTGTCCATGGGATGCACTTAGCCTCGAGGACACTTGCCTATCTCCTCAGGGACTCCCCTCCCAGCCTCTTGCCGAGTGTGTCTTAGGATTGCAAGGCAATCTGCCCGGAAGTCTTAGGAGTCTTGCAACTGAGGTGGCTGCTCCCCTGGTTCAGAAGTTGGCTGAACCTGCTGTGTAGACAGTGCCTGCTGTCTACGTGCCCAACTCGGCACTAGCATCTGACCTTGCAAAATGGAATCCCTTGTGTACCCTTGAGCAACTCACCATCAATGTAGTATTAATTATAGTACTATAAAGATGAAGAATAACTACCCTTTTAAACATACAGAGTTGATCTAGCAGTCGGATGTTTGGGAGAACGAGAAGAGTGGGAGAATGTGGACAGGGGTGGCTCTGGGGACCGTGGGAGGCATGTGGTATGGGTCTGAAGCTCAACGCTTTGCTTTGAGCTGGTTGGAGTAGAAGAGAAGGCGGAAGGCCAAGTCCTGGAGTAGCTTCCAGGAAGTGTAGGTGGAACAATGCATCCACCTTGACGGGGGCTAGGTTTTTCAGGTCTACTTGGTTTTTTGAAAACAAAAACAAAAAACATGACTTTTTTTTTTTTCCTCCCAGATTTTTTGTGGAAAAACTAGATTATAACGTAGATCACGTAGTATTTTACAGAAGAGCCATTTTTATATGGTGTGAGAGTAGAAGGAAAGGAGAGACCTTGATCAGTGTATCGACAACTAGGGAATGAGTTGCCTGCCAGCAAGATCGCGGTGCCGCAGCGGACCGTTCCCTTCTTAGCAGATCCGGGGGAAACCCAGCTCCCCCGGCATGATAGTTGCTGCGTGCTCTAAGCCCTTAGTTCTAGTGGAACTTGGCTGCTGAATTACATGAACTTTTGCATGTTCCCCGTTATCTACACTTTAGAAAGTGCTGACTATGTTCAGCCAATGGCAATTGGCGTGTTTGGTCTGGGGTGTGAGTGGTGTGGTGCCCTTCCCCCTCATCCTGTAGCTCAGGGCTCACCGTGAAGACACGGATGTCCAGTATTCCAC
Source organism: Halichoerus grypus (assembly GCF_964656455.1). Taxonomy (NCBI): domain Eukaryota; kingdom Metazoa; phylum Chordata; class Mammalia; order Carnivora; family Phocidae; genus Halichoerus; species Halichoerus grypus. The sequence continues at coordinate 86,747,923 of NC_135722.1, read as the reverse complement.
CCTGCGGCTCTTGTTTCTCCTGGGGGCATATGAACGGTCTTCAGTCAAATGGCTCCTTAATTCATCTGAAGTATAACAGCCTCCACACACGCGCGAAGACTGGGGGTGGTGCATTTTCACTTTGCATTTGCATTCTCTCTCTAAGGCACTTACTCTTGTGCTTTCCCATCAATTTACTTGATTGAAAGAATGGCCAATATAAAATTAAATTGCTTTCATCCCTGTTTTTAAAGGTCAGAGAGGCATCAATCTACAGTAAAAGCATCTTTCCATTTAATTTTTTTTTTTCCATTTTGACCATGTTAATGGCTTCAAGCCCACATAATTAATCCATGGGCTTAGAGCACCCTCTTTAGGACGAGTGTGGTAACTGCAAGTGTAACCATCCTGAATTAGCCTGTGAGCTACTACACAAGGCCTCACTGTGGCCTTGGGGTGGATGTTAGCCCACGTCACCTTTCATTTCCACCCCAAAAAAGCTTTAAAAGGGACCAGTTTTGATGGCTTTTTTCCTTTTTAAAAAATATGAACAACCTAGAACTGTTGCATTCAGAGAAGGTGTAGTGAACTACAGAAGATAGATGGTAGGTAAGTCTTTATCACCCCTTAAAATCAGGTTTACTTATACCTCGGTGTAAATATTGGAAGGAATACTAATTCAGTTAAATATGAATAAACTTGTTCTGTTATTCACCATGATAATCATTTCAAGCAATTACTTCACTAAGCAAATCCATGAATGGCCCCCTCTCCATGCAAATCTACTTTTTAGCCAGTGATTTCATTCTCTTTTTACACCATCTAATCTGACCAGTGGTTAAAATTGACTCATTCCATCTTTCACTCAGCAAAACCTTACCGAGTATCTGGCATTGTATAAATTAGGGTTCCTTTACTCTCGATTAGTATAGTTGCTAAGTGCCTCGTATAAAAATCAAATCAATAACTGCCTAGTGAAAGTTTTTAAATTAAATTTTCTTCTAACTCCGAGCACTGTCTGGATAAATTCTCAGATCACCAAGGGGTATTACACACAATCTGAACATACTCCTTGACATCAGCGCCCCTCCCCACCCCCCACATCGGAGGCTTCGTTTCTGTGGTCTCAGTTACCCACAGATCAGCTGTGGCCCAGAAGCGAATGATCCTCCTGATGTGTCGTCAGGAGGTCAGTAGGATCCTAACTTTGTGTCCCAGGGCCTCTGTCATCCCCGTACTTCATCTCCTCATGTAGCATTTTCTCATCTGTCCTCATCACTAGGAGAAGGGTGAGTACAGTGCGGGAGGGTATTTTGAGGGAGAGACCCCATTAAATCACTTTATTATAGTATAATTGTTCCATCTTATTATTAGTTACTGTTACTCTCTTACTGTGCCTAGCTTGTAAGTTGAGCTTTATCATAGGTATGTATGCACAGGAAGAAGACCCAGTATGCATGGGCTCAGTACTGTCTGCAGTTTCAGGCGTCCAGTGGAGGTCTTAGAACGTAGGCCCCACAGAGAAGGGGGGGACTGTTGTACTGCAGTGGTCAGCAAATAAGGGTGGGGTGGATGCATTTCCTCTGGCCAGCTGCTTTGCTGGACTCTGTAGAGAATATGCTTTTTCAGCTGATCTTTGCAGAAGTGTGTGTCTGCAAGTTTCCTCCGGGCCTGGCTCTGTTGGTAACAAGGCCTCTCCACCGTACTGTACCTCCAGGTGATGACCCATCTCCATGTGATTGAAGAAAGAAGGAACCAGAGCCTCTCCCTGCTCTACAAAGTACCTTACGTAGCCCAGGAAATCCAAGAGGAAATTGGTGGGTGCTGTGTTTGTATCGCGGTCCAGTGGGACTTCTGGCTGAGGCTCGGGGGTGGCAGAGTGCACGATTAGAGAAGTCGGGACAGCCAGGGCCAGGAAGCTGGGCATTAGCACGCCGGGGTGTAAGTCTCGAATTCACTGGAGCTCATGTGGCAAGGTCAAGGAGTAACCCAGGACAGATGTACTGGCTGTGAGCCATGGAGCCTTGAGTTTCTTGACCTTTACTCTGTGACCGGAAGAAAAACTCTAAGGTGTGAAATTGCAAGGGACCAGGGGAACTTCCTGTTGCCCTTTTGCCCCTTAATTCCTGATGCATTTCAAGGCGCCTGCTTTACACACCTTCTCACTTCTCCTCCCTCTTCTGCTCTTCACCTGCTTCATTTATTTGGCAAATATTTATCGTGGCTACTGTGTGTCACAGAGTAAAACGGTGTGTGAGCAGGCATATATCCTGGAAATCAGGTTACAGTAGGGGAATCAGGAGAATAAGACAAGGAGTGCCACGGGGTGGGGGTGGGGCGGACGGACAGGGTGGACCCGTGGAGAGTGGCTGGGTGGTCAGGAGGGCCGTCTCGGGCACAGTGACCTGAGATCCGCATGACGGGAAGGAGCCTCCCATGCAGAGATCACGAGGGGGAAACACTGAGCACAGGGAATGGCCGCTGCAGCTGCCTGAAGTTCAAGTCGAGTGGACACATTTGAGTAGATCAGTGTGGCGAGAACACAGTGGGGGAAAAGGGGCCAAAGAAGTTGGCAGAGGCCAGTTCAGAGATTTTAGCAAAAGCAAGGAGTTTGGGTTTTATTCTAGGAAAATGGGAAGCCGTTAGAGGGTTTTAAACTAGGGAGTGACTAGATCTGTATTATGCTTTAAAAAAGAACAGGAATTAAAAAAAAAAAAAAAAGTCCTTGGCTGCTGTGTGCTATTAAAATTACAAACCTGCCAGGAAGCCATTAAACATCAGGCGAGAAACGCTGGTAGTGGGCCCTGTGGTGGTCGTGGAGGAAATAAAGAGGTGAGGGCTGTAGGGCATGTCTCAGAGGAAGGGTGAGCAGGGGGTGCCGCTGGCTCGGGTGCCGGGGGTGTGAGGGACAGGAAAGCACCGAGGGCAGTGCCCAGGCCTTTCCACCATCCGCAGCAGCGTGGACGGTGGTGCCCCACTTCCCTGAGGAAAAGCAGAGAAAACAGAAGTTGCTGCTGGACATGAAGTGGGTCCGGGCAGTAGATAGGAGGTACAGTTTGCGGGGTCATTGAAAAATGTCTGCCGTGGGAAGAAACCAGTGAGCCCCAGAGCGGGCTCATAAAGGAGAGAGGCGTGCCGGGGCCGGGGCTCTGCGGTGCTGTGGAATCGGGGCTGTAGCTAGGAGGCAGTTGTCCACTGCACCGCGAGCTGGCGAGGTGCTCGCCGCAGCAGGCCTCACGTTCTGTAATGACCCGAGTGAGCCTCGTTTGCGCTGGTGGGCCTTCTGAAAGCCGGCTCCCTGCCGTGTGTCTGTCTTTGTCAGACGAGCTGCTGCAAGAGCAGCGAGCCGACACGGACCAGCTCACTGCCTCTATGTCCGAGACCCCCGTGGACGTCCGGGTGAGCTCCGAAGAGAGTGATGAGACCCTGCCGTTCCGCCCCTTCCATCCCTTCCCGTCCTTACCTGAGAACGAAGGTGTGTATGCGTGGGGGGTGTGGGGGGGTGGTTAGAAACCCAAAGGGAGCCTTTGGGACCTGGGTTGTGGCAGGGGGGCTGTGCTCCTGGTGACAGCTGGGCAGGGGTTCACTGAGCACCTACTGTGTGCAGGCACCGTGCCGGGTGCCTCCAGATCGCCGGCTTCAGGATCCCCATGAGGTCAGTAATACCCTCCCACTTCATAGACGCTTTGTGTGAAACCCTCTCTTTTTCCTGGTCCTGTCAGCTGCCTCCACAGAGTGTGTGACTCCTGGCACGTGGACGTCACTCTCCTGCTTAAATAGCACTTCCGTGTTATGTGAGGTCATCAGCTTTTCATAGCAAGCGAGGGGGGCAGGCAGTGGGGAGGCTACAGAGATGGCTTGACTTGTTCAAGGTGACACGTCTGGTACTGGGGGGGTGAGGGGGTGGGCGGGATCAGAAGTCCTGTCCCTCTGACTCCCAGTCTGGCATGCTTCCTTCTATTCCCTTGCTGGTTCTCGGTGTCTAAAAGGATCTTTGAAAGCTGTGGGTCTGCACCAGAAATAAACAAGCTGCTGAGCCCGCTGCCCTGAGACCGGGGTGTGGAATCCGTTTCTATTTATTTGTTTGCTGCTGATGGCGGTGACGGGGGAAATAGTGGCCACAACCACGGAGTCCTCATATGCCGCTCTAGCTAAGCCTGGTGCACGGCTGCTCTCCTTGAGTCCTGGGGCCTGCCCTCATTTGAGCATTCCACGATGTAAAGAGTTAAGTGTCTGCCCCGGGTCACGTAGCTTGTAGGTGGAGAGTAAGGATTTGAACCCCTGCAGTCTTGGGTACAGTCACCTGCCCCTGGCCAGATACAGCAGTGCTGGAACAGAGACCTGCTGAGCGGGGACCCTGGGGGGCACCCAGCTTCACCTTCAGACCTTAACAGAATGCCTTCTGAACTAGTTACCCCAGAAGCACCAGCTCAGTTTGGGTGACCCTGCGATACTCAAACAGAATCTGAGAAAGGAGCCAGATACCACTTCGTTCCTAAAACCCACACTTCCAAACGCCAGACTTCCATGGGCCTGTAGGGTGGCCATGCTTACACACCTTGTTTGGGGTGGGGGCATCTCGGACAGGTTTGAACGAGGACCCTGTCCCCTTGTCAGAAAACCACAGTCGATAGATACTGCCTTTGTTTTTATTATTTCCTGAGAGAAGTAACTTTGTGAGCTCAGCTGAAGAATTTGGGAATCTCCCAAAATTTCCCCCAAAGACCCAAGGCAGACCTGTTTTTTTCTCTCCTGCCTTCCAGTCCATATGCTCTGGATCTTACCTGCTGGTTTGTTTATGGGATATTTCAGGCATGTCTTTAAGGAAGAAAACTTTCTGTTCACATTATAGAGAAATTCTAAGATAGGAATTTCAAAAGAAGCCATTTTCTTTCTTAATCTCCTTTTTGTGCTATTTTTTTTTTTTTTTTTTTTTATTGTTTTCCTTTCTGCTAGACACTCAGCCGGAGTTGTACCACCCAATGAAAAAAGGTTGGTCTGTCAAAGATGTTCCCTTTAAAGACCTCATTCCTTTTCACTTCCCCCATGTGTCGGGAGTTTCATTTTCTGTGTCATACCATCACCTGAGATTTTCCCACCTCATTTCTTCAGACATGGCTGTGAGTGGAACCAGAGTAGCCCTGTGTCCTGCACGTAGGATCCAGTGTCTGTGGTATTGGTGATAAGGTGGCCATCCTGAACTTACCTTCTGGATGTCCAGAGAATACAGATATTTTATGAAACATTTCGTCTGGGTAGATTTTTAAATGCATATCCAACTTAAACCGGTTGGCTGGAATTGCTCACGTATTTGAAGATATGCTGGGTGCGCCTGGCTGGCTCGGTCAGTAGAGCTCTCGACTCTTGATCTTCAGGTTGTGAGTTGAAACCCCACATTAGCTGTAGAGTCTACTTTAAAATCTTTTTAAAAAATTAAAATATGCTTGATTTAGGGGCAGGTAGAGAGTTGTTTTCTTTGACCTCTTCCCCCCCCCCGCTCCGCCCCATGCTGCTCCCATTACATCTTTCCCTTTCCTTTTAGCCGCGCCTGACCCTTTGTTGATGCCCACTTGTCTCCTGTCTGGAGTTGTAGCAACTCCTCAAAAGCTTAGAAGCTGATGGATGGAAAGGTTGTGACAGGTGAACTCTTGCTGCGTGGTAGTGAGTGTCCAAGCTTCAGAACAGGCTAGGACTCTGTGAGCACTGTGCTGAGGGCCTCACGTGCTTGGTTTCATTTAATGCACTGAGCACACCTCATGGTCGGGTTTTTCGCTCTCTCAGACAGATTAGGTGGTTGAAGAAGCCTCAGGCTGCATGATTTGCTCAGTCATGACTTTGAGAAATGGAGGAATCCGGATTTGAACCCAGCTCCTTTGTCTTCAAAGCCCGTGCTGTTTCTGTTCCATACAATGCTGCTGAATTTCCCCAGCTTGTTGGGTAGTGCGCCGTCCTAGGGTCAGTGTGTTCTTAGTGTGTGTGTTATGAGCCCAGTGTACTGGCTCTGGCAGACTTTGGGTGGACCGGGCAGTGGTCTCTAAGAATATGATGTTGTGGTTTTTGCCACAGCTTTGGCTCAGAACATGAGAGTGCAGTTCGAATCTTGTAAAAGTCATGTATATGTAAATGCTTGATTTGGTTCTACTTGAATATGCCTCTTCTTGGAGATGACGGAGTTCCCTTTCCTCTGAACAGTAGTACATCTTAGGTATTTGTAGATAGAGATGAATTTCCTAGAAATTTACCTGGTTTTCATCCTCATACCTGTCGTTCCTAGTTGGAATAATTTAAACGTGAATTTTTGTTCTCTTAACGTCACTTGTTTATGCCTCTGTAAAACCAAAGTGGTTTTGGTCAGTGTTTAAGAAAACATGTGGGTTATACCACCAAAGGAGTATGATTACAGTCTAGACTAGTAGTAGGATTTAAAATTAGTTGGTTCAGTGCCACGTTACGTTTCCAATAGGATCGTGCCCTGTGACCTTTAAAGTCTGGAGGAGGAGAGAGGGAGTGATGGAAGGATTAGAATTTACTAGGCTTGCTCATCCGCATCCATGCTGAGACAGCACCTCTCCAGATTCCTCTTTCTCCAATAGTCAGTGTGCAGTAATACTGTTTCAGTGGCCTTTTGAGACTACAAAAGGCAGCCCTGACTTAACTCACCCTAGAATCGAGTTGTGAAGTTCCTCTTTGAAGTGAATGTTTCAGGAAAAACCAGCATTATTTTTGGCTGCCTTCTAATGAGTGAACGCAGTAGCTAGCCCTCGTGATCGGCCCCCGTGGTAGCTGTTACTCACGGCTCCACGTCAAGAATGAGTCTGGTTGTGAGCTGTGCTGTGGCTGGACCTAGTGTCACTGTCGGCAAGCCCAGGGACAGCAGTGCTTGGCATATACTTCTGTTTGAGTCTTCCTCACATGCAGGTGGTCCCCTTAGAATGCTGAGTGTGCTGTCAGGGTGATCTATTTATAGAAGGTTCAAATCACAGACATTTATATAGAACTGTGTATCTTATTATTCACAAAAAACTGGTAGGAGAGCTAGGAGTCCCATGCTTTTTGAAGCTAGAAATAAGGAGGATGGCTTGTCACCTCTCCTCTGCCTGGGTTCGTGCTGGCTTCAGTCACGCCACATCTTTGGATACTGTCATTTGGGGATGCCACGCACAGGTGACGTTGGCTCAGGTGACGTCTGACCTTGACAAGAGGAGTGTGGCTAGTCTTGTTCAACATGTAGAACAGTGCCTTCCACCCTCGTGTTAGAATTCTCCCTGTCTGTGGAATGCCTCTTTCCTGTTCATTTTCTAATCCCCATCGAAGATGTGACATCTGTGATCTAAGCCCTCAGAGGGTGACAGGCTAGTGGGAGACAGAGAAGAAGACAAATGAGGATAAACAAGGATTTTAAGTGCTGTAAGCTGGGAATGTCTCCCAAGAGGAGCTGCAGCTCGAAGGACAAGGTCCTTCGTCAGGCAAGGAGGGTATTTCAGGTAGACAGAATTGTCTGTGGAATAAAATATGATGCCCGAGGCAGATGTGCAGATTCATTGCTGGTATGATGGTTCGTCCATCCAAAGGGAGCCCAGGATGTTGAAGAACCGGGTTGTGGGATAATAGGTGCTTGGTAATATCCCAGAAGGGTATTACATGTTTTTCTGTGCTAGAATGCCTTTGGACGCCACTTCTGTTTACCTTAAACATTCTTTTCTGAAGGCTGGCATTCCATTTTTCCAAGTTGGATATAAGTAAGCACTCTCTCTTCCTCCATTATACCCATCGGTCCTCTGAAAAACGCCTGTACCATTCATCCTTCTAGAGCACAGTGCATTCCCAGAAATGGGAACAAAGTAGCATATCATCTAGCCTGGGTGGGCGGTGGGGGTGGGGAGGTGATCAGCAAGGGCTCCTCGGCGCTCAGGAGGGAGTTTACTGTTTCTGTGAGGTTGGCATGAGGCCGGCCCAGCCTGGGAAACACTAAGCCGTGCTCTCTCTCCAACACAGGATCTGGAGTGGGAGAGCAGGATGGAGGGCTGATCGGTGCTGAGGAGAAAGTGATTAACAGTAAGAATAAAGTGGATGAAAATATGGTGAGCCATTTCTCCCTTCTGCCCTACCCTGTTTTAATTTTGAGACTAATTAGCATGAGTGGCATTGTTCTAGATGCTTTCCAGATGAACCTCCATGTGTTCCTTTTCCATATGGTAGAAGATGGGTCGGCTCCAACTACTCCCACAAATTGGTTGTATTGTTTAGCATCTGGGTATGAGAAGGAATACAGAATCATTTCTCAGCAGTGGCTCCTCTCTTGCTATACAGTGGGGGAAATATATTTGCAACTGAAGATAGGGATAAAATATGGGAGGCCATTTTCAAGTGAATATAGAGATTTAGTAACTTGAAATTGGAGTAGAGTCGACTTTGACTCTTCTCTTGCTTTAGGTTTGTGCCTACTATTATTATTCTACAAGCACTTTTTTGTCACTGATATTTCTGGATTCTCCTCAACTGAGTTCGATACTTGAACATGACTTCTTGGGAGTCTGTCCTGAAATGTCTCTCCATAATGGTTACCTAAAGGAACATGCAGGCGAGAGCCTTGAGGGGCCAGCTGTGACAGAGTAACCGTGTGTCCACACTGGCCAGCTCCTCTAGGGGTTTGGTGAGTGGATTTAGAACGTGCCGAACTGCTTGGTTAGTGGGTATCCTCAGGTGTCCGCTTCCTTCCAGCAAATAATAAATGGAGTAGAAAAGAAGCGGTTCCATTTGTACTGAAGGTCCCCCTTCCACCCAGTTGCTGACCTTTTCATACCGTTTCAGGTCATCGACGAGACTCTGGACGTTAAGGAAATGATCTTCAACGCCGAGAGGGTCGGCGGCCTGGAGGCAGAACCGGTGCGTGTTCAGCTCCAGAACCCAGCTACCAGGGTTCGTGGAGCTCTTTCCATTTCAAGTGGAAAACAGAGAGATGCCCAGTGTCTCAAGTTACCAAAGGCCCCCGTCCCCATTTTTCCACACGTTTGGATAAGAAAGCTAAAATTAGGATCTCCGTGGAGATTGGGAAAAGTGGGAGTTCTCCTTATGGGGATGGTTACTTGGAAGGCAGGATCTTGGAGCTCCCTGGGTTTCAGGGTCGTGACTCTCCAGGAGCTAGGCCCTCGTGGAGTGCATGTCTCCCGCTGTGCAGTCACCGAGACCTTGTCGCACGTCTGCTCTGTTACTGTAGGAATCCGTGGGGCCCCTGCGGGAGGACTTCAGTCTGAGCAGCAGTGCCCTCATTGGGCTGTTGGTCATTGCGGTGGCCATCGCCACGGTCATCGTCATCAGCCTGGTGATGCTGAGGAAGAGACAGTATGGCACCATCAGCCATGGGATCGTGGAGGTGAGTAGGCCTTGTGCCGTGGCCCCGAGCTGGGGATGGCTCGCTCTGTGCTGTCAGGGTTATGGCGTGCAGACATCTCAACTTCCTGGGTGTCGCGCTTCAGTTAAAGTAGTCACTGGGTTATCAGGTCATGTTTTGGAAGTCCGCCCCAACTGAATTATGTCGGCCCTGTCACATTTTAACATTAATTTGGGCCTTTGACTGTGAATGTGAGGAAAACATAAGAGCGTTTTATGCTGCAGAGGATGAAAACTTTGCTCAGATTATTTCCTTGGTGTTTCCTTCTTTCCAGTATGTTTAGGTATTTGGGAATGAGGACTGTCGATACCCTTCTTTGTTTTTGTTGCTGATTTTTTTTTTTTAAGATTTTTTTTTATTTATTTGACAGAGAGAGACACAGCGAGAGAGGGAACACAAGCAGGGGGAGTGAGAGAGGGAGAAGCAGGCTTCCTGCTGAGCAGGGAGCCGGATGCGGGGCTCGATCCCAGGACCCTGGGACCATGACCTGAGCCGAAGGCAGACGCTTAATGACTGAGCCACCTAGGCGTCCCAATAGTCTTTTTTTAATGGGAAAAAAGCAACAGGAAATTTAGAGCCAGAGCAGACTGTTTCGGTTCCGTCTTCTGCTGATTCATAATTAGAATTGCTTACGACTCATTTTGAGGTAGGTGATGGGAATGTCCAGAGTTTCTTGGTTCCAGAAAATGAATACAATAAGGAATGTGATGTGCCCTGGAAAATTAGTTCAGATGTGTGTCTTAGTGACTTGGTTTCACCTCCTGCTAGACACTGCCTAGTAGTAGAATTTCTGAGCTGGAAAAGACCCACAGATCACGTGGTCCCAGTTCTGATTTTACGAGAGGGTCGGCGGCCTGGAGGCAGAACCGGTGCGTGTTCAGCTCCAGAACCCAGCTACCAGGGTTCGTGGAGCTCTTTCCATTTCAAGTGGAAAACAGAGAGATGCCCGGCTGTCCCAAATAAGACATGGTAGGCGCCGTGGTGCTAGGAAGTTCAGTTCACTCTTTCCTTTAACTCGGACTCTACTTTTACGACTCCAGCTTTCAGAAGCCTCTTTGGCCCCCTTCTTTTCTTCCTCCTCCTCCCCCAGTGTCCTCACCACTGGCTCTCGTTTGGTCTACCTGGTGGCAGTTGGACACCAGCTAGACTTTGGTTCCCAGAGGATTGCGCAGCAAACGGCTTCGGTGTTGCGATCTGTGCAGTGATCTTCCGTCTTCGTTCCTCCAGGTTGACCCAATGCTCACCCCAGAGGAGCGTCACCTGAACAAGATGCAGAACCATGGCTACGAAAACCCCACCTACAAATACCTGGAGCAGATGCAGATCTAAGCGGAAGGGAGCGCGAGGCGCCACCCGGTGGAGCGGGCGCTGCAGGTGGGCCCGGAGATGGCGGTCCAGTGTTTTGGGTCAACTCCTGAGCAGCAGTTGCGCCCGGAGGATTTCGTTCGGACCTCCTGGATCATTAAGACTCTAAAGTACTACTGTAGAATCACAATTTCCATTCTTTTAAATGGGTGAAAAATGTTAATATAACAATATATGATATATAAACCTTAAATGAAATGAAAAAAATGATCTATTGCAGATATTTGACTGATGTAGTTTTCTTTTTTTAAATTAATCAGAAATCCCACTTCTATTGTATTGTCTCACATATGCTCTCTGTAAATGGACAGTGTTGGTTTTCGGTGATGGACTGTATGTGCAGGCCGTCCCAGCTGCATTGTATAAACCACTCCTTAAGGCTCATTCACTGTCCTGGTTTTTCTTAGGAAAAAAAGAAGAAGAAACTAAGGCAGTATTCCCTTTTTAAATGAGCTAGCTTTCAGGAAGTTGCCCAGAAACTAAATGTAATAGGGAACCGTCATTGACCACTCAAGCACATCATGAGACCCTCGCAGAATCATGTTAAAGGACCAGTTTCTTGGAAGCCTGGTGTTCCCAGTGCTGGGCACCTTGGTGTCACCCAGGAGGCTGAAAGCATTTGCGTTCGGCAGCTTTTAGCAAGCCTACCGTATACAGATTAGGGCAGCCACTCCTGCTTTCCTTCTAAATCCAGTTCTTCCATGGAAATTAGCCTGTAGTTTATATAGGAGGTCCTTCCACTGTCTGCCGTTGACTTACTGTAGCTTTTTACTACTCACTTCCCTTTCCAGTCACGTCCACACGTACTGTCTTTTCCTCTTTGGACAGCCCCCCCCCCCCCGCCCCAGCACTGACCCTCCTCCCTCCCCGTTGTACCCTGACTTCCCTGCCCGCCCCCTCCCTCAGCTGCTCAGAGAAGACCGCAGTAGGGGGTGCCACACGCCCAGGAGAGAGGTGGGGGGCTGGCTTTTATGTGCAAGGAGGATACTCCATGTTGTACACGAAATGCTCTGTAGACACCGTGGAAAGCTTTGGAGATTTTGTTTCCTTCACCTGAGTCTTTGTGATGCTTGTATAGTTGGTGATGCTCACAGTTTTTTCTTTTTCTTCTGTTGTTCTTTCTTTTCCTTTCATTCTTTTTCTTTATTTTATTTTAGTCGGAAGGTTCTGGTAACCTGTGGTGTATTTTTTTCTATTTCCCTGTGACCTTTTTTTTTTTCCTTCTTCTTCCTCCCCTTTACCTTATCCATGTGTCTTCCCACTATGCACAGATAAACTTCACCTACAAACTCCTTAATCTGATCTGTGGAGAATGTACAGTTGAAACACATCAATAAATACTTTAACTTCCACCAAGACTCCTTGTTTCATTGGCGTGGCGTTAGTCCCTGGTGATGGCTGTAACCCTCCTGCCTTTCCTAGAAGGTTCCCAGCTGCACCACAGGGACAGGAATCTGGCCACTCAAGCAAGTTGGCTCTTAGGCTTGAATTCCGTTTGTTCTTAAATTTTTTTTTAAAAGATTTTATTCATCCATTTGACAGAGACACAGCGAGAGGGGAACACAAGCAGGGGGAGTGGGAGAGGGAGAAGCGGGCTTCCCACCGAGCAGGGAGCCGGATGCGGGGCTCGATCCCAGGACCCTGGGACCATGACCTGAGCCAAAGGCAGACGCTTAACGACTGAGCCACCCAGGTGCCCCTTGAATTCCGTTTTTTCATTTAAAACTAAGGGAGGGGCGCCTGGCTGGCTCAGTCAGTAGAGCGTGTGACTCTTGATCTCGGGGTTGTGAGTTTGAGCCCCAAGTTGAGTGTAGAGATTACTTAAAAATACTAAGGGAAAGTGCTTTCAATCTGAAGGCTGGTATCTTTTATTTGTCTAAGGGAAATATTCTTTCATTATTTCCTTTAATGATTTCCTCCACCATATTTTATGTTTTCTAAAATGCTAATTTGGCTAAACATTGGACTTCCTGATTGCTTTTTTCTTTAAAATTTTCTATGTAGGGCGCCTGGGTGGCTCAGCGTCTGCCTTCAGCTCAGGTCATGATCCCAGGGTCCTGGGATCGAGCCCCACATCGGGCTCCCTGCTCAGCGGGAAGCCTGCTTCTCCCTCTCCCACTCCCCCTGCTTGTGTTCCCTCTCTCGCTGTGTCTCTGTCAAATAAATAAATAAAATCTTTAAAAAAAAATTTTTTTTCTATGTAGTTTCAGTCTATAATCTGAGTGATTGCCTTTATCTTGCAGCCTTTTTGGTGAATTTTGTAAGTTTAAAATTTCTGGAGAGCTGCTTACTTTATTATTCCTTTCAACATCACTTTTCACGACGACAAATCTGAATTTACACATGTGAATTTTTAAAGTTATCTTTAAATGACATGTTTCCTTCTGAGCTATTGACTTCCTGTAAATGTGTAGCAATCATTTATTTGATCATGGTTAGTTAAAAAATAAGAGGGAAAGTTAGTCGAACGTTTTGCCCAGCAAAATTGAATTTGGGCTACTGATACTTATTAATAGGAGACTTTTTTTTTTTTTTTTTAAAGATTTTATTTATTTATTTGACAGAGGCACAGCGAGAGAGGGAACACAAGCAGGGGGAGTGGGAGAGGGAGAAGCAGGCTTCCCGCTGAGCAGGGAGCCCGATGTGGGGCAATAGGAGACTTTTCTTTTTGCTTTTGTTTTTTTTTTCTTAAAGATTTTGTTTGTTTGTTTATTTATTTGACAGACAGAGTGAGAGAGGGAACACAAGCAGGGGGAGTGGGAGAGGGAGAAGCAGGCTTCCCGCGGAGCGGGGTGCCCGATGCGGGGCTCGATCCCAGGACCCTGGGATCATGACCTGAGCCGAAGGCAGACGCTTAATGACTGAGCCACCCAGGCACCCCAAGACTTTTCTCTGGAAACAATGAATGGGGCTTGTGGCTGGATTTTCAGAGAAATATTTCCAGCCTTGACTTGTTCCTTTAATGACCTGCCACTAGGAGGTGCTGTTTTCTCATTGAAGGGGGTTTGTTTACCTGACCTCTGCTTATAGCACTTTATGCCTGGGGCTGGTTTTCACTAGTGATTTGTTTTTAGTGTCTGGCTACATGTGTAATAGTAAACTCAGAGCTAATCTTAGAGTCCTCACCCCAGTTGAGCGTAATGCCGGTTTACATTTATAGTGCAGTGAAGGTAACACTACATGTATGTACATATATGATGCATGTATCTTGCTTAGGGTACTCAAATATAATGACTGTGCATCTTACAAACCTGCTGCCAGGAAGCACCATGGGACAAACCTGTTGAACAGGTTGGTTCTTTGTAACCATCGCTCGGCACTTCCCTATCTGCCTCTTCCTCCTCCATTGACCACTCAGATTGCTGCCAGGAAAGTCATGAAAAAAATGAAACTTTGAATTTGTAAAGCCAGTTTCTGGCAGAGTGATATGAAAAGTATTGTCACTTGACCTTCTGCGGTATCAGCTGGAAAATGTAGATGGAGCATTCCTTATCTGGTTCCAAATCGAACAGACCAGCTTCATTTATTTTAGGGCCTGCCATCTGCTAGCTGCCCTACATGCAGAGCCTCCTTTAATTGTCTTAACCTTTATAGCGTGCGTATTCTTATCTTGGAGAAAGCTGAGGTTTTCCGACTGCTAAGGGATGGAGCAGAGATCCAAGCTCAGCGCTGTTACAGTAATTCCCTGGCTCCCTGTACGTTGGTCCTGGAGGATAGCGGTCCCTGGGGTCACCCCACAGCCTGGTGCCAGTCAACTAGGACCCATCCAACTGGTCGACTAGTAGGACTTCTATCCGTTACCAACACTCCTGTGGATGATGGGCCCCGGGGGAGTTTGGGGCTGGTGAAATTGCAGTGTTTCCGTTTACACATCCGTTACCCAAGCAGGGTCAGTGCAGAGGCAGTTGGGATTAGACTCGAATGTCTTGGCATCGAGGCTCGCATACCTCCCTCATCTTGGACTGATACAGATCTGCAGATACGGTAGCTATAAAGAGTCTGCTTCTTCATTTTGAAAGGAAACGCCCATGGCGATGAGGCGTGTGTCCGGCCTGGACTGCCCAGCAGGCCTCACCCTAGGCCAGCTCCACTCTGCTCCTTGGTGGCCCCGGCTCCTGTTTGGGGACTGAGAGAAACTTATTCATCCCCTGGTTTCTGCCTTGGTGACTCAGCTCTGCCTTCTGAGGAATGTGGCCCTGCCCACCTTGCCGTGGGCCTCGGGTGCCCGCACCTTCCAGCTGGCTTTGGTGCAAGGTCCTCCACCTCCCTGTCTGCTCTGTTACAAACCGGAACCCGGCCCCTGAGGTCAGAGCCAGCCCAGATGTCCTGGCAGTCTCCTCTGGTTTCCTTTGCTGTCACACTGATACCCTTACACTAGGAGACACAGATTGGGGGGCCATGAGTCTCTCAGATTTGGGGGGAAGCCCAGAGGCTCACTCTCAAGGAACCTACTGTCTTACCTCACTCATTAGAAGTGAGGGACATGGAGAAAATGGATGGAAGGAACTAGAAGGGCCCTCATGGCATCTCTCATTTCACAGTTCAAACATGACCACAGGTCACAATGCTATTCAGTGCAGAACCAAAGTCTGTGGTATGGGCAGCCGGTTCTTTTTTTGGGACAAAAGGTAAAGTGGTTCTTTTAAAATAGTATCTTGCCTGGCTACCCCATGGGATATGGGGGTACTTCTGTCTGGGGATAATTCTGTCTAGAGCTCCTTAAAAATCACAGGCTGTTAGTGCAAAACCACTGTGGAGAAGCCCAGGTGTCCAGAGGATGGGACAAAAGACATAATTCACAAATACTTGTTTCAGGATCCTTGAAATGGATGGGGCACGACTTGGAGACTCTTCAGGAGTTCTTTGGCCAAGTTAACCCAGGTCCGAATGAACTTAAGATACTGAAGTCAGTGGCTCTTTCTGGTTAGAGCAGCAACATCCATCAAGAAAACATCTTGATAGGTGCCCTATATATATAGTTATTTTAAGATTAGATATATATATACAAAGTCATAAATAGAAACTTGGAAAGCATAAAAAAAGATGAAATTATTTTTTCTAAATGTTATTTAATGAAGCCTCTTGGGTCCAGTAAAATATTACGAGCTTCAGTGCAAGCAAAGTGATTGCTTTCGTTCTTTTGTAACCAAAGTCCACAGTTGGTTCAGGTTGCCTTAGTTTTTATTGCTGTCCTTGTTCTGTCTCCGGATACCACATTATATTCAGTTGTGTCTTTCTAAGCTCCTCTTGACTGTGGCAGTTTTGCAGACTTCCCTTGTGTTTGATGATTTTGACAGTTTCGAGGTGTGCTCGTCAGGTATTTGTAGGATGCCCCTCTCCTGGGGTTTGCCTGACGATTTTCTCGTGATAAGACCCCAGCATTATGTGCTGCTGGGGAGGAAGACCGAAGTGCCATGCTCATCATGTCTTATCAAGGGTACATACTGTCACCATGACTTTGTCACTGTTGCCGGCATTGCTCGCCTGGCCGGGGCAGGTCTGGCAGTGTCTTCTGCTGTGAAGATACTCTCACCAACCCCCGTTCCCTCGTTGGAAGGATGTCACTACGTGCCGCCCACAGTTAAGGAGTGGAGTTATGCTCTTCCGTATTTATTTTTAAATTGTGTTTTAACACTTAGAAGTAGAGCAATTACAAGTTTGGCTCAAAGTCTACTTGTTTCATCATTTAATGGCTATCAAAGCTGAAAGAGTTCTTTTCTTTTTGAAAGATTTTATTTATTTTTGGGAGAGAGCACGAGCGGAGAGGCAGAAGGAGAGGAAGAAGCAGACTCCCCGCTGAGCAGGGAGCCCGGTGGGAGGCTCAGTCCCAGGACCCAGAGATCAGGGGTCCAAAGGCAGATGCTTAACCGACTGAGCCACCCTGGCGCCCCAAGAGTTCTGGATTGTAGTGATGGTTTTATGAGTATATAAGTTGCACATATGTACAAGCTTGAACACTTTTAATAGGTGCAGTTGATTGTCAATTAACCTCAATAAAGCTGTTTAAAAAATCAAAAAGCCGGGAGAGGCACCTCGTACAAACAGGCTGGAATGAGAGGTGCGTCCTCAGCTCCGCCTGTTAAGCACAGTCCGATCTGTCAATTCTGTGTCTGAGTTTAGGTATGCGAATAGGTCTTTTAGGGGAGGCATCACTGTCCACAACAAAGTAACCTAGTGATGGAAACCTCTCTAGGTATTTTCAAACTTCCCCATAGCATGAGCTGCTTTAGAAAAAGCAAATCGCGGGGCACCTGGCTGGCTCAGTCGGTAGAGCCTAAGATGCTTGGTCTCGGGGTCGTGGGTTTGAGCCCCACAATGGGCCAAGAGCTTACTTAAAAAAAAAAGAAAATTGGAACAGGTGTTTTTAGCTTAAAATACTTACAACAAACTGCAACATCTTTAAGTTCAACAACTTTTTACATACTTTGTCACAAGATGAATCTCTGCGTGGGACAAAATGTTTTCTTGGTCACTTCCAATCTTATTTTAAAATATTGCAAAGATTCTACCATATTTTAAATGTTCCCGATTTTTATCAAAATAACTACATTGAAGACATTTTGTAACATATTGTGCACTTAAGGTTTTCACGTGGTCTAGCACCAGAACTTTATCTGGAAATATTTCTTTATTCTAACCAAAGCAGCCAATCCAATAGCATTTCATTTTCTGAGATTTTTCATAATCCATTCTTTTCCACAAAATACAGATTAAATTTAAGAGGAAGCTATAATGCTACATGTGGGAATTTTGAAGCCAAAACTGCCTGGCTCTTTTCCTAATTTGCCCACCTACTAGCTAGGAGACCTTGAGAAAGTTACCTAACTGCTCTGTGCCTTGGTTTCCCCATCTGAAATGGGGGCAGTGACGGTACTTACCGCATTGGGTTAGAAGTGAGTGACCACAGGGAAAGCTCTGAAACGTGGACCAGTGCCCAGCGCAGAGCAAGTGCTCAGTGAATGTTAAGTATCATTAAAGTATAAGAGCTATCTTTTTTTTTTCTTTTTTAGAGGGAGATAAAGCAGGGTTGGGGGGAGGGGGAAAGGGAGAGAGAGAATCTTAAGCAGGCTCCACATCCAGCTAGGAGCCCAATGCAGGGCTCAGTCTCATGACTTTGAGATCATGACCTGAGTCAAAATCAAGAGTTGGATGCTTAACTCCACCACCCAGGTTTCCCGAGAGCTATCTTTTTAAATTTTTTTTTTTTTTTTAGTGATCTCTATGCCCAACATGGGGCTCGAACTCAAGACCCTGAGATCAAGAGTAGCATGCTCTTCCCACGGAAGTGGGAAGCCAGGTGCCCCAGGTATTATTATTTTAAACGGTTGAAAACATATCTTCTCCAGGACATAGGGCTCGCTCAAGAGACAGTACTTGTGTACCTCATGATTAAAACTGGCAAAGGGACGCCTGGGTGGCTCAGTCAGTTAAGCGTCTGCCGTTAGCTCAGGTCATGATCCCAGGGTCCTGGGATCAAGCCCCACATCGGGCTCCCTGCTCCGCAGGAAGCCTGCTTCTCCCTCTCCCACTCCCCCTGCTTGTGTTCCCTCTCTTGCTGTGTCTCTCTCTGCCAAATAAATAAATAAAATCTTAAAAAAAAAAAAAAAAAAACCCTGGCAAATACTATACCATAAACTGGGCTGTGGTAGAATCATCTGTACTGGGGCGCCTGGGTGGCTCAGTTGGTTAAGCAACTGCCTTTGGCTCAGGTCATGATCCTGGAGTCCTAGGATCGAGTCCCATGCGGGGCTCCCAGCTCGGCAGGGAGTCTGCTTCTCCCTCTGACCCTCTCCCCTCTCTCTTTCTCAAATAAATAAAATCTTAAAAAAAAAAAAGAAACATCTGTACTTCCATCCAAACCTTCCATACACTAACATTATTTTTTTGCTTGTTTCTTCAAGCCTATGGTCATCCAACAGTGCTTACTGACAGAAGAATGTATTATAGTGTTGCCTGTTGTTTTCTTTGTATTGTTTCAAGCCATTCTTACTGTGGCAGGAAAAAGTGATTCTGCAGGGTCTTTGGTTTGTAATTAAGAACCTCAGGCTGTACATTTATCATTCTTTAATGAAATTTTGTAAGCTACTAAATTGAGTATTGTATGACTTTAAGCACTAAAAAAATGCAGTGGTTTGTCATGTACTGGATATTGATTGATTGATTATTGATTGTAGGCTCCATGTCCAGGTTGGAGCCCAACGTGGGGCCTGAGCCCATGACCCTGAGATCAAGACCTGAGCTGAGGTCAAGAGTTAGCACCCAACCAACTGACCCACTCAGGTGCCCCTGGACATTTAATTTTTTTTAAGTCTCATTAATCATGTTGGCCTCATAATACTTGTTAACACCTCAAGGCCCAACATACACTTAGAGTGAGGAACATCATTATTAATAGATGTAAGTCCATGATCTCGATGATTTAGAACCTTTTTTTTTTTAAAGATTATTTATTTCTTTGACAGAGAGAGACACAGCGAGAGAGGGAACACAAGCAGGGGGAGTGGGAGAGGGAGAAGCAGGCTTCCTGTGGAACAGGGAGCCCGATGCGGGGCTCTATCCCAGGACTCTGGGATCATGACCTGAGCCCAAGGCAGACGCTTAATGACTGAGCCACCCAGGCGCCCGGATTCAGAACCTTTTAACCAACTTCTTAATCAGATGATAATTGTTGTAACCATTGGGCCATTGTTGTGGCCATTGAAGAGTTTGTACTGGGAGTAGAAATGTCAGTGGGGACATTTTCTTGTTCTGTGCTTGAGGTACTGGTATTATCTACTTAATTGCAGTGAAGATAATATTTTGTAAGAATCTTCTAAAGCCACACACACATATATTTACATTATTTGATTAAAACTTGAGTTCCTTTAACTAGGCCCATGAGCACTGAACTCAGAATGTAAGCAAATGAGTCAGGGTACTTTGATTTTTTTAAAAAGCCCGTGTAGGGGCGCCTGGGTGGCTCAGTTGGTTGGGCGTCTGACTTGGGCTCAGGTCATGATCCCGGGGTCCTGGGATCGAGCCCCACATCGGACTCTCTGCTTGGTGGGGACCCTGCTTCTCCCTCTCCCTTTGCCTGCTGCTCCCCCTGCTTGTGCTCTCTCTCTCCATCAAATAAATAAATAAAAATCTTTTAAAAAATAAAAAATCAAAAGCCCGTGTAGGCCCCATGCAGCACCATGGGTCAGGGAGTGGTAGGCTGGCCATAGCTCCACATATCAGATGGAAGAAGGGTGAACTTGGATTTGTGGGTGATAAGGATAGGGCAGGGGAAGTCAGACAAAAGAAAGTGCTCAATGATGCTGTCTAGACAGAGCATCAAATAAGTAGTAGCCTAGGGTAAATAGAATGCCTTTCAGAAAGGCTCTGAGGGCACATTCCAGACGACCAGCTCAGAGCACCTGCAATCGCCTGGTTTATAGACACCAGGGTATCTTTCGAGCAGCCCTCCTGTATTTGGAGGATTTCCACATTAAGAGTCCTGCCTACCCAAGGCAGGAAACAGAACTCGACTTCTCAACTGGTTTGCAGGTAGAGCACAGGCCTAACTTAGGATTGCCAATGAGGTGCACTCACAGGAGACTTATTCAAGAAGGAACAAAGAAAGGACACAGGTCACTCTCTGGCTCGAGTAACAGTAGAGACGGACAGCTCGGGGGCGGCAGGGGGTAGCATTACTGGCCTGCAGGGCGAGTCTCACTGGGATGAGCTGTAGTGCTAACTCCCTGGACTGGAGCGGTGGGGGGCAGCGGGGGGGCTCTGTGAGTGGCCCTGTGGTGTGGCTGGCCTGCTTCCTGGCTCTTGCCTCTCTGGCCCTCCCAGAGATTCTATGAACTTCCTAAGAATCTTTTAGTAATTTCCTCTTTTTCTTTTTTTTTTCTCAAATTAGCTAGAGTATTTTGTTGTTTGTAAATTGGCAAGTTGACAAAAACTGCATTAAAAACGAAGTCACTGAACTCTAATGAGAAAATTGTACTTGTGACCTTCATTTAACAAAAAAGATAGGGAAAAAAAAAAGTGACATGGGAACAAGGACTCTCAGTGTGGGGGAAAAAATACAGATACAAGATAGAATAAGCTCTGTCAGTACCCGGTGGTCCTGAATGAATTTCTTGTGTATTTTATCTCTTTAAAAAATTCCTAGCTCTGTCCATCACCAAAAGCCCCAGAAGCAGTGACCAACTCAATAGGAATAAATATCCCTTGTGCCCAGGTGATTGTCTTGAAATACCGTTTCTCACTAAAAAAGACACCAGGATGTCTTGAAGAAATGGCTGATTGCATGTCTGCGCAAGGGATGAGTATATAAGAACCTGCAACTCTTACCAGAAAGCAATCAAGTGATCAAAGATGAGTAGAACTGAGTCAAAAGTCACAGCCCATTCGAAGAGGCTCCCATTTGGGGCACCTGGGTGGCTCAGTCGGTTAAGTGTCTGACTCTTGGTCTCAGCTAAGTCTTGATCTCAGGCTCATGAGTTCAGGCCCCACATTGGGCTCGTGCTGGGCATGGAGCCTACTTTAAAAAAAAAAAAGAGGGGCGCCTGAGTGGCTCAGTCGTTAAGCGTCTGCCTTCGGCTCAGGTCATGATCCCAGGGTCCTGGGATCGAGCCCCACATCGGGCTCCCTGCTCCGCGGGAAGCCTGCTTCTCCCGCTCCCACTCCCTCTGCTTGTGTTCCCTCTTTCGCTGTGTCTCTCTCTGTGAAATAAATAAATAAAATCTAAAAAATAAAAAAAATTAAAAAATTAAAAAAATAAAAAAAAAAAGAAGAAGAAGAGGCTCCCGCTCCTCAAAGGGGACAGTTTGAACATCACTAAGCATAAAAATGACAATGAACCAAAACATAATACATACGTTTAAAAATCCAAGAATTCACAATATACAAAAACAAGCCAACAAACACCAATTGGTCCTTTTGGAAGATGTTAGGGAATTAACTATTTTGAAAACCACTAAGTAAAGGGAAAGACTCAGGCCTTTATCTTTCCTTTCCAATACAAACGTTACCCCTGGGTAACTGCACAGACGGGAAATCTCGCCCTGAAGAGGTGTTTCAATCAGTAAATAAACAAAGAATGATAAACTGAAACGTAACTGTCCACATTTCCTGAATTTAGAATCTAAGCGTGAAGCTGGAAATAGACAGCCAGATGGAAACACACCACCACATATGAAGTAATCTTCCCTCCAAAAAAAAAAAAATCATACTTGAAAAAGGGGCGCCTGGGTGACTCAGTCGGTAGAGCATGTGACTCTTTTTTTTTTTTTTAATTTTATTTATTTGACAGAGAGAGACACAGCAGGAGAGGGGACACAAGCAGGGGGAGTGGGAGAGGGAGAAGCGGACTCCCCGCTGAGCAGGGAGCCCGATGTGGGGCTCGATCCCAGGACCCTGGGATCATGACCTGAGCTGAAGGCAGATGCCTAACGACTGAGCCACCCAGGCGCCCCGAGCATGTGACTCTTTATCTCAGGGTCGTGAGTTCAAATACCACACTGGGCCTAGAGCTTACCTATAACTAACTAAGTAAATAAATAAATAAGTAAACCTGCTGTTCTGCTAGGAAAGGAGTGTCTCGTATTGCCTCCTGGCTTCCTAGAGCATCGCCGTTTATCCCATGGAGCTAATAAACGCCCCGCACACAGGAAGCATCGAGTGCTCTCATTTGAATGCAATCCGCACACAGCACTTAAGCCAGTCCAGATTAAGAGGAAGCAATGCGGGCCGAGACCCTTCGCTACAATCAGTGTGTCAGGTCAACTTCCTCAGAGTGTGCTGGATGTGACAGAAGGACAAGTGTAACCCTCTGTCATTACATTGAACCCGTTAGGTCTAATTCTCATAAAATTATGATATATTAGGTAAATACTCTTATTCTTAAACTGTACATGAAGAAACCCAAGAGCAGAAGCCAGAGCAAGGGCTTGATATGCTGCTTTTCCCATCAGCTTCATGGGCTGTCCTCACTCACTGCTTCTTGCAACGACATTTAAAGAGCTCTTACGTGGACCAGGACAATCAAATGCCCCGTGATGTAAGCCCTGCCTGAGGAGTGTACCAGTTTCTGGGGGAGCTGAGGTAGAAGAGATTAATATGCCTGAAGAAAGTTCCGCAGAGTGATATTTTAGCGGAATTTGGATTTCTGCAGGAGAAGGAGAAGAAGTGGGGTAGGGTGAAGTGGTCGTGCAGAGAGAAGGCAGAATCACCTGGCGGCTACTGAATAACTCGTATTTAGAAAGCCCCTTTCCACCTTCCTCCGGGAAGGGCTAGATCTGCATGCAGCACAAAAGCAAAAGTGGTCCTAGGGGCCAGTCTGTCAACCCCGTTGTTCCAGAAGATGTGGATACATTCACAGATGACGGCTCCGTAACTGGTTCACCCTGCGCTACCCTGTTCATGCTAAACCTCCCCCATGCCCCACACTGCTTGTCTGCAGACTTCTCCTGGCAGGGGTGGGATTGGCCTCCCGGCACAATCCGCTTCAGCGGCGTTGCCCCCGGTTCTCGCCATCTTGGACGGTAACAGCGCTCTGTGACTTTGAACTGGGGCTGGGTCTACCTGATGTGGCCCCACTCTCTCCCACGTTATCACCAGCTGAAGCCTGTTTTTTGGCCTCTGGTCAGGTCCACACTTGTACAAGCTCTAAGCGGCTCTGGCCCCAAGGACATTAGCAGTGGGCTAATTGGAGAGGCCTTCAGAGGGGGTCCCAGGGACACAGACCCGACTTCCCCAGCAGACAGAGTCCTGGGGTCAGTATGAGAAAGACTGACCCATGACGTGGCTGGCAGCTTTGGAGTGGGAGGGTCTGGGGCGAGCTGGGGGATGATGGAGGCTGTGTGAGTTGGTCATTGCAGCAGACAAATGACCCCGGCCTCCAACTGAAATCTGGGTGTGAGTCTGGATTTACCCCTTAAGAGCGTTGAGAACCTGGCTACATCCTTTAGGCTGCCTGCTCTTGGCCTTCTTTGCTTATGATTTAGGAATAAAAGCACTTATCTCACATAATATAATTTTATGAGGATTAAGCCAAATCGGTTTAACGTGAATGGACATGACCCAGTGATCGCAGAGAAGGGTCTTGGTCTGCATCGCTTCCTCGTAATCTGGAATCAGAGTCAGTGCGCTCACTGCATGTGTATTGTGTTCAGCGGCACTTTCTGTGGGCCTTCTGTGGGTAAGGCCCTTCTTAGCTCCGTGAGCTGAGAGATGATGCCCTAGGAACCGAGGCGGTGATCTGAGACGCTCCTTTTGCAGCAGAACAGCAGATTTTAGCGCCACGCTTGCTGCCTCCCTTCTCTTACCTGGGATCTGGCTTACTCTCAATCACCCACACTAACTGAAAGCTATTGCGTCCTTAGTAACCACGGTGCCTACAAAGCACCGTCGGTGATTCTGTCCCGATACGCAGGAAATTATTTTTGAAATCTTCTAGTTAGCTTTGGAATGCTTTCTCTGGACAGTGGCAGACTTATTTTCCATTTATTAAACAGACCCGAGTTATCGTGCTCGTGTGCTGCGCTCTGAGACTCAAAGGTGAGTGAGACGCTAGCAGAAATGCCAAGAGAAGGTGATAAATTCCATGATAAACGTACAAGCAGACCTAGTTCTGGTTTAGAGGGAAGGAAAATCTCATGGAGGACGTAACGTATCAGGGTGGGCTAGGCTTGCGGCAATATTGAACAACCCTCAACTCTCCGGGGCTTACCATGCCCGGAGCTTGCTTCTCATTCATGCTCCACAGCCGATGCCCATCAGCGAGAGTCTCTGCTCACTGCAGCCGCTCCGATCACAGGGTGAGGGCAGATCTTACCTCAACACGTACTTCACTGGGGAAGAGGGTATGGGACTGTGTATTACTTCCTTGTACTCCTACCTGGAAGTGGTGTTTACCTCCTCATTTAACAATTCCTTGTCCACAGCTGGCCATATGACCACACCTAACTTCAAAGGGGAGGGAGTGCAATCCTAGCCCGTGCCCAGAAGGCAGAAAACGAAAAACACCCAGTGAACAATGACAACACACTCATGACTACCGTGCGTGACTCTGTCCCCATGTGCAGAGACGGGTGTGAAGGAGAAGGGCTTTTCTGTGCACGAGGAGCATTAGGAGAGGTGCACATGTTGGGAAGTCTGTTTGCAGAGACCGGGTCCAAACAGGAATGTGGGGCAGCAAGGCTGCAAAAGAAGACAGGTGACACTGTGAGAGTCATGCTAAGGAGGTTGGATTTGATCCAGAAGACAGGGAAGGTTTTACAGAAGCCATGGCTTAGGAAGAGTAACTTGACTGCTGTGTCCAGGAGGGATCAGAGGGCACCAAACTGGAGACAGGCGATCCATTTGCTTCTTACACAAATCCAGGAAAAGGGTGATGAGGGCTTGTATTCAAGGGGGTCTTTGAAAGGGGGAGGAAAGAAAGTGCTATACCTGTCAGCTCTTGGAGAGAAAGACTTGGCCAGATTTGGAACTAATTAGATACAATGTGTAAGAGGGTGGAGAGTCAGAGATAATTCCAAGATTTTGAGTCTAGGAGACTACTATTATAGCCAGGGGAAGATGGCCAAGTCTGGGAAGGAAGTTTGGGGCTTGTTGATTGGAAAGCAGCGATTTTTATTTTGTTTACTCTTGTTTCCCAGCACCTACAACAGTGCTTAGCATATAATATGTGCTCAGTAATATTTGTTGACTATGTAATACCAGGAGAACACAAATGGAGAAGTTCTCGAGCAATTATTAATGCAGAACCAGCACTCCTTCCTGATGTCAACATTAGGAAGGCAGAGTTAACCTATTTGAAGTCATTAGATGAGATGAGTTGTCCAGAAAGGGGAGCAAAAGAGCGGAGGAGGCTGAGGAGACAACTTTGGGAAACTTGACCTTTAGGGACCAGAAAGTAGGACCAGAATCCAGGGAAGGGGTGAGCATTTGAGGATGGGATCAATCAGTACGGGAAGTGGCAAATAGGTGAAGGGTGCTGGGAACAGGTAAGATGGCATTTGGTGGAGCAACTGGAGTCTCTGGTCACCCAGCCAGGGAGAGCTGGACACAGACCCCAGTAAGGGCCTCCTAGCAGAGAGGACAGGGCAGCAATGGCCACGGCCATGAGGACGGAGGGCAGTGGCTGGAGGGGGAGGCTGGGTCAAGGAGCAGTTCTGGTTTCTGTTTGGGTTTGATGGGGTTATAATTGAGGCCTAGTCATGTAGCAAGGTGGCGAGAGATTGCAGACGCCAGAGGGAGGGAGAGAAACCATGGTTGGCATCAAGGAGGAGGATGGAAGGGTTGTCTCCCGGGGCAAACGGTCACCTCTAGGAGGGGAAGAGAGCGGTGCATTCACTTTTGTTCCTCTTAGCTACTCGCCTTGGGCCCGTATGGTTAATGCTAATGGCCACCACCACAGTTAATGCTAATGGCCACCACCACGCAGGTCGCCGAGTCTTACTTGTCCCTCACCTTCCGGGCCGTGGCCTGCTGCTCCCCTTCTCCCCGGGGCCCTGCGCGGGGCGGGAGCGGCCGAGGGGGCGGCGGGCCTGGGAAGGGTGAGCCGGCGAGGCGGCCGGGCGGCGGGGCGGGCCCGGGGAGGCCACACCCTGAAACTACCTGCCCGGGACAGGAAGAGTGAGGGCGAGAGCGACCGCCGGCGGCCGGCACGCCGGGCAGCGACCGGAACTCGGCCCGCCCCGCGCCCCCCGCGCCCCCGCGCCCCCCGCGCAGCCCGCGCGCCCCGCGCCCTCCGCGTCCCCCGCGCCCCGACGGCGATGGGAGCCAGCCGTCCACGGGGACCACGCCTCTGAGACTCGCGGCCGGCCACCGGGACCATGAAGAGCAATCGGGCCCGCAAGGGCGGAGGGGGCTCCAAGGACCTCGGCGCGGGACTCAAGTACAGCTCGCGGCCTCAGGTGGGAGAGGGGCGCGGGCTTCGCGCGCGTCGTCGGGGCCCGGGAGGCCACCCCGAGTGGCCGGGAGCTGGGCGATGCGAGCGGCGCCGAGGGCCCCGGGCGCTGCAGCGCCGCGCTTTGTCTTGGCAAAGGGAACCACTCCATTGCCCATTTGTGGCCCGGGCTCTGGCCGGCCCCTGGCCGGCCCGACAGGTGGAATTTCCTGTTCGGCGAGTGCCTGGCGGACCTTTGGTACCAGCCCTGCCGCGCGCCAGCCCGGCACGGTGGAGGCGCCAACCCCAAGGCCCTTGGAGACGCCGAATCTCTCCCCCGGCCTTCCTGCCCGCTCAGTCCTTTCCCTGACCCGAAAAATGGGCTCCATCTCGGTCCCTCCATTAGCTCTGCGCTATTAGTGCACATCAGGAAAAAGAACCAGGGGTGGAGGCACGGAGTGGGGTCATTTGGGCCGAGGCAGGGAGGTTTCTAGGGGGCTTTGGACCAGAGCCATCCTTGGTCTCTGCAGGAGTTTGCTTTTTTCATTCCCCGTCAGAAGGCATTTTGTGACCTTTGTAGATTGCAACTGGGAGACCAGAGCTAAGGTGGTGCTAAGGTGCTAAGGACTCCAGGGTTGGGGTTGCCTGGGCTCCTCAAAGAGGGGATGGAGCTCTTTGGGAAGGTGATTCTCTGGGAAGGGATGTGAGAACATGTGTCTTGAGCCTTTTGGAAGCTCCCAAAGCCCGCAGCTCTTGTTTGACAGACAAAACAATGAGAGACCTCTTGAAAGATCTCAAGGACATTAAACCTTAATGCAAAGAGTTGGGGATGGGTTGTTCCTTTATTGAAGGACACCAAGGTGGCAGCATCCAGGCGGGACTAGCAACCAGGCCTCTACCTCTGTCTAGCTGGAACCCCGGGTTTCCCAAAATGCGGGTGAACTCCAGCTCACAGCAGATGCTGAGTGGGCGCTGAGAGGCAGGGGCTGTTTTGGGAGGGAGCTTTCCCCTCTGCAAATGATGGGGGGCTCTGCTGCACCACCAGCTCTCACTTTCTCTCCTGTCCTGATCCAGGAACACCTGCTGCCCCACATTGTGGCCATTGCTCCAAGTCAGGCCACATTTTGGAGCTCTCTGAAATCAATTCCTTTTCTCCAAGGGGGGGCCTGGTGACTTAGGGAGTTTGCAGAAGACCAGATCCTGGGGCTGCTGTGGTTAGCCGGATCCCAAATAGCCACCGAGGCTGGGTTACTCTTGTTTTCTCCACCCTGTGTGGAAGGAAGCACGGACAGGGCAGCCAGCCTGGAGGCTCGGGACTGGGTTCCTGCTGAGCCTCCCCGCTTGGCCGGTTCACCCCATGTATGCCTTTTATCTTCCCTTCTGTAACTGCCATGTTTATGAATCCCTGAGAATTGCCTGCTGGGCCTCTAGCCTCCTTCCTCCTCAGCAGAGGGCCTGCTGTTTGGTATTTGTTATTTCAGGGCTGTTTTTTCCCCCTCAACTTCCCTTTCTGGGGTTCGTCTTGTCTGTGCAGCCCCTCCACCCACACTCCCTCCTGACCAGGGGCCAGGCCTGGGGCTCATCTCCACACTCCTCTCGGAGCCCCCGACAGCCAGCTTTCTCTTGTCACCTGCAAGCCCTTGCTTATTTTTCCCCTTGGTCCCTGCTGGTTTTCTCATCTTCTGTGAAGCTCACACGTTCTCTCTTCCGTTGGGTTCTCCCCTCCACCTCTGATTCTGCGATTTTCCTTCACACAGATCACTCTGTCATGTTATTTCTCCTGCCAAGCTCCATTGAACCAATTCTGTACCTGATCCCAGGCCAGGAACTTTTGGAGGAAGGGTTCTCAAAGACAAATAAGAGATGATTGCTTCCCTTAAGGAAATCACAGTCCTGAGAGCCATGCTTAGAGACATGTGCAAAAATTAGATGTGATGCAGTGTGTCCTGAAGAAAGTAGCCGACTATGCCCAAAGCTCGTTTCCATTTCCCAGGAAGTCTTCAGATATTCCTTCCCATCCCATGCCTTAGCAGAAATCTCGTTCCCCGGATCACCTTGCAGTGTTTGCCGTCAGGGTCTGCAGACTCGGCCTTGACCTGTTCCCTGATCAGCAGGTGCGGCTGCTGCCCCTGGTTTTGCCCTGGGTGTCAGCAGAGCCTGGCTGGGTCATGCTGAGCCCTGCAGGGGGACTATCGCTTTCAAGTGCCATGTTCTGGCTACTTCCATTCCTGCATGGATGGAGAAAGGTCCTGTCTGGAGGTTCTCGTATATGGCTGCATCCTTCCCCAGGCCGATGACTGTAGCCCTTGCCCCACCCCAAGCTGTTCCCATCAAGCAGGAAATGGCCACCTTAGTGTTCCCTACTGTCCCCAGGGCCCTGACGTACACATTGTGTCTGGGGATTGTGTGAACCCTCCCTCCATGATAGCAGGTGTACAGATGCCAATTATTATGGCCAGCAATGAGAACTGGGAAGCCTGCCTCACTGAGTGTCTGGGCCCTTGTTGAATATTTGCTGGATCCATTGGTGCCATCTCAAGTCAGGAGTGCCCTGGGTGGGACTCAGTATCCCCTCGGCGTGTGGAGACCAGGACTGGGAAATCAGGTGTGGGGGCTAAGCTGTACTGCTGCGGCTATTCAGAGAGTCATCTCTTTGTGAACTGGTCACACGTTCACTCATCCATGTAACAAATATTTATTAGATACCCACTGACAGCAAGTGCCAGGCACTGAACAGTAATGCTGAGACAGACCCCAGTCAGGGAGCCCCTGCCTGCAGGGAACACCCAGTATGCGTGGGATACGGGGAATTAAGTTCTGTGTGAATGGTAAGTACTAGATTCCAGAGAAGCCGGGGGCGGGGGGGCGGGCATCACGTAGGAGGCATCCACCCCAGGCCCGAAGGGTCAGGGTAGGGGAACTGGGGCATGCGGCCATCTGTGATGTGGTGGCCGGAGCGTCCAACATGATGGAGCCAAGACCTGGTGCCTCCACTTTCCTGGCAGGTGATCTCAGAGATGTTACCTAATGTCTCTAAGCCTCAGTTTCTGTGACTATAAAATGGGGATGACATGTGTGTTACAGATTTGTTGCAAGGATTAAAAGGGATACTTTACATCACAGCCCTTTGTAAGTTGCAGGGTGGTGTACACATCACACAGGTTGGATTTCTGAGTTGGAAAAGGCCTAGCGACCAACAGGAAGGTGCTGTCATATCGGTAGCAGGCATGCGCAGAGGCCAAGAACCCGGGCCGGCGCTGGGGCGCTGGCCTCCCAGAACAGCCGGCCTGCCCTGCTGACCACAGGGACTGTCTTAGAGGAGTTGTGGGAAATGAGAGCACCCTTTATGCACCTTCTATGGGAAAGATCCTTCTACGGGAAGGAAATGTGAGCCCATGACCACTGTAACTGACTCCTTCCCCTCTTCCTCCTGCCCCCCCCCACAACACAAAACTTTTTAAAACAACTTCCTTCTTTCTGGGTTCTCTTGAGTGTGTGCCGGGCTCTCTCAGAGGCCCCTGTGCTGGGAAGGTGTGTGCAGGGGGTGAGGGGAGAGCCGGGAGGGTGGGCAGTGGGAAACTGGGATGGTTCTTTAGGTGGGGACTCGCCTCCCGGGTACTGTGAATGAACAGGGAGCCTACATACTCCAGGGGGCCTCCCTGCACCTTGGTCCTGGGAAGACCTGGACCTTCATGGCTTCATTTAGAAGATGGGGAAACTGAGGCAGGGAAGACAACCCTAGCTTAGTCGCTGCCCAAGTCAGAAGCCTGGGGCGTCTAAACCTGTGGGACCGTCCACCGTGCTGGGGGGGGGGGTGGTCTGAGTCATCGGCCTTGGGAAGGATGTAGCCATATACAAGAACCTCCAGGCAGGACCTTTCTCCATCCATGCAGGAATGGAAGTAGCCAGAGCCGGCTTGTTGGTGGGGCACTGCATCATCACAGTCTCCCCCATCTGGGCCTCTCACTTGCACCCCCAGGGGCTGTGGCTGCCTGCACTGTGGCCGTGGCCGTGGACGGTGGCTGCTGTGGTGCTGGAGTTCCCCTGGCATCAGTTCCTTCTCTGGCCTCTGGTCCTGCCCAGACTGTTGGCTCCTGTCTCTCCTAAGAGAGAAAGTCTGTTCGTAGAAGAAGAGAGTGTGACCCAGCCCCTCAGCCCAGGGCCTAAACATGTTGCTTCTGACATTGTACATATGCTGCTGGAGCGTTGAGATCATTGCTAGCATTTGGTGAGCATAGACCATGTATTATATACCTCTTAGTATTATTATCCCCCCTTCATAGGTGAGGAAAGTGGAGCACAGAGAGGCTAAGTAACTTGCCTAAGGTCACAGAGTGAAACAGTAGTGGGATTGGAATCTGAAGCCCAGCTCAGTCTGCTGTACTGGGCCTACTGGGAGCGTCAGACAGTGCGTTCGGGACTGGACGGATTACTAAGGGTCAGGATTAGTTTGATTTGGGTAGAAACTGGATTTCTCTTCTTAGGATGTTGCTGAGACGTTGGCGGCTTACCAGAATTATAATGGCCAATTCGCAGATGGGAATGGGAATTTCTGGGCTTCTCCGAGAATTCTCACTCAGGCGGACCGTGGTGAGGTGTTTGGGGTTTGTTCAGAGTTCTCAGATAGTAATTGCCTCTTTTTCTTTGTTAAGAACTTTTCCAGAAGCAAGTCTCTACTAAAATTTCTGTCTTGGAATCTCATATTTTCTGAACTTGCTTATTCTGTTCAGGCTTAGCAACAGAATCCTTAGATTCCTTGGGACAGTTGGCAAACTGGTCAAAATCTCAGATCCTTTGTTTCTCTGACTTGGTGATGTTAGTGAAAAGGTAGAGCGGACTATGATTACAACCATTTCTACCCATCAGTCAGTATGTGTATTTCAGTTCATCATCTCTCTCTCTTCTCACAGCAACTAAAGGAAAAAAAGCCCAGTTTACAGATGAGAATACCGAGGCTCCAAAGGTTTGCATAATGGCCCAAAGGCAATTAGAGGTATACCAGGGTTCAAACCTAGATCTGTGTGACTTCAAAGCCTAGATCTTAACCGCAAAGCCATTATACAGTTGTATTCCAAGGATGATGGTGATTGATGCATATCCCCAGCAAAATACTGGAACACGTCATTAAACAAGAGAGGGGTGAGCATCAGGCGGCAACACAAGTCCACAAAAACCTCTCACACCAAACTTGTCTGGTTTCCCCTTTTGGTGAGGTTACTCATCTGGTAGACCAGGAAACTGGCTGGAGATGTGATTTCAGCAAGCCTTTGAACAAAATGTAGCTTTATTTATTATACACATGATTACGATCATAAAGGCAGTTTTAAAATGAAAAAGGCAAAGATTCGCCTACCCAAGCCAACAAATCGGGTTGTTTACATTTTTCATGCCCCCTTACCTGCCTTACCATATGCATATGTTTTATCGAGTTCCTTGTTGCGGAGACAGTTTGTGTCCTGGGGAATTTCTGTACCAGCCTTCTATCTGCTTGGCGTGGTGGAGGCCCAGGGGCTAGAAGACAGTAAGAGTGAGGTCTGGTTCAGGTCTGACAACAACTGTGCCCAAGAGGGTCCATTCGCGGACCCCGTCACTCTATGCCGTGGCCTGGGGGCTGCTTCTGCGTAGTTCCTGGGTTCTGGGCCTTTTCTTGTTTACTAACAATTCTCATGAAGTCTTGGAGCATTTGCTTATCAGCTGTGTAGATGACAGCCTCCTTGGAGGAAAAGGCCAATACCTTGGATGACTTAATTCTGAGTCAGAAGGACCTGGACGGCCTGCATGGTGGGGTGTCAGGAATCGTGTCCATCTGCCTTCGGAGTAAATGCTGTGTTTTAGTGCACCACCCTAACGCTGGAAACCAAAACTACCTCCCTCCCACGGTTGGGATGTGAGGAGGAGACTGAGAAGGAACAAGCTGGACACCACGGTAGAGCCAATATTTTGAGTCAACGGCAAGCTCAGTAGAAGCCAGGCATGTTCCGTGGCTCCCTAAAATGTAAAGGAAATTCCTCCTTCCCCATATTTTTATTTGGTTAGACCCTTTAAAATTATTATTAAAAAGATGAAGATATACATATTTAAAGAAAATTTGGATAACTCAGATAAATAAAAAGAATTGAGAAATGGGGGAAAGTGCCCTGGAAAGACATTTTTATAATTTGGTATTGCCTATGCATTTTTTCTAAAAGAAAAAAGTTGCTTTTTTTCTGAATACAAAAGTTAGGAAGGTTGTTTTGTTTGTTTGTTTGTATCAAGCAATACAGAAATACGCAAAGTAGAAAGTAAAATTCCTCTGAAATTCTTTCCCCTGGGTTTTCTAACCCCTATAAATAGTTTGGCTTATATTTTCCCACAGTCTCTTTTTAAAAAAACGATTGTATTTATTTATTTATTTGAGAGAGAGGGAGAGTGCGAGCGTGAGCAGGGGGAGGGGCAGAGGGAGAGAGAGAAGCAGACTCCCCACTGAGCAGGTGGCCTGATGCGGGGCATGATTTCAGGACCCTGAGATCATGACCTGAGCCGAAGGCGGACGCTTAACTGACTGAGCCACCCAGGCACCCCTGGGTGAAACATTCATTAACTGTGTTAACCCATGCTGGGACTGTGGAACAAGACAGCCTGTTTCTCCTATCTTTAAAGAGCAGGTGGTTGACCTTGAGATGGTGAGAGGCTGGGACTGGGGGGTGCTTGGGGTGCTAGGGAACCCGTGGGAAGTCACCTGACTAAAACAGAGGGGGAGGGGCCCTCCTTGGGAGACACCAGAGTTGAGTTTAGAGGGATGGGAAGTGCTTATATACTTTTTGACTTTTTTTTTAAACATTGTATCTTAGAGTTTTTTTCATGGTATTACCTACCCTTTGAAAATCCATTTTTGATTGCTGCATAAGCTTTCATCAAGTGGATATATCATCGTTTATTATTATTTATTTTTATTCTTTTTATGTGCTAATTGAATGTATTATTGGACGATTAATGAAGATAGAGCCCTGCGGAAGAGGGAGGTAATTGACAAACAGCCCCTGTGGAGACCACGCTGGTCCGTGTTTGAATTATGCTGTTGAATTCTGGGCACCATGTGTTCATGGGAACATTGCTACTTGTGAGGTTGTGGATGGCCAGAGGTTTAGAAAACACATCGTTTGAATCATCGAGTGGAACGTGTTTAGCCAGATCAGGAGCAGACTCAGAGCATGACTGCCAACTCGGAGTCTTTCAGGAGCTGTCCAGAGCGGGAGCAATCTGGCCGGTTCTATTGTAATGCTAATGTACAGGGGTTATTGTGATGCTGATCACATTGGTGTGACGGAGGGCTTCCTAAGATTGGCAGAAAAGGAAAATATTATCCCCGCCCCCCCCCCCGGGCGCCCCCAGTCCAAAGAATGGCCCGGGGAGGATGGGAGATGAGATGGTGTCTACAGTCTGTCTCAGCTCTAAGAACGTGATTCCAAGGACACACTTCGCAGTTCTCACCTCTTTCCTGTCCTTCTGCTTGCACCACAGGGATTCTGGCTCCCGAGAGTGTGGACTTGGGCCTCCAGGCGCCTTCCCCGCAGGGCCGTGCTTTCCTGTTTGCTTATCCAGGCCTCTCATTCACACTGACCGTTTGGTTTATTGCTCTATAAACGTGCCTGAGCAGAGGCTTTGGGAATGTAGTCAGTTCCAGGAAGCAAGGTGGGCTTGGGACTTTCGCACTAACTTCTGCAGATCCCTGGGTCCACCCAGGCAGCTGTTACAAAGGGTTTACGGAAAAGCTGTTACACAGACCGGGGTGCGTGCGTGGAATACTTTTCAGCTATAGAAAGAACCAGCTCTTGGTGCCTGCGATGACTCAAATGATTCTCCAGGGAATTTTGCTGAGTGAAAGAAGCCAGTAATCTTAAAAGATTATATGCTGGATGATTCATTTATATAACATTTTTGAAAGGACGGTTTTAGAATGGGAGGAAAGATCAGCGGGGAGGGGGCGGGGAGGAGGTGGGCGTGGCTACAGAAGGGCGGCGGCTGTAGGACCCTATGCCCGTGATCAGTTACGTGATCAGTTACCTGGAACTTAATACTCACACACACCGATGAGTACAAGTAAAATGAGAAACCTATATCAGTGGATTATATCGGTGTTGTGGTATAATAGTACATTTTACAAAAAGTTACCGTTGGGGGAAACTGGGCAGAGTGTATAAGGGATCTCGATTCTTGTGTTATCTCTTACAACTGCACGTGAACGTAGTTCTCTCAATAAAAAAATGCAGTAAATGAAAAAAGCACCAGCCTGTGAAATCAGAATGTGGGTTCAGTGAGAAGTCGAGGAAAAGAATGAAAAGAATTGCATGGCCCTGCCCTCACCTCTTGGCTCTCTCGTTTCACTTCGGGTGTACTCTCTGGTTGTGCTGCTGCGGATCCCCCAGCCCCCTGAGTCCGGGACATGGGGCGGGGGAGGGGGGTGCAGGAGAGGCGAGAGTGGCCGGGGCGGGAAGAGGATCTCAGGAGATTAAGGACCGGGCCCAGGCAGACGGAGGAGGATGAAGAGCCTGGGGTAGGGCAGGGGCTGCTGGTGGGGCTCGCTCCCACCTGATCTGGAAGCAGAGATTGAATTACAAAAGAGCTTGTGTCCTGGGGGGAACATTTAATTGAAGACTTGGAGAGGAAGAGGCTGGGAGGGTCCATACGTAGGTGGGGCTGCCCAAAGCAGGTGGCCAGGACAGGGCTGACACCAAAGAGCTTGGGAGGCTGTCAACAGAACCCTGGGGTGTGGACTGACCATTCTCTCCCCTTCCAGGTAGATGAAGGTACCTTGGAGATATGAGTCTGGAAACTCTCTTGGGCCCTGGCACCTGGGAGATTCCCAGCTTGCCCTGGGTAGGCTAACCAAGTGTGGCTATGGAAAGAGAGGTCCCTCATTCAATCAACCAACCAATCAAGTGCTACCTCTGGGCAAGGTCATAGAGGGGGTTGGGGAGAGAAGCAGTATGAAGAAGAAACGGGGGTACCCTGACCCCCTAGGACTGCCTGGTCTTAGCATGGCAATGGAGTATCACTGATGCCAAGTGGCTGGTATGGGTCATAAGGGAGGTGAGGTTCCAAGAGAAAGTACTGTGGGTGAAGGTGGTCTATGCAGGTTTTCTGGAGGGGCAGAGCCTTGGGCTGTGTTTTCGAGGGCAGGTGGGTTTGGTAGGTGCTGAGGAGAGCGGAGCCATTCTGAGTGGGCAGGATGGGAGCAGCATCCCAGCTCCTTACAGGTGTGGGGGCCTCCTGGCTGGGGGCAAAGTCAGAGGTGGGGGGAGTCAACACCCCTAGGCCAGTGTTGAAGGGGTGAAATGCATATACAGTGTTGGGCCAGCCCTCTCACCTCTCCCGCCCCAGATACGGGTTTTGTCGTAGGTGGAGTTTTGCAGAGTGTTCTTTAAGGCAGTTCCTCTCTCACTTCAGTGTGCTTGTCTGTACACTGGGGGAGAAGGGGTGATAGCTGACCCCCTCGAGAAGCGGCAGGGTGTCCTGAGAACACCGGCTTTGGAATCTGGAATTGCGCCCTGCCACTTTTTAGCTATCTGGGGTTTTGATGTTACCCTCCTTTACGCATTTCCTCATCTGGAAATGACACCTACTCGTAGGAATTAGAGATAATTTGTATTTAAAATGCCTAACGTGGCACAAAGATGCACAGAAATCATGAATATGTTTGTGGTGGCCTCTCCGTCCCTCCCGGAGCTGTGAGGCATGCGGACGATGGGGGTGAGGGCCCTGGCAACTATCACGGCGTCCCCAGAGCCTCTGTGGGCTTTGACCCATTTCCTATAGCCCTCAGGAAGGCCTTGGGTTAGGCATTGTCTAACTCTGTGGCTTGGAAACCTGTCCCAGACCTTGAAGGCAATGTTTCAAGGAAGTCTGGACACCCTCTGGGTCCTGAGGCTACTTGAACCAGTCTGTTTATTATTTTATTATTTTGAGGTTCTGCAAAAAATTGCATTAGAAATGGATTTTTAAAAAGACTTATTTACTTGAGAGGGGGGAGGAAAGGGCAGAGGGAGAGGGAGAATCTCCAAGCTGACTCCCTGCTGAATGCAGAGCCCGACGTGGGGCTTGATCCCAGGACCCCCGAGATCATGACCTGAGCCAAAATCAAGAGTCAGCCACTCAGTCGACTGAGCCACCCAGGCGCCCCTGAAATGGATTTTAATGTTTTAAAAAATGTTTTGGAAATGACCGGAAACTTGACATGTAGACCGAGGCCTAGAATGTAAGTAGATGGCAGACTTGATGGCTTTGCTAGGTGAGTTGCCTCTGGGCTGTGAGCGGGTGCAGAGGTCCCTAGGAGGGCTCCCTTCTCTCCCCCAGGCCAGTCCCCGCCTTGCTCAGAGGGCAGGATGGGAGGGGTGGGAGCTGGGAAGGGAGCACGAGGCCTTCCTGGTGCTTTTGGTCAGGGGCGAGTGACAAGAGGGCAGGGGACACGGGCTACCTTTGAGGTTGCCCGGTTGTTTTGTTTGTTTCATTGTAATGTTTGAACGTGAACTCAGGCTGTTCGACGAGACCAGAGGGAGGGATGGGCCTTGGTCGGTTTAGGCAGGTTGATGGACTGTGGGTGGAGAAATGAGAATCGAAGGACGATAGTAGGGAGGCCTGTCATTAGCAGGAATCAGCTAATTATGTTTTACAACACCTCTACTTAGAAGGCTGTAAGGGGTTATTAACCCACTTTTTAGAGGGGGAAAACTGAGGCACAGTGAGAAATATTTGCCCCAGTGGCTCAGGGTTCTCAGGCCTGACCCCTCATCCCGGTGATGACCAACCCGACCCCTCAAAAAGGAAAGAAGGGATTTGGATCTGGTGGTCCTGCCCTCCGTCTGTTTTCTGTTCCCTTGTGGGGTCTTGCTGTGGGGGTGTGTGGCCCCAACCTGCAGCTGTGTGGGCAGGGTCTGGCGAGGGGGCACGGCGTGACACCTGAAGCAGCCAGATACTGGCCATGAGAGCACTATGGGGTCTCGGTGCAGACAGAGCGCCCACGGTGGCTGAGTCAGGCCCCGGGGACTTTCCTTCCTGCTCTGACCAGGTGGGCAGAGTTGTGATTTACTTCCTTCAAGTAGAAACTGTTGGCTGTGGGTCAGCTTTTTGCTCCCCTAGATGGTCACAGATCCACAGGTAATTCTGGATCCTCCTTGGGGCCCCAAAGCCTCACCCGTTTCCCAGCAGCTGCTTCTGGTGTGGCAGCTGAGGACAGGGACGGGGTCAAAGGGCAAGGGTGAGAGGGTTGGGCACCAAAAAGGGTTTAGGGACTCCACCGCCTGCTGACCAGGCCTCGGCTGGGAGTGCACCTCTCTGAGGAGCTCTGGTGGCAGCCTCAGCGACTTCGGGGTGACGCTGATCCCCTATTCCGGGACCCTCTTGTGGGAGGGTCCCAGGGCAAGAAGCAAAGCCCAGCCCGTAGAGCAGGTTCCTCGCATGCAGGTGGTTGTTTAAAATAGGGCGGGTGAGACTCAACCTCTCAGGCTGCTCACAGCAATGGGAAGTGGGTGAGCCAGGCAGGCAGCCTCTGGGAAATGGCAGGCGGCGTTTCTCGAACTGTCAGGTTCCTAAGAATCACCTGGGGGTCTTGTTAAACTTCCAGATGCCAGAGCCCTGCCCCTGACCTCCTGTATCAGAATCTCCAGGGAGAGGGCCTTGGGAATCTGGATGCCGGGCAAGCACTGTGTTTGCTTTATTTTATTCTTTTATGATTTTTCATGACCTGACAAGCCTGGGAAATGCTGAAGTGGTATGATCATGGGAACTGGAGCCTCATGTGGGTTTCTTGAGACTCCTAGCTTCTGTGGGATCAATTGCCTCAGCGTGGTTGAGTGGGTGGAGGATTTCAGTGTGGGCTTTCTTTCCCCT
Source organism: Halichoerus grypus (assembly GCF_964656455.1). NCBI lineage: Eukaryota > Metazoa > Chordata > Mammalia > Carnivora > Phocidae > Halichoerus > Halichoerus grypus. The sequence goes on along the minus strand of NC_135722.1, from coordinate 86,709,461 downwards.
CTCATTTGTCCCCTCGGTCATCCCGTGCTGAACAAATCAAGTGTCCTCTCTGTGCTGGTCACTGGGGAGCCTCTGCCTTCGGGGAGCCTGTGCATGGGCTGGCCGTTCTCTGTCCACAGCAGCTGAGTTTGGAGAGAGCCCAGCTACGTAGGGACCCACCTCCCTTCTTAATCAGCAACTGGAAAAAGAGGCCTTTCTCCAGGGTCACCTCTGGTGGGTCAGTTCTGTGCATGTCTGTGCTCAGTATCGCCCAGGATGACCAATACAGCGCTCGTATTCGGAGGTCATTCCTTGCCCTGTTGTGTCAGGTAACTTTGAGCCATGCTGTGTTTCTGGGGACTTTGGCCAGGATTGGACTCAAACCGGCATCAGGGGGGTGGCCCCGGGGAGTTACGCTGGATTTGTCTTGCTCCTTGCAAAGGAGGGCTTCTTTGAGTGCCACAGAATACCTCCTCACCTCGGAAAACCATTGCAGAGGCTCCGACTGTCCTTTCCTGCTTGAACAATCTGAGGGATGTTTGCATGACTGTGCTGTGTGGTGGATGGTGGAATTGGGACCCATCTCATCTAGGGGTGGGTACACTGGCCACCGAAGCTGGAGGCGAAGAGCATCTGCCACAAGTCAATGACAGAGCTGGTGGTGTCACATGAAGCCAGCCACCCTTGCCCTCATCTCAGGCCAGAGCAAAACACCTGTGTCTCCAGCCGGTGACATCACCTCTTCCCTTGATCTTGATCTTCAGCGGCAGAAGCAGATTACCAGTTGTTGTGTGATGTCATCCCAGGACTCCGAGTGACTTCTTCAGTGTTTAGTTTCATACCCTGCCTTCCCATCAGGTCCCACCCAGCCGTAGCCAAATGAGGAACAATCTTCAAAAAAAAAAAAAAAAGTCTGGCCTGAAGATTAATTTTTTTCCCCCATCCGCTCTGATTGAAATCTTGTGTAGATTTTTGGATAGTCGGTGTTATTTTTGCTGTTTACAAATGTACACACTTACCAGTTGCCTTTTTGTCTAGTGAGGAGCACATTCTGAGCTACAATGGCAGGTTCTGGCTTTGGATTTGCTGGTCCCTGGAGCCCGTGACAGGGTGGGTCCTGGAGAGTTGGAGCTGGTGACAGGGGACCCAGGAGAAGATTCCTTTCAAAGTGGAAGGATTTTTTTTTGGTTGACTTGGACACCAGGTTTTGTTTCCTTAGCATTTAGCTTTCAGGTCTGGTGAGTTTTTTACTTGATGGGAGTCCGGTGACTGCAAGAGTCTTTCTTATATCATCACATACCTTCTCTAAGTCATTTTCTTTTGGACAGTCCCTGGATTTCTGACTGTACCTCCTGTTTGCCTCCAGGAAGTTGGATGGAAATGGTGGTAATTTGAGCTTGTCCCTGCAGCCTGTCCATTGGGTTCTACCCCTTCAATCCTCCTGGTTTTCAGTGTGTGTGTACTCCAAGCCCTTTATGTGCATCTGTCCTTTGGGAAGTCATTCCTTGCTCTCTTGTCTGAGCTGGTCTTGAGCCATCCTGTGTTTCTGGGGACTCTGGCCGTGATCTAACTTGAGCTGGCTGGTGGGAACTGGCCACAAGAGCTTTGTGGCCTCTATCTCTATTCATGATAAGCAAGCACCTGGCTTCACAGCACTGAGATTTTATGTGCACCTGATAATGTGTTTACTTTTATGAAAGAAAGAAGAGGCAGAAGCAGGGACTGGCATACTTTGTCTCCCGTTGGCTTTATGGCCCTGCAGAGAGATTGGTACGTGCAGAGAGATGGTTATGTATGCAATTGAGACCTAGTAGATGGGAGTTCCCCGTCACCCCCTCCTCTGGAGGTGGATGGATCATGTGCAGGCCTGAAACCCCACGTGGGGTTGGAAGGGCATGGCTCTTGTCTCGGCTTTGCAGCTTTCTGACCTCACTGCCTTTGTGACTTTGGACGGGTCACTCCCTCTCTGTCAGCCTCAGTTTCCTTATCAATAAAGTGACTAGGTTAGGCAAGATGATCTCTAATATGCCTAAGAGTGGAGCTGAGAGTAGGGTTATAAAAGGAAGCAGTCTAGTTACTGATTAAACAGCATGTCTGGGCAGAGTGGAGCCCCAGAATTCACATTGTAGGGACAACCAAGGCCCTGCCATTGAGCCAGTCCCAAAGCTGACAGTTTTGCTGTATAGCAGGGCTGGGGGTGGCCCCTGGTATCCACTGTCCATGCTGTCAGCCACTTTCCCCTTCCCAAGGAGCTTGCTTTCCATTTCCCTTAATACCTGCTTCCTGAGTTCCTGAAGCAGATCACACTGAGAGGTAGAAAACCAGGCTCAAATCTGGGTCTGCCACCAAGTCTGTTGGCTTGCAGTCATCATTTCTCCCTGCCTTATCTATAGAGTGGGAGCGATGGCACCAGTCATGAATGATTCCAGGATTGTTGTGAGCATCAGGTAAGAAAATATTGTGCAATTACTCTGAAAATTGAAAATAAACTTCATAAAGTATTATTTTGTTACATTTTACCTAACACATGTAAACATACACACACTCTATTCAGAGAGTCTAGCCAGAGCCTTACTATTTTTTCATTTGTAAACCTGATTAGACTACCAAGGACCATTGGGCATTTAATGAAAATCTACACCCTGAAAGAGAAAGGTGAAGACAAAGTTCTAATGTAAGAAAAAAAAAATCTAATTAGTATCCTAAGAAAGAGCAAGAAGGTAGTGCATTCATAAAATAAGAAAAGTCTGCTCTAAAAAGTAACCGTCAAAGAATAAAACATCAGTCTTGGAAGTGAAATACATGATTTTTAAAATTAAAAAAAAAGATTCATTGCCTTTATAATAAGGCTTGAGATTAGGTGACATTGGTCCTCCAGTTTTGTTCTTTTTATTCAGAGTCTTTTGCATTTCCATATGAATTTCAGAAGCACTTAAGCAATTTCTCCAAAAAGCCTGCTGAGATTTTGATCAAGATTATATTGAATCTCTAGACAAATTTGAGGAGAATAGCCAAATATATTGAGTCTTCCAATCCATGAACATGGGATATCACTTGATTTATTTAGGTCTTTTAAAATTTCTCTCAGCAGTTTCGTATTTTTTAGTGTACAGATCTTGTATATCCCTTGTCAGATTTGCCCAAGTATTTCATATTTATTATAAATAGTATTTAAAAATTCTCTAAATTTCCAGTTGGCCATTGCTGATATGTAGAAATATAGTTGATTTTTGTGTACTAATTTTGTATCCTGCAACCTGGCTAAACTCACTTAGTATTTCAAAAGCTTTTTTGGGGGCGCCTGGGTGGCTCAGTCGTTAAGCGTCTGCCTTTGGCTCAGGTCGTGGTCCCAGGGTCCTGGGATCGAGCCCCACATCGGGCTCCCTGCTCTGCGGGAAGCCTGCTTCTCCCTCTCCCACTCCCCCTGCTTGTGTTCCCTCTCTCACTGTGTCTCTCTCTGTCAAGTAAATAAATAAAATCTTAAACAAAAAGTGTTTTGATGTACAAAGCTACAGTAACGAAGACAGTGCGGTGTTAGCATAAACATACATAAAGAGGTCAATTGAACAGAATGGATCTGGGAATAGACCCACATTAAACATTTTTTTTTTTTTTTTTTTATTGTCACATTAAACATTATTAAAGAGAGCAATGGAATAGAATGGAGTCTGGAAATAGACCCACAAATATATGGACAACTGATTAAAAAAATTAAAAAATAATTAAAAAAAATATTTTTTTAAGTAAGCTCTGTCCCCAACAGGGGGCTTGAACTCATGACCCTGAGATCAAGAGTTGCCAGCTCTACCAACAGCCAGTCAGGCGCCCCTTGGACAACCTATTTTTGATAAAGAGGCAAAGACAACTCGGTAGACAAAGGATGGTTTGTGCAACAAATTATAGTGGAACAATTGGATATCCATATGAAAAAAGAAAGAAAGAAACAAAGAAAGAAAAAGAACTTTCATCTATACCTTGCACCAAATAAAACATTTTTTAATTCAAAATGGGTTATAGGTCCAAATGTAAATCTAAAACTGTTGGAAGAAAACATAGGAGAAAATCTTTGTCGTTTTGGATTAGGCAAAGATTTCTTAGATACAACACCAAAATCACAATCCATAAAAGAAAAACTTGACAAATTGAATTTCATCAAAATGAAAATCTTCTCTTCTTCAAAAGACCCTGTTAAGGAAATGAAAATACAAGCCACAGACTAGGAGAAAATCTTCGCAAATTATGTATCTGTTAAAAGATTTGTATCCAGAATATACTGAAAGAACTCTCAAAACTCAGTAATGTGAAGATAAGCAAACCAATTTTAAAAAACTAGGGAAAAGATTTGAAAAGACACTTCTCCAAAGAAGACAAACAGATGGCAATTTAAGCACATGAAAAGTTGCTCAACATCATTAGTCATCAGGGAAAAGCAACTTAAGACCACAGTGAGATACCACTATACATCTATTAGAATGACTAAAATGAAAAAGATTGACCATACCAAATGTTGGATAAGATGTGGACGATGGGAGTCCTCGTCCACTGCTGATGGGAATGTAAAATGATACAGTCACTTTGGGAAACAGTTTGGTGGCTTCTTGCAAAGTTAAGAAAAAACCTGTCATGCAAACTTGCTATTCCACTCATAGGTATCTATCCAAGAGAAATGAAAGCATATGCCAATACAAGGTTTTGTACAGGAATGTTTATAGCAGCTTTATTTGGAATAGCCTTAAATTAGAAACACCCCAACTGTTCATCAACAGATGAATAAGTAAACAAATTGTTGTATATACATACAATGGGATACTACTCAAGAATAGAAAGGAATGCACTGTTAACGTAATAAACCTAGTGTCGTGGATGATTCTCAAAATATTGTGCTGAGTAAAAGAAGCCAGACAATAAGGAGTACATGCTGTAAAATTCCATTTTTATAAAGTTCTAGAAAACAAATCAGGAAGCAGATAAGTGGTTGCTTTGGGACTGGAAAGGGAATCAGGGAGGAATGGGAGGGAAGGGCCAAGAGGAAACTTTTGAAGATGACAGATATGTTTATTATCTTGATTGTGGTGATGGTTTCATGGGTGTATATATATGCCAAAAATTGCACACTTTAAATATGTACAGTTTATTTTGTGTCAACTGTATGTCAGTGAAGCTATTTTTAAAATTCCATAGAAGGTTCACAAGAGTAAATTTAAAAAATCCCAGAATAGAACCAAATGACAAAGAAATGTAAAATATGAGAGGGGGGAGAAACACCAGGATCTCCTCTATCCTTGGTGTCCTGAAATTTCATCGTGATATATTTAGTTAAGCATGCTCTTTCATTTATCTTTCTTACTATTCAGTGAGCCCTTTGAATTTAAAGATATGTGCCTCTCTTTAGCTCTTGGAAATATTCTTACAGTATTCTTTGATAATGTCCTCTCCCAGGTTCAGAAATTGGGCTCAGGCTATGAGATAGAGGAGAGCTGGGGAAGGGCATTGTTAGAAATCTCCAGATCCCCACTTCGATCCCAAACAAACATACCCCTACTGCACCAGTCCCCCATAAGGAATGGGAAATTGATTTCTCTAGACTTGAGGACACTAGGTATAGAGGAAGGCTGTAGTGAGGGGTGAAAAGTAGTCAAAGGCCTATTCTCTCATGTGTTTCAGAATGCTAGTGGCTGGGTTTAAATCACTCTATCCAGGAGATTAGAAAATTATTCTCTGGAGCAATTAAACCATCCCATAGAAAAGATAGACATAGCTTAACAGTTGGGAGTGCCTAGTAAAAAAATCTGGCTAACCACTTAATTGTAGCCTACAGCAAAGCCACTGGTGACAAACCATACACACAGAGCTCCCAAACTGCTTTTAGGACCTCATTCCTAAATATGAATGAACAACCAAACACCCTGAGGCATTTAAGGAAAGTCTTCAACATGAAAAAGAAAGTCAAAAACAGAGAAAAAGTACTTAATAGCAATATAAAGATGAGAAGATTTTGCATCCAAAATTCAGGGAACAAGAAAGAGGAAAATTCAACAAGAAAGAACTCTTGGAAATGAGTTAACAGCAGAAATGAAAAGTTCAGTGGAAAAGTTAAAAAACAATGAGACGGGGGTGCCTGGCTGGCTCCGTTGGTAGAACATGCGACTCTTGATCTTGGGGTCATGAGTTTGAGCCCCGTGTTGGGTGTAGAGATTACTTAAAAAAGAAAAAAGTGAGATGGATAATAGAGGAAGGATAAGTAGAGAATCAATATAATAGGAATTGCAGAAAGACTAGAGAAAATGAAGGGGAAGACATAATTTAAGAAATAATACAGGCATACTTTGGAGATATTGTGGGTTTAGTTCCAGGTCACTGCAATAAAACAAATGTCACAATAAAGGAAGTCAAATGAATTTTTTGGTTTCCCAATGCTTATAGAAGTTATGTTTACACTATACTGTAGTCTATTAAGTGTACATTATGTTTAAAAAACAATGTATATACCTTAACTTAAAAATACTTTATTACTAATAAATGTCAAACATCATCTGAGCTCTCAGTGAGTCACAATCACTGATCACAGATCACCATAACAGATATAATAATAATGAAAAATTTGAAATATTGCAAGAATTAGCAAAATGTGACACAGAAACTGGAAGTGAGCAAATGCTGTTGAAAAAATGGCACTGATAGGGACTCCTGGGTGGCTCGGTTGGGCGTCTGCCTTCAGCTCGGGTGGTGATGCCAGGGTGCTGGGATTGAGTCCCACATCAGGCTCTTCGCTCAGCGGGGAGTCTGCTTCTCCCTCTGCCTGCTGTTTCTCCTGCTTGTATTTTCTCTGTCTCTGACAAATGAATACATAAAATCTTTAAAAAATTTTATAAAAAATTAAAAAAAATTGGCACCGATAGACTTGCTTGACATACGGTGCCACAAACCTCTAATTTGTAAAAAGTGTGTTATCTGTGAACTGCAATAAAGCAAAGCACAATAAAACAAGGTATGCCTGTACAAGAAAGTTTCCCAGACTGAAAGAAATGAATTTCCAAATTCAAAGGGCAGGTGGAGAGAGCTCAGCATAATGAAATTTAAAGACCCAATTCAAAGCACATCCTCAAAGCTTTCAGATAGGGATAACAAATTATGAATAAGAAAAAAATGGATTTGTTCTGTTATCTTATTTCTCAAAAGCAAAATTAGAAGCTAAAAAACAATGGAGCCTTCGAAATTTTAAGTGAAAATTATTTGAAACCTATAGGTCTATACCCAGCTAAACTATCCACAAATGTGTGTCAGGTACTCAGAAACGTGCAAAGTCTCAAAAATTTTCTCTCTTGGGAAGCTACTGAAGTATGTATTCCACCAAAATGAAGCAAGCCAAGAAAGATGAACACATGGAATCCAGGAAATAGGGGTTTTAATACAAGAGGGAGAGGAAGGAAATTCCCAGGGTGATATTGCAGGAAGTTCCAGACAATAGCTATAGGAAAGGGCAGAGAGTTCTAGGAAGGGAAGCTTCCAGGAAAAAATGAAGTGGGAGGGTATTTGACAGACTTTATGTGTGGAAGAGTAGAAAAATATTACAGAGCTCTTAGACTGTATAGAAAGACCTGGGTATATGTTAAAAAGAAACCCAAGTAAATGAATTTTGCAGCAGGAGAAATAAATTAGTTGTACTGGGGAGGAAACAATAGTGAACACTATTTCCAAAGACTAATACAGTTGACCTCTGAACAACACGGGTTTGAATTGCGTGGTCCCACTTATATGCGGGTTTTTTTTTTAATACATAAATATAGTATAGTACTATAAATATATTTTCTCTTCTGATTTTCTTAACATTTTCTTTTCCCTAGCTTACCTTATTGTACAATATGTAATACATATAACATACAAAATATGTGTTAATCAGTAAGTCTTCTTGTCAACAGTGGGCTGTGAGTAGTTTTGGGCGAGTCAAAAGTTACATGTGGATTTTTGATTGTGTAGGGGGTGGATACCCCTAACCCTGCAAGGGCCAACTGTAATGAAAATATAGAGTGTGGATATAATTAAAAAAAAAAACAAAAAAACCAAAAAAACCTTTAGCCCTATAACTATTGGGAGGATGGGCGAGACAAAGAAAGGATATTAAAATTCAAATTATCATAATAGTAAGTCAGATGCTTATATTTTAAATAGATGAATCAAGAGATAGTGTTATTTAGAAATATGGAGATATATTCCACAATAAGCAGATCATGAAAGCATTTTAGGTGGTCACCTCTGGGCTGTGTTTCTTTCCTTTTTAAAAATTTATTTTATTGAGCTATAATTGACATAGAACATTGTGTAATGTTTAAGGTATAGAACATGTTGATTTGATACATTTATATATTGCAATATGATTACCAAAGTAGAGTTAGCAATGGGGTGTTTTTCTGTATGCAATATTAGGGTCACAAAAATAACCAATTATGAAACAGAAATATGAGTATCCAAGGTGGCAGGAATGGGGAGACTCTTATAATGGTGAAGTTAATAGATGATGTTTAAATGTAACAAATCAAGAAATGTCAGTTCAAGCACATCATTGAGAGCATTAGGAGGACACCAGAAGAACCACATCTGGAAACTGTTAAAATGGCCGCATCTGTGGAATTTGGGGGTGGGGGCTACTGCTTTGATTACATACCCTTTTGGAATGGGTCTGAAGTAGTTAAAGCTGAAAGGGCAGAGCTCCTCTCCGGGGTTTAGGGCAGACAGAGTGTGTTATAGTGCCGAAGAGTTTGCCTCCCTGTCATTGCGGGCCTGTAGACACCCCAGCCGCCATACTCATACTCCTCTCTTCCTGGAGAGCCCCTGACTGGGAGGAGCCTAGGAGGTAAGCTGCTGTCCTCTTTGTTGGAAGTTTTGCTTTTCCTGCTCTCCGGTGAGCGTGGGTGTGGATTCCAGTAGAGACCTGGCCTCATGTCACCTTGAGGTTCCAGACTGGGACACTTGAGGCAGGAATCAGTGGCTGGTTCCACGGTGGCATGGCAGGGCTGCCCGGGTTTACTGCCTTTTTACTTCGGGCTGGTTAAACATTGGCAGAGCAAGGCCACTGGGTAGGGTGTACGGTTTCTGTGCGGCCCATAGGCTCCTGCCCCCCTTCCCCCTCCGTGATCAGTGGGGACTGGAGCTGGCAGGGGCTCTCACACCACGCCCCAGGGCTGGGTCAGCTGAAGGAGAGGCTGCCTGTAGAGGCTGACACAGCCAATCATGGCCCCGGGCATGGCCCTTTCTCCCCACACACGGGCATCCACCTGCGTCAAAGATGATTCATTTAAGTGGAAAGCCTCCATGACTGGGTTTCATTTTCATTTAAACTATCAATTCTTAAGCGATACATGTGTGGTGCTGCCCAGACACGGGGATGCGTGGATGAGAAGGCCACTTCTCATTTCTCCCTGCTTTTTTCTCCACGCGGGACCTTACAAAGGGTAAACATTCTTCCTGGAGCAGGGCTGGGGAGGCTGTTGAGGGGAGGGAGAGTGTCTGAGCTGTGTTGCATTTCTCTGTTCAGAGCATGAACGGCATTGAGGAAGGTGTGGAGTTTCTGCCAGTCAACAACACCAAGAAGGTTGAGAAGCGGGGCCCGAAGCGTTGGGTGGTGCTGGTGGCCATGCTGGTCGGCTTATTCTTGCTTTCTCTCGTGGCTTGTTTCCTGGTGTGGCACTTCCAGTGTGAGTAAAGCCAGGGGGTGGCTCTGGGACGGGTGGTTTGGGGGTGGCTGTACCTCCCCTCTCAGTGGAGCGATGCGGGGGCTACCGGTTGCGGGGAACGTGAGGGAGAGAACGGGGGTGCAGATGGGGGGCAGATGAGGAAGGGTCCAGGGCTCTGTCTCCCCTGGCTCTTTGAAGCCATAAGGGAGAAGTGTTGGCCCAGAGGCTCATGTGTCCACTGGCCCCTCCTGGCATTCGCTCCCTGGGGGTTGCTGAGGGCAGCTTGAGGATGGCGGCGGGGACGGCGTCGCTTCCTCTGACCACCCTCCTTCTCTGGTCTCCCATAGACCGGAACGTGCGGGTTCAGAAAGTCTTCAATGGCTACCTGAGGATCACAAATGAGAACTTTCTGGATGCCTATGAGAACTCCAATTCCACTGAGTTTACAAACCTGGCCAATAAGGTGAAGGAAGCGGTGAGTCCAGCCCTTGGGCAGGGAGCCCCGTCCCTGCTGTCTGCCCTGGCACTCCCACCCCACCCGGGCCGAGAGGACACGGCTCCCTTTCCTCCCAAATCCCTGGGCTGCAGGTGGCATGGGCTTCCAGGCACCTGGGAAGGGGGCCCAGGTCCCCAGGGGGAGGAGGCGGCACAGGCTTGGGCAGGGGGGGTTGTTGCTGCTCTTTGGCTAGCCGTGAGCCTTCTCTCCTTCCCTCAGCTGAAGCTGTTATACAGTGGGGTGCCATCCCTGGGCCCCTACCACAAGGAGTCGGCCGTGACTGCCTTCAGGTGGGTGCTGGGGAGAAGGCTGGGTGGGATCAGTACAGTGTGTGTGTGTTTGGGGGGCAGAGAGCTCGCAGATTGCGGGGTGATGGAGCCGCGAGGTCTGGCTTGGGGAGCAGGGCACCAGGCCCTGTTCTTCCCTCAGCTCACGGCATCGTGCTGTCTCCCGGGCAGGGGTCACCGCAGGGGCGTTGCCAGGGTGACATGGGTGAATGCAGGTGATACGGGTGAATGCAGGTGAATGCAGTGGCCACAGACGCCGTTCAGTAATGGTGGTGACCGTGTGTTACTTTTCCAAACTTGGCTTTGGAAGGCTTCAGTGAGTCTTCATATTTTTCTTGCTCAACCAGCCTTCAACATGCTTCTTTAAAAATAGACTTTATCTCAAAAGTGCTTTTGATTTTGTTAGTTTAATTTAATCCTTATGAATGCTGTGTGGCAGGTGGCATTCGCATCCTCTCTCCGAGATGAGGAGGCAGACTTAAGAATTTGTTACTCAGTGCGCCCAAGCTAGTGGGAGAGCTGGGTCCACAGCCCAAGCTCTGGCCCCGATCTGGCCCCAGAACACGTCTGGTTGGGCGTGAGACTGAGAGTAGAGGGTCAAGGGGCAAGATGTCTGGCTTAAGGGATCAAAAGGTGGGGAAGCATAAAAGAATCTGGGGTGGGCCCCTGCCTGGAGGAAGGTCTCTTTGGGGGCCTGAGCCGTCCGGTCTGCGCCGGGGATCTGGGAGAGTATGGGGACAGGTGGGGTGCCCAGCATGCCCCCCGCCACCCCGTCCCGTGCCTCAGGCTCACCCCTCTCCCCCAGTGAGGGCAGCGTCATCGCCTACTACTGGTCCGAGTTCAGCATCCCCAAGTACCTGGTGGAGGAGGCCGAGCGCGCCATGGCCGAGGAGCGTGTGGTCACACTGCCGCCCCGTGCCCGCGCCCTCAGCTCCTTCGTGCTGACCTCCGTGGTGGCCTTCCGTAAGTACAGGGACGCTAGGGGTGGGCGTGTGTTGGGCCCATCTTCGGTGGAGCAGGGCCAGGCCCTGGACCGTTGGGGGAACAGCACTCCCGAGCTAGGGCACGGAAGGGAAGACTGCCTGCTGGCCCCGCACCCCCCTCTAGGGGAGCAAGGAAGCAGGAATGAGGAAATCGACCACGCCAGTAAATACTTCATTCTCCTTCTTGTTCTTCAGCCACTGACTCCAGAACAGTACAGACCGCCCAGGACAGTAAGTACCACGCCCATCTCCCAGAGAAGAGGACGGATGTGGCCAGATGCCCCTTCAGTCAAGGGGGTCCCCAAATCATGCACACACACACACCCCCCCGCCGTCTCTCCCAGGCCACGAGAATCCCCCTCTTCGGTCTCTCCCGGGTCCAGGGCAGCCTGGGACATCTCGGAGGGCCTGGGTGCACCACCAGGGAGGCTCCGGTGGCTCCCCCATGGCCACTCTGTCTCCCACACAGACAGCTGCAGCTTCGCCCTGCACGCCCGGAGCGGGGAGCTGACCCGCTTCACCACGCCCGGCTTCCCCGACAGCCCGTACCCGGCTCGGGCCCGCTGCCAGTGGACCCTGCGGGGGGATGCCGAGTCCGTGCTGAGCCTCACCTTCCGCAGCTTTGATGTCGCGTCCTGTGACGACCGTGGCAGTGACCTGGTCATGGTGTATGACACTCTGAGCCCTGTGGAGCCGCGTGCCGTGGTGCAGTGAGTGTCCCGGGGACGCAGAGGCGGGCGGGGGCGGGGCGGTGGTGGGCTTGGTGGCTGCCCACGGAGGGAAGCACAGTGTGGGCTGGAGATAGACTGTGGGACTCGAGGCCCCCGCACACGTTCCGGGCAGCAGGGATCAGGTGTGTGTGGGCCTCGGCGTGAGCTCCCGCAGAGCAGCTCAGAGGCGATTTCATCAGCCGTGGCCAGGGTGAGGAAGACTCAGCGGCCCCTCGGTGCCCGCGAGCTGGGTGCGCTTCCTTTCCTCGCCAGAGTGGAGGTGCAGACCCCACTTTATTACACTCACTTATGTTGAGGCCGATGGATCAGGATTGAAAAAATCAGGATCTTTTCAATGATCGCTTGTTCCTGACAGTTCCCAAGAGGAGGGGCAGTCCCCAGGTGTGGGGCCACATGGGGAAGCCCCAGGGTCAGTCAGGAGGCAGAGGGGGCTGGGGGGAAACAGGGGCCAGAGCCTTTGTCATGGTTTCCGGGAAAGGCAAGGCCAGGCCTTGTATGCAGGTTAAGAATTGGCTGGTTCAAATAATTCCAGTGGGTTCTGGGGCACAGGGCCATCTCTGGTTGTCTGGGACCTGGTTGTGGGGTGATTAGGGCCACCTCCATTAGGGTGGGTGGTCGCCTGGAGGGAAGAGCCCCATGGAGGAGGTGGTTGGGGTGTGGGCTCTGGACTGAGGGGTGTTTGCATGTGAAAGGCTTGCCCAAGGGTGAGTGGGAATTGGCTAGTCCTGGGAGGGGCAGTGTCTCCAGAGTCAGCAAGGCCCCAGCGGCCAAAGCATCAGGATTACAGGAAATAAGAAGGCATCATACACCTGCTGAGGAGGTGGGGGTGCCCAGATGGCCACCCGCACCCCCCACCCCCCGCCAGGATGGAGCGCGCCTCTCACAGCGCTGCGGGTGGGGGTGGACTGCCCCCTCCTCAGCTCTCCCTGACTCAGTGGGCCAGAGCCTTCCCTTGCTGTCTGCAGAAATGAGCTGGGCAGACGTTTCGTGATAAATAATGGGCTAGAATTCAGGCTCCAAACAGGATAGAACCATCTGCCGCCACAGCTCAGCAGCCAGGTCTCCAGGCTGAACACCCTTTTTCTGCAAGGTTTCTTTCCTTCTCTCTAGTTTATGAATTGTACAACAAAATCAGCACATGGCTCTGAAAGGAAAAACTGGGAAACAGACATGCACAGAGAGCACAAACCTCAATCATAATCTTACTATCTAGAAGTAATCACTGTGAGATTTGTGATGTACGTTCTTCACTCTTTTTGCTGTGTATGGGTGCATTTGTGTATAGATTTAAAAATAGGATTGTGGGGCGCCTGGGTGGCTCAGTCATTAAGCGTCTGCCTTCAGCTCAGGTCATGATCCTGGGGGGGTCCTGGGGGGAAGCCTGCTTCTCCCTCTCCCACTCCCCTTGCTTGTGTTCCCTCTCTCGCTGTGTCTCTCTCTGTCAAATAAATAAATAAAATCTTTAAAAAAAATAAAAATAGGATTATAGGGCACATTTGGTTTTGCTATCTGCTTCTTAAAACTGAAGTATATCATGATGCTCTTTCCGAATCAGTAAGCTTGTTTCTGTCATTTGTAATGGTTGCATAACGTGGCATTCTTGTGTGGAAGCATCGAGACACAGTCCTTGGCTGCGTCGGTTCCAGAGTCAGGATGCCTGAGTTTTGTTTTCAGCTCAGTCACTTATTAACTGTGGATCCTTGGGCAAGTTATATCACCTCTCTGTGCCTCGGTTTCCTGGTCTGTAAAGGGGGGGATTATAGTATTTACTTAGTAGAGTTGTTAGGAAGAACGCCTGAGTGAATAGATACATAGCACTAAGCAGTGCCTGGCATGTTCCTAAGTGGTGTGGGTGCCGTTACTGTTACTATTATTGTTATTATTTACCTCATAGTTGAATGAATCTTCTGTGGTCAGGTATTCGAGGTTTCTGAGTTTTTGCTGTTTGTTTAAAAGACAGTCTTACAACTAAATCCTTATTCAGGTCGTTTTTGCAGGGAGGGGCTTTGAAGTGACCCCACCCTTGGCCTTTTGTGGATGGGACCGGGGTTAGGGATGCCGGGGTTCTTTGTGCTCTCGGTAACACGCACCCCTTCTGCCCCCCCACAGGCTGTGTGGCACCTACCCTCCCTCCTACAACCTGACCTTCCTCTCCTCCCAGAATGTCCTGCTCGTCACGCTGATCACCAACACCGAGCGGCGACACCCTGGCTTTGAGGCCACGTTCTTCCAGCTGCCTAAGCTGAGCCGTAAGGAAGGGCACGGCGGGGCAGAGGAGGGACAGATCCGAGGGGCGGGCCTGAGCCCATGAGGCGCAGGACAAACCCTTCGGCTGGTGAACTGGCCTTGGTCGGTGACAGAGGTGGGAACCTTAAGCCACAGGGCCTTTTGCCTCTCATGTGGGTCGGAAGCCCTCCCTAAAGGGGTCGGACTCCCAGCACTCACACTTCCCAGCCACTGGTTGCGGAGTGTGCGGGTGCCCAGGGGCGCAGCTTGAGAGAAGGGAGGGCCGGCTCTGCCGGGGTCCTTGATCCTCAGGCTCTTTCTCCTGCGTTTCCTTTCAGGCTGTGGAGGCTACTTACATGGCACCCATGGGACATTTAGCAGCCCCTACTATCCTGGCCACTACCCGCCCAACATGAACTGCACGTGGGACATTGAGGTAGGAGCTGTAGGGTGCCCGTGAGAGCAGAAAGGGGGAGAGAGGGGGAGGAGGTGGAAGCGGGAGAGAGGGCAGGAGAGCTCAAGGGGGAGGGAAGACAAGAGAGAGGGCTGCTCTAGGATGGCAAGTGAGGAAGGGCAAGGAGAGGGAGATGGGCTCCCTTAGCAGCTCCCAAATAGCAAGTATCTAAAGCTTTGCAGGGTGGGACAGGGTGGAGGAGGGCTGATCTTACAGCGTCCCCAAGACTCAAATCCTAGCTCTTGATCAGCGGCCGCCTGAGGGACCTCGGGCCAGTCACCCCACCTGTCAGTGCCTCAGCTTGCTCCTGGGTAAGAGGAGAGTAACGGTGTCTGCCTCTCAGAGGTGAAGTCGCAGAATGCGCATGAGGCGTGGAGAAAGCACTTGCTGGACGGCAGCGAGACGAGAGTCTTGCCGCCCGGGCCGCCCCTCACGCCCTCTGAGTCAGCGACCCGGCTCGCCTTCCTTTCTTCGATGATGCCGGGAGGACCTCCAGCTTTCTTCAGGAATAGAAGGGTGTTTCTTGCCTCTGAGGCTAGAAGTTCTTCCAAACGTCCAACCTGAGGCCCTCCTGCTGTGTGTTCCGTATTGCCCACACGGGTCGGAGAGAAAAAACGCAGCAGTCGTGCCGTGTGCCATGGTCCCCCAGCGCCCGTGGCCAGCAGCACGCCGTGTCCCTGGGTTTAGGAGGAGGGAAGGACGCAGCAGACCCCCCAGCAGCATCTCCCTCCTTAGGTGCCCAACAACCAAAATGTGAAAGTGCTCTTCAAGCTCTTCTACTTGGTGGAGCCCAACATTCCCCCGGGCTCCTGCCCCAAGGACTACGTGGAGGTCAACGGGGAGAAGTGAGTGCCCTGGAACAGTGCCGTGCTGGAGGGGCAGGGGTGCCGCCATCCCCTCCGGATCCCCTCCTTACCCTTGACCGCCCCCTGCAGGTACTGTGGAGAGAGGCCCCAGTTTGTAGTTACCAGCAAGAGCAGCAGGATCACTGTGCGCTTCCACTCCGATCAGTCCTACACCGACACGGGTTTCTTGGCTGAGTACCTCTCCTATGATTCCAGTGACCGTGAGTACACGTCTCTAGAAGGAGGAACCTGGCTAGGGGGACTGGCCCGCAACGAACCCTCTGCTCTGTATCTTCCTAGCATTGTGCTTCCCTGAGTCTGAGATACCAGAGAATGCAAGGTGCATATCACTCCTGTGGCCTTTGGAGGGATAAAATAAAAGGCGGCCATAAATGCATTTCTTGGCAAAGGTGGGCAGGGAATGCTGGTACAGGCCGTGCCCTCGAGTCCCTGTGGGAGGCACCGGAGCCCGAGGGCCCCCGGGTTCCTTTGGGCCATCTGTGCCTGTGTTTCAGCATGGCCACGCCTCTGCCGATCCGTGCCTGTCTTTGTGGCCTTTTAGCCCCTTGGGGAATGGCAGCGTAATTCTGAGACACGGGAGAAAATCCTGGGGCAGGACTTGTCACGTGAACTACTCCGAGCTCTGAAAATTCTGCAGTCTCCACCTAAGAGATGGGGCAGTTTCTGTGGCCTTTAGTTTCCCTGTCTGCTGTGTGCAGAGAAGTTCGTCCGCATCCATGGTGACTTTTTGTGTCAGCCCCACGTCAGAGAGTAACCTTCCGGGAGACATTTTAACTACACACGAGAATCCAAATTTAAGTTAAAACGCAACAGCACGGCTCACCACCCAAAGTGTAACTGGCCGACCGAAGCCCTTTGATAAGTAACTAAGCACCGATGCAGCGCACAGGTGAAGGCCCCACCTTCCGGGCCAGGCTCACCCCCATCCACCCTCAGCTCCGTCCCCGGCCTCACGACGTCGGTTGGCGGACACAGTCCAATTGCAGAAACACGGAAATGTGGGAAAGACCTTAGAAGTAAGGAAATCTCGGGATGCCATTTGGCACTTGGATAGGATGCGTACGTCATCGATCCGCTGAGCTTCGGTTGTTCTGTGCTGGGCAGGGGGAGCCTGGCACTTGGGGCCATGTGGCCGGCAAGGACACAGGGCAGGAGAACCGAGTGCACACCCAGCCAGCCTCTCTCCACTTTGTCTGGAGCTCCCTGGGGCTTGGTCACTGGCGGTCAGGAGGGGCCCCTCGCTGTGGGTCTGCGGCTGGCCCTCCCGTGCTGGCTGTAGGTTCTAGGAACCCCACTTGCCACAGCTGGGTGGGGCTGGAAGACCCCTGCCCTCGGTGCCAACTGCAGCCCGCTCCTCTCTACACTGAGGGCTGGATGGGGAAGAGTTTTCTGTTTGGTCCTCAGTGTGGCGGTGAGGGTGGCCCCGAGGGAAGGCAGCCGGCGTGGGAGGCAGGGCTGGTGGCCGTGGACTTGAGGCCTGCCCTCTCCCTTGCAGCATGCCCGGGTAAGTTCATGTGTAGCACGGGGAGGTGTATCCAGAAGGAGCTGCGCTGTGACGGCTGGGCGGACTGCACGGACTACAGTGACGAGCTCAACTGCCGTGAGTCCCCTCTGCCCACGCCGTGTCCCGCTCCTGGATGCCGTCCCCACCCCCCACGCCCCGTGTAGACCTCACGCCCCACCCCTCCTTCCGCGGTTTGGGTATTTCTGCAGAGTAGAGTAGAGAATTTCTGCAATACCAGGCTCAGCTTCCATAGCTCGGGACGCCGGGACGCCCCAGAACCAACCCCCCCAGCAGGGAAAGGGGTCCCCAGGCAGCTGTCTGGTCGCGCCTGCTTCCCTGGGAAGCAGTGAGCAATGATTGATGTCAGAGCGAGGGCCTGGAGCCCAGCTGAATGCTACCCCGTACTCCCTTTAGAATGCAACGCCACCTACCAGTTCACGTGCAGGAACAAGTTCTGCAAGCCCCTCTTCTGGGTGTGTGACAGCATCAACGACTGTGGGGACAACAGCGACGAGCTGGAGTGCAGTGAGTGTGGGGTGGGGCTGGACCGGCCTCCCTGCGGCCCACCCTCAGCAGGGGCCGCCGAGCCACTGCTGAGTGTTGGTGCATCCCACCCCCAGGCTGTCCGGCTCAGACCTTCAGGTGTGGCAATGGGAAGTGCATCCCACAGAACCAGCAGTGTGACGGGACGGACAACTGTGGCGACGGCTCCGACGAGGCCACGTGTGCCCTCGGTGAGGCCTGGTGGGAGCAGGAAGGAAGGAAGCCGCCGTGAGCACATTCACACTGCAGGGGGTCCCAAGTTTAACAAACACAAACCACCTTAGATGTTAAGTGTGATGAGAAAGTGCGTCAGTGGGGGGAGAATCTTCCGGAAGGTGGAGAACCTTTGGCGAGGCTGGGAGGACACGGGCATGGGTGCGGATGGGTGGGACAGGCTTGATGAGGAGCATAAGGAGGATGGATCATTAGGTTTTGGTTGGGTGCTGCAGAGGAATTGATTGCCTGCCCCTTGTACTCCTTCTTGAACAGTGAGAACTGTTGCCTGCTCCAAACACACCTATCGCTGCCAGAACGGGCTCTGTTTGAGCAAGAGCAACCCCGAGTGTGATGGGAAGAAGGACTGTAGCGATGGCTCAGATGAGAAGAATTGTGGTGAGCAGGGCCGCTGCATACAGTTGTGCAGGTTGTTCACTGTGCAAGGCACATGCAGAGGTGGAACACATGCCAGTGCCTCACTCACCTAGCTCTGCCCTAGTGAGAGGGTGTGTTTGCCTGGGGGAAAGGATGACTTTGCTGATTGGCACAGAGGCACTGTGATCCTGGAGGCAGGGCCCGGGGCCGCCAGCCTGTCAGTGCCTCTGTGGCAGAGCTGACGTCCTGGCCAAGGTGCTGGGCTGGCCCCTGCTGGCCATCCTGCCTGGAGGAGAGAGGGCACAGCTTGCCAGAGCAGCCGGCAGGGTTTTGCCCCCAGCACACCCATGCTTCAGTTTGCAGCCTCGGGTGTATTTCAGAAGCGCTGGCCATAGGTTAAATCTGAGCACAGCTATAGCCGTTCTGTGATGTCACGCCACCCATCCGCTCTTTCCTCTGAGAGCTGTGCCCGTCAGCAGTCAGCAAGGAAATCTAGGCAAATGACACTCAAATTAAATCCAAGCAAACCGGCAGATGTCTGAAGGCCTCTAAATGCATTTGGACAGGGATGGGGGGGTGGGAGTGTGAGGGTTTTGGGTTTGGAAGGAGGGAGAGGGGCCGGGGGAATGTCAGTGGGGGTCTCTGAGTCTCCGAGATATTTGTAGGGGGTCCCACGAAAAGGTGACTGCCTCACACGGCCTCTTGCTGAGCGCGGGGAGGGGAGCGGGGGGCTGGTGCCCCCACCTGACTCTCTGACCTGTGCGTTTTCTGCGCCTCCCAGACTGTGGGCTGCGGTCATTCTCCAGGCAGTCCCGGGTCGTCGGGGGCACGAATGCCGACGAAGGTGAGTGGCCCTGGCAGGTCAGCCTCCATGTCCTGGGCCAGGGCCACGTGTGCGGGGCTTCGATCATCTCTCCCAACTGGATGGTGTCAGCAGCTCACTGCTTCATCGACGACAGAGGATTCAGGTGGGCCGCTGGCTGGGAGGGGTTCTCCTTGTGTTTTCTGGGCTTGGAAAGCCCCCGGTGTGTAAGTCATGCCAGGGCGGATGGCGCTGCGACAGGACCAGGAAGGGTGGCAGACCCCCCAGGATGGGGCTTAATAACAGTAATCATAAAAACAGACCCCTGTTAGGTGCGCCCTCTCCGTAAAGCAGTATCTCAGTGCCTCTCCTAACAACCTGGTTAGGCGGGTCTGGTTATGTCCCCATTTTACAGAAACGGGGGTTCAGAGAGGTCAGGGCGTGTGCTTGTGGGCGTGTAGCTGGGGAGCGGCATAGGCAGGCTCCAGCCCGGGTGTGCGGGTTCCAAGGCATGTGTGGTCGGTCTGTGCACGGGGCCGCCCCGGGACCGGTTCAGACTCACATTCACGCTCCAGCTCTGCTTGCCCAGTGGCCATGGGCTAGTGTTTCACGCTTCCTGGGCCTCGGGTTCTTCCGCAGGAACGGTGACACCGTGAGTTCTTATCCCTGGAGGCCCGAGAGTACCGTGCTCATGCACCTGAAACCCTGAGCTCTGCGCCTGGCACACAGTGCACTCTGCCCGCTGGGCCTCGGGCCCACGGGCGGGGTCCAGCCTGGCACAGGGGAGGTCACTGAGGAAGGGTCCTGCTGGCATCTCAGGAAGGGGGGGCAGGGCAGCGGGATGGGGGAGCCTGGCCAGCTCCTTGTGTCTTAGAGTCAGCCGGCCCAGGCCCTGTGGCCACTGGCCATGGAGGAAGTCTGGTGGGACAGCCTCCTCCGAGGGGAGCGGACCTTCCAGGGGCTCCCCACCCTCAGTGCCTTCTGCCGGGCACGTACCCTTCTGCCAGAGGCAGCTGTGAGAGGTGACTGGGCTGCCACAGTCACCCTCTTGCAGGGAGGAGAGAAGAAGCACCGTGAAGTCTCAGGAGAGCCAGGACCTAGCATGGCCAGGCAGGTGCACATAGGCATGCATGATGGCAGTGACGGCAGAGGTCCGGAGCGAGCAGGGTCAGGGCCGTGGTCCCCGGGGCCCTGCTGGGCTGAAGGGCAGCCTCATCCCGCCCAACTGCCCTCCCTCTTATTTTCTCACACTCTGCTCTACCCTGGGCAGAAATCATTTTGTTCCTTTTTGGGGTGATGGGAGCTTACTTAAGAATTTTGTAAAAGAAACTATCTTGGGATCCAGACGAGTTGCAGAGATAGTACGGCGTTCCCGCGTACCCTCACCCAGTTTCTCTCGCGGGCGGGGTGCGTCTGTCAGCACTGAGAACCCCCTGGGCCCTGCCATGAACACCACCGCAGGCTCTGGTGGCATCCCGTGGGGTTTATTCTCAGATCCTCTCTGCTGCAGGAGCCAGTCCACGTTACCACTTTGCACTGTTGTCCCCTGTCCCCAGTCTCCGATCCGTGACAGTTGCTCAGTCAGCCTGCTTTGTTTTTGTGATCTTGACAGTTCGGAGGCCAGGTGTCCTGTAGAATGTCCCCCCCACCCCAGTCTGGGTTTGTCTAATGTTCTTGTCATGATTAGACTGCGCTTCTGAGTGTCTGGAAAGAATATCACATGCCGTCAGCGGGCCCAGGCTACCAGCCTGACTTATCACCGGTAATGCGAGTCCTCCGCTGGTTGAGATAGTGTTTGCCAGGCTGCCTCGCGGTGAAGGCCCCCTTTCTTTATTCTTTGGAAGTGAGCCAGTTTGGAATTCTTCTGTGAGGAAGCTTTGTCCCTTCTCTTCCATTTATTTATTTAATTAGCTATTTCTATTCGTATGGACTCATGTATATTTACATTTCTTTGGATTGTAATCCAATGCCGTGATAGGACTTTGTTGCTCAGATTGTTCCAGATTCGACCATGGCACTCTCTCCCAGGTTGGCTCCTGTGTCCCTTTGATCTGCCCCCATTCTTTTGTTCTTTTGAGCCACTTCCATGCTTTCTGGCCCTACCAGGTGCTCTAGGCCTGTCTTGTATTTTCCCTGGCCCAGGCCTGGAGTGAGCCATTCCCCTCCCTGCCGCCCCCCCGCCCCGGGAATCCTGTTATCGGAGGACAGCGAGACCGAGCCCCATATCCTCAGTGTTACTGCAATCCCACTGCTTCTAGACCCTCAGCAGGGCGAGCCAGGATCTCCATGTATGGTCCCCGTGCCCTCTGTTCCTTTTCCCTCTTTCTCTTGCTTCATCACTGAATGTCTCATTTCCTCTTCCTTCATTTTCTCTTGATCATCAGTCTTACTTCTGCCAAGTGATAGTGCAGTTAATCCATTCGACACCCCATGCTGTTATTAGCACCGGGGGCAAAGATGAATAAGCCTTCTTCTCCGCACTTCCCAGGCTTCCCAGGCTGGGGGGACGAGATACATGACACATGCTCATGCACGCACACGTACATGTGCACACGGCAAGTGCTGTGTGGGAACTGTGCACAGGTTACCTGGGCCCGGCGTGTGGGAGTTGAGAACTCCCCCCTGGGCCCGGGATGGAGACTTAAGAGTGCCTCTGTGAGCAGGGGTGTCTGGTGTGAGTGTTGAAACCTGAGAGTGTTTGCAACTGGACAAGGTGACGCAGACCTTCCAGACAAAGAAGGGTGTGAGCAGAGGCAGGTGGGTGTGAAGTGTGCAAGGATCTGGAGTGCAGTTACTTTGGACACATTTCTGAGTTGGCAGGTGCTCGCAGGGTGTTGCTGTGGTTAAGAGTATAGGCTGCCTGGGTTCAGTCCTGTCCACGACTTATTAGCTGTGTGATCTTGGGCAAGTTACTTAGTCTCTCTGTAGTCTGAGTCCTCATCTAAGAATGGGCAGCCCTACATTGACGGGCTGCCTGGGGGATGAAATGACTTGACGTGTCAGCACTGAGAAGAGAGCTTGGCGTGGCTACCACCAGTGCCCTCCGAACCCCACGGCAGCCCCCGGGGCGCCTCAGTGGCTGGACCTTCACACTTGGTCTCTCAGTTGCTGGTGAGCGTGTGTACCTTCAACGACTAGAGACTAAGTCTGCTCAAAGAGTCGAAGGCTGTCCTCGACCGAGGAATGTGGACTGGAGAGAAAAGACCATCCTGGCAGGCTTAATGTGAGGAAGCTTCGAGAAAGAGGGGCTGGGGTTACTGGGTGAATGGGGCTGGCAAGGGGGTGGGGGCACGGGGCTTAGCATGGGCGCAGGGTGACAAAGGGATGTCTGTAGCGGGTGATGAGATCACAGACAGATGGTGCCAGAGGGGAGGAGGATGACTCTCCCACCCTGTCCCCCCACCCCACCCATCCCATCCTTTCAATCGCCGGCCCTTGCCTGCTAAATATCCCAGACCATCTCTACTCTTTCCCCCTCACATTGCTGCTGCCCTCTAGCAGCTGCAGCGCCCTCTACCTGATCACCCTCTTGCTTCTCAGCATGCCTGCCTGTCTCCACAAGGTGGGAGTGGTCTTTCCAAAGAGCTAATCTGATCCTATCAACCCCTTGCTCGGGGTAACTTGTAGGATAAAGCAGAAAAGGAGTAACATGACCAACAGGGCCACATTCTCTGGCCCGTGCCATCTCTCCAGGCTCAGTCTCCTGTCCTGCCCTCACACCTTCCGTATTTTCAATTTCGGGGGGTATCTAAACATTCCCTTGGCTCTCTGTGGTCTTGCTGCTTTCTCCCCCACCTGCAGGCTTTGACTAGCCAAGTCCTATTTGATCTCCAAGGCCTTGTTCATGACATGCTTCCTCTCCCCGCCACCCGCCTCCCACCCCATACTCTGCCATAGCCTGCTGCCCATCATTCTGGAGGTCACCCATGCTGGGCTGTCATGGGTGGTTTTCATGGCTCCCTCCCCGAGGACGCGGTACACTTGGAGGTTAGGTCTCATGCAGTTCCTGGAACACCATAGATGGTTGGGAGAAGTCAGAAAGGGTAAGGCAGAATTAATGCAGATACAGAATGCCTGGCTGATCTGGTGGGTCTTGGAATCATTTCAGGCTGTTGAAAACGGCTCTCACAAAAGAAGTTTTCAGGAAGTTCTCATCTGGTAGCAACAGATTAAAAAGAGCAGAGGCAAAAAGACCGGTTTGGAGGCTAGTGCTGCCGTCTGGGTGTGAGGTTCTGCAGGGAGGTGGTAGCAGGAACGGAGAGGAGGGGATAGGGGCGCGGGCTAGCGGAGGGCGGGGCTGGCGGGGGGCGGGGCTAGCGGAGGGCCGGTGAGCTGGGCTTCAGGGGCAGGGGGAGAGAGACAGTGGAGGAGGAGGTAAGGTTCAGAGCCCCGAGGAGAGAAGGCGCCGTGCCAGGACATTTTAGCACTGGCCACTTCACTAGCCTCTTGACTCTCTTGATAGGCTAGATAAAGTGAAGCTGATCTTCGTGCTTTTCTTCCTCATGCAGACTTTCTATTTTAAAGATAGACTTTTCCCAATTTTTTATTTTGAAAAATTGTCAAACCTACAAAAAAGTTGCAAATATAATGAAGGAAAAAATGACAATGAATACCCTCGTACCCTTTATCTACATTCACTACCTGTTGAATTTGACCACATTTGTTTTATTTCTCTCTCTTTACACATGCACGTTTTTCTGAACTGTCTCCGAGTTGGGTGCAGCCATGATGACACCTGTCCCCAAGTACCTCAGCTCGTGTCTCCCAACAACGAGAGCTCCCCCCCATACCCACAATATGGGAATCACCTCCAGAAACAACAGTGTGGACACAGTACTAGTGGCAAGCACGTCTTTCATGCTTCAGGTGTCCCCCAGTGACCCCGATATTGTCTTTTGTAGCCTTTTCTTTTTTTTAACTCTAGGATCCAGTCAAGGGTTGTGCTCTGTATTAGTCCTTAGTTTTCTTTAGTCTCTTAAATTTATTTATTTATTTATTTATTTATTTATTATTATTTTTTAAACATTTTATTTATTCATTTGAGACAGAGAGATACAGAGAGAGAGAGAGTGAGAGAGCATGAGTAGGGGAGAGGCAGAGGGAGAGGGAGAAGCAGGCTCCCAGCCGAGCCAGGAGCCAGATGTGGAGCTCGATCCCAGGACCCTGGGATCATGACCTGAGCCCAAGGCAGATGCTTAACCATCTGAGCCACCCAAGCGCCCCTAGTCTCTTAAATTTAGAACAGTTCCCCAAAACCTTTATTTTTTAAAAAATTTATTATTATTTTTTAGGCATTGCATGTTTGAAAAGTCCAGGCTGGTTATTTTGCAGAATGTCTCTCAGTTTGGATTTTTTGATTGTTTTTTCATGGTTAGAGTTAGGTTAAACTTTTTTTTTTTCCCGGAGAACACTATATAGGTGATGCTGTGTCCTAGCCCATTGGTGGGAATGGCTGGGAGGATAGTCTGATCACTTGGTTAAGGTGTGGTCCACGGCTTTCATCCATTATAAGTGTGCCCCCCCCCCCTTGTTATGAATAATCTTGGATGACACTTTGAGTCAGTGTGAATATCATGTTGTTTCTCTTTGGAGAGGGAGAGAGAGAGGAGCGGGGAGGGGCAGAGGGAGAAGGAGAATCTTAAGCAGGCTCCATGCCCAGTGTGGAGCCTGTTGTGGGACTCGATCTCACGACCCTGAGATCATGACCTGAGCCAGAATCAAGAGTCACACGTTCAACTGACTAAGCCCCCTAGGAGCCCCCCTGGCAATCTTTTACCCAGTGTTTTTAGCATCCATCGATGATTCTTGCTGGTGTTGGTTATTGCCAAGGTAGATGCGAAATGCGATTTCTTGTTATATTGTTTCTTCTGTATTTATTAGCTAGTGTTCTTCTGTAAAGAGTGGCTTTCCTTCTGCCCTTACAGATTCAGGATGGACTCATGGATTCCCCTCCCCCTTTTATATTACTCAGCATGCACAGTACTTTAATCCTGTTGTTCATTTTGATGTTTGGATGGTCCTGATAACTGACTCAATGATTGTTTGAGCACTCACGTGCTTACTTCTGGTAAAACAAAATGTTCCAAGGTTGCTTTATGCCTTCCGTGCTTCAGACCTGAAATCAACCATTTCTCCAGGGAGCCTTGGTTCCTTTTAATGGAGAAGAATATATAGAAACCAAGTTCTGGGTGTTATTGGGGATGTCATTGCTTTGGGGCCATTTTTTTTGGAGAAATCCTGAGCTTTGATTGCTACCTCTGATTGCACTCCCTCCTCCCCTACTCCCTTTGTATCTCCCTTTTCCCACACCAGAAATTGGCTCCCAGCAATGGCAGTGTGTTATCTTTACTCGTGCAGTACCCCAGTATACATGATACAGTTCGGAATTGCTACACTTGTCCCACCACCAACGGCAAACCTAGTAGATGAAGTTCAGTCTACTTTCCAATTCATTTTGTTCTTAGAACACGTACCACTGTGTTAAAAAAGTATTTGTGCTGAGTTCTGTGTTTTTCTTTCTGTGAAAGATCACATCGCTAAGAAATGTGTTTTTGGTAATCAGATTAAAAATCTATTACAAGAGGGAAACAAGGAGGTACAGGGGGCTGAGTGCTGTGGGCGGCTGAGGAGCCACGCAGAAGCCACAGCCCCGTCCACGGTCCGGGCAGTGGCAGGTCCGTGCTCAGGCAGCTGTGCGGCCCCTCTCGCAGCTACTCTGACCACACGCTGTGGACCGCCTTCCTGGGCCTGCACGACCAGAGCAAGCGCAGTGCCACCGGGGTGCAGGAGCTCGGCCTCAAGCGCATCATCGCCCACCCGTTCTTCAACGACTTCACCTTCGACTATGACATTGCCCTGTTGGAGCTGGACAAGCCGGCCGACTACAGCAGCTCCGTGAGGCCCATCTGCCTGCCCGAATCGTCGCACAGCTTCCCCGCCGGCAAGGCCATCTGGGTCACGGGCTGGGGCCACACCCAGGAAGGAGGTGAGCGGGCGCGGGGGTTGGCTGGTGGGGGGAGTGGGGGGCGGGGCTGGCGGCCGCTGGGCCGCCCCCCCTTCTCTCTGCCTGGCGGGGCCGGGTTGTTCAGGAGTGAAGTGCAGGCTGGGCTCCGGCCGCTGAACTTATCTGAGTGACCTTGGCGGTTGCTTAAACTCTGAGCCTGTTTCTTCACCTGTGAAGTGAGGGTAAGACACCTTCCCACATGGTGCTCCGTGAACGTAAGGACACTGGTGGGAGCGCTGTGTGACGCAGGGGGGCCTGGCAAGCTGGGCCCGTGTCAGGTCCTGGGGCGGGAGCCCCGCCTCCTCGGCCCTTCTGCCTCCATCTGAAGGCACGTTCGTTGGTCAATGGCAAAGGGGAAAAATCAATTATCATAGTGCGACAGCACACTGTGGCAAATCTGTAGAATAGATAGAGAAAATAGGGAAAGAACCCGACTTAACACAACCCCGGAGCCGCTGCGTGGTGCTTTCCGTCGCTCTCCTGTTTCTCGTTTCCCACACCCCGTTCCCACGCCGAACGTCCGATCTGTCCCCGGTCGCCCAGTTCCTTGAGCATTTGTCAGCCACGGGCAGTGGGGTTGTGTCCGGAGATTTGCTAGTGAGGTCACTGCCGTGGAAGAGCCTGGAAGGGGGTCCTGGCCGTTGCACAGGCCGGTCGGGGCGCCACGGCCCGGCTCAGCCTCGTCCGCCCTCCTGCCCCCCCCCCCCCAGGCTCGGGCGCGCTGGTCCTGCAGAAGGGCGAGATCCGCGTCATCAACCAGACGACCTGTGAGAGCCTGCTCCCGCAGCAGATCACCCCGCGCATGATGTGCGTGGGCTACCTCAGCGGCGGCGTGGACGCCTGCCAGGTGCGCGCGGGGCGGGGCCCGAGGTAGGGGGCGGGGCCCGCGGTAGGGGGCGGGGCCCGAGGTAGGGGGCGGGCCCAGGGCGCGGGCGCGGGCGCGGGCGGGCACTCGAACAACGAGGCGCTGGTCTCCCCGCAGGGCGACTCCGGGGGACCCCTGTCCAGCGTGGAGGCCGACGGGCGGATTTTCCAGGCCGGCGTGGTGAGCTGGGGTGACGGCTGCGCTCAGAGGGACAAGCCCGGCGTGTACACGAGAATCTCTGAATTTCGGGACTGGATTAAAGAGCAGACTGGGGTGTAGATGCAGGGGCCATCGTTGGGCCACCCCAACGTGCACACCTGCGGGCCAAGGACAGGATCGCTAACAGCACCCCTGACTTGAGCTCCCCAGAACCCAGACTGTGAACGGAATCCCCAGGACTCTGGAGAGGGTGACTCGGCCTGGAAAACTCCTCTCTTCCCTCACCTCCGAAGCAGAGGATGGGAGGTGGGGAGGGAGGACACTGGCAGTGCCAAGGGGCACAGGCTTGAAGACACAGCCTCTCCCCTCCAGTCCCAAACTGGGCTGAGGCTCGTCCGGACAATCTGTGGGCTCTGCCTCTCTGATACAGGAGCGTTTGTAATGTTGCTTTGGGACCCCTACGAGGGGCTGGTGGGGGCACTGTGGGCTCCTAGGGTCACACTGTTCAGGAGACCCAGGCCAGAGGACCTTGGAAGACACATGGGTCTAAAATTTGAATTTTTACCAGCTCCTAGGGTGGGCTTCAGTGTATGTATTTGTGTGTATGAGTAAACTGTTTTTAGGTACATTTTTTTTTCTCACTGGACTTGATGGGCTCTCCTTCCTCCTAGCCCCAGTTGCAAGCAGTAAACTGGGTTTAAATTCCCATCAGCACAGACCCTGGAGTCAGGCTAAGAGCAGAGGCCACAGTGCCCTGTGGCCTTCTCCAGGCCAGCAAGGGATGCTATGTTTTGCCTCTGAGACCAAGACCTGGTGCCCTGAAAGGAGGGGTGTGCAGGGCAGAGGGGGGCTGGCGGTGAGGCATGAGGTGGGAAGGGTGTGCAGTAGCTGCCCAGCCTGGGCACCCTAGGACAGGGAGGAGCTGTGTGTCCCAGGAAGAAAGGAGGAGGTGGGGCTTTCCCTCGGGCAGGGAGGTGATCAAGTGAGTTCTGTGTACGCGTGTGTGTGCTTGTACACGCAGACATGAGGGTAGGCACGATGTCGAGGCTGTCCAGTGTGGGCTGAGCAGATGGTCCCTGAGCCTTGCAGGAGGGATGGTGCTTTGCTTAATGTTCTCACATCTCCAGTGTACCTTTGATTTTTACTTATTAATTTAAAATATTCTCTCTCCTTGCTTGGAGTGACACAGAATGACAGCATCAGTGATCTAGGGAGGGCTTAGGGAGTTCTTGAAGGGACATTTGAGAACCTTCTGTATGCCAAGGCACTATCCGGGCTGGGGCTAGGGGCAAGAAGGGGCTTAGGAAGAGAAATCAGATGGCCAGTGTCATGAACAAAGACGGCGTGGTCTTTGCTCATCACCATATCCCTGGCTCAGGCCTGGCTCCTAGAAGATGCTAATACATACTTGTTAAATCAACAGTCTTTGCCCTCCAGGAGTTTTGGGAACGGAAGGGAGGAAAACGCAGTTTGATTGGAGCAATCTGGACAGAGCTCTAGGAGGAGATCAGCTGCTGCTTTGATTTTAGCCTGAATGTTTTACTTTCTGGAGGGAGGGGAAGTTTTGTCTTCACACCTGTGCAGGCGTGCGTGTTAGATTTTCCTTCCAGGGAAGGGAAAGAGCAACCATTCTTTACCAAGGCGTGCCAAGTAGAAGAAAGAAGAGGTCGTCAAGACTCTAGCCGGCATTCAGGGAGAGGCTTTGCCTGTGCTCCGCTTCCCGAGTACGCACAGCCCTCAGGCCGCCAGCCTGGCCCAGGTGTAGAAGCGGTTGCCCACACAGTGGGGTTTGGGAGGCCAGTCCGTGCCTGCCTGTAGCATCCGCCTTCTCCCACCATGGCCTAACCTGGGCTTGAGAACTCCCTCCCCAGAGCAGCAGCACCAGCTGGGAAGGCTCCTGCTTCACCCACACTTGCATCAGAAACTTTGGGGCGGGGCCCTGTAGTCTGCACATTAGCAAGTTGTTCCATGTGATTCTGACCTACCACCGTTTTAGCAGTGTGTCCACGGGCTAACAGCATCAGCCTCACGGGCGCCCAGGGCAGTGGCGTGCAGGTACGTCCTGCACTTTGGCCCTGTCCTAGAAGCCTCAAACATTTGATGCCCGGAAGCTCAAGGAAGTGTCAGTTCTTTTAAAAAGACCGTGGAGCCAAATCCATTTACTCCTGACTGGAGATAAGACTAGCCTAAGAATCCTTAAGTAATGGGAAGTCAAGCCCATCACTTTGAGGCTCCTTAGTCTCCAAAGATCCATCTCTCTGGTTCTCCCCAACTACCCTGAACCTCAATTGTTTTAGCCACCAACCAAAAACATTTAAACTAAAGTTTAGTGAGTGTTTAATCCAATCGCATGGACGGGGGGTTCTGATCCAGACATAGATTCTGCAGAAATAACAGTGAGTTTGGATGAGTTAGGATGGACTTTATAGACAATGAGCCCAGTTTGGAAGTCTTCCGAGACCCAGAGCCCAGAACCCATACAGCGGGGAGGGAAGTTGTCCAGCCACTAGGGGGCAGCGCGGGATTTCCCTTCTGGGCGGCGGACCCAGCTGGGCTTGTTGCAGTCACGGGGGAGGGGCCTGCCCTCTGCTTCCTGGGGTGGGCTGCGGTTAGGTGAGGTGGGATGGGGAAGGCCCCCAGGTCCACCCGTTCTCAGAAGGCTGCCTTCTGCTGCTTTCTAATCGCTTTTTAGGTCCTGGGGCCCCTTTAGTACCCTCGCCCCTAATCTGCAGTCAGGACCGCTGGCCCTCAGACACTGGGGCCTGGAGGACAGACATTCCCAGGACAGAGTCGAAGACAGTTTTGAGCTGAGAAGAGAGGTCACCTCTGTGGGTAGGAGGGACATGCTCTCACTGAGAGTAGCAAGCAAGTGTGAAACATCGTCCTATGACACACTGTTGGCAGATAGCTGTGACATACGGGCAGGTATGTTCTTACACACACACACACACACACACACACACACACACATTTGCGGGGAGGAGCAGGATGTGCGTTTTAGGGACCAAGGTCCCAAATAGAATATGTCACAGGAATATGACCTGGCTGTTACACCAGGACTCCCTCTCCCTGCCCAGGGGCTCTGGGGTGCCTACAGTCTCGAATTTAAGGGGGCTCTACCTTTTGGAGATGAAATGATGCTTTTCGCTTTTCTAGGCTTGGAGTCATGGGTGTATGTGTGCGTGCATGGGTCAGGTACGTGGGTGTCTTGCACACCTGCACCCACACGGAAGGGGAATTGGATCTTTAAGTCAGTGGTTCGCAGACATTTGAATTTCTTGGAACTGTGAAGTCATAAGAGTACATGGGCCCAACAGATCTCCCACTTAATGATGAGCGCCTTCGAAGTGTTCTACATGCTTTACTTGTTCTTATTTAATTTAAACCTCACTATGGTCATTCCCATTGTACAGACAGAAACCCACGGCGCTAAGAGTTTAAATCATTGCCCAAGATCCCACACTTAGGACCTGTTGGATCTAAGACTTGGGTGCTGGTGATCTGCTCGTACTCTTAGGCACTGGCCTACCAGGAACTATGTATTGTTCAGACAGCATCATTTCCTAAAGAAAGGAAATTGTAACACAATTCACAGAGAATGAAGGTAGGCCGCATGCGTCCCCGTTGCTTTTGGGAATTCTGATGAACCTGGTCACGAGCCCTTTGTGCCACACGGCCTATTTTCTGGGCCGGGGCTTTGCCAGCCTGGGTAGAATGTTGCCACTGATGGGGTCCCTGGGCTCCACCTAGCTGCCAGGCCATCTCAGTTTGCCCAGTAAGAGTGGTTGGTTGAGAAGGGCACCTGGGTGGCTCAGTCGTTAAGCGTCTGCCTTCAGCTCAGGTCATGATCTCAGGGTCCTGGGATCGAGCCCGCATCGGGCTCCCTGCTCAGTGGGGAGCCTGCTTCTCCCTCTCCCTCTGCCTGCCTCTGTGCCTACTTGTGCTCTCTCTCTCTCTCGCTGTCAAATAAATGAATAAAATCTTAAAAAAAATAAAAAAAAGAAATGACAAAAAAAAGAGTGGTTGGTTGAGGGAAGGAAGGAGGTGGGGGATAACCACTGTCTCAGAATAGGTGCCTCTGGTCACTGGGTCATTCCTCAGGGTGACCATCAGGAAGAAAGCTGGCAAAACCACCAAGTACCACTGAGAATGACGGGACCAAACCCCAAAGCAGGAATGGGAGTATTTGTCACCTGCTTTTACCTCTTGGCATGACCTAGAAGATGGTTCAAACTGTCCTTCCACAAGATGACCAGCACTGGCATTGACAACAGGATGTCGGAGAGGTTTTGAGCAAGTGGCCATTGCTCTGGGCCTGTGGGGGGTGGAGGACAGGCTCCCCTCGGGGATGAGCCCTTCTCAGCTGGTGGCAGAGACAGGAGATGAGAGGGAGCTGCCGCGGGATGTCAGGAAAGCGGGAGTGAGCTGGCCGCAGGCCCTGGCTGAATGTACAGGGAGGCCTCGGTCTGGATTTATTATCTGTTCCCTGCCCCTCAAAGAAAACCCCTGAAGAAAGAGCAGCTTTGACTCTCAGATGAGCACCTGTCCATCACACGAACTGCTTTGGTGCTCAGATAGGGCCCCAGTGATGACATATTTTGATGAAGAAATCCTCTCACTCAGGATTTCAACTGGTTTCGCTCTCCTTTTTCTGTTTCCCTCCTTTTCTTCTCGAGAGGGGTGTATACTCCCAAGTTCCATCGTCCTGTGTCTGCAGCTTAGAGACCGTGTATTTATTCTATCCCCTCACCTCTGATTTTTTCCTAAAAAGTCCCCATCCAGAGCTGTTTCCAGGCGTCGGCAGGATCCATTCCATGGTCTGTCTGTTCCATTGTTGCAGGCTCTTCCGCCGGGAGGAGGCATGTGTGTATTTTCCTGGGATGTAAACCTAACTTTCCCTGCCCCTTGGCTCTCCGGGCCTCCCTTCCACTGCACATGTCCTTCACCTTGGAGGTCATCACTGTTTCCCTGCCCACACCCTTGTGATCAAGAATAACTCCATCTCCGTGCCAGACCCCTCCTCTGGAACTTCATATGGACTTGCTTAACTCAAAAAGGAAATTCTTAGCCTGTGCTCTTTTTCCAGAGAGCTGCGGGAACACAGTGGCTGTGCGTGTGGTGGTGGTGGTGGGGTTACTGGGAGAGGGAGGCTGGGGGCAGGGGAGGACGAGGGCCAGTAGAGAAGGGGAGAGAAGCTCTCTCTCCACACAGAAGTATGTTCAGAATAGTTCCCAGAATAAACGGTATGGGATACCTCTTTGAATTTCATAATATAAATACCGTCCAAATGCCTATGAGGACTGCAGAAATGTACAGAAGCAGACGAGAAAAACTTGGCATCTTCGAAACCTCTGACTTGCAAAAAGTGGTAACAAGCTTATTTACGTAAGCCAGCCAGAGGAAAGGGTGAAGAAAGAAGTCATTCATTAATTCAACAAGCTTTCGCAGGGGACCACTCTGCCCTTTGTGACTGGGGAAAGGGCAGTTGATGGAGGAGGGGGGTCTACCTCAGGCTCCTCCGGCCCCGGCCTAGGCAGACACTTGGGAAGCACGTCCTGAAGCCGTCCAGGGCCTGCAGGGAGTTCCCATTCCTTGCAGGTGTGAGGTCACCTGCCTGGGCAGGGGAAACGGGTCTATGCCGGGGGGCCTTTCCAGTTCGTGCCAGGACCTTCAATTGATCAGTGGGAACCATTTCCTGGGAAAACAAGGGCCTGAGGGTCCCCCTCTCAGAACCGGGAGAATATCACCACTCAGGCTCACAGTTGGAAAGAACCTTAAAGGACATCTAAGCCAGGGGCACCAAGGTTAGGCGTCCGACTCTTGATTTCAGCTCAGGTCATGATGGGCTCCACGCTGGACATGGAACCTGCTTAAGATTCTCTTGCTCCCTCTGCCCCTTCCCCCACTTGCTCTCGTGCTTGTACTCTCTCTCTCAAAATCAATAAATAAATTAAAAAAAACAAAAACAAAACCCAGTTCATCTAGGCCAATCCGCAGCAGGGCAGAGACAGGCTTCCGGTGCCTAGGAACTTGTCCCTCCACCTGTCTTCGTACACCTGTCCTGCCAAATGGTGTCACAAGCTATCTTGATGTCTGTCTCTCCCGTCGCTGGATGTCGGCGCTGGATAGGCTCTGGCAGATCATCTGCTCCAACAATATATAAGAAGTGTCAGTAACAACCAGCAGTGTGTGCTGAGTGTCCATATAGATCACCCCACTGCACCCTCCTCAAGGTCCTGTGAAGTATATTTTCTCATTACCATTTACATGAGCGGAAACTGAGGCCTGGAGGTGCACTGTATCTTGCTCAAGGTTCCTCAGTGATCGGAGAGGAAGGTTGCAAACCCAGTTGCTGGTCTCCTAAGCCTGTGCAATTAATCCTGCACTGCCGTCTAGAACCAAGGTACTCTCCACTTGAAGCTTTGAGATGCTGGGTCCAGGCAGGACCTCCCTTGCCAGGTAATAAACTCACTGGCTTAGGTACCATGTGGAAAAGGCTAAAAGGAACTTTCACTAGCTGGACTCTGAAATGGCTCCCTCAGCATTTAAAAGTCTTTCCCATTCCCATTTCCCTTCAGCCCCTGGGCATTTCCCTTTCTCAGGGGCCAGACCATCTGCTTTTTCTTATTCCCCTGCCTGGGGCCAGTGTGGACTGGAGGGAGAAAACATTTCCTTGAGGCCTGGGAAGCAGAACTCCTTGTTCTGACCTGTGGTTCAGAAAAATCCTCCTCTGCCCCTCATCTTGCCCCCCTAGGCCATGCATTTCTGCTGAATGCTGGTTGCCTTTTGGGGAGGCTTAAGTGAAGGGCAGCAGAAGCCCAAAGTGATGGGGGCACCTCAGCTTGGAGCAGTGAGTGGAAAGGAGGATGGATAGAAATTCTGTTGGACTGTGGAACGTGTACTTGGTGAGCCAGGGAAATCTCCCTTGCTCATATTTTTCCATCTCAAAGACCCACAAATGGAGCCTGTGGTCCCGGGGCGGGTGAAAATATTCCTGGATCACCAATGACGGAGATTTTCACTGGGACCTGAGGGAATATAGCAACCAGAGCTGTAAAGACAATTCCGTTTTGTTCTAGTTCAAAGGCTTTTGAGAAATAAAAAAGGAGTTAATAGTTTGGACCGTTGCCCTGAGTATTTATTTTAGACAAAAGCTTTTTAATCTGGTTTAAAAATATTTTGTTCAGTTTAAGGTTAAGGGCAAAGAGATTATTTTGAACCTAGGCGCTGGGGCTTACTTTGGCAAGAGCAGTAGGGGGCGCTCACACATCACATTTCCTAAGACCAGTCGCTGAAGAAGCAGGAGTAGAGGTCCCGAAGGAAGTTTTGGGCAGTTCACCTCTCTCCACCGCGTCCCTCCCATCCAATTTATGACGAGTCTCGGCGAAGCATAGATGTAGAACTCCTGCGTCCCCATGCATGGAAACACCGGGTTTGGACACCACCGTGAAGGTGCTTTCCAGTGGCCTCGCTGCTGACCCCTCACCCCCAGGTGTGAATACCCGGGGCAAGGGCAGATTGTTAGCTGTCCCCCCACCACCCCCCTCCAAGCACACCGCGGGAGAACTCACTGTACTTTACGGACACTGGCAGGCGCTTTTAAGTCCCACAAGTATTTCCCGAGCTCCTGAGCTGGATGGCCTATCTCTGTAGGTGGAGCGAGTCTCATTTGTATGACCTTGGACTCTGTGAAGGGTTGGAATCACGCAGGAGTCCTTGGCAGACTCCTGGGCTGGAGCAGGTTTATGGGAGGCCAAAGGAATTTGGGATCACGGTCAGTGCTGGGGGGAGCTGAGCATTTTCTTTTCGCTCTTCTTGGGGCCCCAAGAAGCTCCCCAGATCACCATTGCAGAGCACGGATTTCATCCCATCTAATGTACCTGGAAACATTTCACATCTCAAGTTTTTCTTCCAAGATTAAATAATTTTAACCCCTTCAGGTTTCCCTCACTACTTTCTAGCTTTTCAGTCATGTTCACATCAAGTACCACGGAAGCTGATGAATGGTTCATGATTAGGAGTTTCTTCATTAATGAAAGTGAAAATGACAGAGGTAGGAAGTATGTTGAGGTTGATATTGTACTTTTTTTAAATTAACTGTAACCTGACAGAATGCCATTTTTAAAAAAGATTTTATTTATTCATTTGACAGAGAGAGAGAGCACAAGCAGGCGAAGGGGCAGAGGGAGAAGCAGACTTGCGCTGAGCAGGGAGCCTGATGGTGGGGCTTGATCCCAGGACCTTGGGATCATGACCTGAGCCGAAGGCAGACGTTTAACCGACTGAGCCACCCAGGCGTCCTCAGAATGCCATTTTTATGGACCCATTTCCATGGTATGTACATTCATACCTCATTTATTTATTCAAAGGATAGTTACTGACTTCTTACTCTGCGCCAGGCCTGTTCTAGGCACTGGGCATAAGTGTGATGATTCTGAATACCTCGGGAGGAAGGCAGGGCTTAGGGAAGTTAAGTGACTTGCTCACATGCTGTACTCAGAATTTTCCGACTCTGCACATAGCACTGTCCTGTCTGTGTCCTATCACGGGAGGGAAGAAAAGAACCTTAGAAAGGTAGGAGCAGAACCGAATGTTCCGTAAAAACTTTATCAATGCCCAGCTACTCACAGATGAGTTTCTGGCTCTGGAAAGGTAAGCATATTTGTTCCATGTTCCTGTCACCCTAGATTAACATTATTTGGGACTGAGTCTGAATTGGATTCAGCCTTGGCCTCCCCAGATATTTTTCATTCTTCTTGGGATCAGTGATCCTCTTCTATGTTGTTCTTATTCATGGGACTGCATTATAGATAACTTCTGGGAAGCAAGGATCAAACTGTCATGTCTACACTGAGGACAGGTTATACAACTTATTTAACATACTTAAAGATGGCCTGTTGCAATGGTGTGTGGGGAGAACCAGGGAGACGGCCAGCCAGCGTTCCAAGGTTTAGGAACTCCAGTGCTGAGTGTGGAGTTGTTGGCTGGGGCATCTGGTTCCCACTGGAGGCTGGGGTTGCTGGGCAGAACTGAGCTGCTGGGTTTTCCTTTGCTCCCGGCTCCGCTCATCCTCTCCACCCCCACTCCCAACCTACACTTTATGGTGGGAGAGGAGCTGGAAAATCCACTGACGCATATTAAGAGCTGGGATAAACCAGTGACTATGAGTGAAAGAGTCCAGGTGGGAAGGGAATCAGCCAGCTGGGGAAAAACCTGCACCTGGTGCCTGAAAACAGAGGCAAGAAGGGGTTGGATTTTGTTTGGCTCTGGGATGGTGTTGTTGCTGACAGTAAGGGGGGTGTGTGAGAAGGGTAATGTCACGCTCATTTTTACTGAACATGAAAGGGCTTTCTGTCCCAAGTGCTCCAGTGGGGAGGCTCAGGGCCCCGTGGCCCCTTGAGGGAGGGTCTGGTAGCTGTCCTGGGAAGGGGGCACTGGAGTGGGCAGGACTGATGGTTACAGAAGCGCTCCAATGACGTAGGGAGGAGCGGAGCTACAGCGGTACCCTCAGCCTGAACAGAGGCCCCCCCTTTCCTGTTACCCTTCCTTTCCAGTGTGTGTGTATGTCTGGGGGCACT
The DNA here is from genome assembly GCF_964656455.1 of Halichoerus grypus. NCBI lineage: Eukaryota > Metazoa > Chordata > Mammalia > Carnivora > Phocidae > Halichoerus > Halichoerus grypus. Next base: position 86,672,723 of record NC_135722.1, on the reverse strand, counting down.
TACAACGTGCAAGGCAAAGTTGGAACTAACTCTTCCCCAGAGCTAACCTGGGCTGGTCTCTTTCTTCTGGGACCACAGGGGACTCCCTGCTATGTCCATGGGAGGCCTGGGATGCTGTGGGACCACAGTCTGGTAGAAAGGATGCACAAATGTACCTGGCTCATACCGGGCACTAGTGGGCCATCAGAGCTTACATCTTCTATGCATATGCACATTTCCCTGTTTCGACCGCATCCTTTTCCTAACACTTCCCTGCTGCGGCTCTTTAAAAGGCGCCTAATAAGATCTTCCAGGGCAGTGATGTCTAGCTTTTCACCTGTCAGATAGTTCTTGAGGAAGAGAGTCTAAGAAAAGCCACTTGATGTTTACAGGATGAAGGCAGAGCACGTACTTGTGGAGTACATCTGCACACACAGGGGGTGTGTAGTCGGTCCTCCTACAGGAAAGGATGCGTCCACCTATGTGACACAGAGGGCTTTTAAATGGCACCTTAAACTCCCAAAGCATCCTCAAATTTGGATATAGAGGAGCTCAGCTATACAAAAAAAATGAGAACCTACAACTGCTGCCGGTGTGTGGCTTTAAGCTCAGTTCCTAACTCAGAGCAACCTGCTTCTTGGCTTGCTCTGAGTTTGCTCAGGAAGACGGATTTTATGCCTGGAAACAAACCTCCTTCATGCGGTTTCTGTTCCACTTTTCAGTCTCCGTAGCATTGCCTCTTCTGCCTTGGCTTCTTCCCACAGAGGCCTCAAACCAGACTCCATGTGGGTGGGGACCCCGGCCTGCCTGCTGTCAACATGCCAAGCAGGGACACACCTGGCTCAGCCCTTGCTCTTCCCTCCCCTCCTTAGACCTTTACTTCCGTGCCGTTCTCACTCTGGCCATCCTACCTGCAATCGCTCACGTGCCCACCAACACACACTATTTACCCTGTTTATTGTTGGGCAGACCCCCCTCCCCAATCCTTTCCCCACCAAGAATAGAAACTCTACAAGAGCAAGATTGCTGGTGTTCTGCTCGAGGCTGCAACCTGCAGTGCCGAGAACAGTGTCTGGTGTAGCAGACATTTTATATTTATTGAAGGGAAGTAGGAGGAGGAATGATAAGCAGCAGAGGGAATTAGGATATGAGAAAGGTCTCTGAACTTTCAACCCCACCAACCTGGTTCAGGACAAGCGGAGTGCTGCTCCAATGGGCCACCCAGCTGAGTAACTTTATTTGCACCACTGTTCCTAGAGGAGAAACATCTCTCCTCAGCCTTGATCTGAGCTCAACTCTGGAACCTTGCTGAGAACTTTTCCTAACTCTCGTCCTATGTTCCCTAGGACACAGGGTTCCCCCCTCAAAAACAAAGGGAGGCCGCCTAAGAATTTGATGAGGTCAAGTACAATAGGCCTTGGAATAGAGCAGACACCGTCCACTGTTCAAATGAGGCCTGGTCTTAAAATCACAGGCCCACTTCTCACCAAATCTGTTCCCCAACCCCTACGCACCCCCCTCCCTCTAGCCACACTCCAGTTACCTTCCTTTGGGCTCTTCTCTAAAATCCTGAAGTAATTTCTAAGTGATCTCAGTTAAGTCTCTATGCTTTCCCTCTAATCTTTGATTGTTCTTAATCTTTTTAGAGCAAGCCTTAATTGTTTCTCTGCCTAAAAATGTGAGATGGTTCTCTATTTCCTACCAAATCTGGTTCAACTTCTTAAGGCCTTCTCTGATCTAGGTCCAGTCTGTAACATTTTCTTCCACTCTTCCCACTGAGGGATCTTTAATGCTCGGCAAATTAAGCTACTTTCATTCCCTGGACATTTTACCTCCTAGGCTCAAATGTTGTTTCCTGGAGTGGCCCCCTTTTCTTCCCATTTCTGCTGTACCAGTCCTAGACCTCTTTTCAAGGAAGATCCAGCTCAACTGTTGCCTCCTCCATGTTGCCTTCCCTGATCCCTCCAGCCAGGTCTTTTCCTCCTTCAAATTTGCAAAGCACACTATTGGGTGTTTCTCTCATGGCAATCAGTTATTTTTATTTTAGTTTTCTTTACTTCATAAGCCATAATCTCCTAAAGTCAGACTTCAGGAAGTCCCGATCTAATGTGGGAAGCTCTGGGAAAGCTTCTTTAAGAACTGATATGTAGGGATGGACTTGATGAGTAAACCAGACAAAGGGAGAAAAATGACAGGGCCAGTGTTTTAGAGAACAATTTGGGGAAATTTTGACGACTGATGGCAGTTCTTCTCAGGATTAAAGTGAATATTCAGGGGCGCCTGGGTGGCTCAGTCGTTAAGTTCTGCCTTCAGCTCAGGTCATGATCTCAGGGTCCTGGCAGCCTGCTTCTCCCTCTCCCTGCCACTCTGCCTACTTGTGCTGTCAAATAATAAATAAAATCTTAAAAAAAAAAAAATCACAATGCTAGACCTGGCAGGAGAACAATTCTGGTTTCTCTTCCAATCATCCTATCTGGGAAGCCCACACATATACAGGCTCTAACAATTCAAGACCTCTGAGGCTCCAGCCCTGGAGATTTCTGAGGGCATCTAATGCTTTTCTATAATGGGTAGGCAGGGCACACACCACCTATGTGGACCATAGATTATTACTTTCCCTGCTTGTCTCAATGGGTTTTTGAACACCACTAAAGGTGCTAGCATTTTATTTTTCAGTAAATTCTACACCTAACGTGGGACTCAAACTCACAACCCTGAAGAGTCACATGCTCTATAGACTGAACCAGTCAGGCTCCCTTTTATAAGCTGTAAAACATACCGAAAAGGAATTTTTACTTATCTTGTAAGGTAGACTCATTTGCATTCAATAAAAAATTCTGTTCCTGGACAAAAGTTATCATGCACACAAGTCCTACCATGAACTATTGATGCTTGGATGGCCAAAGAGAGTATACCTGTTTTAGTCCCTATTTTAAAATGGTCTACATGCCAAGGATGTGGATGCAGCTAGAGTATTATGCTAAGCGAAATAAGTCAGAGAAAGACAAATACCATGATTTCATTCACACACGGAATTTAAGAAATGAAACAGATGAACATGGTGGGGAAGGAGAGGCAAACCTACAGAGAACACACTGAGGGCTGCTGGCAGGGAGGTGGCGGGGTGGGGGGGTGAGGGGTGTTAAGGACGGCACCTGTGATGAGCACTGAGCGTTGTATGTAAATGATGAACCACTAAATCCTACAACTGAAACTATTATTACACTGTATATTAACTAATTTAAATAAAAACTTGAAAAAGGAAAAAAATGGTCTACAGGAATTTGTTTTTTTTTTTTTTTTAATGTTCTAAAGCAACTTTTCCAACAGAGGGTCTCTAGAAAGCAAGAATCATCAGAGACAATTCATCTGAGGCTAGCCTTTTACTGGAGAGTGTGTTTGAATGTACTGCTAAGCCTAACTATTCAGCATCTCTGGTCAGAGACGCACTCATTCACTAAATGATCTTCAGCTGAAGGCAGTCAGCTGTGGGAAAAATTAGGCAGGGATAGAAAGAAGGGTGTGAGATTATGTGTGCAAGCCCTGCAAAATAATTCTAATGCCAACTCTGCCCAGAGCCTCTGCAGTGTCATTTACCAATCAGAGGTTAAGAAAACAACCAGCTTTCCCTTTGTCCCCAAGGGTGTTCAAACCTGAGTTCAAATCAGTCTGTTGGTGAGGATTTCTTTCTAGATGGAATAAGCCTATCCTAGTCAGTTTTTCCATTTGTATAAAAGTTTACCCATATAAAAAAATACATGACACTAAAACTTTGGGATTTGATGTTTACGAGAAGTTTCTCACACTTAAACTCCTCGTTTGTTAACTTAGTTTTAGTACTTAGACCAAACATTCCTGTTCAAAAGAGAATGCCCAAACTATTAATTTCAACTCTACCAGGTAAGGAGATATACATCTATGGTTATTACATTTAATATCATTCTCTGAAAGGAACTCTTCTGATATGTAATTCATACGCAAATCAAACTGCAGGATATAGATAAACCTTAAACAATATGGGGTTGAACTGCGTTGGTCCACTTATACAATTTTTTTTTGCCACAGTACAGTACTGTAAATGTACTTTCTTATGAATCTCAGTAACATTTTTTCTCTAGCTTACTTTACTATTAGAATAAGGTACATAATTCATATAACATTAAAAAATGTGTTAATTGACTATGTTATCAGTAAGACTTCCAGTCAACAGTAGATTATTAGTTAAGTTTTTGGGGATTCAAAAGTTACACAAGGATTTTCAACTGTGTGGGGGTCGGCACCTCTAACCTTCCACATTGTTCAAGGGTCAACTGTAATTATTTTAATTTCTACATTCTACATTAATATGTATCACCAGTGGCAGAGACTACTGAGAACCCAACACAGGGGTGCCTGGGTGGCTCAGTTGGTTGAAACGCCCAAGTCTGGATTTCAGCTCAGGTCATGATCTCAGGGTTGTGAGATGGAGCCCCGCACAGGGCTCCACGCTGGGTGTGGAGTCTGCTTAAAATTCTCTCTTTCCCTCTGCATCCTCCCCTGGCCTCTCTCCTCTTAAAAAAAAAAAAAACATAGGGGGGGAATGAAAAGACCATACTTCTTAAAATGTGCCACTCACCAAAGGAAAAGACAATGCTTAAAATTTACCCTCTTCCTCTCTGAACTTAATTCTAAAGTGATCTAGCAGCTTGGGATCAACGAAATAATTTTCTTTGCCTGTTACTCATTCTATATAGACCAATTATCATTAAAATCTACATCGAGATGAATCTAAAGTTAGAAAGCCCTTCCTTTAGGCTCTCGTAGGCTCATTACCTAAGCAATGAGCCGCCCACCCCCCGCCCCCAGCCAAGTACTGGTTTTCTACTTTCTGGTTGTAAGATATTACTGACATGCTACCAACAAGTCTCTCATCAATAAACTACAACTTCAGAAAGATTCAAAGCAACTTCTAAAGACGCAACCCACCCCTTAGGAAGTAGCCTTGCACAAGAACCTGCTTCAATAGCTCTAGGATCTGATGAGTTTCTCTAACTAGCTTCCTTTTTATCCCTTTCAATCTTAGGGACAGGGGCGCCTGGGTGGCTCAGTGGTTAACCGTCTGCCTTCGGCTTAGGTCATGATCCCAGGGTCCTGGGATTGAGCCCCGCATCAGGCTCCCCCAGCTTGTGCTCTGTCAAATAAATACAATCTTAAAAAAAAAAAAAGTAAAAAAAAAATCTTAGGGGCAGTGCTTATGGAATCTGTGCACTTTCAGCTCTTTTCTTCCTCGCCCTTCCAGGAAGCTGGCGTTTGCCACCTAATGTAAGACTCTCTGGTCTGTGTACACTCAGTGGATGCTTATTTAAGTGATGCGTTATTCTGATGACTTTCTCATCCACTTCTCAGCCAGCACCACCAATTTCTTCCTTCCAGCCAACAATAAATGACAACAGCAGGAAGTTTTACTCCATAAAGCATTAATAAGATATTTTAATGAGAAAAAAATCTTAGTCTTATGTTTCTATTCAAAGACACTCAAAACTAGTTTTTCCCTGCCCATCCCTTCTAACTGCAACTTTATTTGTGACCATGTAATAAAGGCCAGTTTAAAGATTTTTTTTTAAAAAGTTTAAACCTTTTTAAAAAAGATTAACCAGGCTAGCAAAAAAGGTACTCAATACATACTTTCCTTATATCAAACAAGCTAATATTTCAGTACAATGTAACTATACAGAATATATACAATACACATATGTTCACAAAGCAAACACTATAGGCTCAGAACAGATTTGAAAAAACATGATATTCACATTGATTACAATAACTCTAAAAATGATTGTAACGTTGAAACGGCACTTAGTTTACAAAAAAGTCACAAAAATATATATATATATATATATGAAGTCACCAAGAACTATGGTTCCTGTAAAATACTAATAGCCAGATACTAGTATATAAAATGTGAAGTTCTGACATTGTATACATTTTTAGGAAATAAAACAAAATCCAAAACCATTTTCGTTATTGTTGAAAGTCAAACATGCCAAGTAACTTTAGCTATGGCCACTGTCACCAAGTAAAGCCATATTTAAATGAGATGACAACTGGATACAAAGCTGGTGAACTGGGGACTGGCACAGTTAAGAGTTGTACTGGTTCTAGGAGAGGGTAGAAGACAAAAACACCCATCCACATACTTTAATTCACATTTCTGCCCCCAGCATTACCCTCCCCCAAGGGTTTCACAAAATGCCAGTGCCCAAAAAGAATCATAATGCTGCAAGGTAAAAAAGTTTCCCCCAGACTTCCTTGATGTTGGCCTATAGGAAAATATTAAGCATGCATCGGCTAAACAAAGCAGTCAGTCACCCATCTGGAAAACTGTGGTGCACAGTTTCCTCCCAGGCTGGTTGTACTAGAAAGTACTCCAGTTTTTAAATGGAGCCAGATTTATATGTTAGCTCTGTAAAATATTGAGCTACTGTAGCAGCAAATATGAAATTACAGAAACAAAACCACAATTTTATTTAAAAATTCATTTCTGTGACATTAAAACCATTTTTTCCTTCGTATCTGTCTCCTGTAACCAGATATCAATTTCTTCTATCACTGAAGTATGGTCAATTTCAATTTCAATCTGACTTTCTCATTATGCTGCTATGGAAAAAGACAAGTCCTAGTCCTGGAAAATTTTAATTTACTCTTAAAAATGAGAATTCAGGAATTTCAAAGTAAAAAAAAAGTCTGTTCTAAAAGTATCTCACAAATATATATATTTAAATATTAAAATAGGCTACCTAGGATTTTTATAAAATGGCTTTTGAAAAGATAGTAGAGGCGCAAAGAAGCCATATACTACCTTCCAACTGGACATAAGGTGCCACAAGGTGCCCTACAAAGAGGCAGGCAATCTCTGTCTGATGCAAGAGGAGGCACCAGGAACAACAAAAAAATCAAATATATTATTGGGACTTGGATTAAAACCAAATTTTACTCTTAGGGACTGTTTTTTTTCTTTTTCATTATCTTGAAATATATGCACTAGAAGCCATCTGTCTGTATAAGGAAGAAAATGAATACAGTTTATGATCTTACTCCTTCCAAATACCTGGTGGCATTCATTTCAGGCACCTGAAAGATGAAAAGCAGTGCAACTTTCAGTAATTTAATGGACTACTCTCAGTATGAGAGACTTTACATAGCATCTATCAACTTGAAAACTAAATTGACAACTGAAATAAAACAAAGTTTTAGAGAAAACATATTTATAACCTAATCATAGAAAAGGTTCTCTCTAGAAAACAGATGTTTCTAGGAACTGCACGAAAGGCTTCCCACCTTTAAATGAACACAGCTTCCACTAATGCCAATGGAAACGTGTTAAGGGGAGATGACCGGCTCCTCTTAAAGTAGGGAAGATTCACCCTTCCTTAGAAGGTGATGTACTTTGGTAACCTGAACATTCAATTACAGGATGATTTTTTAGCTTGTTTAACTGGATTATGAAATCTGGATATAGTTAGACCAGCATTTGGAAAAACAAGGATAATTTAATTAAGTCATGACACTAGCCCCTCAAACCATCAAGCAGCGATTTTGTCAATAAATCCTCACAACTGAACCCAGGGCTTTAAGCTTACTTAGCAAAATTAGTCAATTTAAAAGAGAAAGGTAATAATCAAAGAATTAGATTTTATAAACCAGGCACTTCAAACTGAAATTAAAATCTTTAAAGTTAAAAAAAAATTTTTTTAAAGTTTTTGTTTTCAGTCAATGGTCTCAACTTTTAAATTCTTTGTAAACTATTATGTACACAGGAACCTTGGTATTAGTTGTAACGGGCATGGGGCCTGCACAGAGGAAGCTTACTTAAAGTAGCATGAGCACTTAAAGTTTCGTATTTTGGATACTGCCAAACTGAGATTCCAATAACATCGCCTGACAACTCTACAGAGACTATTTGTAAAGACCTGGAACTGTTTTTTTCTATCATAAAAATATAATCACTACAATGTAGTGGAAATATCTAACTGTATTAGTATGAGGTAAAAAAAAAAAAAAAAAGTACAACTAGGATGTCACTAAGAGTCTGCATCCCATAATCTGATATAAGCTTAACTCCCCCATTAATAAATCTCAATACATTTATAATCTAAGAACAAAATATCCACAGAATGTCTGTTCCTTAGTTGAACCTGGAAATTGGTTCAATTCCACTTCATTGTTTAATCTGAACCATTATTGCTTTTGGCAAATTCAGCCTGCTGAGGACTTTCCAAATAAAAATAGCCTATATCACCACATTCAGTAAAGCAAAATGACACTAAAAAAGTGGGTATAAGCAAAATAAAAAATAAATTTAAATTTTGACCATTTTAGCTTAAAGCTAAAGGAGTGTACTTAGCTATAGATATTCCTCATATGTGTTTACTATAATAGAACTTTTCCCAATTTTGTTCCACTGCTTCAGAAAAGAAAAATCTACTTTCTATATATTCTTCTCTCACTTTAAAAATCTGAATATATTATAAAGTATCTTACGTCAATAACTTATAGTGAAAATCACATTTATTAACTTTTAGCAACTTTGGGTCACTTCCAAATGCAAACTTTACTAGTCAACCCCCCCAGTTAATATCCCGAAAACTATTCTCCCTCACTTGGATGTATATTTCAGTTATAACTTCACATTTTGCAGATGAGTGAATTTAATTCTCTTCATCGACTCATCAAATCTCAAACTCCTTTCAGTTAAGATATTACAGTTTCAGGATTGTTCATTCGTCACGCAGTAACAATGATTCTCTCCATGTGGTATAGTACAGAGTTGCCATTACCTTATAAAGTAATGTATTTTTCAGGGACTACAAAGCTAAGAGACTAAAATTCATCAAGGAATCTTCAAAATAAAAGCCGCTTAACAAAATAATTGGCCTCTATTTAGATTGAGTACAAAAATAGTGAGAGATCAAATAAAAGACTGAAAGTGTTAATACAGCTTCCAAAGGTCCCCAGGGAATCATTTATACAATGGGGAGAGTCTGGCTCCGGAGTCAGAAGGTGACAGAGCTACTAAGATGCTGCATTAGATATGCCAACTAGTCCATTCCATTTGATAAAATACTTTAACAAAACGCAAATTTTTGTTTGGTTTTAAAACCAAGGGCATGTGTCATAACATGGAACCAAATTACTTAACCCAGAATGGTTGATGAAAGGTTAAAATGTAAGACTGAATGAGGCTATTTAAACATTTAGTACACTTTGACTCACTGAAATTGAGAACTTTAAAAACTGGCAATGTAACTAAATGTGCAACTAATTATGTGAAATACAAATTAAGAAGATTACTTGAAATTCCAAATAAGAGAAATTCATTTAAGTGTATTTGTGGATGATAATCTCCATCTATATCCATTTATAAAAAACTTGAAATAAAAAAACAATTTAATCCTTTTGTTTCTGAATTATTACAATCACTGTCATGCTAGATGCTTCCCCTGTTAGAATACACCCCTAAAAATGGAAAGAATGACTGTAGGAGCTGTAACGTCCAGTATCACAGCGAGCATCTTTACTCATTTCTAAAGTGTATCACACCTTTTTGGTAGCATAAAAATGGAAAATAAATGCTTTTCTTGTATAAAATACTTGGTTTTAAAAAGGCAATTTATCCTGCATCCTAAAATTTAAGCCCTTTAAATATCACAAAGTTAACCCTCTTGGGCCTTAACAAAGACAGCTATGCTTAAGTATTCTAAACTGGAATTTTTTATTTAGTTTCACTGGCAATTTCTAATGGATGGGATAATATAACTGGCTTTCATCTCTTTGCAATGTTTTCCATATCTGGTAAAACTTATACATTCAGGTATTCCCCCCTCCTTCGATGAATTTTAAATAAACCTAAATAACGCTATATACAATTATCCCTTGCAGCTTAGTTTCCTAAAACAGATCCATAAGCTAAAAATCCTTAAATTGTCTATCAAGAAAAATGTAGAGCCTCAGTGAAAGAGAAAAAAGGCCTTTGTTTATATCATTTTATGTTAAATACTGTTAGCTACCTGTATTGATAAGATTTGGGGAATAAACAAAGCAAGTATACATTTTCATAATATATTCAAATTTTTCATTAAACTTGGAAATCCGTGCAATTTGTAATTACCAATGAAAATCTCTAAAGTTTCCATTTGGGAAAGAATAGCCAGTAGTGGTAATCCTACATTTCTGAGAACACAGATCACTTCAGAGCTGCCAAAATTGTGGGCTCTTTTAACACAGAGTTCTCAGGATAGGGGATGTGCTTAAACACTTTCAACCATACAAATCCCCAGTTTTCTTTTCTTTAACCCTATTTCTTTTTTCTTCCTTAAAAAAAACACACACACAAAAATTCTTAGAACTGAAGGCAACAATGATTCCTGGTCATAATTTTACCTATTCTTTGTTTTACCAATATAAGATTTTAAAATTAACTCCAAGGTTTATCCATTGGTAGGCATAACAATTTTCAAGAATATGTATGACATTAAAAATAAAAATTCCTGACCTTTCTAGTTGAGACACAGCAGTACTGTTACTAATTAAGTATCACAGTCTGTTGCAAAAAAGTAATTCAACCCTATTAGTAAAGAAGCATAAACGGTGGAAGCCCATCATAACTTGTGTATGTTGTTCTTCCTGAAGGTAATATACCTATGTTTGGGAGCAAAGGGGGAAAACAGGTTCAAGACGGAGATAAGGGAGTTAGAAACAAGTTAAAGACAGCAGAATCTAGAAAAAGAATGTTACCTGAAAAAAAAATCTTCAATGCATTTACTTTCCCTTCCTTTTACAATTGTGGGAAGAAAATCAATCACAGAATTAGCCAATTAAAAAAAAAAAAGAAACAAGTAAAATTACTATAACTTAAAAATTAATTTTATTATTAAGGTCTAGCACCCGGACAAAATTCCGATCTCGTGTTTTGAATAAGAAACTACTGTTTCTTTTTTTAATTTAATCAGGTGTTTTCGTAATTATTAAACTTTGGGTATATACAAAGAAAAAAAAAGTTATTCAGAAGTTCATTGTTCATGGACTCATGAATATTTAGGATCAGGGTCAGTGATGCTTTAATGGCACCAGATGAAAAGTATACTCCAGTCTAGAATATCACATAAATTTCAACTATAAACAGGAAGTTTCATTTTTTAGCAGCAAAAGAGGTGATATTAATTTAAGGTTTTTAGTTTTTTTAGTCTTAACGATTATTTTTTCTCCTAGATTGATGAGTCATAGATCATTAAAGCCTCTTCTTATCTTTTACATTATTGCTTACATTGTGTAAAAACTACATTAACCCTTTTAATAAACTTGGCAATGTCTAAAAATATTTTGGAACAAAAAACAAAGTATCACCGACATATGGAACTTTGTAAACAATCTTAGTTGGGTTAAGAACGTAGCCTTAAGAGAGAATTCTTTTATTTTGCCCAAATCAGCACAATAGAAACATCCCCAAGATTACATAAACCTATATATAAAATATAGAGTATCTCCAATATTTTTCCTTTATATGATATCATGCCAGTATATGTAAGAGGAAGTATTGTTCATGGGGCAAGAAGAAAAATGATTTAGGCAATGACCTAATTAGCCAGGCACTAACATTCAAAGACCAGGTAAACAATAATTTTAGTCAGAAAAGCAGTATTAAAAGAGTTCCTATAAAGCTGAGATTTATGTACTTCATTTTCCACTCCTGGTCATTCCATGCACAGCCTGACTATTCTCAATCATGGTTCTCTGATTTCACAGAAGAAAGAAAGATTGTTTGGAGTGGTACTACAAAAGTTCAGGGAATGCCTATCCCAACACCAAATTTTAACCGTGAAAAATAATAGAAATGGCAAAGCTTAAAAAAAAAAGAAAAAAAAAGAGTACATTGGATTTCAGAAGTATTTACCCTAATAATTTTTAAGAAAGCTTACCGTAAATATTTCCAAAACCAACAGGCTTTACAAAATACTGTACAATGTCCTGTGTATAGGAGTAAACATCTATTCAGGCTACCTGTCAAATTCTGTTCAGTAATTTGTTTCTGGTGTACCCTTTCTTCTCAGGAAGGTCAACAATCATCTGAATTCTTCTTTACCTAATGATCTCGTTAGCCTACTTTTAATAATAGAAGAAGAAACTGATATATGCCTTAAGTCAACTGGTTCTCCTTAAGTCTCATAGTTTCAATTATGTTTCAACATCGTGTTATTGTGCACTTACAGAAGCAATCTCTCAGTCATGAAAAATAAAACATCAGTTGTGGGGCTTACAAAGTAAAAAGGGAAATTCTTTCCCAAACCCTTTTTTGTTTAAAAAATTAAATTAAATTTAAATGTACAAGACCAAGCACAGGCACTTTCCAAAAACCAAAAATGAAGCCAAACCATGAAATTACTCAATGGTTATAGAAGACAGCTCTGATTTTGGGGGGTCATCTCTGGTTGCCTCAGTACAAGCACTGGTCTTTGGCTGCTCTGGCATTTCTTCCTCTTTTTCTGCCAGCCCACCAAGAGACCCCAAGGGGAAAGTGCTTTCACAATTCTGGGTCGAGGAGACCTGCGAAATTACAGGCATTTGAACAGAGGAGTTGCTTTCAAAACTGTGTTCTCCAAGATCATACTGAACAAGAGTCTCTTCTTGCTCCTGGTTTAAGTAGTCCGGTACTAGGAAATCACTAGATAAGAGGCAAAGGATGAAAGAGGGAGTTAATTTTCAAACCAGTAATAAATTAGCCACAATAAAAAGACCTGATTTGTAAAGCAAGATTGGGATTTTTCATTTCTCTAATTCGTGACTGATTATAATTCAGGATTTTCAATTTCTAAACTTTCCTAAATATGAACCAAAACCATTCATTAAGAACCAAAGCACATCAAATCTACCACCAGTAGATAAGATTATCACCTTCATTGTCATTTTAGACACCTAAATAGCCTTTCTTGTTCTATACAGAAGAGTTTCTGTATACACAACAAATGGAATTAGCATGCTCTCCACTTAAGCAAAGATCATTTGAATAACTTATGCTTAACTTTTCTTGGATTATATACTAATTAAGAGGTATATAAACTTAGCTTTTTATTACTTCCTGGATATAAGTTAGTTAAGAAACTAAGTCCTTATGCATAAATGGCATTATATTTGAGAGGTATTTATTAGTATTGAAAATATTTAATATTCTATTAGAATAATTAAATATTTAATTTTTGAATGTGGACAATAAAATATGCCAAGATTTTAACAACAGTGGATATTATCCCTGAGTGGTGAGATCAGAAAATATTTTAATTTCTTATATTTTATACTTTCCTACATTTACTAATTTTCTACTATATGCATTTTTTATAAAAGAATAAACATTATAAATCTTAGATGCTTTAATTAAATATTGCTGAACTAAAAAAATTCATTCTACTAGGAATGTCAATAACTAATACATTTAAGGTTATTTTATAATTTGATTTTCCAGTATTAATAAAAAAATTAAAATCTGTTCATCTGCAAGCAATTTAAAATGTCCTATGTTATATTTTCTAAAAAGTCTTCAGGTGTTAGATAGGAGGAATGGACGATAGAGGCTCTGTACAGGGAAGATACAGGCAATAGGAGTGGTTAACTGAGACACTATTTTAGTTCTGAACAAACAAGGTTCGATATGACATGTAGAATTTAGGTTTAGTGATAGGACAACCAGACAGACATAATTAAACAAAATGAATGTCAGGTTTGGAGAGAAAAACAAAATCTATGCAGCAATACTTTGGAATTTATTGAAAAATAAGATTTAAAAAATAAAGATGGTTTAAAATTTAAGAGTTTAGGAAGATTTCATTTTATAAAAAACAAAGGGTTCCTACAGATGTGTAGTTCTGATAAAATATTAAAAAAGATGACAGAATTTTATATCTAAAGACCTTAGAAATCATCTTTAAAGCTTACAATTTATCTTTCTCTATGTTTCAAACTTCTTCATTTGTAAAGTGACACGTTCAATCATAACAGCAGTTAGTGTGATAGGGCCAGAACTAGAACCTGATTTCCTTGGATACTCTATAAATCAGAAAGGAATTCTATTATAATAAATTATTAATATTAAAAACATGGAGCTCTAAATTGAGAGAAAAAGGAAATTTGATCTAAATAATCATATCCATCATAGTTGCTGTTGAAGTTTCTTTCTTTATTGATAAATATATGTTCCTTTATATAGAATTTTAAAAAATGAGAAGTGGTCAAAAATTTTATTGACATCCAAAAAGTGTGAAGTAATTCAGTATCACTAAGATCATCTGACATGGTAAATTTTCCAATAAGGTCTATATTAATTTAACCTTATGTTATTGAAAAAACAAAAACACAAAAAACAAAACAAAACAAAAAAGACAAAGCAAGAGATAAGTAGTCTACTTCTGTAGGGAAAAATTTCCAATACCAACTAGAAAAATATTTATAATTGTATATACTTAGAAGATTCAGCAAAATTTTATCAGATCAGGAGATCAGAGTATGGACAGTGGGAATTTAAAAGGAATGTGACTGATTAGCTGGCAACCTGATAAAAAACACAGCAGGCTGCCCTAAAAGCAGGAAAAGAGAGTTTAGTCAGCAGTTTTCCTGGTTCGTTTTTGTTGTGCACCTCACCTGCTCTGGAAGTAGTTTGCTAGCTCTGACGCTTCATGGTTCAGACTCCTCAGGTGCACGATTAAATTTCCAGAGTTGGTGAACATGGCGCCACATGTTTTGCACTCGTAAATCCGAGGCTTGCGGATAATGTGCCGGGAAACCCTCATGTGGTGTTTATATTCCCCGAAGGAAGTGAAAGTGGCACTACATATCTGGCACCGGAAACAGCGTTTACCTTCATGCTTTAGGCGATGCATCTTTAGCGAGTAAGCCCTGGTGAACTTTTTCCCACAGCGGTCGCACTGAAATGGTTTAATTCCTACAAAATCAAGCAAAACAAAGTATTATCTAAAAACGAAATAAAATGAAAGGTCACAAACCCCACAAATTTCTGAATTATAATTTTGTAGCAATAGGTAATTTAAAAAGACAAAAATCACCAGCAAAAATGGATTCCAATTCAACATCTCAGAAAAGGTACAGAACATTTGAAAAGTCACTAGTGCTTAAAAAAAAAAAGTAAAGAAAGAAAGGCATTAGAGGGAGAGGTAAACTCGTTAATATATACTGAAGTTGATTTTTGAATATTCTTCTAAATCATCTATTTTCTACACTTCAAAACAATTTTTTTTTTAAAGATTTTATTTATTTATTTGACAGAGAGAGACACATAGAGAGAGGGAACACAGGTGGGGGAGTGGGAGAGGGAGAAGCAGGCTTCCTGCTGAGCAGGGAGCCCGACGCGGTGCTCTATCCCAGGACCCTGGGATCATGACCTGAGCCAAAGGCAGACGCTTAATGACTGAGCCACCCAGGCACCCCTAGACTTCAAAACAATTTAATCACAGTATTTAAACGGAATTGAAATCTCCATAAAACATTATTATTTCAATTTCATTAAAGTAGTACAGTTTATACTGAAAAGATGGAAAAAGGACCTACTCTTCATTCCCTGAGAAATGAGAAGAAAAAAGGAAAATTCTAACATCTCTGAACATAATAATCATGGTAGAACTATTATTTGGTGAATTGGGTTTTTGGGCATTTAATGTAAAGTGATAGAAAAAATATGTAGAAACTAATATGTGAATTTTAAAGTATATTAATTGTCTCTTCCAATTAATTATCATAGATTTGGCAAAAAAATTTTTAAAAACCTTCAAAATACAATCTGTTGATTTAATAAAGTCATAGGGAATTGATGTTAGCTCAAGGACCATTAGACTTATCTACGGCACAGCAAAGTAAGATAATAACTCAGCTGAAAACAGTAGCAAAGATTTCTTACTCTATCAGAGGTCAGTGTTTTACCCACAAGAATTCTGTTGCCTTTATATGATCACTGAACTTAAATTTCAAATCTGTTTTATGCGTCATTTATTAAAAATCTCTTTTATACTAAAAAATACTACAAAGTTGGCACAGAGAAATTTAGGATTGCAGAATTGAAATTAAATTATTGTTATTAAATTTTAAAAAACACTTATTTGGAAATAATTCCAACCGTAAAGAGAAGTTACAAGAATAGTACAAAGAACACTAATAAATACCCTTTTAATTTCATTTGCTCCTCCATCTGTATTTGTGCTTCTCTATTGCACATATACACACAAACCTAATATATCAAATACTTTTTATGTATGTATTATACACACATACCCCTTCAAATTTTAATCTGAATACTTATGCTTGTGGCAAATGAGCTAAGCAAACAGCTTTCTGACACTGTACCATTTAAGCAACAAAGGCTTATCTGATTTCTCGAAACCTATTTTTTAAACTCAAAAACACCTGTTTTATATTTTTAACTGGGATTTTTTTTTTTTAAAGATTTTTATTTATTTATTTATTTGACACAGAGAGAGAGCGAGAGAGAGAGAGCGCACAAGCAGGGGGAATGGCAGGCAGAGGGAGGAGCAGGCTTCCCTCTGAGCAGAGAGCCTGATGTGGGACTCGATCCCAGCACCCTGGGATCATGACCTGAGCCGAAGGCAGACATTTAACCGACTGAGCCACCCAGGCGCCCCTTAACTGGGATTTCTAAATATAATGTTTCAAGTACTCATTTATACAACAATAGGGAAGGTGACATTACCTGAGTGGATGAGCATGTGCTGTTTTAGGTTCTGAATACGGGTGAATCGTACCCCACAAGTTGGACACTGAAAAGGTCTATCTGGACCATTTGGACTTGGTCGTTCTGTACTGCTGGTAGAAGGAGCAATGTAGAGTTGGTAGGGATACTGAACATTTTCCAATCTAAAAAAACAGACCAAAGAAGGCAACCAGATTCTGATTTTTAAGTTGAATAAACATTTCTGCACAACTTTAAGTGAACAAAAGAAAAAAATGACTTTTTGAGAGTTTAACTGTTATATTAAAAGTTTCGTTTATGGCAATATGAAAAACAATGTTATTGTCCAGAATGTCCAGCATCTTAAGTAACATATCATAAATGATTTTACCTCAGGCATCCTTAATCTCTCTAATCCTTTCCTTCCTAATACTGCTTTAATTTAGGTCTTCATCAATACAAGTTGAATAACTCCCTCTCTTTAGCCCCCCATCCCTCCAAATCCATGCTCTGTTTCACAGTGATCTGATTAAATCAGCCCCTCTTTAAAATCCTGTAATGGCTCATTGTTACCTTCAAAGTCTAAACCCCTTTGCAAGGCATAGGAGACTCCTTATGATCTGGGTTCTGTGTACTTTTCCAGCCTCATTTCTTCTCATATTCCCCAAACATACCAAATACCAAACAGTTCCTAATATTTCTCTCTCAATGCTGTGATTTTGTACATTTAACTGATGACGATGCTGTTTAGAGATGGGTAAGACTAGATGAGCGGGATTTAGGTGGGGAGTTAGAAGTCTTGGCCATGTTAAGTCTGAAATGCCCCTTATACAACTACGTGGAAATATGAAGGAAAGAAGGACAGTCTGAAGATGACGACTTGGGAATTATGGGTACATAGATGAGGATTTGGCAATCGTTCTCTGTAGTAAGTCAAACAATAAATATTTTTGGCTTTGCACATCACATGATCTCTGTTTCAACCACTCAACTTGGCCATTCACAGACAATACATAAACAAATGAGCATGGCTTTATTGGAACACTTGATTTACAAATAAAGGTGGTGAACTGGAATTGGCCTGTGGTTCACAATGCACCAATCCCTCATATAGATTTTAAAAGTAATGGGCCTGGGCAGTTTTAAAATGCCAAAAAACCCTGCATAGGTGGTCTCATTCATGATGTAATGACCTCTTTACTCTGAAAAATAAAATGAGGTACCAATAAACTTCTTATATAATTCCCAGTTAAAATGTTTGGATTTACAGTTGCAAACACACCCCTTTATAAGAACATGACATACTACGTCGGTACTAACCGATCATCATCATCTGCATGAGCATTAGTGCTAGAAGTGCTTTGAAGTGTAGGTAACCCTTCAGTGACGCCTTCATCTACTGAGCCTGTGAACAGAAGGACAAAAAGAGGACAGCGTCAATACTGTGGTATAAATAAGCCAAGATATTAATTGCAATCTGTATCTCCAAGCCCCCAAAACACAGAACATAAAGAAATCTTTAAAGAGAAATCATATGTAAAACAACAGCCTTATATTACTACTTAAATTCTTTTAGGAGTATTTCTTTGATATAAATTTCAGAAACAAGCAGACAAATTCAAATGTAAACTAAACAAAAATCCGCATCAAATTATAACAATAATTTAAGGAAGCACTATTTTTACTTTTGAAAACTTTATTGTGACAAATGACAGTACACACAACTTTTACGTAGAATTCAAGAGACAGCTATAAAGTGAATACGTATCTGTGCAACCTCCATACGAGTCCCACTAAAATACTGCCAGCATCCTGTAAGTCCCCGTTTACCCTACCTTGATCACAAATCCCTCCTTCCAAGAGGTAAACTTTTCTATCTTTTATGGTCATCATTTCCTTCCCTTTTTTCTTGTCCCTCTTCCATTTAAAAGTAATTTTATTCCCAACACATGTACCTATAAACTATTGGTTGGTTCTTGCTGGAACACAGCCATGAACCATCTAGGGCTGCTTTTACACCAGTGGCAGAGCAGAGCCATTGTGGTTGCGACAGAGACCACATGACAGCTAAGTCTAAAATACTTACTATCATGCCCTTTAAGGGAAATCGGCCACCCTCACCATCAACAGTACAGTTTAGTATTACTGCTTGCAAAACTTTATATAAATTGAATTACACTGTATATATTCTACGTCTTCTTTCCTTCCATATTGTGGACTGATCCATGCTATTACAGGTGAAAGTTTACATGTTTGTAATATTCATAATCTATCCATTTCACTCTTAATGTACAGTTTCAGGCTATTATGAACAATGCTGCTGTGAATATTCTTGTACACGTAACTTAATGCATATATGCATGGTTTTTTTAGGGTATCTATACTTAGGAATGAAATTGTTGGGTTGGGGCGCCTGGGTGGCTCAGGTGGTTAAGCATCTGCCTTCAGCTCAGGTCATGATCTCAGGGTCCTGGGATCAAGCCCCATGTTGGGCTCCCTGCTCAGAGGGGAGCCTGCTTCTCCCTCTCCTCCCACTTGTGCTATCTCTGTCACTCTCAAATAAATAAATAAATAATCTTAAAAAAAGAAATTGCTGGATCACAGGATATGTGTATCTTTATTAGAAAATGCTAAACTCTTTTCCAAAGTGATGGTACTAAATTTACATCACTACTTGCAACGTATGAGAGTTCTGTCATTCTACCTCCTTAGTAACACTTGGTATTGTCGAATTTTAAAAATTTTGCCCATCTGGTGGGTGTGTAGCAATATTTCATTGTGGTTTTAGTTTTATTTCCCTTATTACCAAAGAGGTTGAGCACCTTTTCATACATTTATCGAACCACTTGTTTTGTGAAATGTTGTTATTGTCTGCTTTTTGAGTTTTTTCGTATTTCAGTGATACATGTTACAAATATTTTTCTCTCTTCCATGGCTTGTCTTTTTACTCTTTAGATAACCAAAAATTTAAATTTTAATTTAACTGAATTTATAAGTATTTTCCTTCATGGCTGTGTCTTTTTGGTCTTGTTTTTATTTATTTATTTATTTATTTATTTATTTATTTATTTTAAAGATTTTTTTTTTTTTTATTTGACAGAGACAGACACAGTGAGAGAGGGAACACAAGCAGGGGGAGTGGGAGAGGGAGAAGCAGGCTCCCCGCTGAGCAGGGAGCCCGATGCGGGGCTCGATCCCAGGACCCTGGGATCATGACCTGAGCCGAAGGCAGACGCTTAACGACTGAGCCACCCAGGCGCCCCTTTGGTTTTGTTTTTAAAAATCCTGGGGTGCCTGGCTGGCTCAGTCAGTAGAGGTATGATTCTTGATCTCAGGGTTGTGAGTTCAAGCCCCATGTTCAGTGTAGAGATTACGTAAAAATAAAATCTTAAAAAAATAAAAATAGGGGTGCCTGGGTGGCTGAGTCGTTAAGTGTCTGCCTTTGGCTCAGGTCATGATCCCAGGGTCCTGGGATCGAGCCCCACATCGGGCTCCCTGCTCCGCGGGAAGCCTGCTTCTCCCTCTCCCACTCCCCCTGCTTGTGTTCCCTCTCTGTGTCTCTCCCTGTCAAATAAATAAATAAATAAATAAATAAATAAATAAGTAAGTAAATAAAATCTTAAAAAAATAAATAAATAAAAATAAAAATCCTTCCCTACCTCAAGTAATCTTATGAGATTTTTGTTTTGCCCTTGACATTTAGGTCTTTTCTTTAATCCACCTGGAGCTGATTTCATAATCAAACACTTTTACTGAAAAGTCTGTCTTTTCTTCTTTCTCTGCAGGCCTCTAAGTGTATGGGTCTGTTTCCAGGTTCTCTATCAGTCCCATCTGCTTGTCTGAACTTATATTAATGCCAATCTTCAGTTACCAGAGCTTTATGACCAGATAGAGCAGTAAGTCTTCTCACCTTGTTCACTTGCTTCCTGAACTCCTTGGCTATTCTTGGCCCTTTGCATTTCTTTATATATTTTAAAATGAGCTTGTTAAACATAAACAATAATAATCATTCTATTTCCCCTCTTCTTTTAGTTTGGAAATTATATAATCTTTCTCTATTTTTTACTGGTTACTTCGGAAATTAGACACATAACTACCAAAGTCTGAAGTTAAACAAAACCTTTGAACATTAAGGATCTTAGAACGGTTTAACTCCATTTTCCACACACTCTTATTCTGCAACTTATGAATTATTGTGATATTGTACTTCTTTGTTTTGATAAAGTCCCACAAAACATCATTACTCTTTCACGCAATGTTTACCTACATTTGTCCATATATTTTGTCCTTTGCTCTTCACTCCTTCTTGTATATTAGGCTTTCCATCTGTGCTCACTTTGCTTCTGCCTGAAGTCCATCCTTAAGAATTTTCTTTAGTGAGGATTTGGTGATGATAAACTTATTTTTGTTTCTTTGATAATGTCTTTATTTCACCTTCATTCTTGGAGAGATATTTTCACTGTGTGTAGACACCTAGATCAGCAGTTATTTTCTTTTAGCAACTGAGGATATTATTCCACTGGTTTCAGAAGTCATTCTTCTGAAGGTAATGTTTTGTCTTATTATTTTCTGAATTTTCTCTATAATGTGTCTAGGTTTGCATTTTTATTATTCCTATTTGGGATTTGCTGGCGTCTAACCTATGGATTGGCGTTTTTCATCAATTCTAGAAAGATCTCAGCCATTCTCTTCTTAGGGCTTCATCAAACCTACGTTTGTATCGTCCATAACCCTTATCCCCTTCTTCACAGTAGTTTCTACCATTGTTCCTGTGATGGTTAATTTTGTGTATCAACTTGACTGGGCTAAGGATGCCAAGATACCTGGTAAAACATTATTGCTGGGTGTGTCCGTAAGAACACATTTCTGGAAAATATTAGCATTTGAATCGGTAGACTGGGTAAAGAAGATTGTCCTCACCAATGCGGGGGGGGGGGGGGGGGATGTTTCATCCAATCTGTTGAGGCCAGCCAGAATAGAACAAAAAGGTAGAAGGGCAAATTTGCTTTCTTTCTGCTTGAGCTGGGATATCCATCTTCTGTTCTTGGACACCAGCACTTCCAGTTCTTGAGCCTTTGGACTTAAGACTTATACCATCAGCCCTCCAGTTTTCAGACCTTCGGATTTGTACTGGAATTATGCCACTGGCTTTCCAGGGCCTCCAGCTGGTAGATACTGTGGGACTTATCCTCCATAATTACATGAGTGAATCCATCCTAAGAAATCTCCTTCTATATACCTATATATATCCCATTGGTTCTGTTTCTCTGGAGAACCCTCATACAATACAGTCTTTCTCTGGGCAGCATTCAGGTGTTTCTTTCTTTTAAAGATTTTATTTGTCAGAGAGCGAGCGAGAACGCGAGCATGCACAAGCAGGGGGAGCAGGCAGGCAGAGGGAGAAGCAGGCTCCCTGCTGAGCAAGGAGCCTGACGTGGGACTTGATCCCAGGACCCTGGGATCATGACCTGAGCTGAAGGCAGACGCTTAACCCACTGAGCCACCCAGGTGTCCCACAGACGATTCCTTTTATCTTCTGATTCACCAATTCTCTTTCCTGCAAAATCCAATCTGCTGCTAAAATGTTGACAAAGTTCTTTATTTTGGTTTTTTCTTTTCTAGAAGTCCTATTTTTTTCCCCCTCAAATCTGCTACAACTTTTTACAGTATACTGTTGTCTGTAATTATTGTTCAAGCTTGTTTATTTCATTAAGCTTGGTAAGCATATTTATTTTATATCTGTGTGTGAAAACTATGCCAATTTATTTCTGTGGCTGTTTTTGTTTTCCTGTTGGTTCTCTCTCTGCTGTGTTTTCTTGTGTGCCCCGGTTGTTTTTCACAGTGGTTACTGCCCTTGAAAATGATTTGTAGAGAGAATGATTTGCTTAGGATGGATATGCCTTCTTCCACAGAAGCTTTATGTTTGCTTCTGCTAGGTTCCTGGAGGGCACGACCTAAACCAAATTCACTGAAATTCCCTGGCCTACTTGTGCAAGGAATAATCAGGATCCAAATCTTCAAGAGGGCTGGTCAGTGGCCACAACTTCTCAGAGATGTGTTTTTTACCCCTTTTCCTTTCCATCTTCTACTCTGCCCACTGCCAAGGCAGCTATTTCTACAGTTCTCTGGAGTCTGGAGGAAGGGGAGCTGATTTAGTTGTAGTGGGGAAGTCCTTTGGGGGTCCTTACTTAGTGTAGAGCAACGTCTCTAAGACTTCACAACTTTCACATACTCTGGGCCTTAACTTCTTGTTTGCCCTGTTCTTTGAGTTGATGAACCAAAGCCCATTTGTGTTCTGGCAAATGTCTTAGGAAACAACTGGTTTTAGTGCTCGGATATCCATTTACGGGCTCCCCTTACCTCAAGTTTAACCTGGCAGTTCCCCGACTCTTTTTTTTTTTTTTAAAGATTTTATTTATTTATTTGACAGAGAGAGAGAGAGAGGACACAAAAGCAGGGGGAGCAGCCAAGAGAGAGAGGGAGAAGCAGGTTCTCCACTGAGCAGGAAGCCTGATGCAGGGCTCCATCCCAGGACCCTGGGATCATGACCTGAGCTGAAGGCAGATGCTTAACCGACTGAGCCACCCAGGTGTCCCTCCCCGACTATCTTTCAAATACTTTAAAGGTAACTTAAAAAAACCCCACATTGTTGTTTTTAGTGGGAGGGAGATCCGAACAACCTAGCCCGTTCTCACCAGAGACTGAACTCTGCCAATGTATTTATCGTATGCAAATAAGCTGTGCTTTACCAAATGAACATACCTGAATTGAAGTTGTGTTAGTCCACTTTAACAGCAAGCATGCTTTTGGTTGCAATATTTTAACGAAAGCTAAAATAAACTAATTGTAACAGTTTGCAAAATACCATATACATGTGGATATTTAATAAATATCATCTGTTATTGGACCTGTAGAATGAAATTTCCTTCTGATGAAAACTTAGAATCCAGTACTTCAGTTTTCCCCTTTGGAACACTTGAATTAGCTGACATTATTAAGAAATGAATACATTTTCCACTTAAGTAAAATTTTCCAAAAAAACAAACAAAAAAAACCCCCCAAAAAACCCCACCTAATCCCTTTTAAGGCATCCAGACTTACTTTATTAAGTCATTTGTGCTAGAAACTTTGTGACATTTTGCCTTGACTTCTTAAATAAAGAATACTAAATATAATTTTGTTTCTTGATGACTCATGGTAATCATCAAGGACACCAATTATTATACTATGTTCTAATACAGTGACAGAGACTTTTGAAAGGACACAGGACTATGTGCATTTACATTCATCCCCAATTGCATTTGTATTCTTCCTGCATACCTCACACCCCCCAACCTCACTCTTACTGGTGTGTATTTAGCATCTTTGTGTGTGCCTTTCATTTTCTCTTTCCCTTACTGTCAAAAGACATTTATGCTTTTCCTCATACCTACTTATCCAACTTTTTTCCAATCCTTCTGATTTGTTTTTAATACAGATTGGGGAGCCAGATACTGCTGATTTTGTTTAAGAAAGAACTGTTCACTTGTCAACATTTCCTTCCCCATTCTCATTTTTTTCCTTAAAGAGAAGGGAACTAAACATTAACATTTCAATCTGTCCCAGGATAAAAACTGGAAAAATCCCAGTATTTGGACCTGGTCACCATGGACACACACAAAAATCTACTTTATAGCAGTATTCTGCAGCTATTCAGAGTGCAGGCAATATTAAAGCTTACAGGCAAAGACTTGCAAAAAAGGACTGCAGGTCTGACTAGAGCAAGTCAGGAAGACTGATCTAACTGACATTTGCTCCTCACAATCAGACCACACTACTTCTAGTGGGGGCGGGGTGCAGTCTTGGTGAGGTGGAAATAAAAACCACTCTGCTTTGGACTGATCCTAGCATTGTCAAGAGTTTGCTTAAAAAACTGGTCAAAAAATAACTAAAATGGAGTATAAGATACATCTAGCAGATTGCCCCTCTTAAAACATTCTCCTCTTGCCCATGGTTATTAATGCACCAAAAGCTAAAAATAAAAACTACTCCAAGTTAAATTAAGAGTTAAAAAAGCACACTTTAAGAATTCTCTCTGGGGGCGCCTGGGTGGCTCAGATTGTTAAGCATCTGCCTTCGGCTCAGGTCATGATCCCAGGGTCCTGGATCGAGCCCCACGTCTGGCTCCTGGCTCCTGCCTCCTGGCTCCCGCCTCCTGCCTCCTGGCTCGGCGGGGAGCCTGCTTCTCCCTCGCCCTCTGCCTCTCCCCTGCTCATGGTCTCTCTCTCTGTCTCAAATGAATAAAATCTTAAAAAAAAAAAAAAAGAATTCTCTCTGTACTGTGGACATTATAACACATAAATAGTGTTACATTACTTATGCAACTATTGATAAAAATCTTGTAAATTTTTTACCAAGGTGATGGTTTTTGCCAATAACACAAGTAATCATATGAATTGGAATTTAAACCAATTTAATAGCAGGATACACAAACAGTATTACTTTTCTTGAGGTATAGTGATGCTTCTTAAATTATGAAAATGGAGTTTCCTTTCTACACTATAGGGATTCTGCTTGCAGTGGTAATGAAAGCTAAGAATTCTGAACAGAACCCTCTCACCTTATGAAATAGTAAAGCAGATTTAGAGAGACAATCAGCTTTATATGGTAACGGTTATCTTATTAAGAGAGATTCTACTCTTGAACCAATTAGTACTATATGATAGCTTCTGTAGCATCAGACTGATTGCTGTTTTCTGCTGCTAACCATTGTTTAAGTACCCAAGACACAAAAACTCTTCTGGGTGGTGAAAAACAACTCCAGTGGCCATCCACTACTGAACATTTACCACGTGCCAGCCACTCTTCTACATGTTTTTTAAACATTATCTCATTTCATACTTGAGAAAGAGAAAAGCAGCCTCTAACATCCAGGAACTGGCTTAACACTGACACTCAGGAGTGGGCCTGGCGTTCACAGCTAGACCCTGGTGCTTTATGTTGGACACAAACAATCTCACAGAACAACAACATGAGACCAGGTCACAATGGTCTGAGACAAAACACATAATTTTGTTTAAGCACAGCCAAAAACAAGGTCATTGTGCAATTACAAAAATACCAAACATCCCCCTCTCTAGCTAATAAAAGTTATTTCTGCTATAGGTTCACATTAGTCTGCAATACTAGATATTTGTTAAGATACACAATCAAAGGGGTGCCTGGTTGGCTCAGTTGGAAGAGCATGTGACCCTTGATCTTGGGGGTCATGAGTTTGAGCCCCACGTTGGGTGTAGATATTACTTAAAAAAAAAAAAAAAGATACACAATCATAGTTTTTCCTGCTAACTGATATCACCAGTCCTGAGCAGACCCCACCACTTCCATGAATCCTCCCTAAAATCACCTAACACAAGCCAAATTCTCTAAGTTCTTTCTAACACCCTCTTACTGAGAAGCCCTAAAGACCCCAGGGTGTGTGATCTCCTACACTGCAAATGAGCAATAAAATCAACTTGCTCAATTATAGTTGTGCTCCTGGTAGTCTCTGGCAACCAGGCACCAGCAGGAATGGAAGACCCATTGAGATTCAATTGAAATTCTTGTTCTCTTGCACTGGGCACCCTGTTAACAGAGTGCACATCTAAAATCCCTTTTGAGGTACAATCTGTCCTTGGATGGGAGGTAAGTTCATTATGAATTGAGCTCAAATATTTCACATTAAAGTCCTTCAGTGGTGAGTTTATCTTGTTTTCCTAGAAAATCTTTTGGGAATATTTTGGTTATCTACTCAGATTTGTCACTGTTTCTTGGTGAGATTGTTTTCTAGTCTAGAACTACACCTGCTCCTATAATAGGAATGTCTAGTGTGTTGACTCCTGTCTGTAAGAGGAATAGATTATAATGAGGATGAAGACAGGACCAATTAGTCCACTGAACTGGGCCTGGAGGCTGAGTTCAGAAGATCTCTGATTGGCAAAAACTTTTCAAAACTCTATGAGGTATGACAGATGAAACTTGAAGATATTACAGAAAGTGACAGAAGCCAGTCAGAAAAGACCACATACTGCATGATCCTACTTATATGAAATATCTAGAACAGGCAAATCTATAGAGAGTATATTTGTGTTTGCCTAGGGCTTGGGTGGGACTAGGAGGGATTCACTGCTAAAGGTACAGGGTCTCTTTAGGGTGAAGAAAATGTTATAAACTTAGACTGTGGGGATGGTTGCACAACTCTGTGAATATAGTAACAACCACTGAAGTATATACTTTAAATGGGTGAATTTTGTATGTAAGTTGTATTTCAGTGAAGATTTTTTTTTTTTCAATGGAGATATTTAAAAAAAGAAAAACTTTATAAGGACTTTTTCAATTTTGTCTGTGTCCCCAAGAACTGCTTTGCTTACTTTCATATGCTCAGAATCAGGTATTGTCTGGTCCCTGATCAGTGACAACTGGCCTTTAGCCGAGCCCTGAAATAAAAAGTTACACAAGCATTATTCTTTTGGACCACCGCAGTTCTCATGAGTTGTCTCAATCTAAAACTGCCGCCTCTTCCAGGCCAAACATCTGCTGCCTTCATGTTTCCTCTCTGTTACACTAACTACTACACTTACCTCTAAACTGATTTCACCAATGACAATTTGGAACTGCAAGTGGCCATTTTGGGGAGAGCTTCTGACATAAACAAGACTGTTCACTTGAGATGCACCAACACTGTGCCACACCAGAGTGGGGGTTTAAGAGGCACTGCCGTGGATATTTCCAGTGTGTGGCCTTGCTGTCTCCCACACAACCCGGTAAGACACGGGTATGGACCAAACACTGAAGTGCACTTAAATACCTCCAAATGAGCAATCAGTTTGTTCTGGTTATTGTTTATTTTTAGGGTGGCTTGAGGCTTTCTCATGCTAAAGAGCTATGCTATAATGGTGGGGAAAAAATTACTAGATTTTGTATTCCTGACTAGGGAAATCCCAACTTATTTCTCCAGTAACAGGACCACACATTCACTGATATTATTGTTAAGAACTCCATAAACGTTCTATTTTACTGAGACTTTCCACTGTCCTTATCATCCACAAACTTCAAGAAAAATAAAGAGAACAAATATTATGTAGCCATAAAAAAAAAGAAAAAAGACATCTTGCCATTTGCAGCAACATGGATGGACTTTAAGGGCATTATGCTATGTGAAATCAGAGAAAGACAAATACTGTATGATCTCACTTATATCTGGAATCCCAACAAATCAATCTCAAAGATAACAGAGAAAAGAGAACAGAGGGGTGGCTGCCAGAGGCAGGGGGTTGGGAGGATGGGAGAAACAGGTAAAGGTGGTCAAAAGGTACAAACTTCCAGTATAAAATAATTAAATCATGGGGACGTAATATACAGTATGGTGACTATAGTTAGTATCGTGCTGCATATCTGAATGTTGCTAAATGAGTATATCATATCTTAAAAGTTCTTATCACAAGAAAAAATTTCTTGTAATTATGTGTAGTAGCATATGTTAACTAAATTTACTGCTGTCATCACTTTGTAATACATGCAAATATTGAATCATTATATAATGTATGTTAATTACACCTGAATAATAATGATGATAATAATAATAATAAAACATCACTGGTTTAAATTGAGACCTAAGAGACCAAAAAAAGGGGACAAAAGACTACAAATGGAATGTTAAAAAAATAGAAAACAGAATACCACATTTATTATGATTTTTTATATTCAAAAAAACAAAACAGGATAACAAATGGAATTCTTTTTTTTTTTTTTAAAGATTTTATTTATTTGTTAGAGAGAGAGAGCACAAGCAGGGGGAGCAGCAGGCAGACGGAGAGGGAGAAGCAGGCTCCCCGCTAAGCAAGGAGCCCAATGAGGGGCTCAATCCCAGGACCGTGGGATAATGACTAGTGGAAGGCAGAAACTTAACTGAGCTACCCAGGCACCCCAACAAATGGAATTCTAAAACTATAGTCATCAAAGCACTTAAAAACCCTCAAACTTCCACAGCCCCAAGTACTGCCAAGAGCCTTGATGGGAATAAGATAAATGCTCTTTAGGACTCACAAGTTAACTCCTTATGAGTTAATAATAGGCTGCCTTTTACAAGTGGGAATTTTAGTTTAAATCTTAGGTTCTAACTTTTTACCAGCTGATATGACTGAATACAAGAGAGTTGCAGCTTTATCATAAACAGGTATGAGCTGCATTTTGAAAACATTCACCAAAGAAGCTTCTGAATGATTTAAAATCTTGAGTTTTGGTCCTCTGGAAAAGATGCCACCAGAGAAAACTTGTCATTGACTATCACTTAGAAAGGAATTGATCAGGTATTAACAACTGATTTAGCAGTAAAATTTCAAGGTACTGTTCACTAGATTCATGTTTCCCAACTTAGAGGACATACAACACATCTTTTTGAGGGATCCTTCAGAAGATACTGACTTTAAAAGTAGACAGCTCCTTCCCAAGATGACAAAATCATATTAGTTTTCTGATTCTTCAGTAGTCTTTTCTATCCCTTTACTACTAAATCTACTATCACTACTAATCTTGTCTAATACAACTAATGTGATCTCTCATCTACATCCCATTGTTTTCAACTCCCTAAGATCTCCTTTTGTCACTTAAGGAGAAACAAAACTCTTGTAGGTTTTCTCCAGACCATAACGACTACTTTGAGTTTAACAGATCACTGAATCTATTATCCTCTATCTGACCTAGCTGACAAAAATTTAATAACTATTCCTTTAAACATATCAGAAGGTAGCTTCCCTTTTAATGGCCCCTTGTATCATATTATATTTCAGCTCTGAGCCTTGAGAAAAAATGTTCCTTGATCTGACATCATGGAAATGCTTCTGCTGAAGTCGTTATAACCCTATCATCAAGGCCTATTCAATCAGAAAGACATTAATACTGGGGCTATCCTGATTATGACAGTCCCAGAGCTTGTTCTCTTCAGAGACACTTCAGTCTGGTTTGCAGAACCTGTTTTAACTGATTAACAGTTTCCTCAAGGAATCTGTCCATTTTAAGGGACATAAAACCGACTCACTCCTGTCGTAATGAATAATACTTATATTCCCCAAACCCCACCACTAGGATACTGCTTCTTGTGATCACAGAGTTTACAGGTGCCTGCTGCACACTAATTTACCCTGTGTATTTGTGGTAACTGTCAGGGATTTTCAGACATTAAAACTACTACCCCAAATTGTACAACTACTATGTTCCTGGTGGTCTTTTGCTGGAGGGCACTGACATACTTAATGGATAGGTATTACTATCCTTACTTTATAGTTATGGGAACTCATTGAGGTTAAATGACTTTCTCAAAGTCTCACATCTATTACATGGCAGAAACAGGTAGCAGATTCTAGATCTGACTCCAACCCCTGAACTTTTAATCATTAGTTATACCTTCTCCATATGATCAATGTTGTAATTCCACCATTATTCTAGCTGCCCACCTCAACAAATTATCTATTCACTACTGTTACTGAGAAAACTGTCAAATTATCTCTTAATATAACTGATCCCTGTAACAATTGCTTTACTTCTGATGGCAGATTTTAAAGTTTAGAAAAAACTGAATTCCTTTAACATAGTAAACTGTGGAGTATCTAGAACTATTTATTTTGTCTTTAGTGCCTAAAGATAATTGAATACTTCAAGACAAATAATAAAGCCATATCATGAAGTCTTTCTCACTTACAGTATTTTTTCTTAAAACTATACCAGATATTGATGACCATCTTTTTGAGTACCAAGACCCAACCGAAACTTGCAGACCTTCTCTTTTAAATTTGCTGTATTTATTGCTTCTATTTGCCCTAAACTGGGGATGTCAGATTTTACAACCCCCTGCTGGGCCAACTGGCAACAAAAGGAACTTGAAAGAACAGGTAAACTCCTATCTGAATTAACTTCATGGATAATCAAATTATTATTTTAGAATTTTGTAATAATGGGCGCCTGGGTAGCTCAGTTGGTAAGCGTCTGCCTTCAGCTCAGGTCACGATCTCAGAGTCCTGGGATGGAGCCCCACTTTAGGCTCCCTGCTCAGTGGGGAGTCTGCCTCTCCCTCTCCTCCCCGCTCGTGCTCTCTCTCTCTCTCACTCAAATAAATAAAATCTTAAAAAAAATTTTTTTTGTAATAATGAATGTGTTAAATATTATATTCTCAGTCCCTAGGAAAGACAAACTACCTTTTAGAGATCTTCTTTAATAAATTAGTAGTAAAATTAAGTACTCTTCTGAAGTATTCTTATAGAATACAGAAAAAAGGTACCATACATATTTTTCCTTTCTCCTGCCCACATTTTTTGACTGCTTACTATACTCCAGGAATTGAACTTTATTGTAAAGCTTTGTTTTATTGTATAGATTTGGAGCTAAGATAGGTTAATTGACAGGGATTAGTATATTTACTATGAAGGCAAGGAAAACAACTTCTTTGGATTATTTGATTATATGATATTCAGATCATAGTTATTCACAGGTCAGCTTTATAATAGAATCTACATATTTGATGGTATATATTGGAAATAAATCATACTTATATAACTGATAGGTTTATTCTATTTAAGATCCTAACTTCTCTATTTAATCATGTTAGTAAGATAGAAAGGCAAAATCTCAACTGATTAGATATACCTGAGAGTGGTAAAATCAGACTATTTCAGATGCCTAGTTAGCAAGATAATGAGTTAGATTAATATTTGGTTCCTAAGTTCTCAGATAAAATGATTAAAATAGCAATATTCATTAAAGAGTTCATTATTCAGAAGGTGTTTTGAGGATTAAAGATTAGTAATTTAACAAAAACTTGGTCATATGAACAAATAGCTAACATTAAATATATTATTGAATGTGTGGTCACTGGAATTCTTCAAAAGTATCCTGACCCATGTCCATTGATAAATGTTGTTAAAGATGTGGTATGTACACACACACACACACACACACACACACACACACACACACAGAGGAATACTGCTCAGCCATAAAAAAGAATGAAATCCTGCCATCTGCAATAACATGGATGGATCTAGAAGGTATAATGCTATGTGAAATAAGTCAGAGAAAAACAAATACCATATGATTTCACTCATACGTGGAATTTAAGAAACAAAGAAAAAAGACAAAAATCAAAAAACAGACTCAAATATAGAGAACTGATGGTTACACAGAGGAGGTGACTGAAATAGGTGAGGGGGATTAAGAGCACACTTATGATGAGCACTGAGTAATGTACAGAATTGTTGCATCATTATATTGTACACCTGTAACTAATATAACACTGTATGTTAATTATACTGGAATTAAAATTTAAACAAAAAAAAAAAAAAAAAAGAAAAGAAAAAAAAATCTTGACCCAAAGACTTAAATATGATCTTTAGTTGGTGCTGTGGGTAGAACTGTGTCTCCCAAAAAGCCATATTCAAGTCCTAACCCCTGATATGTAGGAATGTGACCCTATTTGGAAATACTGTCTTTGCAGATGTAATCAAGTTAGATGAAGTCATCCTGAGTAGGGCGGGCCCTGATCCAAGGACTAGTGTCCTTATAAGATAAGGGAGATTTGGAGCCAGAAACACAGGACAGCCACATGAAGATGGAGGTAGAAATCAGAGGGATGCAACTACAAGTTGAGGAACAGCAAGGAGTACTAGTAACTGCCAGAAGCCAGGAAGAGGCAAGAAAGAACCCTTTTCTACAAGGGAGCATAGCCCTGCCAACACCTTGATTTCAGACTTCTGACCTTCTGAAAGATGAGAGAATAAACTATTGTTTTATATCATCCAGTTTGCAGTATACTTTGTAGTGACAACACTGAGAAACTCATACAGTGGGTCAAAATTCAAGAAATCAACAAAGTTAAAAGTTAATATGGCATTCCTGGTTCTCCAATCTTTTGGAGAACTCCTCCTTAGTATTCTTTATTGGCACTTCTTCTCTCCCTGAATATAGATATTTCTCAAGGATCAGTCCTTTGGTTTTAGCTTATATATTTTCCTGTTGAGATTCAATCTGTCACTGCTAAAAGAAAAGCCCTAAACCGGTAATCTTTCGTCTTGATTTCACCAATCTTGCTTTTTCAACTGCTTTGTAGCATGACATTACTTGGTCATCACCCAAGCATAATTCACACAGACTTGACCTTATTGACTTACTCTTAAAACTAGGTTCCCATCTTCTTCCACTGATTTTCATATTTATAGTAATTGAATTTAACAGACTCCTATCTGTTATATAATTACCATTATTTTTTGTACCATTAAGAAAAAGTAACTGTAAAAGATTAATTGTAAGACTATCTCTATTTAGATAATATGAAAAATTATGACTGAGAATCAGTGAATAAGATGTTATCACTATTTTTCTAGTCATCTAAAGTTCTCTAACCCCTCCCATTCCCTCCATTCACATATTCAATATCATTCGGTAGTAATGATTCTTCCTTTATGAAGTCTTTTATATTTCTTTATAGTTTTACTCTAAGCATCTTCATTCACACAAAAACAATTCTCCTGTAACTAGTTTCTGTGTCTCTGCCCAGCCAAACTCCCCTGAATACTAATACCAAATTAATTTTCCTAAGTATCTATAAGTGTCTTATTTTTATTCCCTTTAAGGTAGACTCCTTATTACCACGAGGATAACATTCAAGCTTATGTGGCCTAGCTGTGGCAGACACTGCTAGTTGCACATAGTATCCATGCTCCTCCAATTCTGTTTGAGGCAGCTATATATCCAACTAATATACATATCTTCTCAGATTCCCTTACAGCTAGGAAAGACCACATGACATAATCTGGCAGCTTTTTAAAGGATTTCTGGGAACATTTGTGCTTTCTTGATATAAGCACTGCCCCTTGCTAGAATATGAGGCTAAAGGTGAAGCAAGCATCTTGTAACTAAGAAGCATATCAATGAAACTGACAAACTAAGGATGGTGGATTATAAATATACAAGGGACATAGGCCAGACTGATTACACTAAAGCCACCATACCAGTCTTGGACTTCATACTTCTGAACATTTTATGTGATAAAAATAAAACCCTGTTTGGTCTAAGCCACTTTGATGGGATCTGTTATATGTAGTTAAATGCAATCCTAAGTGAAACTAGTGTTTAAGATTCTTCATGATATGCTCTCAACTGCTCATTTTGTCTTATCTCTCATTATTTCCAATACTTGCAGGCTTCCATGGTTTATTCACAACATTTTAAACTGAATTTGCCGCTTCCCAAACATGCAATGGTTTTCCACTTCTCTGGGCTTTTATTCATTTTCAAAGAAAAGTCATTCCCTCTCCTGGGCAAACTCATACTTACTAAAATCCAGTTCAAATATATAGTGCTAACTTGCTCTTTCCTTTGTGACCACCCTTAACACTTTGTTCATATCTCTAGCCTAGTACTAATCACTGATTTACACCTCTGCTTCCTCAATTAGACTATTAAACCCTCAGATGCAGGGACTATGTCTTTTTCATCATATATCCCCAATGTTTGGCACAGCATAAGTTTTCAGTAAATATTTTGACAAAGAATAAAACACTAACTGGATTTTTAAAAACTGGTATATTCTGCATTGAAAATAATTCACAATTCATATATAACATAATCTGTCTCTGACCCATCAGAAATTGTTTAGCTATTTTCTTTCTCAATGCATAACTTTAAAAAAAAAAAAATAGTACTAATAGTATCTAAAAAAAATCCAGTTACTGTGTTTTATTCTTTTTCATGATTCCTATAGGATCCAGCACACAACTTTTATCTAAAAGGTACTTAAAAATGCTCAAATTGAAAAAAAAAATGCTCAAGTTGACTTTGCAATATCATGAAAAACACAGAAGACATTATACCTATGGAGGAAGACTGTGGACTAATCAGAAGGTCTTCTTGGACTTGTTCACTTCCTGGCACTGTCTGCTGATCACTCAGTGAACTCTGAGATGCACTGACAGGCTGAGACACTTCCTCATGGACCTCCTCATCACTTAACCTTTCTACTTTGACCCGGACATCTTCTTCAGTACCCAGAGGCAAGGTAGTTTTTGTGCTCTCACAAGTCACATAATCAGTCATTCTTCTCCCTGTCTCAGATGGGCCAGGTAATTCTAAAGTCCGGTTATTTTCTGCCTGCTTAACCTTATCAGGCTGAATCCTTCGATCAATTCCAAAAGGAAAAGTCCAGGGAAAAGCTAAAGAAGAGTCAACTGGTTGATTTCTATTTTCTGAGTAGGAAGCTGAAGAATTCAATACTTGGGGAGAACTTGTTTGCGTGCTACACTTTACAGGACTTTCAGGAGACATAACAATGTAGCTTTTGCGCTTTCTCCGGGACTCTCGGCAGACAGGAATGGTTCTTTCTACCACACTGCACTCTGAAGACACAGGCGAAATACTTCCATCTCGAGAAGTAAAATTGCAGTTAGAGTTATTTTCTTGTCCAGCATCTAGACCCTTTTCTGGTTGGCTGTTGGGTGTATTCCATAAAATGCTTGATTTCATGAACTCTGAGCAGGTGCTAGCAACACTAAACATTTGCATATAGCTGGCTGCAGCTAGAACATCAATGATATTTTCTGTGTTAATTGACAGAGTGGCTGTGTAAGCATATTCTAAAAGGGGTATAAAGCCAGTCACTGTAACATGATGCAAATCCAACACATTCTTGTTCTCATCCTCTGCTTGGCCTACAAGTTTGGTGCGAAAGAAATCACTGCAAGCTGCTAGTACCACCTTATGTGCCCGGAAGATTTTGTCCTGGACACGAATTGTGATATCACAAAAATGTCCATCATTCCGCAGCATATTAAGCTTTCCAAGCATTTCCTGGCTGTGGGAAGAGGAGCTATGAGTAAATGTTTTCACACCCATCTTTTCCTTCCTCTTCTACAGATGCTCTTCAAGGATGCAAATGAATCAGAAATGTCCTAAAAAACACATAAAAAAAGCATTAATTGACAGTGTAGTGGTTGAAATAGAAGGTGATTTACATTATTTTCATGTGGCCACTGTGCTAAATAAAAAAAGCTGAAGGATGGTAGAGAGAAAGTTCAAGGTAGGGAATATATTAAAATACATTCTCCTTACCATCCCCCCCAAACTCTCCAATCAGTGGAGTCTGTAAGCTAATGTTTTAATGAGCTGGATAGTTTTAAATAATAAGTTTGTATATAAGACAATTATATAGATTTACAATTATAGTGTTCTCTATGTGCCAAACACTGTTCTAAATGCTTCACAATTGATATTTTAGTTGACTGTCCTATCTATCAATAAGGACATTATTACTCCTGTTTAACAGAAAAGGGCTAACTATTTTGCTAAATCAGAAAGTTCTTAAGTGGCAGACCAAAGGTTCATATCCAGACAGGCTGGCCCTACAGCGTCCCTCTTAACCTTAACGCTATATACTGCCTCTTTTAGGATATAAAGTGATTAAATATAGGGGGTTAAGACTTCAAGTTTTAGAATGTGATAGGCCTGGATTCTTTCCTCAACAATTCCTCCATGGTTGTTACCTGTAACAACCTGTTACCTGTAAATGAAACAATATATATAGTAATGCTTAGCACAGTACTTGGCGCTCTGTGAACGCTCAACAAATGAAAGCAGTTATTTTTATTGTTTATGTTCCTCATACAATGAAACAAACTTTCTGGAAATAAATTTATTAAAAAATGGCTAGTAATCAATTAACTGATTGGATTTTCCCTTAAAAAAGAAGTTAGTTTGCCTTTATCAGATTTCACATTTACTAAAAATACGAAAAACTGACATTCTCAAATAGTTTTAATTTAGCACATCTAATAATGCTTCAGTTTTTATAGTACTTTTCCCCTAACCTCTTTTTACACCCTCTATGTGAAGTCAGGGAGGCCTCTTGATAAAGACAAGAAAGCTAATGCTCAGAAAAGTTACGTGACTAACAAATGACAAACAAAGCTACAGTCTGGGTCTTTTGACTCTTAGATCACAGTACTTTTCCAGTGTAAAAAAAAATACAACTATGTACATTAATTATTTTATCTGTTATAAATAACTTTTTTATTGTTAGTACTGAAATAAGTGTAAAACAAAGCCACTTTGGAAATTATCTCTAGATAAAAAAGATTTCAAATACTTCAAAAATACAGCCATCAATTTTAAAAGATGCTAAAGATGATGAATCTTTAATGGACCTGGAAAAATGTTTGGTTCTGAGTATTAAAATGAATGCACAATTACTGATATATAGTGGACACTCAGTAGTACA
This sequence comes from Halichoerus grypus, assembly GCF_964656455.1. Lineage (NCBI taxonomy): Eukaryota > Metazoa > Chordata > Mammalia > Carnivora > Phocidae > Halichoerus > Halichoerus grypus. The sequence continues at coordinate 86,635,749 of NC_135722.1, read as the reverse complement.
TATTACTATATATTTGGTGAAAAATATGATGAAAGAGTATTTGTATCCACATCACAGACACAGAGCAAGAGAACATGAGGTCTTTTTAAAAAATTTATTGTTATGTTAATCACCATACATTACATCATTAGTTTTAGATGTAGTGTTCCATGATTCATTGTTTGTGCATAACACCCGGTGCTCCATGCAGAACGTGCCCTCTTTAATACCCATCACCAGGCTAACCCATCCTCCCACCCCCTCCCCTCTAGAACCTTCAGTTTGTTTTTCAGAGTCCATCGTCTCTCATCGTTCGTCTCCCCCTCTGATTTCCCCCCCTTCATTCTTCCCCTCCTGCTATCTTTTTTTTTTTTCTTAACATATATTGCATTATTTGTTTCAGAGGTACAGATCTGAGATTCAATCGTCTTGCACAATTCACAGCGCTTACCAGAGCACATACCCTCCCCAGTGTCTATCACCCATTACCCCATCCCTCCCACCCCACCCCCCACTCCAGCAACCCCCAGTTTGTTTCCTGAGATTAAGAATTCCTCATATCAGTGAGGTCGTATGATGCATGTCTTTCTCTGTTTGACTTATTTCGCTCAGCATAATACCCTCCAGTTCCATCCACGTCATAGCAAATGGCAAGATCTCATTCCTTTTGATGGCTGCATAATATTCCATGAGAACATGAGGTCTTAACCTGAGATTCGTGGATTCCCTAAGGGAGCCACGATCCTTCTGAAACTGTATACAGAATAATGTCTGTATGTATGTACAACAGCTTTCATCATATTCAAGGGTATCATTGGTAGGAGTATGGGTATTTATTCTCTTTTTTTTTTTTTTTTGCACATTAAGCAAATTTTTTCTTTAAAAAAACCCCAGCATACTGCTACAAAACTGGGGTTTCAGGTCCTCTTGGTTCAAACTCTAAAGTCATACACAGTAGGTCTACTTTTTCTTTTCCCTTAAAAAAGCCTTCAAAAACTGAAGATGGCAATCATATGCCACTCTTTCCTATGGTTTCTCTTCTTAAAACTAAACATCCCTAATCCCTTTAAGTGCTCCTTAAAATTTGATTAACATCCTTGTTCTCAACCATCTCCACTTTTCAATGTTCCTTTAATAATGGTCCCCAGAACTGCATGCAAATATGGTAGGTATGGCAGGATTATAACTGAGCATAACTTTACTATTTTTACCTCCCTTGTTTTGGGCACAAATATTAGTAAGACTGAATCAGGTATTCTAACAGTCAAATTATAATGGATTTTGCTCAATAGTGGATTCACCAAATGTGAGACACTTTATTATGTGAAGGGAGGAGCTTAAGTACAAATAAAACATTATCCTCGACCGAGCTTACAGTCCTTATGAAAGACATGTTCCTAACTGAGACTACGAAGGTATGCAGCCGTGCTATGTGAAAGCAATGAATGAAGTAATTAATTCTGAATGTACAAGGGAGAAGAGGCATCACAGAGGATAGTGCCTAATGAAAGTAGAATTCTGCCGGGTGATAAAGCAGAAAGGAGTTCCACGCTCTCATGGGATCACACATGATCTCAGTGAGTGTTCACCATCCTGATGTGCTTCCCTGTGCAATGTATGTACTGACAAATTGTTAATGGGCACGGTACAACATTCTAAATGTGAGCATGCACCTGAAACTAATATAACGTTGTATGCTAACTGTACTGGAATTAAACTAAAAAATTAAAAAAAAAATTAAAGGGCGCCTAGGTGGCTCAGTCGGTTAAGCGTCTGCCTTTGGCTCAGGTCATGATCCTGGAGGCCTGGGATAGAGACCTGTGTTGGGCTCCCCACTCAGTGGGGAATCTGCTTCTCCTCCTCCCTCTGCCCTCCCCCATCTCCCCCTCCGCCCACTCGTGCTCGCTCGCTCTAGTGCTTTCTTTCAAAATAAATAAAATCTTAAAAAAAAAAGGGTAAAAGAAAATGTGAGCATGCAGAGGGTGGTGTCAGTTTAAACATTAAAGAATCCATTAGATAAACATCCCTTTGAATGTACTATGCAGATAAATGTGTATGTAAAGGGGAAAAAAGAAAAAAAAAAACCCGAAGATTTCTAGCTGAATAAGGTCACTGAATATTCTAATATGGGAAGACAAAATGATCAACCTGGGATAACACAACAGAAAGGATAAAAGGCATAAAGCCCTATGCCAAGACAGCCAGGTAAGGCCACTGAAATCATTATCTTGATTGTTATCAGAGATGAGTTCAAATATAAATCTACTTCATATACCCTTCCCAAAGACAAATAATCACAATACACTAGGCAGCTAAAATTGGTCTAAGCAAAACCACTGTTTAATGTGTTTGCTGATTCTCTCATAGGAATGAGATGAAAAGGAGGAAATGTTCTGGCAAATAAATGAAGAAGGAGTATCAGAAGTACAAGATAACCATCATTTAAAAGTATTAGTATGAACTCATAAGGACCTAATGAAATCTTATTCAGTAAGTATGAGTAGCCACTGGGGAGTAGTACAGTCTTATCTACATTTTAAAAAGGTTATTCCGATGGCAATATAGAGGGTAGATTTGAGGGTGGCTATTACAACAGTATGAGTATATGATAAAATAAAATCAAACTAAGTGGCACTGAGGATAGAGAAAATACATTTAAGAAATATTTAGGAGGTAAAATCACCTTCTATCAGGGATGGGGTCAGGGAGTAGCTAGGAGAGAAGAATCTGATCTGAGGTTTCTAACGTGGGTGACTGAGTGGATGGTGTTTTCACCAAATAAGAGAATGAAAGAGGAAGAAGGATTTTGGTAGGGGTTAATGATGAAGAGAAAGAATATTTTGGTTTTAGGCAGACTAAGTTAGAAAAACTAAAGAGGAGTGTTTGTGTAAATTTATATATGAAGTTGCCCATTTTTTTAAAAAAAGAATTTATTTCTTTCTTTGACAGAGAGAGAGTGAGCATAAGCAGGAGGGGCAGCAGGCAGAGGGAGAAGCAGGCTCCCCACCGAGAGGGGAGCCTGATACGGGGCTCGATCCCAGGATCCTGGGATCAGGACTTGAGCCGAAGGCAGACACCTAATGACTGAGCCACCCAGGCGCCCCTGAAGTTGCCCATTTGGATGTGGAGTTCAGGGAAGAGGTTAGGGGTGGATCTAAATACTGGATCTTACATAAGTCACTGATAAATCTCATTCTGTTGATTTTGTTAGAACTAAAGACAACTAAAGAATGTATAGGGAAGAATGTGAAGGCAAGCTGTGAGAAGCTCAGAGCAGGCAGAGCAAAAGGATTCAGTGAAAACACTTTTTGGCATCTAATTTATTATTTTTAAAATCTTTTGTTTTCCCTTGCTTTCTTTCTCTTTTTTTTTAAGATTTTATTTATTTGAAGTTTTTTTTTTTTTTTTTTAATTTGACAGAGAGAGAGAGACAGCGAGAGAGGGAACACAAGCAGGGGGGAATGGGAGAGGGAGAAGCAGACTTCCCACGGAGCAGGGAGCCCGATGCGGGGCTGGATCCCAGGACCTGGGGTCATGACCTGAGCCGAAGGCAGACAGAAGGCAGACACTTAACCACTGAGCCACCCAGGCGCCCCTATTTATTTATTTGAGAGAGAGACAGAGATAGTGAGAGGGGAAGAGAGGGGGAAGCAGGCTCCCCACTGAGCAGAGAGCCCAATGTGGGGCTCGATCCCAGGAGCCTGGGATCATGACCTGAGCCAAAGGCAGATGCCCAACCGGCTGAACCACCCAGGTGCCCCTAATTTATCTTTTGATCCTGTCCAGTATCTGGCATGATAGACACAAAAAAGGTTGTGAAATATGTGAATGGATAAATATACATCATAAAATTTCTATCTGGTTTGGTGCCTATACATATATATAAAGTGCTTATATATATTCATTATCAGGGATTAAAGGTAAAGAAAAAGTTACAATTTGAATTTACAGTCTTAAATTTGAATTAAAAGTATTAGTATGAACTCATAATGTAATTAATCTACAGCAATGAATATCCCTAACACCCAGACTGGCTTCCAAATTCCATTTCCCACTAAAAGGAACCATGGCTCCTTAGAAAAATGGCTGACTGCATTTCTGGGACAGTAAATGTCCACCTGGAACATCTTACCAGATAGCAAAGAAGCTATCAAAGATTATTAGGAGTGTGTCAAAACTCAAGTCAATTTGAGGAGGTTCCCATTGGCCAAAAATGGAACGATAAATTGAAAACATGTGAAATATGTTTAAATTCATGGGCTCATCTGACACTGTAAACAAAAACAAAGCTAATTTGTCACCTTTAAAAGATGCTATTGAAACAAATAATTATCCTGAAAACTGGTTTTAAAAAACAGGAAAGAATAAGGCATTTATCCTGGCTTTTCAATACAAATGGTATTTTTGGGTAATCAAACAGAATATGAAGGAAGTTTTCTCTTTATAGAAATGTTCTGGCTAATAAATGAAGGAGTATCAGAAGTACAAGATAACCATCATTTTGCAGCCCTCATCCCTAAATGAAGAGGTATTGATCACCAATGGTTTATAACTTGACAAAAAGAAGGGCAATAAGACATTGCAAAAAAGACTAAATGAAATTCTAGATCCTATCAATTCACAGGAAATACAGAGCTGACAGGAACATGTTAAGTTACACCACTGCAATGCAAACAGCAAAATCTAGACTATGAGAAACTCTATAGGACAAAACACTTGTTTTTTTAAACTAATAAACAGCAAGGGGAAAAAAGAGATAAAGGAGGGACTAAAATAAGGAACTTGTAGATTAAAAGATTTTATGAATCAATCACACTGTGCAGAGGAGTTATCTTATTTGAAACAAATTAACACAAAAATAAATTTATGAGATAATTGGAAATTTGTTTTTACTGACTGATATCAAGAAATTTAATATGTAACATGACTATACATTTTATAAAACAGCTTCAGATATAATTCACATCCCATATAAATCACCCCTTCCCATATAAATCACCACTTTAAAAGTGTATAATTTGAAGATTTTTTTAGTATTCTGACATTTTGATTCTAGCCATCCTAGTGGGTGTGAAGTGGTATTTCATTAGCATTTCCCGGATAACTAATGATGTCAGACATCTTTTCATGTGCTTACTGGTTATTTGTATAACCCTTGGAGACATGTCTATACGGATGCTCTGTCCATTTTTTATCTGGCTTATATGTCATCTTCTTATTGAACTGTAAAAGCTCTTATATATTCTACATACAAGTTGCTTATCAGACATAATGGTTTACAACATTTTCTTCCATTCTGTGGGTTGTCATTTCACTTTCATAGTGTCCTTTGAAGCACAAAAGCTTTTAATTTTGATGAAGTATAACCTATCTATTTTTTCCTTTTGTTGCCGTATTTGAGAATCCTTTGCCAAATTCAACATCATGAGTATTTACCCCTATGTTTTCTTCTATGGGTTTTTAAAAAAAAATATTTTATTTATTCTTAGAGACAGAGTGTGTGTGCATGCGAGTAGGGGGAGGGGCAGAGGATGAGGACGAGAAAGAGAATCTGGAGGAGACTCCACACTGAGTGTGGAGACTGAAATGGGGCTTGATCCCATGACCCTCACATTATGACCCCAACTGAAATCGAATCAGATCCTTACCTGACTGAGCTCCCCAGGCACCCCTCTTCTACAGGTTTTATAGTTTTAGTGCTTACAATTAGGTCTTTGATTTTTAGTTATTATTTTATATATGGTGTGAAGTTAACCTCATTCTTTTGTATGTGGCTCTCTAGTTGTCACAGCACAGTTTCTTGAAAATATTATTCTTCCCCATTGATTGATCTTGGCACCCTTGTTGAAAATCAGTTAAGCACAGATGTATGGGTTTACATCTGAATTCTCAATTCTATTCCATGGTTCTACATGTCTACCCTTATGATAGTACAATGCCTTGGTCACTGCTGCTTTGTAGTTACTTTGAAATCAGGAAGGGTGAGTCCTCTGAATTTGTTCTTTTTCAGTATTGCTTTGCTTATTCTGGGTTCCTTACAACTATAAAATATGAATTTTAGAATCAGGTTGTCAATCCCTACAAAAAGTCAGCTGGGATTTGATAGGGATTGTGCTCGATTTGCAGATCAGTTTGGGGGTACTGTCATCTTTACAACATTGAGTCTTCCAATCCATGAACATGGGATATTTTTCTATTTATTTAGACCATCTTTAATTTCTTTTGTAGTGTTAAGTTTTACACTTCCTTTTTTTTTTTTTTTTAAAGATTTTATTATTTGAGAGAGAGAATGAGATAGAGACAGCATGAGAGGGGGGAGGGTCAGAGGGAGAAGCAGACTCCCTGCTGAGCAGGGAGACCGATGCGAGACTCGATCCCGGGACTCCAGGATCATGACCTGAGCCGAAGGCAGTCACTTAACCAACTGAGGCACCCAGGCGCCCCTACACTTCCTTTGTTAAATTTCTAAGTATTTATTCTTTTTGATGCTACTGTGAATGGAACTGTATTCTTAATTTCATTTTTGATGGTTCACTGTTCATAGTATTTATAATTTTTATTTTTTTAAAAAAGATTTTATTTATTTATTTCAGAGAGAGCAAGAGAAAGAGCATGAGCGGGGTGAGGGGCAGAGGGAGAAACAGACTCCCTGCTGAGCAAGGAGCCTGAAGTGGGGCTCGATCCCAGGACTCCAGGATCATGACCTGAGCCAAAGGCAACGCTTACTTAACCGACTGAGCTACCTAGGCACCCCTATAGTATTTACAATTTTTATTATTTCCTTTCTTTTCTTTGTTTTAGGTTTAGTTTGCTCTTCTTTCTCCAATGTCTTCAGGTAGAAGGTTGGTTATTAACTAGAGATCTTCCTTCTTTCTTTTTTTTAAGATTTATTTAATTTAGGAGAGATGGGGGAGGGGCAAAGGGAGAAGAGAGTCTTAAGCAGACTCCACACTGAGTGCAGAGCCTAATGTGGGGCTTGATCCCATGCCCCTGAGATCACGACCTGAGTTGAAACCAAGAGTCTGATGCTTAACCAACTGCGCCATTCAGGCACCCCTCCTTCTTTCTTAATATAGGTATTTATAGTTATACATTTCCATCTAAGCACTGCTATTGCTGCATATAAGTTTTGGTATGTTGTATCTTCATTTTCATTTATCTCAGAATGCTTTCTGATTTCCTGTTTGATTTCTTCTGTGGCTCATTGGTTATTTAGGAGTGTACTGTTTTATTTTCACATATTTTTGAGTTTCCTAAACTTTTCCCTGCTATTACTGATGTCTAATATCATGCTTTTATGTTCTCAGAGCATACTTTGTATTATTTCAACTTTTTAAAATTTATTGGTGGGGCGCCTGGGTGGCTCAGTCGTTAAGCGTCTGCCTTCGGCTCAGGTCATGATCCCAGGGTCCTGGGATCGGGCCCTGCATAGGGCTCCCTGCTCCGTGGGAAGCCTGCTTCTCCCTCTCCCACTCCCCCTGCTTGTGTTCCCCCTCTCGCTCTCTGTCAAATAAATAAACAAATCTTAAAAAAAAAAAAATCTATTGGTAGGGGCGCCTGGGTGGTGCAGTCAGTCAAGTGTCCAACTCTTGATTTCAGCTCAGGTCATGATCTCAGGGTTGTGAGATGGGGCCCTGTGTTGGTCTCCTACCTCAGCACAGAGTCTGCTTGAGATTCTCTCTCTCTCTCTCTCCCTCTGCCCCTCCCACTTGTGCTTTCTCTTTCTCTCAAATCTTAAAAAGAATTTTTTTATTGGTTTATGACCTACTATATGGTCTACATTGGAGAAAGTTCCCAATGCTATTTGAGAATGTATATTCTGTTGTTGCTGGGTAGAGGGTGCTATAGCTGTTCTTTAGAAGTCTTCTAGGTCTAGCTGGTTTACAGTGCTTATTTCCTGGTGATTCTGACAAGCTAGTCTATACGTTATTAAAAGCAGTATACTGAAGTCTCCAACTATTAATGTTGAATTGTCTATTCCTCCCTTCATTTCTATTTTTGCTGCACATAATTTGGTACTGTTATTAAGTACATAAACATTTATAATTGTTTTATCTTCCTGATGAAATGACCCTTTTATCATTATAAAATGTCTCTGGTAACTTTTTGTAGAAGTCTACTTTGTCTGCTATTGGTACAACCAGTTCAGCTTTCTTGTAGCTGCTGTCTGCATGTGTATCTTCTGCTATCCCTTTTTACTTTCAATCTGTATCTACCTTCGAATCTATAGTATGTGTCCTGTAGATAGCATATAGCTAGATCATGTTTGTTTTTTCACCCCAGTTTGTGTCTTTGATTGTTTAATCCATTCACATTTAACATTATTGATATATTGGGTTTATGCGTGCCATTTGTTTCTGTATGTCTTATGTCTTTTTTGTTCCATTATTCTTCCTGTGCTTTCTTTTGCATTAAATGACTATCTTCTAATGCAGTACTTTAATTTCTTCAATAATTTTTCCACTATTTTTTTTTTTTTAAAGATTTTATTTATTCATTTGAGAGAAAGAGAGAGCACAGGCAGGGGGAGAAGCAGACTCCCTGCTGAGCCAGGAGCCGGTCGCGGGGCTCGATCCCAGGACCTGGAGATCATGACCTGAGCTGAAGGCAGGCCCTTAACCATCTGAGCCACCCAGGCGCCCCACCACTATTTTTTTTTTTTTTTAATATTTTCAGTAGTTACTAAAAAGTTTACCATAGAAATCTTAAACTCATGAAAATCAGCTTTGGATTTTTCCCAGCTTAATACCATAGATATATAAAAACATTACTCATATGTAACTCTATTCATTTCCCTCTTTTATAGTATTTTTTTTTTTTTTTTTAAGATTTTGAGAGAGAGTGACAGAAAACACAAGCAGGGGGTGGGGGGGGGCAGAAGGAAAGGGAGAAGCAGGCTCCCTGATGAGCAGGGAGCCCAAGGCAGGGCTTGATCCCAGGACCTTGGGATCATGACCTGAGCCAAAGGCAGCCAATTAACTGACTGAGCCACCCAGGGGCCCCCAGAATTTCTATTTGTTTTTTTCACAATTTCTATTGACATCCTCTATTTTATGCAAAATTATCACTATATATTACTTCTCTAATCATGGTTTCTTTAATCCATGTGTTCTGTGAACACACTTATAAATGGCTACTTTGAAGTCTTCTGTTAAATCTGACATCTGGTCTCTGTCACAAGCAGTTTTTACTTTTAAGATTTTATTTATTTGAGAGAGAGCATGCGCACACATGTGAGTGAGCATGAGCGGGGGTGGGGGGTGGGGTGGGGGGGCAGAGGGAGAGGGACAAGCAGACTCCCCGCTGAGCAGGGAGCTGGACTGGGACTCAGGGCTCTATCCCAGGACCCTGAGATATGACCGGAGCCAAAGTCAGACACTTAACCGATGGAGCCACCCAGGGGCCCATGTCACAAGCAGTTTTTGTGTTGCCTCCTTTTTCCCCAGTGTTTAGGTCATCATTTGTTTCTCTGTATGCTTTATAATTTTTTTTTTTTGTTGGAAACTGGATAAATCCAACAATATATTGTAGCAACTCCAGTTACTGTTCCCTCACCATACCTCCTGGTATTTGTGATTGACATCTGCTTGTTTATTTCTTAGTGACTAGCTAAATTATTTTAAGTGACCTCCGTTCTGCCACCCCAATGTTAAGCCTCTGATGTTACTCCTCAGGGAGGTGAATCTTTGGGTATGTCCACAGTTACCCTGGATTTACAGTGATACCAGTAGGGCTCTCCTTACCACACTCAGATGTTAAATTTCATTAACTGCTCTATTGTTTTTCAACAGTGCCCTGGGATATAAATTGCTCTATAAATTAATCCAAACACATTTTGGCCTCTTTGAGGGAACAGTTTCTGAGATACTTGGTTTGATACTTGTTGTGACCACAGGAGGTCTTACTCTCTGGTTCACTCCTGCAGACTAGCCAGCTGACTGTCTAGGCTATATATTCATTAGATATACAGTCTTCTCCCAATTGCCTTTCAACACAACTACCACTGTTCTTGAGAGCACCTGTAAGCTTTGAAGTTCTCTATACACTGTGTTCCAAATGAAGTCAGTTTTTTGAGAAGAGATGAGGAGCTATTTGTTTTATGGTCTGCTTCTCCTCCCAGCAACACCCCGGCTCTAAAAGCTGAGTGCTTGGTGGAGGGGGAACAGTAACTGGAGGTCCTCTAGGTTTTACTTCTCTGGCACGGAACCATCACTTCATGAGCTGGGGCAAGGATGACTGGGTTCCCAGTATTCTCAGTGAGCTGTACCAGAGGTTCCATAAGTGGGGCGATGGGTGAAAGAAGGGAGGCCCAACTTATCAACCTCACTCATTGTTACAGTCATTGTAAATGGCCTAAACACACCAATTAAAAGAAACTGTCAGATTGGATTAAAGAGACAGAAAGAGAAAATTATCCAAATATATAATGTATACAAGAAATTCATTTCAAGCATATTTTAGGTGGGTTAAAAGGAGAAGGCTGGATAAAACACACACCAATCAAACACTAATCAAAAGAAAGCTGCAGTCAGTCAATTCATCAGGAGTAAAGCAATTCTAAATGTGTATACACCTTAAAAAAGAGGTTCAAAATACACTAAGCAAAAACAGGGAAATGAAAAGAGAAATAGACAGGTCCCTCAATTTTATTTGGAGACTTTAACACTCCTGCCTCAGCCATCAATGGAACTAGTAGACAGAAAATAGGCAAAGATATGGAAATGAACAACACCATCAACCAACTGGATAAAACTGACATTTATAGAACATTCTAGGGCGCCTGCATGGCTCAGTCGTTAAGTGTCTGCCTTCGGCTCAGGTCATGATCCCAGGGTCCTGGGATCAAGCCCTACATCGGGCTCCCTGCTCCGCGGGAAGCCTGCTTCTCCCTCTCTCACTCCCTCTGCTTGTGTTCCCTCTCTCGCTGTGTCTCTCTCTCTGTCAAATAAATAAATAAAATCTTAAAAAAAAAAAAAAAAAAAAAGGAGGCACATTCTACCTGATAACAACAGAGTACATATTGTTTCCAAAGCATGTTCTCTGATCCTAATGGAATTAACAAGAAAAAAAAATCCCCAAACACTTGGAAATTAAACCTACTTCTACTAACTAATCCATGGGTCAAAGAGCAAGACTCAAGGGAAGTTAGACAATATGCTGAACTGAATAAAAATTGAACATGTAAGAATTAATGGGATGCAGCTAAAATAGCGTTTAGAGAGTGTGATACTCTGGTTTATATTAAGAAATATTTATTTGTTCTTTTTCCCAGTTTCTGGTACAGAGCCCCTATAACCTTGGAATTTCCTAAGTGATGAGAGCAGCAAAGGTGTGTCTTGTTATGTTAATGACCTAACTTTTAGACCATACCTAAGGATGGGGACTAGTTGCCAGGAGAACCAACCATGTGATTAGACGGATGGAACTTTCAGTCTTACTCCTCTGACCTCTAAGAAAAGGCCTGGAGGCTGACTCTATCAGGCTTATGGAATCAAGCCTACACATAACTCCAAAAGGAAGGGGTATGGGGGTTCTGGGTTGTTGAACATGTGGAAGATTTAGGGAAAGTGGTATATTTGGAGAGGGCATGGAAGCTCTGCATCCTTTCCCTGTATTTTGCCCTATGCATCTTTTCCATCTGGTTGTTCCTGAATTATATATCCTTTTATAATAAATTGGTAATCTAGTAAGTAAAATGTTTCTCTGAGATCTGTGAGCTGCTCTAGCAAATTAATTAAACCCCAAAAGAGGTTTTTTGGAACTTCCAATCTGTAACTGGTTAGTCAGAAGCACAGGTGATATAGAAGGCTTGTGACTGCCATCTAAACTGCAGAGTGGGGAAGAGGGGAAATCTTATAGTACTGACCCCTTAACTGGTGAGATACGACATTATTTCTGGGTAGACAGTGTCAGAATGGAGTTAAATTGTAGGATACCCAGTTGGTGTCAGAGAAGTGCTTGTTGGTGTGGGACCCCTCTACCATCCACCACATTGGAAATGGGTGCAGAACCCCTTAGAGGGAAATTCATACTGTTAAAAGCTTATAACAGAAAATGAGTAAGGTCTCAAAAATCAGTAATCTAGAGCTTCTACCATGAAAATCTAGAAAAGAACAAAATAAAAACAAAGTGCAGGTAGAAGGAAGAAATTAATAGAGCAGAAATCAATACAGTTGGAGGCACCTGCATAGCTTAGTTGGTTTCTGCTCGGGTTGTGGGATCCTGCTCAGGGTGGAGTCTGCCTGCCCCTACCCACCCTGCTCAGTGCATGTGCTCTCTCTCTCTCAAATAAATAAAATCTTAAAAAAAGAAAATGAAAATACAGAGAAAAATCAATAAAACCAAATACTTGTTCTTTATAAAGATCAATAAAATTCATAAAGCTCTAGTAAGACTGACAAAAAAAAAAAAAAAAGATAAAATGAATTACGGATATCAGGAAGAAAAAAAGGGTTATCAATTGTCCAGACCAGGCCCAAAATGGAGTCGCTTATGCTAAGCCCCATGTTAGCAAACTAGAACCTAACCAAGTTTCTGTGCTTGGCTCTTCCAGAAAAGTAAATTGGTTAGGTTCTGCCTCCAAGACTTTCTTTTGCTCCATATAAGGAAAGTAATCCTGCTTTAACCAATCAACAAATGCCTAGTATAAATTCCTTATTCTTACACATTTTAGTACAATTCTTTGGAGTTCCACTCTATCTCTATAAGAGATGCTGCCCATTTCATGAATTGCTGAATAAAGCCAACCAGATCTTTTCAAAATTTACGATTACTGCATTTTTTTCCTTTAACACACTACAGATATATAAAAAAAGAGAATACTATGAATAACTGTACACATAAATTCAATAACAAAAACAAAATGGACCAATTCCTGAGATATAACTACACACAAAATTCAACCAAGATGAAACAGATAACCCGAACAATCTTATAACTGTTACAGACATTGAACTGATAATTAAAATCATTCTAAAGAAATCTTCAGGCCCAGATGGTTTCACTAGAGAATTCTACGAAACATTTGAAGAAGCAATGTCAATCATATAATGTCTTCCAGGGAATCAAAGAGAGAACACTTATGATTTTTTAAGGACAGCATTACTCTGATACCAAAGCCAAAGTCTGTAAAAACCAACCAACCAACCCCAGAACAATATCCTTTGTGAACACAGATGTAAACCCTTAACAAAATATTAGCAAATCAATTCTAGCAATACAAAAATAAAAAGAAAATAATACCATAATCAAGTGGGGTTTATTTTAGGATTACAATGCTGGTCAGCATTAAAAAAATCAGTCAATTTAATCCACCATATTCACAGTCTAAAGAAGAAATGCCACATGGTAATTTCGATTGATGCAGAAAAAGTTTTGAAAAAAACTCAGCATCCCTTCATGATAAACTCTTAACAAACTAGGAATAAAAGGGAACTTCTTTAACCTGGTAGAGAGGTTAAAAACCCTATAGGTAATAACATATTTACCAGATAAAGATTGGATACTTTCCCCCTAAGATCAGAAAAAAGGCAAGAAAAAGAACCAAAAGCTATGTATCTGTGTGTGTATGAAAGCAAAAAATAAAACCATTCCTATTCGGACATGATTACCTACAACCAAGGAATTAGAAAAAATAAAAAAAGCCTCCTAGAATAAGTGACTGGATACAAGGTCAATGTAAGAAAGTAAATTGTATTTTGATATAGTATCAATAAGTAACAGGAAATCTAATAGGCAAATCTAGAAACAGAAGTAGATTAGTGGTTGTTGAGGGCTGGGGGGTGGGGGAAATTTGGGGTGACAGCTAAAGGGTTCAAGTTTTTTGGGAGTAATGAAAATATTCTAAAATTGTGGTGGTGGATGCACAAATCAGTGAATATACTAAAAAGTCACTGAATTGTACATTTTAAATGGGTGAATAGCATGTACGGTATGCTAATTTTAAAGCCATTACAAAATATAATTAAAATGAAAAACTCAAGAGATGAGTTGAAGAATTGAACAGAAGAATGGAGAGGACAGGGGAAAGAATCAGTAAACTTGAGGAAAAAATTAAAATTACTCAATTTGGATAACAAAGAAAATAGACTAAAAGTATGAGGAGAAACTCAGGGGCCTAGGAACTATAGAAAAGACTAACATTCATATCCTCAGAGTCCCAAGAGGAGAGGAGAGAGAGGGTAGAGCTGAAAAACTATTCCTCTCCCTCAACAAGAGGTTCAAAACTTTCCAAATTTGGCAAAAAACCTAAACCTAGCGATTTGAGAAGCTCAACAAACCCAAAGAAGATAAATCCAAAGATCCATGCCTAGATACATCACAATCAAACTGTTGGAAACTAAAGACAAAAGGAAAATCTTAAAAGCAGCAAGAGAGAAATAACTCTTTACTTATAAGGGGAAAACAATTCAAATAACATATGATTTCTCATAAAAACTCATAAGCCCAGATGAAAGTGGCACAACACTTTGTAAGTATTCAAAGAAACTGTCACTCAAGAATTCTATATCCAGTGAAAAGATCCTTCAGGAATAAAGGGGAAATCAAGATACTCGCAGATGAATGAAAACTAGAGAATCTGTTGCCAACAGATCTACTACAAAAGAATGGGCATAGATAGTTCTTGAAATGGAAGGATGATAGAAAAAAATATAGGCAAGAATCTTTCCTCTCTTCTGACTTTTCTACATATGTTTGACATAACTGAATCAAAAATTATAACATTGTTTGAGTGGTTCTGCAAGTATGTAGAGAAAATATTTAAGACAACTATAAACAGGGGAGGGTAACGGGACTTTGAAAGGAGGTAAGCTTTCTATACTTCATTCCAACTGGTAAAATGTTTTTTTTTTTTTTTTTTTTTAAGATTTTATTTATTTGCGAGAGAGACAATGAGAGACAGACAGCATGAGAGGGAGGAGGGTCAGAGGGAGAAGCAGACTCCCTGCTGAGGAGGAAGCCTGATGTGGGACTCGATCCCGGGACTCCAGGATCATGTCCTGAGCCGAAGGCAGTCGCTTAACCAACTGAGCCACCCAGGCGCCCCCCAACTGGTAAAATGTTGACATCAGTACACTGTAAGACGTTTATTCATGTATAATGTAATTCCTAGGGCAAATTCAAAATAATCTATACAAAGAGATATACTCAAAACACTGGATAAATCAAAGGGAAATTCTCAAAAAAGGTAAAAGTAATATACAGGAAGGGAGAAAAAAGAAAACAGGGAAACAAAAAACAGATGGAAGAAAAATAAAAAATAAGATGGCAGCGTTAAGTCTGAACTTACCAGTAATTTTACTGAATGTAAAAAGTCCAAATAAAACCAATTAAAAGACACAGATTTGACAGAGTCGATATTAAAAAAATAAGTCAACTACATGCTATCCATAAGAAACTCACTTCCAATATAACAATATAGGCAGGCTGAAAGTTAAAAGATGAGAAAATATAAAACTATACTTTTATGAAGTAGTCATTAGCCACATGTGGTTATCTTAATTCAAATTAAATAAAATTAATCAAATAAAATTAAATACAAGCTCATTTGCCTGCCACATTTCACGTAGTTATCTGTATATCAAAAAGCAGTTTTACTGTATTGGTAATGTACCCATATTACTCTCTTTAGAAAGTTTTCTAGAACTCTGCTATAAACGAAAATGCCTACATCATCTAAGTTATTTAATTAACAGCAGTAAATTAAGGTTTCTTTTTGTTGTGGCAAAATACACATAAAATGTACTATTTTAACCATTTTTAAGTGTACAGCTCAGTGGCATTAAGTACACTTATGCTGTTGTGCAACTATCATCACTACCCATCTCTACAACTTTTTCATCATCCCATACTGTAAGTCTGTATTCATTAAACAATAACTCCTCATTCTCTATCCAGCTCCTGGTAACCACCCTTCTACTTTCTGTCTCCATGAATCTGACTACTCTAGGTACCTCATATAAATGGAATCATCCAATATCTGTCCTTATGAGACTGGCTTATTTCGCTTAGCATAATGTCTTTAAGGTTCATTCATGTTGTAGCATGCATCAATTTACTTCCTTTTTAAAGGTTGTATAATATTCCGTTGTATGTATATACATTTTGCTTATTCACCTGTTGATGGACATTTGGTTTGTTTCCATGGGTTTTAAATCTCTATTTAACTAAAGAAACCAATGTTTGTCTCCAAATTCAAACAATCTCCAGGTAGAGAGGAATCCTGGAGGTCATTTAGTTCCAGAGCCTTCTAATACTTAAATCATTTGATGGATGTTGCACAACCATGAAGTTCTGGTATTTCACTGTATCATCTTGAGTAAGGGTGGCTACTGTTTTAAACTGTTCATGTTTCTTTTTCCAAGTTGGCAATTATCATCAATATTTAATTTATGTAACTGTGACACACATGACAAATGTTCATATGTGTGATATACCTCCAGGGGCAAGGCCAGATTTTTAAAAAATATTGTGTACAAAGTATATATATGTAACAAAATTTGCCCTTCTATTTTTTTTTTTTAAAGATTTTATTTATTCATTTGAGACACAGAGATACAGAGAAAGAGAGAGCACAAGCAGGGGGAGAGGCAGAGGGAGAGGGAGAAGCAGGCTCCCCGCTGAGCACAGAGCAGAGCCCGATGTGGGACTCGATCCCAGGACCCTGGGATCACAATCCGAGCTGAAGGGCAGATGCTTAACCATCTGAGTCACCCAGGCGCCCCTGCCCTTCTAACCATTTTTAAGTGAACAGTTCAGTGGCATTAAGTAAATCCACACATAAATGGAATCCTCACATATGTGCTGAAGTGCAACCACATTAAGTATTTCCAAAACTTTTTCTGTGGCAAGGCCAGATTTTGATGACACTCAAAAGAACTGCAGGGAACAAAGGCAAATAGCATCACAGACTTAATTTTGGGAGGATATTCCCAAACAGATTTTATAAAGTGTGTAAGAAATAAGTTCATCTATTTAAATATATTTTTAAAAATTTCATTTTTATATAAAGAAAATGAGTATGTTCAATCTCACTTATAAAAACTAAGCTCTGACACTAAGAAATCTTGATTTTTTTTTGACTCTCTCCACAGCCATTTAAAAGGCAAGCACATAGGTAGATAGAATTTATAGAATTACACTGTATGTTATGTTACTGCAAATTTTTTCATTGTATCATTCTTGCTTATAGGCAATAGGGATGTACAGCTCATACTTTGCTCACTCATCCTTCTCATTAAAATTTTGGATAAAATAAAATTAAAGTAACTGTAATAATCACAAACTGATAATTCATAATTGTCACAACTATTAATGCTACTATACCTTAGTAAAAGTTCTTTACATAGGATGGGGCAATTAAGCCATGGAAGCCCCCCCATTCCTTAAGCTCTAGCTTTAACTCATAACTGATAGAAAGAGATAACAATCACAAAACCTCTGGTAAGATCTGCTCCTTTGAGGACCCTGACTACAGTTGGTCAAGAACAGGACTTCATATAGCAACTCTGGACATTACCAGTCTTTGTAGATAGACTATGGAGAAATACTGTGTTATGATATAGTGACTACTGTATTGTCTACAGAGGAACCATATGCCAGACAGAGGTTTGACTCTGGGACTGATACTACACTACAGATACATTCTCTTATACTATAACATAATAACATATTATATATAATATATAATATCTATAATAACAGCTATTATTATTTGTGGCCTGAATGTTATCTTAGAAGTTAAAGAGATAAAAGATGGAGGAATAGATTGAAATGAGGCAATTTTTTCCCCTCAGCTGAGAAAAAACCCTCAGAAATATAATGAAAGAATTCGAATTTTGCATATGAAAGGGGTATTAGATTATTTGTAGTTTAAGAAGTTTTTAGTTCAAAACATTTATCAGGTGCCAGATACTGTCCTTTTAAAAAAAGTCCAGAAAGATTAATCAAGTCAATAACTTAATGGAAGATGGGAGTAGAACCCACATTACTTGATTCTTGGGAGTCCACTGCTTTGTACAAAAATCACATTTAAAAACAGGACCGGGAGCCAGTACTACTAAATTATGACAAGTACTCTTTCCATTGATTTGATTAATAGTTTAAGAATAAAAGTGTAAGAACAATTGTTCTTAGAATAAAATTTTTATCTTACTACTTCTAGAACTCATATTCGATCTGTCCAAATTAGTAATCAACTACCCTGAAAGTGACAAGCTGCTTTTATACAACTAAAAAAACCAGACTGGGGTGGGAAAAAGTTAAGACTTGTTGCAGTCAACTGATACAAAGTTGTTTCTAAATTGTCAAGTGATACAAAGTCAGACAAATTCTATAACAAAATGATGTCTGAAAAAAAGAAATTGCTACTGAGCCAGAATTTTGAAAGCTGAATCTTAGTTGTAGTATTTGCTGTAAAACAACCTAAAGAGAAAAAAGTAACTGTGAAAATACCAAACATTAGCCTATTTTGATGATCTGAATGTCTCAGGAAAATATGTCTATAGTTACAACTTTCAATCTATAAATATAAAAATCTACAATAAAGCCTTTTAGAAACACTAATTTGAATTTTTTAATAAACTTACTAGCTCAAATCTTCCTAATGAACCATATATACACACACACACATACATATATACACACATACATATACATATGTATATGTAAACATATATATGTCATATCCTAACTAAATTTTTTTTAAATAATTTTTTAAAGATTTTATTTATTTATTTGAGGGGAGGGAGAACAGAGGGAGAGGGAAAGGGAGAAGACGACTCCCTGCTGAGCAGAGAGCCTGATGTGGGACTTGATCCCAGGACCCGAGGATCATGACCTGGGCTGAAGGTAGATGCTTAACCGATTGAGCCACCTAGGCGTCCTGCTAACTCAATTTCTATTGAGGTTTTTAATTCTAGATATGTCATAAATATTCTTAATACCCCTGTCTCTTTGAACTACAGAAGACTGCTATAAGGATGTATGTTGAGGGGCGCCTGGGTGGCTCAGTCGTTAGGCGTCTGCCTTCGGCTCAGGTCATGATCCCAGGATCCTGGGATGGAGCCCCACATTGGGCTCTTTGCTCAGTGGGAAGCCTGCTTCTCCCTCCCCCACTCCCCCTACTTGTGTTCTCTCTCTCTCTGTCTCTCTGTCAAAATAAATAAATAAAATCTTAAAAAAAAAAAAAGATATATGTTGAGTCTTTTGACATAGTACTATGCATTAATTAATTAAAAGAATTATACGTTTTCACATTGCCCAAACCCAGTAACAAATTTCTCCACCTCATATATAATTAAACAAATTTCTCCACCTCATATATAATTAAGCTTTATTTATTTCACTATATTTAATTGTTACCAATTAATATGTTAATGTTGCCTGGAGACAGCATGTATACTAGGAAGCTTTGTAGTTCAGACAGATCTAGATCTTAATCATGGTTAAATGAGATTAAATAAAAATATGGAATGCATCCAATGCCTAGCACATAGTATTATTACAGTATGTACAGAACTGAGTAATAGATGAGCTATCCTTATTGATAGATCTCAGACTCTATCAACTCTGGTTGAACTAATCTTCATCTCTAACTCCATCATCCTTCCTGAACTTCAATTCTGGGCCTCTAATGACCAGCTAGAGTGCTAGACAATTCCCTCTGAATGTGTCTATCCTGTTTCAAATTTACCATCTAAAACTGAACTTAATATCTCAACTGATACCCCACTGCAAAATTTCTGATTTTGTTAATGATGGATACTTTCAATTGCCTAGTCACCCAGCGCTTAAAATCTAGTACTCATTTTTGACTCATCTCCTCACCTCCTGTCAAAACCTGGAAACCTTCTCTCAGCTACTGTCCCTTCACAGGCAAATTTAGAAAAATTACAGGTACTTTCTACTTATGAACATTTATTGATAAATAAATAGAGGTATGTGGGGCACCTGGCTGTCTCAGTAGAGCATGTGACTCTTGATCTTGGGGTTGTAAGTCTGAGCCCCACACTGGGTGTAGAGGTTACTTAAAAAAATAATAAAATCTTTAAAAAAATTATAAACAGAGGTATTGATTATGGTGGAAATAAAATGCCAAGCTAAACATATTAATATAGAATGAGAAAGCATGCTGCCCCCATGAATGGGATAAATCACTGAATAGTATGAATGATTCTGAAATATCCACAAAAAATCCTGTACCATACGAAGATGCTATATCCATGTGATTAATTGATAATACTCAGCAAGTGACAAGAAAATATGATTGGACAAATGGAAAAACTTTTGAGTATATGGCTAAAGTAACATCAACACTAGAGGACAAGGTTTCAAACTCTTCAGTCTCAGGATGCCCTTGAATCCCAAATAGCTTTTGTTCATGGTTATCATATTATAAATCAGAAGTTAGATATGTAAAAAATAATTGATTCATTTAAAAATAATAAGCCCATTAAATGTTGACACAACATATTTTTCTAAAAACTACATTTCTCAGACCAAAAAATGAAAAAGCAAGAGCGGCACTGATTTTGTAAATATCTTAAGGTCTGGTTTATAAGATAAACTGAATTTTTATTTCTGCATCTGCATTCAGTCTGTTGTGATCTCACATATCAAGCAACTTCTGGAAACTCCACTGCATACTGTGAGAATAAGAATGAAAATACAAATAATATTTTAATACTGTTATAAAATTGTTTTGACCTTGTAAACCTTCTGAAAGGTTCTGGGGACTGCCAGGAGAGTCCCCACACCACATTAACCACTACTTTAATGTTTAATGTTAAATGAAGAGATGGTTAGAAATGTGTAGACCAGAACTTAAAGGCTAAGCAAGGTGAATCCGCTGATTAAACTTCTGACCCAGACCAGAAAAAGATGCTTCCTTATCTTCAAATCTGCACATCAAAAGTAGTAAAATCCACGGTCACTTAAGATAATCATAAAGCAGTGTCATATGTCATGTGTGTGTGGAGGGGAGGATTGGGAGGACCTGCTTCAACAAATCTGCAATGTAGACATAATAGTTCTATTTAGGTAAAAGACAGTCAAGAAAAAGGTTTACCTGGCTAAGAGGAATGGAACCTGCTGGGAGCCCCAGGGATTAGAGTTAGGTTTCCTAGCTGATTAAAACCAGCAAAGAAACCACAAAAAACAAGCACATAAGCCTAGAATTATGGGGGCCATCTTGGAACCATAAGGAGACAGCTACGGATGGCAAAGCAAAAAGTTGAGAACTTGGGTTCTTGATGATGTCACTGAATTGCTGAATAACCAACTCTGAAGCTACCTTACTCCAGGATTTGTTTTGTTTTTGTGTGAAATAATAAATGTCTTTAATGTTTAAGTCACGTGATTCAAGGTTTTCTTCTGAAACACAAAATGAATAGCCACATACAGACGTCCCATAGGTACTTCAACAGGTCCAAATGAATTCATCATCATTCCTCACCTTTGTACTCTTCCTCTTGAAGTTCTGTGGCCAATGATACCACCAATCCAAAAAGCAAAAAACCTGGGAGTCATCTATGACTTCTGCAATAGACTTAAAAAGCTCACTCCCCCCAAATGTGTCCCTGGAGTTTGCAAATGTTACTTTTATGACAAAGACTTTGCAGGTACGATTAAGTATCTTGAAATAGGGAAATTGCCTGGAATATCCAGGTGGGCCCTAAATACAAACATTAGCATCCTACAAGAGAGAAGTAAAAGGAAATCTGACACCCATATCAGAGAAGGTGATGTGAAGATGGAGCAGCAATCAGAGTGATGTGGCCACAAACCATATAATGCCTGCAGCCACCAGAAGCTGGAAGAGACAAGGAGTGGATTCTCCCCTAGAGCCATATGGAAGCCACTCAGAAGGAGGGGGTACCTGCCAATACCTTGATTTCAAGGCAATGATACTGACTTTGAACTTCTGGCCTCCAAAATCCTGAGAGAATACGTTTGTTGTTTTAAGCCATCCAGCTCATGGTATTTATTACACAAAAGCCACAGGAAACACATACAACTTCTTTCTCTTTTCTTCCTAACACAGCCTTGGTCTCTAAGACCTGTCTCATATCCATCTTCTCCTTTCTCCATTAACCACTGCTTTGGACTACTTAAATATCCTGACTGGTCTCCTTGCCTTTAGTCTCACCAACCCTGAATAAATCCTTCACCATTATTCAAATATTTTCTAAAATATAATCATCTGAGTCCAACACTTACTACCTCATGCCGTATCACAGGAAACAACTCCTAAACAGTACACTTTGTTCTTTTCAGCACTTTTATATACATTTGATATTGATTTCAAAATATAAAATCCTTGAGATAAGGTGGATTATCCTTCTCCCATTATGTTGATGAGGAAACTGAAGCAGAGAGAATAAACTGAACTATTAGAAATTCCTCTCATTGCTGGTAGCCACAGAATCATGCTGATTGTTATTTTCTACATTAAGGGAAGATTAGTTAATATATATTGAGTAATTCACCAGGTGTCTTTACCTTACTCTGGCTCATAATTCTAAGGGGTTTTTAAAATCCAGTTATAAGTGAGGAAATCAAAGGTTAAATTAACTTACCTTTAGTCCGATAAATAATAAAATCAGGATTTGAGAGGTCTATTTGACTATAAAATTCAAATTCCTAGTCTCTTCTCCCTATCCCATCACGTTATCATTCATAAGGATTCAATCACAGTACATAAGGAATATCAGCTGTTAATATCAATTCATTATTACTAGAAAGCTAGCTTGAAGAAAGGACAGATCTGATTCACTCTTTTAGATCCTTACATGAGCAAGTTAAATTCAAGTCAGTTTTAGCCAATTAGCATTTAAAGAGTTTTTTTTTCTTCCCTAAAGAGTTTTTAAGCACTCACATCAAGTACTCAAGAGTTCCAATGTGTTTCCTTTGGAATATGTACACAACTACAGTGGCTTTACCCAGCAGGTCTTTGCACTGCTGTCTACTTTAAATGTGTCTTATTATGGACTGAACCATGTCTCCCCCCCCTCCCCAATATGTTGAAGTATTAACACCCAGTACCTGAAACTGTTACCTTATTTGGAAACAGGCTCTTTACAAAAGTTAAAATGAGGTAATTAGGGGGACGCCTGAGTGGCTCAGTCGGTTAAGCATCTGCCTTCAGTTCAGGTCTTGATCCTGGGTCTGGGGATCGAGCCCCGCAGTGGACTCAGCTTCTCCTCCCTCTGCCCCTGTCCCTAGCTTATTCTTTCTCTCTCTCTCTCAAATAAATAAAATCATTAAAAAAAAATGAGTAATTACGATATCCTTACATAAAGGGGATATTTGAAGACAGGACAGACACACAGGGAGAACACCAAGTGAAGATTGGAGACCTACAGCCACAAGCCATGGCACTAACAGAAGCAAAGAGAACGGCATAGAATAGATCCTTCCCTCATAGGTTCCTTCCCTTAGAAGGAACCAACCCTGCCAAAAAGTTGATTTTGGACTTGATTTAACTACACTAAATTTTAATGGACTCAACATTTCAACTAAAAGGCAGAATAGGAATAAAAAAGTAGCCCAACTGTACGCTTTTTTAAAGAAATAAATAAGAGAACACAGGTATGTTAGAAGATATACCATGCAAACAATAAAGATAGGTAGGCTGGAGTTCCCTATTTTTAATATCAGATAGACTTCAAGACAAAAATATTACTGGAGATACAGGGGTGTATAACAGTAAGAAACGTATATGCACCAAATAACAATGCTTTAAAATACAAGCAGTAAACACTGACAGAATTAAGGAGAAAGATAACACACAATAATACTTGGAACTTTTAATATCCCTCTCAACAGCTGATAGAACTAGTCCCCAGCCCAAAGTCACTAACGACATAAAAGATCTGAACAATACTATCAACCACCTTGACCTGATATTTATAGTGTAGAATACACATTCTTTTTAAGTACAACACAGTATGCTCATCAAGACAGCTATGCTGGGCCATTAAGACAAACCTTAACAAATTTTAAAGGAATGAATGCACACAGAAAAAATGTCCTCTCTCTCTCACACACCACACAATTAGAAATCAATGAGTTATCAAGAAAACCCCAAATATTCGGAAATACTGAAATAATCCACATGTTGACTGAAGGAATCAAAAAGGAAACCAGAAAGTATTTTTAACTGAGTAATAATTAAAATATATTGTTAACATTTGTGGGATGTTGCTAAAGCAGTGCTCAGGGTAAAATTTATAGTTTTCAATACACCTATTAGAAAAGAATGTCTAAAAATCAATGGCCTATAACACACTTACCACCTCCTACCCATCAGGATGGCTCTTATTAAATAAAACAAAAAACAATAAAACACACAAAAAATAGCAAGTGTTGATGAGGATGTGGAAGAAAAAAATCCTTGTGCACTGTTGGTGGTAATATTAAGTGTAGGCATTGTGGAACACACTATGGGGGTTTCTCAAAAATGTAAAAAATAGAATATCATATGATCCAGCAATTCTACTTCTGGGTATATACCCCCAAAGAACTGAAAGCAGGCACATGAACATATATTTGTACACAAATATCCATAGGACCATTATTCACAATAGCCAAAAGGTAGAGATACTCCAAGTGTCCATCAACAGAAGATAAACAAAATGTGGTATACACATACAATGGAATATTATTTAGCTTTAAAAATGAAGGAAATTCTTGGGGCGCCCAGGTGGCTCAGTCGTTAAGCATCTGCCTTCAGCTCAGGTCATGATCCCAGGGTCCCGGGATGGAGCCCTGCATCAGGCTCCCTGCTCAGCAGGAAGCCTGCTTCTCCCTCTCCCACTCCTCCTGCTTGTGTTTCCTCTCTCGCTGTCTGTCTCTCTGTCAAAAAATAAAATCTTAAAAAAAAAAAAATGAAGGAAATTCTGATATGCACTACAATATGGATAAATCCTGAGGACAACTATGCTAAATGAAATAAACCAGTCACAAAAGGACATTGTCTAATACCAATATGAGGTTTCTGGAGTCAAATTCATAGAAAACAAAGTAGAAGGGTGCCTACTGGCTACCAGGGGCTTGGGAAGAGAGCAGAATGGGGAGTTATTGTTTAATGGGTACAGAGTTACAGTTTTGCAAGATGAAAAGAGTTCTAGAGATGAATGGCAGTGATGACTGCATAAGAGTGTGAATGTATTTTATGCCACTGAACTGTACACTTAAAAATAGTTAAGGTAGTAAGTTTTTAAAGGTGTATTTCACTATAATTAAAAAAAAAAAATCAATGGCCTAGGCTTCTACTTGAAGAAGCTAGAAAGAGTGCAAGGCATACTCAAAATAAATAGAAGGAAATAAAGCACAGACATAAAGTGAATAGGAAACAGACCACAGAACAAATTAAAGCCAAAACGGTCCTTTAAAGAGAATCTTTAGCTAGAATGCAAAATTGATAAACTTTCAAGGAAAACAAGAGGAAGAAAAAGAGGGTGGGAGGCAGCAAAAATAAAATCTGGAAAAAAGATATTCAGAAGGACCAGGATGGTAGAATGTTCCAGAAACCAAGAGTGAAGAGTATTTCAAGGAATGGTTGTCAGTGTCAAATGCTGCTGATAGGTCAAATAAGATATAAACCAGTCTATTCGATTTAGCCACAAATTATGACCTTATAATAGCACATAGTAGAGTCAGACTGCAATAGACAAAGATAAAGAGTGTAGAGAAATGAGGAAGTGAAAACTGTAAGTAGAGACAATTCAATCTGAAGAAGTCTGTTTCTAAAGATAGAGCAAGGGAGTTAGCTGGAGGGAAATAAGGGCTCAAGGGAGGATACTGGTATTTTTATAGAATGGGAGAAACTAGAGAATGTTTTTCCCCCAGATATATTGTTTTTATTATAGCAAAATATAGCGAGAATGTTTTGACAGTGGTTGGAAAAGACTAAAAGAAGGAAAAGTTAAAGACAGAGGAAACAGCGATAATAGACAGCACAAGGTCCCTGGATAGGGAGAAACTGGATTCAGTGCATGAGTAAAAAAATTAGCCTTAAACAGAAGGAGACCCAGTGATAGGAAAAAAGAGAAAAGGAAGGGTGCAGTTACAGTTAAGTTTATAGGTGGGTGGTGACAAGTAGTGAGAGTTCTTGCCTCATAGCTTTGGCTTTTATGTTATTTCTCTTTGAAACTACAGGTAGAGGTAGACTGCTGAGAAGAGAGGAGATAAAGTACAATTTTGAGGAAAATGAAACATGAGAAGTGTGGAGAAAAAAACCCCAGAAGGATGGCTAGGAGGTACTGAAGACCCAAATAAAATTGGGAGACAACAAATTTGTAGTGGCAATAATTATGGCTTTTGAGTTTTATCTCAATAAACTGCCAAAAAATAATCAATGGCTTTGAACTAGTTTTTTTTAAAAGAACAATAATCATTACTTAATACTTATATATAGTACTCAATATATACCATTGTTCTAGGTACTTTTTACATATTAAATAATTTAATTTTCATACAATCTTGGGATATAGGTATCACCTGGTATCTTCATTTTACCAGTAAGGAAAACAAGGCACAAAGAAGTTAAGGGAACTGGCCCACGACCACACAACCAGTAAGTATTGAGTCGAGATCTGAACCCAGTCTGTGCTCTTAACACTATGCTGTAGTGGCTCTCAAAGTAAAGCTAAGTAAACCTAGCTGAAGGAAGTAGAAAGAAATGAGGGAGGAACAATAAAAAACAAAGAGGCAGTGATTCCTGTAAATAGAAATAATTCTCATACAGGTATGGTTTGTATAGTTTTATAAGGCATGTAAAAGGCATCAAAAATAAAAGCAACTGTGCTCATAGAGTAAAAGAAAGCCACAAAAAAGGAAATGAGCAATGTTGGAAGATCCAAAGCAGAAAGGAGAGAAGCAAAGAGACAAAAAAAGGGGGGAAATGGAGGTAGTCAAAATGTAAAAAGGAGAAAAAGATGAAAGTGGAAGAAAGAAAATATACAACACACACACCCCCTAGTAAACAACACAAGTAAAAGAGAAAAACGAAATGGAAGCAAGTATGTGAGTCCTGAAAACTCTAACATTTTATTTTTGTTTAGACCAAAGATTTCTCAATTTTATCAAAGAGCACAAATACAATATTTAATAGACTAGTACTAAATATGCTTGCTAAGAGTAGGTGAGGATCAGACACTTAGGTTAAGATCTGAATTAAGA
Source organism: Halichoerus grypus (assembly GCF_964656455.1). Lineage (NCBI taxonomy): Eukaryota > Metazoa > Chordata > Mammalia > Carnivora > Phocidae > Halichoerus > Halichoerus grypus. Next base: position 86,608,587 of record NC_135722.1, on the reverse strand, counting down.
GGAAATCATTTAAAAAGGAATTATCTAAAGCTGTTTCAGAAGTCAGAGGGGTAGAAGTTCCACAAAATCCTGATTCCAGAGATTCATAGTCTTGGATATATGCTATCCCAAGATATCCGTAGTTATGCCGAATGCATCAAAAACAATCGAAACCAAATGAATAGCAAATTCCCTCAACATACAGAAATACATACATTTTAACAGCTATAGGATAGCAATACAGAATACCGAAATTACAAACTGATTAGTTATAAAACATTTTTAAGTTTTTAGAGCTATACCAAAAAATTACTACAATAGAAGAACACTCAATGTGGAAACAAGGATGATACTGTTCTCCAAGAGTGAGACATTAATAAGTTTCATCCATCAATTTTCACTATTCTAAGACAGTTATCAATATGAAATACCATGATGATACAAGTCAAGTGACTTACTCCAGAATCAGTTATGTAAAAATGTGCTAGCTAAGGTCACCCTTGGCACTAATAATGTTAGTGAATTAATGTAATAAGTCAATATGCCCTTCAAGCAGGAGTATAATATAAAGCTAATGTACACAATCATTATTTTAGATCCTGTGACTAAGAATCTAGAGATTTCCAGCTCATTGCCTAAAATGGGGCGACACATTTCCAATATAAAGAACAAAGAAAACTAATGTGGCTTTCAGTTTAACCAGGGGATAAACTTCCCCCAATCATTCTTAGGTACACGGAGAACTGTTTCGGTTGTCAATGTGAGGCATTTAAAGTAAAAACACCCCTTTATAAAGCTTATATGAAAAGTATGCTCATTAGTAGTCTACAAAATATCAGAACCACAGGGGGGAAAAAGTATATACATTTGATATATATAATACTTATAAAGATATTAAAAATTACAGCTGGAAGGAGCCTAATTAATTAGGGACCCCCTAACTAATGAAGTAAACCCCTTTACAACAGTCTTTGACTCTTGACCATTTTCAGTGACAATTTTTATCCTTTACAGGGCTAGGAAGACTTACTAAAAATTTAAGACAATCATTGTGGGCATGGAGGATATAGCATGTTACTGGTTTTTATACAGCTATCAATAATGTTTTATAACAATGTATTGTTAATCACTCCCTCTGACGTTTTATTATGAAAAATCTCAGATGGAGCAAAATTTAAAGAATTTTACAGGTGAATACGTGCATAACCATACCTAGACTCTATTGTTAACGTTATTATACTTGTTTTATCACACATCTATCCATCCACCAATCCATCTTGATTTTTGATGCTTACTTATTTACTTGTGTCAAGATTTATCCATTTATTGAGAGACCATGTAGGGGGCGGGGGGGGGGGGGAGGAGAGAGAGAGAGAGAATCCCAAGTAGACTCTCTGCCAAGCACGGAGCCCGAAGTGGGGCTCAATTCCATGACCCCGAGATGATGACCCGAGGTGAAATCAAGAGCCTGACACTCAACCAAATGAGCCACCCAGGCACCTTGATGCTCTACTATTTAAATGCCTATTAAAATGGTATCTAAATGCAGTTTCTGAAGCAAAGTCTAATATACTAAGGATGTGTAAGAGATATGACAAGCACTTGGGGCTGGTGGCATACAATCTTCAGTGTTGCTACAGGACAAACATCAGTCATGTACTTCCTTTAATTCATGGTCAATGGAATATATTTTTTATTACCCATTATATTTACTGTGAGATGTACCAAAGTAGTAAAATGCTAATTCTGAAGACAGACTTGAGTTTGACAGTTGTATTATCAGTTTCCTTACTTGCAAAATAAGATATTAGCAGCAATATCAAAGAGTTAATGTGAAATTTAAATGAGATGCTGTAGGCAATGCTTAGTATAATGCTAGCTTTTTGAAAGGGCTCAACAAATGTTAGCAATTATTGTTAGTGTATTTTCCCATTCGTTCTACCACAATTGGTTCTACCTGTTATGTGGTTATACATACCTATGCAATTGTTTGTGGCATTTCCCCCCTTACTTTATGTGTTCAAATACTACTAGGAAATCTATTTTACTGAGATTAAAGAAAGAATAAGTGAATGGGTACAAAGCACAGGCATTCTCCATTTTCCCACTCCACTCCCTGAAGGAAATATATGTTCATTCCGTTACCAAAAACAGTGACAGTATACACAGAGGAAAACACACTGGGCACATCTTTTGCTTTTTATAGCACCTGGGTGATAGGTGACTGAGATACACTGACTAATTGTGCTCTGCCCACTTTAGACAACTGCTGCTCCCTCCTAAACCCTCATTTGAACACATAAATATAATTTCTGTCAAATTTTGCCCAATCCAAACAAAACGTGCTGTCAGTGATCACATGTCCAAATGCCTTTTATATCTGCAGACAGCATATGTATGTCAGTTGTTTTTTTTTTAAAGATTGTATTTATTATTTGACAGAGAGAGACACAGCGAGAGAGGGAACACAAGCAGGGGGAGTGGGAGAGGGAGAAGCAGGCTTCCCAGGGAGCAGGGAGCCCGATGTGGGGCTCGATCCCATGACCCTGGGATCATGACCTGAGCTGAAGGCAGACGCTTAACGACTGAGCCACCCAGGCGCCCCATGTATGCCAGTTTTGTTTGTGGCATACAAGTAGATGGATTCATAGAACTTCCACCATCCACATACCTCTTTAAAGACTTGATTTTCAAGTAAAGCTTGCAGAAGCAAGCTTGAAATCTACTTTTCTGCTCACCTTGAAGGATTAGTCTTAATGCTTTCTCTTGGCCAGAGGAATCAGAATCTAATTGCAAAATTTAAAATTACTCCTATATCACTTCAAGGAAGTAACATACTGCTAAGCCTTCTGCAGTCAAGACATATGAGAATATATTAGATACTAAAGGGTATACTTCATCTTAAAAATTAATTTGGGTGAGGCTTCTTTAACCATACTTTTAAAAATAATTTTGTCCTTTGAACCATGTATTAAACCATGTATTTGACATATTCAAAAATAAAGATAACCCAAAAATAAATAAAATCAATGAACTGTATCAAATTGGTAGCTTAACTAAACAGAAAAGTATTTCAAGTGACTTCTGAACATCATTAAGTACTCTGATTATACAACTTTATATGATATATTCTAAGGACAAAAAAAAAAAAAAAATGCAAAGAACTCCTAAACTTTACTGGGAAGTTTATTGATAGTAGAATACTGTTACAGTGATTTTGAAACGACTGTATGTGTATAGAATAGGATTAATGTATGTTAATTTTATTAGGCACCAAGATTTTCATTTAAGAGACAAATGTAAAATCAAAGAAGTTAAGAAAAAGTCTGCTATGTTAAATTTGAATTGGATATATCACTATGAACTCATGATTCAACAAACAAGCAAAAAACCATTTTTTAGTTCTCTCCTCTGAAAGGGCCTCGAAGCAATGACACTCCAGCAGCAGTGAATATGTCAACATCCTGATCTTGGTTTCTATATACCATTTCTCATCAAAAAGAACTAAGACTCCTTAGATAAACAGCCCATTCCAGATCTAGAGCAAAGAAAGTAACAAGGTAAGCCTAGGGTATCTTGCGCCAGAAAGCACTCGAAGAATGCTCCAATGGCAAGCAGGAGTGTTAAAAAAAAAAAAAAAAAAGACACAGGAGCCAGGTTGAAAGGGTTCCTACTGGGACAATTTGATCAAAAAGAAAAATGACTGTAACAGTTATAAAAAAAATGAATAAATAAAACTCATGAGTCCATAGTGTATTTCGCAAAAAAGAAGAAAAAAATGCCACCCCTGGGGGTAACTATTTCTCCAACCCTTTCTCTGAATATTGATAATCAAAGGGAAGAAATTAAGCATTTACTCTGCGTTTTCAGGAGGAACTTTAGTTTACCCCTAGTTAATGAAGGAAATCTTTTTTACATTTTAATCTCCAGTAAAACTGATTTAATCAAGACTCACCAAGGAGTGTTAAAATCACTAAGCAAAAGGTAGCCAGAAACAGGATATTTGCTTGGTGTCAAAGTATTATTACAAACAGCAAACCACATCCTTATAATAGATTTGGTAGTCACCACTTTAGTGGTCATTTGGCATCACTAACAGTGTAGCAATCTGACATTACATACCAGTTTATGAAGCAGTATGAAGTACACAGTATCACCTATCAAATATTCTTGCCAAAGAAAGTTTCACCTCAAGCTAATCAAGTTTTTCTTTAGACCTAACTTCCAGTAACAGAAAATTCAAGGGGGTAGGGGAATAAATTAAATGCCACTATGAGGAAACAGACAAGTCTAGAATGTGGGAGCATTCTATAAGACAACTGGTTTGGTCAATTAAGTGTCAGAAAAAAAGGAGATGGGTATTATTCTTTTTAAAAGGACTAAAGGCATAATCATCAAATGCAATACATTAATCTTGGCTGAATATAGAAGGGGAAAAATTTCTCAAGGAGATTTTAGAACAAACAGGAAATTTCCATATGGATTGTTAATTTAGAAAGGTGTTGATAAGGATGTTGGGGATAAGTAGGAGAATGTCCTTTATTTTTAGGAAATGCATGCAGAAATAGTTGAGGGTCCTGATGTTTGTAACTTTCAAATGGTTACACACACAGACACTGAAAGGGAGAAGTGAGGAGGGAACAATAAATGTTACTGAATCTACACAGTGGAGTATTCACTATTTCTTTCTCAATTTCGTAAGACAAATTTCTCATAATAAAGTTAAAAGTGTTCCTGTACTGAGAGGCAAAGTAGAAATATACCTACACTGGAATTATACCTGGGTACAATTTTCACTTCTAGCTGTGTGATTTGTCTCATCTATATAAAATTCAAGTAACAGTATCTAAGTCATTAGGTTGTTCTGAGGACTAAATAAGATCACTTATGTAAAATGCCTGTGTTGCACAAAATAAGTAAATGTGGTTTCCATAATTAATGAATGTTATCATCCTAAAATACAAGACTACAGGAAAACATTCCTTTCATTATTTTCACATTGCGTGATAAGGAAACTACATTAGGCACAATTAAATATTATTAATCCACTGGCAGTCAATGTGAAGTAATGAGGGAAATGAAGATTTATATAATACCTTTTTTAATAGAATAATTCTAACTGAAAGCCTAGGCAAAAGGAAATCACAAAAATTTTACCTAGCCAAACTATTTGCCACCTATCAAATTGTTTAGTGTGCTTATGCTATTAGTCTGTATCCGAAAGAACCTGTAAGAAATAAGTGGAAGAGAATTTTTTCCTGACCTCAACAGATTTAATCTACTTATATGTTGAAAAAACTTAAGTTTTTGTCTTCATTTCTATAAGTTCCAATAAAGTACACAATTACTGGTCTTTATTCTAAATTCTGGTTAAGATTCATAGAACTCACAAGGATGCGATTTCCTTTCATCAGTTCTAATGTACTTGTCATTTCACTGGCAGGTAACCCCTTTTTCTGGTTAGGCCAGCAGAAAATGACTAGATGCAGAGTGATCCTCAGGTAGGGAAGAAAAAGAGGTGTTTGTTATTATTTTTTAAGAGTGCCATCCTTTTCTTTCCAGTACCAGAGAAAAAGCAGCAGGGGAGAGGGGGGAAAACAGGTCTCGGGCTCGACCAGGTGAGAGGAGGTAACACCTCTGCATTCTTTGGGTTAGGGTGTTTGGCAAATGGGCATGCAAATGATGGGGAGCACCCTGGACGATCGGGGTGATTTCTCCTAACTGGGGGGCCCAAGGCTAGTCTCCTCCCTGGATTAAATGCCATTGAGGGGACCCTATGGGGTGTCTCCCTGAGCGGATGGGGTGACAAGACCAGGCTTTCCTTTCCGTCCAGCGCCCAGATGGGGGACGTGTGGTGTCAGCCCCTCGGCGGGCGCAACCCGAGGGCACTGGCGGCGAGGAGTGGCTGGTCATTGCCCCCACCGGGGCCAGGCGGCCCGCTCGCCCTCCCCTCCCCATTACCTGAGGGCGGCGGTGCCGGGGCCCGGAGGCCTGGTGCTCCTCCTCCTCCTCCCCGCCAGGCTGAGGCGGCGAGGTGGCGGTGGCGGCGGCGGCGGCGGCGGCGGCGGCGACAGCCCGGGGGGAGGGGGCGGAGCGCGCGGCTCGCTGCCTCTCTCCTCCCCCGGGAGGCTGAGGGGACCCTATCTCGGGCCGCCGCGCCTAGGCCCGTGGACAGCCTGTGGCTGGGGCATGGCGGCACAACCAGCAGCGTGCCTGCGAGGTGGGAGAGTGCGAAGCGGCCGGAGGGAAGCACCCGCGGCGCTCGGAGGGGCCTGAGGGGAGGAGCGAGGGGGCCCGGGGAGCCGCGCGCGGGCGGCCGTTGGGGGCGGTTGGCCGAGGGCAGGCGGCGGTTTGGGGAGCGCGGCGACGGCTCGCGTTTTCTCGATGGGGCGGGGTGGGGAAGGGGAAGGGGACTGAGGGGAGGGGAGGGGGAGGTTGGGAGGGAGCCGCCGCCGCGCGCGTGCGGGCCGGCACCGCGGCCGTTGCCGCTCCGCTCACTCCAGCCTGTTTGGGGGCACTTTGTTTGTGTCCCACAATGCTCTGCGCGGGCGGCCGGGCTGGGGAAAGGGAGGGAAGGTGGGCGGGGCACAACGAGCTCGGGGGCGGGGCGCCAGCGGGGTGGGGGGTGGGGAAAACGCAGTTAATGCGCAAGCGCAGAAGGGGCCGCTCCCGGTCCTTGGGACTTGAACTGTGGGTGGTTGGGTTTCCTTACGCACCCGTCGGTTTTGACACCGTCTGTGCGTGTTTGTGTATGTGCACACGTGCGGATTTACATTCATATGCGGCACAAGTACTGCCCAATTTGGCCTTCCTCTAGCCGTCTTCTCAGCCAGCTCCCCACTTAAACTGACAGAAGCATTTCTGGGCATGGTTCACGCTTATTGCATTTTTTTCTCTTTGAACTGAAAACGAAAGAAACTCCTCGTTTCTCGAGTGGTTTGTGTTAGCCGGGCCGAAACCGGAACACCCAGCCCCTTTCTGTCGGTAAGGGAGGTGAGCCAGTAGTCCGCCCATTTTTCACACTGGGAAACTGAGGCCTGCGAAGACATGTGGCCAAACACGTGAGGGATGCGGTCGCTTTCTTTGTAGACAACCGGCCCTCGGCCGGTATCCCCGATTTTGAACCGCCTTTAGAACTGGCATTCTTTCAATGCCCTAAGATTGTTCTAGCCCTGAGCGATCTGGCAGGAAGTGCGGTTCTGAAATGACTGGAGAAATCAACACCCAAATCTATCTCATTTCCCCAACACGGGGGCACCTAGATCTGTTCCAAAAAAATATGCCTATTCTTTCCACAACCTCGAATCTCATTTTATTACACCATCACTTTCCTGGGCCTTACCGCGGGGGGGATTGTGCGGGGCACCGCGAAGTGACCGGTACTGCCTGGGGGATTTTAGAGTTCTTGGTCAACTGCAGAATCTCGTAATATGTTAAAACATCCAGAACCCTAATCCTTCTTTTCCCCAGGCCTGGCGGGACTGAGACCCGGCAGTGGGAGGGGCGCTCACCGCAGGCGGAAGGGCGCCCCAGGTGCGTGGAGGCGGACTGGGGTGCGGGCCCGGAGGCCCAGAGCATCTCCGGCTGTCTGCTTTGAGTACTTTGTTTTCCCACGCCTCCAGCTTTTAAACTGAAAGACTTCTCTCCAAAGGGCTTTTTGTGCAAGGTGAGTTGACGTCCTGCTTCAAGTGGAGTGGATTTTTTTCTCTGAAACACTTGGCAATATCTAACATTAACCCCTTCCCTAATCCCTTTGATGAGCAGCCAAGCATCCTGGCACCCTAATTCTAACAATTGAACTCGGCTTTAGAAATAAAGGCAATAAAAACAACGTTTAATTTTATAGTCCTTTGCAGTTCCAACAAATTCTCAAGTATGTAAAATGTTTAATCCTCATGGCAACTATACTGTATAGGTTGTACTGTTACTCCCATCATGATTTTTATTATTCCCATTTCAGAGATGGGGAGAGTCAGAAAGATGTGAATTAGGCCCAGAAAGTGTGTGCCGAGATTTGCAGAAGGGGAAGAAGAAGGCGGAACGCACCCTAACCTGAGGAGAGGGATGGTGGCGGCAGGGCGAGAGGCTGCGGAAGGAGCAGGGTCTTGAACCCCTGGTGTGGTGTGTGTGAGACTGTGAGCACGACATAAAAACTGGAGGAGAATCAGGGTGGGAATCAAGTAGTCAAACAAATCCCATCTACCTCTCTTAGGGCATGTGGTAAGACAGTTAATAAAAGACATTAGGTAAATCTTTACTGTTTCTTAAGGGACCCAGGTAGCAGCTCTTTCGGAGGTTAGACACACACGAAAGTCTTTCCTTGTTCTTCGTTATTCTCGCCTCTCCTTTTCCCTCCCTTTTGTGTTTTTCAATTTTACATTTAAAAACTCTATCATCCTCTCACCCCATCTTCACCCCAGGCCTGGAGGATCAGTTAACCAACAAATGGCTGGCTATTGGGCCCTAAGGGCACAGTGCTGGAGACTTGGAGAGGGTGTGAGAAAAAAATACAGAGATTAATTTTGTAGGAGCCCTCTCTGTGTTTTGGCTTTGGGCAGGGTCAGTTTCTGTGGCTACTGCAGCCTCCCACCTTTTTCTTCTGGGGCGAGAAGAGACTTGCCTTTGGGTTGGTGGAGTAAGTAGGCCTTTCTTTGGCACTAGGTTAAATAATACTGCTGTGGGATTTTATGAAACCAGAATCCTCCACACAGGTGAAACAAACAAATGGAGACCTCCCAAGGAACTTTAATTATTAACCTGGTGTAGATGGTTCCGAGGAATTCAGGTTCCAGCAAATAGCTCATTTCAGCCATGAGGTGTTTTGGGGACCAGATTCTGGCACAAATGGCAGTTTCTTGTAGTAGGCCCTTAGAACCGAATGGAAATTTAGTTGCTCAGTCCATGACTTCTTTTAGAGCAAAAGTGCTTTCTACTCGACAGAAAGATCTCTAGTCTGACTTGAATAATCTCAGGGGAGGAGCGCTCATTACTGCACAAATCATCCTTGCTCTCTTATTAGATCATCCCAACTATATTAAAAATAACTAATCTTGCCCCCCATTCCAATATTTGCACCTCTTCTCCTATTTCCATTTCACTGCCCACTCAGTTGAGCAACTCATCTCAGCTACGTCACTGTATTACATCTCAGTTCTAATCTGTCAACAAGTCTTGAATTTGTCCAATCCTGTTGCCACCATCTTAATCTAAGATATCAATAGTTCATGCCTGGAGAATTATAATATCACTGTTCTGGTTTCCCAAATACACTCTTTTCTTTCCTGCATTCTCTACATAGTAGCCAGAGTGATAATGCATAGTGATCATATTGTACAGCAATTGGATTCCTATTGTTCTTAGGATAAAGTCCCAAACCTTTAGCATGGCTTTTACAACACTATGCAATCCGGGTTCTTTCAAGATCTTCAGCTTCATCTGTCATTATATTCTGTCAAGGAACATGCCAGTCACAGAATTTTTTTTCACATCTCCTAAAATGCCACACTCTTTCCGCCAATGCACACATTCTTCCCTCTGTGTAGAAATACTTTATTCCTTAGCTAATTCCCATCAATATTCAGATCTCATTTATATATGAACTTTACTGAGATTAATTCACATGCCATACAATTCACCCATTTAAAGTGTATAATTCAACACTAATCCCAGAGCCTAGTACAATGTCTAGCACATAATAGGTATTTGATACACATTTAATGGACAAATGAATTAATAGTGAAATAAATGAATGTGAAGGCCAATTTTATCAGCCAGTAGAACAGCAGCTTCCCAAGACCTGTGATGTCAGGGGAAAAGCTTGCCCTTCAATAAACATCCCCATTCCTCCATAAAAATACCAGAATACCCAAGATCAGAGTTCATCCTTTTGATTTTTCAAGATTCTTCAGGTCTTTAAGATGCAACTATTGAAATACAACTCATCTTCAGAAGGGTAATTTGTGTTTTAATTTTTTTTTTTTAATTCAAGGAAGTAGGTAGTGATTTAATCTCAGTGATTTAATCTTAATCCTTATGTCTGCACTCAGTCCCACCTCCCCACCAGATACAATTTTTTCACTTTCACATGATTCACAGCCAAACTTCTCAAAATTATTATCTACACTCAACTGTTCTTCATTTTTGAACCTTCTTCATTACTTCTCAACCCCTCTAATTTGATTTTCCCTTTCGTCCACTAATATCTCCTTAAAGTCACCAGTTATTTTGATGTTGCTAATCCAAAGGGTATTTTTCACCATCATTTTACTGGTTGGAGCAGCATATGGTCTATTTTTTTTTAAAGATTTTATGTATTTATTTGACAGAGAGACAGGAGAGAGGGAACACAAGTAGGGGGAGTGGGAGAGGGAGAAGCAGGCTTCCCCCTGAGCATGGAGCCCGATGCGGGGCTCAATCCCAGGACCCTGGGATCATGACCTGAGCCGAAGGCAGCCACTTAACCGACTGAGCCACCCAGGCGCCCCAGCATTTGGTCTTGTTGAACACTCTTTCCAACTTGAAGCACTCTCTTCCTTGTCTTCACTGATATTCTCAGTGTGTGTCCAAGGTTGAGAACTATCTTCCTAGGCCAGTGGTTCTCAAAATATGGTACTCAGGCCTACATACAGCATCAGCATCACCTGTCAAACTGTTAGAAATGCAAATTCTTAAATCATACCTAGACCTATGAATCAGAAGCTCTGGGGTTAGGGCCCAGCGATCTGTGTTTGGTATTTTGGATCTATGTTCAAGTCTGGGAACCAATGCCCAGGCAATCCCATCCACTCACATAAACTCTGAACTACTGATTCTTAAATGTATACCACTAGCCCAGATCTTTCTACCCAGTTCCCAATCTGCCTATCTAACTGCTTACTAGTTCTACTTTGCTTGGTTTAATCAGAGACATCTCAGAGTCAATATGTGCAAAATAGATTAATGGCCTTTTGTAAACATAGTTCTTGCTCATTGTTTTCTAAGGCACTGAAGGGTACCACTTCAGATCTAGACTCAAAAATCAGAAACCCAGCATCATCCCTGACACCTTCATCATACTCATCCTTACCAAATATCCAATTTACTATTAATTTATATCAATTTTGCTTTCCAAATTAAAAAAAAAAAATTTTTTTTTTACCATGGAGAATTTCACACATATAAAACATAGAAAGAAAAGTTAAAAAATATAAAAAATATATAAGTATGTACCTATCACCCAAGCCACCACATCCAGCCATGACCAATACTGCCTCATCCATATCCCCAGTCATTTTTCCCTCCCCATATTATTTTGAAGCAAATTGCTGTTATCATATGATTTTCTATGTAAATATTTTAGTCTATATCTCTAAAAGAGATAGTCTTAAAAAATGCCACAATGCTATTATCATAATTAAAAAATAGCAGTGATTTTGTAATATAAAATATTTACATTTCCAATAGACTCATAAATGCTACTGTATATATAGATTTACAATTTGCTTCAGAGTAGAACTATACTGATTTTGGTTGGTATATCTTTTTTTTTTTAAAGATTTTATTTATTTATTTGACAGAGAGAGAGAGACAGTGAGAGAGGGAATACAAACAGGGGGAGTGGGAAAGGGAGAAGCAGGCTTCCCACTGAGCAGGGAGCCCGATGTGGGGCTTGATCCCAGGACCCTGGGATCATGACCTGAGCTGAAAGCAGACGCTTAACCGACTGAGCCACCCAGGTGCCCCTGGTATATCTTTAAAATCCTCTGTATTTTTGTCTCTGTTCCCCAGTAATATTTTATTTTTATTTAAGGAACTAGGTTGTTTGCCCTGTAGTTTTGGCCACAATCTGAATTTTGTCAGTTGCATCCCCATGGTGTATTTTAACATGTTCCTTTGTCCTCTGTTTTTTTTATAAATTGGTAGTAAGCTCTAGATGTTTTCTCAGATTCAAGTTTAATTTTTTTGGCAAGATATCTTCATAGGGGGTGGTATGTTTTTCCATTAGGAGACATACAATGTGTGCTTATTTCTGTTTTTCTAATGTAATCTCTTTTTTTGGTAACTGCTATTGAGTTATGCCTGGAGCAATTCATTCATTAGGAATTTTAAATGGTGATATAATTCCATCATTCTTCATGTATTAGTTGCAATATTTCTGCAGAGGGAAGCCACCCCTCTTCAATTATTTGATTACTTAGTGATTTAATTTATATAAGAAAGCAGGATAAATACTTGCTTTTTTCCCTTTTACTAAATATCTCTTAACCCTGTCTACTTCTCTCATCTTCAACTATAACATCCTGTTCAAAAATCCTTTTAACCTCACCTCTAAGATCTTGAATCTTTGTTATTCTACTCTTCTTACAAGATCCTGAATAATCTGGTCCTTGACTATTTTTCCAGTCTTATTTTATGCCTCTTTCCTTCTCCTTTTCTTACTATTCCAAGCCATACTGACCTGTTTTAATTTTTTAAATCTTCAAGGTCTTTCCCATTTCAGGACCTTTGCACATGACCCCTCTACCTGGAAAACTTTCTCCAACCTCCTCTTTCCGTACTAACTCCCACATTGCTTTCTTAAGGAAGTTTAGACTGATATACCCATTATAACCTCTCATATCACCTTCTACTTATCCGTCATAGCACATCTCATAGTTTGTATTTATGTGACTATTTCTTTAATATTTGCCTCCCCCACTGAACTGTAAGTTCCATGAAGGCAAGGACCATGTTTCTTTGGGTACCGTATTTTTTTCCTAAGCTTAACTTAATGCTTGGAATACAGTATGTGCACAAACAATAAAGGTTGAATTTAATAACATTGGATTGAAGTCAGACTTGGGAAAAATAAAATACTTTGTCTCTATTTGTAAAGACTAAATATACCTAACATTTACTGAGTGCAAAGTACTGTTCTAAGTTCTCCTAATATTCACCACAACCATATGAAGTGGACTTTATAATTATCTCTACTTGACAGATAAGGAAGTAGAAGAGAGGTTAAGCTATTTGTCCAAGCTCACATAGATTGTAAATGTCAGAGTCAGGGTTCAAATCTAAACAATCTTGCTCTAGAACCCTAGATTCAGGTTAAAATCCTAATATATTACAACCTGTAGGAAAGCACCACATGAATGTCTACATTAGAGGGGAATTGATCTCAATTTTTTTTGAATCCTAATTTCAAAAAACCAGTGAAGGGGCTTATTGGTTTAGCTCAGATCAGGTACTTATCCCTAAAGCAATCAACCTAGATCAAGGTGATGGGCACTATAAGAGCATGTAGCTTTCATGCCAGATACGTGGATGCTGAGGAGCAGTTTCCAGGAGAATGGGGCATGCCAGGCTGATAATCTCATAGTAGAGTACACACATATTTCTTCCTATATATCCAATTTCATAAATTCCCTTGTCCAACATAATGCAGTTGCATCACACAGAACAACCGATAGCTTGCCTCCTCAATGAGAAACATTCAAAGACATGATCAGCTATACATTTATTTATCTCTGATTCCCAGAATCAACAGAATCAAGTCTGGATATGGTTGTACACAATTTTGCAATCTATGGGCTAATTGACAAACTTAATGACCCTCAAGAGAGTAGAGTCACAACCTTTGCAAAGGTTCTAAAGTCTGCTCCTGCCATGTGAGAAATTATCTTGGGGCACCGGTAGCGAGAAGTAAGGGGAAAGAGGTAAGGTAGATTAATATGCTTTGATACAGTTCAAGTGGAATGGAAGAACCATACTTCCTGAATATGGGTCATACAATGTTCATATTCCTTTTTTCCCCTCCTGTGTCAGCTTTCCTCACCTTTGGTGAGGTAATGAGGATCAGAATTGAGTTTGAGCAAGGGGTCCAACAGACTGAAGCTACATGGAGCCAACATACACAATTGTCTATTAGAAAGATTGCAGGGTCAAGTATACCTACCTAATCAATAGCTGTGTTTCATCAGCTAGCCTGATGATTAGCTATGGATTTGATTTACATTTCTAGAGCAGAGTACAAGTGGGGCAAGAATGGTATCATCTATGGATGGCTGATTTAAGACCTCATAAATGTTGAATACTTAATGTACCTTGTGTATATTTAGTGAATTGTGAATACTTGGTATATCTTGGTTCTTCCTTCACTTTCTAGTTCAGAACATGTGTGCTCTACTTACTTTTATATCTCTCTGACATACCCCACGTGCCATTTGCTTCTGTATTCAGTTTCATCTAGCCTCCTTATTTTTTGTTTTTCTTATTTTCTATAGCAAAATTGAAAAAAAAATTTTAAGTTTTTACTTATTTATTTATTATAAGTAACCTCTACACCCCAACATGGGGCTTGAACTCATGACTCTGAGATCAAGAGTCACATACTCTTCTGACTGAGCCAGTCAGGTGCCCCCAAAATTCTTAATAATACAACAGATGCATATTACAAATTTAAAAATCATGTATAGTTAAAATGACCTTTCAAGATCTCTTAAATCTCCATAAAGCAAAATGTTTTGTATTTTTGAGCCATATTGGAGGCTGACATGCTATCTCTCAATGAAGTCCAACACAGTGGATTTTTTCTTCCCGTGTTGGAACAGATTGCTCATTCTTCTCCTGAGCACCAGAGGAAGTTGTTGGTTTCTATTTAGGGACTCTAGCCTTGCACTCAGACTGCTAGGTGGCCAGATCGTGAGAGGCCCGAAACTGAGACCTGTGGAGGAATTGACACATTCATGTCTTCCATCTCCTGCTTACTCTGAGCAGTCATTTGCCGAGTGAAATGATCTGATGCTGCTTTCTCTCAAGCTCACTTGAATTCACATGAATTACGCATGTGTATGTTGTTCTAGAGTACAACAAATATAAAGTGATGAAAGACAAACAGGATTTCCATAACTTAAAAACCTTTTGAAAGAAGAAAAGAGAACAATGTATAGTGGTCATTGGTACAGATCTTATATGTTGCTGGATGAGGTAAGGTAGATCATAGGACCAGCAAATTTCACAGGCATTCATTTGTTAACTCACCTCCTTAATAATGGAATAAGTTCAGTATGTGTGCCCCAGGTTCCGTCTGCTGGGAGAATTTTCCATGCTTATATCCCACAGGGCCATCCCTGAAAAAGAACTTGGGGTGATTCCTCTGAAGAGGACTTGACCGTTTTAGTGGTGTACTCTCTGTTGGTGAATATAATTGGGCTGTCGTTTGTCTTTTTTTTTTTTAATTTTTTTATTGTTATGTTAATCCCCATACATTACATCATTAGTTTTAGATATAGTGTTCCATGATTCATTGTTTGTGCATAACACCCAGTGCTCCATGCAGAACGTGCCCTCCTCAATACCCATCACCAGGCTAACCCATCCTCCCACCCCCCTCCCCTCTAGAACCCTCAGTTTGTTTTTCAGAGTCCATCGTCTCTCATGGTTCTTCTCCCCCTCTGATATCCCCCCCTTCATTCTTCCCCTCCTGCTACATTCTTCTTCTTCTTTTTTTCTTTCTTAACATATATTGCATTATTTGTTTCAGAGGTACAGATCTGAGATTCAACAGTCTTGCACAATTCACAGCGCTTACCAGAACACATACCCTCCCCAGTGTCCATCACCCAGTCACCCCATCCCTCCCACCCCACCCCCCACTCCAGCAACCCTCAGTTTGTTTCCTGAGATTAAGAATTCCTCATATCAGTGAGGTCATATGATACATATCTTTCTCTGTTTGGGGCTGTCGTTTGTCTTAAGGGTTAAGCAATAATCAACAGCTTACCATGCAAGGATTGAGGGTTTTTTGGTTAATACTTCTTTTTTTTTTTTTTTTTAAGATTTTATTTATTTATTTGAAAGAGAGCTCGAGTAAGCCAGCACGAGCAGGGGTGAGGGGTAGGGGGAGAGGGAGAAGCAGGCTCCCAGCTGAGCAGGGAGTCTGATGCGGGGCTCCATCCCAGGACCCCAAGATCATGACCTGAGCTGAAGGGAGATGCTTAACCAACTGAGCCACCCAGGAGCCCCTGGTCAGTTCTTTTTTTTTTTTTTTAAAGATTTTATTTATTTATTTGACAGAGAGAGAGATAGCGAGAGCAGGAACACAAGCAGGGGGAGTGGGAGAGGGAGAAGTAGGCTTCCTGCCAAGCAGGGAGCCCGATGTGGGACTCGATCCCAGGACCCTGTTTATTTATTTGACCTGAGCCGAAGGCAGACGCTTAACGACTGAGCCACCCAGGCGCCCTGGTCAGTTCTTCTTTAAGACCTTAGTTAACTGCCTGTTGCTTTCATTTTGGGGGACGGTGGGTTTGTTAATAACACAATCTAGAAGTCATTTATGGTGAGGAGCGTAGGATAATGATTTACCAAACCTGTAACAGATGGTCATCTTTGGATCAATGAAATATTGCCCAGTGGTGGGTAATACAAAAATAGAATTCCCACAGTAGCCATCTGGATGGTGGAAAAAGGTGTTCCCAATTCCCTTAAGTGTTTTCCTAAGGCAGGCTTGTAATCATACTATATTTTGTTCGTCAATTTGTTGTTTTATTCTCCTAGATGACTATTTCCTAACATCTCTTCTGTCAAACCCCCAATACCTTCCTTCCTACTCCTGCTCACAATTGATGACCACCATAACAGTAATTACACAAATTTAGTGGCTTAAAACAACAAAATATTGTCTTTTAGTTCTATGGGCCTTGACACAGGTCTTGCTGGGCTAAAATCAAGGTGTAGGGGCTGTCCCTTTCTGGAAGCTCAAGGGGAGAATCATCTCCTTGCCTTTTCCACCTTCCAGAGGCCACCTGCATTCCCTGGCTCTTGGTCTCCTTCTTCTATCAGCAAACTCAGGAACTCTCTGACCGTTTTCCCATCGTCACAGGTTCCCGGACCCAATCTTCTGTTTCCCTCTTCCACTTTTTTCATTAATAGTTTTTCTGAAGATCTAATTCACCCATTTAAAGTGTACAATTCAATAGTTTTAGTATATTCGTGTAATTGTGCATTTTTTACCACAACCAATTATTAAATACTTTTCATCACCCCCAAAAGAAACCCTGTACCTTTTAGGGGTCACCTTTTGTTTTCCCCACCCCCAAAGCCTGGCCACCAATAATTGTTCTGTCTCTATGGATTTGCCTATTCTGGACATTTGGTATAAATGGAATAATACAATATGTACTCTTCTGTGCCTGGCACTTAGCATGTTTTCACAGTTCATTCATGTTGTAGCATGTGTCAGTATTTATTTCATTTCCCTCTTCCACTTTTGAGGACTCTTCTAGAGATAAAATCCACTTGCTAGGAAGAAGAATTTCTCTCAGCAGTGGAAGGAAAGAACAGGAATGAGAAAAATTGATGAATACCCATAAAAAAATAGAGCACACTAACTTTTTATTTTATTTTCTTTTTCTTTGTTAGTTACTCTTTTCTGGTTGTTTATTTGAGCTCCCCGCTGAGCTGGGAGCCCAATGCAGGACTCGATCCCAGGACTCTGGGATCATGACCTGAGCCAAAGGCAGTCGCTTAACCAACTGAGCCACCCAGGCGCCCTCTTTTCTGGTTGTTGACAAAATTCCCAAAGGATTGATTTCAAATATCAAAAGAGATTTAGGATTTGATTTGCCTTAGGCAAGATATATATTAGAAGTCCCTCTTACTTCAAAATGAAAACCAGTTTGGAAAGCTTCCAGGTTTATCAATAATTGGTTTATTCTCACAAGCCTTATTATATCAAGGTTGAGAGGGCAACTGCTCAAATGGTTTGCTTTTGATGTGTAGAGGGGCTGCTCCATTCCTTAAATTACCCTGTGTTGGAAGGAGTATACTTCCTTCTACAATAGGATTCTACATTTAGACATCAATTCCTTTAATTTTAGGCAAATTCTCCCTCTGTTTAGTGGGATCACCAATCTATATCTGTACATCAAGCGTTTTTCCTGAACTCCGTAACTAAATAGCTATCTGTTCCTGCCCCTCAATCACTTCAAATGCAACATTTCCAAGTAAAGAAATGATCTGTCTTACCCTAGACCTATTTCTTCCTCTGAGTTTCTCATTTCAATGAATTGTACTACCGTTCACCAAATTTCCCATCACCCATACCTAACCAGTAACTAGTGAACATTTGTTAACTCTGTCTGCTAGTCTCCATGGCCATTACCGGCACCTTAGTTCAGGCCCTTCGCCAGTTCTCACTTATATGACTGGGGAGTTGATCCCCTCTTCTGTCCATTCTCCACAGTGTAGCCAGGGAGGGCCATTTAAAGACTTAGCTGATCACATGATTTCTTTCTAAAATGATATACAATGGTTACTCATTGCCCTTAGAATAAAGTATAAACTCTCATATGATGTAAGATACCCATTTTCTGAAACTTGTCCAGCTCTCCTATTCTTCTTCCTCTCTTTACCCAACCATCACCAATTTCATGTTATCATATTTTCCCAATCTGCTCATATTCTCTTTACTGACTTGTGTCTTTTTACATACTGCTTCTCTTGCCTGAGAAACTCTTTTCCCCTTTCCCCTGGCTAACTCATATATGTTGAGACTCAGCTTAGGCACTAATATCCTTTGGAAAGGATGTTTCAAGATATTTCCTGCTTGAGCTAAATGCTCCTACCTATGTGCTTCATAAATTCCATATACTTACCAATATCATGGTACTTATCACATGGCTTTGTCTGTTAATTTTACTTCCATGCTTTTCCAGGCAGATTGTAAGTCCTTTATTGACAGAGACTATTTTATGTGTATCTTTGAAAGCTGAGGACCTACCGTACCAGAGAGCTGACAATTGGTTAGTATTCAATAAATTTTGGTTGAATAAAGGGAAGAAAATTAAATGACAGTTAATGGGTGGTTTGGGAGGGCTATGAAAACACGTTTCATCTTCAATATAGTTAAAAATTTTTTTTTATTGTGGTAAAATGCATATGACAGAGAAATTACCATTTTAACCATTTTTAAGTATACAATTCAGTGACATTAAATACATTCAAATTATTTTGCAACCCTTACCACTAACCCTTTCCAGAACTCTTTCATTAGCCCAGAGAGAAACTCTGTATATATCAAATAATAACTCCCCGTTCCACTCTGCCCACAGTCCTTGGAAATCTTTATTCTACTTTCTGCTTCTATGATTTGCCTATTCTTGGGTAACTCATAAAAGTGTAATCATGTAATATCTGTCCTTTTGTGTCTGGCTTATTTCACTTAGCATAATGTTTTCAAGGTTCATTCATGTTGTAGCATGTGCCAGAACTTCCTTCATTTTTAAGGCTAAAAAACATTTCATTGTGTGTATATGCTACATTTTGTTTATCCTTCATCTGTTGATGGACACTTGGAGTGTCTCCATGTTTTAGCTATTGTGAATAATGCTGCTATGAATATTGGTGTACAAATATCTGTTTGACTCCCTGGTTTAAATTCTTTTGCATATATACCTGGAAGTGGAATTTCTGAATCATATGGTAGTGTAGTTAATGTTTACCTTTGTGAGGGACCACCATAACTGTTTTACAAAATGGCTGCAGTTTGCATTCCCACCAGCAATGAACGAGGGTTCCAATTTCTCACATCCTCACCAACACATATTTTTTTCTTATTTCTTTTCTTTTCTTCTTTCTTTTTCTTTTTTTAAAGATGTTATTTATTTATTTGACAGAGAGAAAGTGAGAGAGCACAAGCAGGAGGAGGGGCAGAGGCAGAGGGAGAAGCAGGCTCCCTGCTGAGCAGGGTGAGCCGGATGCGCTTGATCCCAGGACTCTGAGATCATGACCTGAGCCAAAGGCAGATGCTTAACTGAGCCACCCAGGTGCCCCTCTTTTTTCTTTTCTTTCTTTTTTTAAAGATTTTATTTATTTATTTCACAGAGAGATAGCGAGAGCAGGAACACAAGCAGGGGGAGTGGGAGAGGGAGAAGCAGGCTTCCCGCTGACCAGGGAGCCCGATGCGGGGCTCGATCCTTTCTTTTTTCTTTTCTTTTCTTTTCTTTTCTTTTCTTTTCTTTTCTTTTCTTTTCTTTTCTTTTCTTTTCTTTTCTTTTCTTTTCTTTTCTTCTCTTCTCTTCTCTTCTCTTCTCTTCTCTTTTCTTTCCCTCCCTCCCTTCCTTCGTTCCTTCCTTCCTAATAGTCCTCCTTTTGAGTATGAAGTAGTATCTCCTTGTGCTTTCAATTTGCATTTCCCAAATGGCTAGTGACATTAAGCACTTTACATGTGCTTGTTGGCACATATATCTTCTTTGGATAAATATCTTTTCAAGTCTTTTGCCTCTTTTTAGATTGGTTTGTTTGTTTTTGTTGAGTTGTAGGAGTTCTTTATACATTCTGGATATAAGATGATCGGCAAATATTTCCTCTCTTTTGGGGAGTTATCCTTTCATTCTCTTAATAGTGTCCTTTGATTCACAAAAGTTTTTAATTGTAATGAAGTCCAATTTATCTAATTTTTATTGTTGTTACCTGTTTTTAGTGTCTTAGTCAAGAAATCATTGCCAAATCCAATGTCATGAGCTTTTTTCTATATCGCTTTCTAAGTTTTTTTGTTTCAGCTCTTATGTTTAGGTCTTTGATCCAATCTGAGTTAGTTTTCACGTATGATGTAAGATAAGGGTCCAACCTCATTCTTTTGCATATGGATATCCAGCTTTCTCAGCACGATTTTTTTTTTTTTTAAGATTTTATTTATTTATTTGACAGAGAGAGACACAGCAAGAGAGGGAACACAAGCAGGGGGAGTGGGAGAGGGAGAAGCAGGCTTCCCGCTGAGCAGGGAGCTCGATGTGGGGCTCAGTCCCAGGACCCTGGGATCATGACCTGAGCCGAAGGCAGACGCTTAATGACTGAGCCACGTAGGCGCCCCTCAGCACCATTTGTTGAAAGACTGCCCTTTCTCCATGAAATAGTCTTGGCACCCCTGCTGAAAATCATTTCACTATGTATGTGAGGTTTTATTTCTGGGGTCTCTATTCTATATGTTTGTATTTATGCCAGTACCACACTGTTTTGATTACTATGGCTTTATAGTGAGTTTTAAAATCAGGAAGTGTGAGTCTTCCAACTTCATTTTTTCTTTTTAACATTGTTTTAGCTGTTTGGGTTCCCTTGAGAGTCTATGTGAATTTTAGAATGGATTTTTCTATTTCTGCAAAGATGTCATTGGGATTTTGATAGGAATATCATTGAATCTGTAGATTGCTTTTTGGTAGTATTGATATGTTAATAATATTAAGTCTTCCAGTCCATAAATGTGGGATGTCTTTCCATTTATTTCTGTCTTTGATTTCTTTCAGGAACATGGTTGTAAGTGCACACTTCTTTTGCCTCCTTGGTTAAGTTTATTTCTAAACATTTTATTCTTTTTGGTGCTATTGTAAATGGAATTTTCTTTTTAGATCGTTTGTTGCTATTGTATAGAAATGCACCCTTTGTGAGTGTTGGTTTTGTATCCTGTAAGTTTTCTGAATTTGTTTATTAGTTTTAAGTGTGTGTGTATATGTAGAATCTTTAACGTTTCTTCATATAAGATCATGTTGACAGTGAACACAGATAATTTTACCTTTTTTTCCCCAATTTGGATATCTTTCCTCCCTCCTTTCTTTTCTTTTCTTTCTTTCTTTTTCTTTCTTTCTTTCTTTCTTTCTTTCTTTCTTTCTTTCTTTCTTTCTTTCTTTCTTTCTTTCTTTCTTTCTTTCTCCTTTCCTCCTCCACCTCTTCTTCTTCTCCATCTTCCTCTTCCTCCTCCTCCTTCCTCCTCCTCCTTCGTCATCTTCATCTTCCTCCCCATCCCCCTCCTCCTCTTCTTCTTCATCTTCCTTCCCCCACCTTCTTCTTCTTTGCCTAGTTACTCTGGCTAGAACTTCCAATACTATTTTGAATAGAAGTGGCAAGAAGTAGGCATCCTAGGGGCGCCTGGGTGGCACAGTTGGTTAAGCGACTGCCTTTGGCTCAGGTCATGATCTCGGGGTTCTGGGATCAAGCCCCACATCGGGCTCCCTGCTCGGCAGGAAGCCTGCCTCTCCCTCTCCCACTCCCCCTGCTTGTGTTCCCTCTCTCGCTGTCTCTCTCTCTGTCAAATAAATAAATAAAATCTTAAAAAAAAAAAAAAGAAGTAGGCATCCTTGTCTTGTTCCTGATCTTAGAGGAAAGGCTTTCAACACTGAGTATATTAGCTGTGGATTTTCCATATATGGGCTTTATCATGTTGAAGAAATTTTTTTCTATTCCTAGTTCACTGATTCTTTTATCACAAAAGGATATTGAATTTTGTCATACTTTCTTTGCATCAGTTGTGTTCCCCCCCTTCATTCTATTAGTTCTATTAATATTGTATTTTACATTGGTTGATTTTCGTGTGTTGAACTGTCCTTACATCCTGGGAATAAAACCCACTTGGTCATGGTATATAACCCTGTGGAATTTGGTTTGCTAGTAGTTTGTTGAGGATTTCTGCATCAATATTCATAAGGGATGTTGGTCTGCAGTTTTCTGGTAGTATCTTTGTTTGGCTTTGGTATTAGGGTAATGATAGCCTCGTAGAATGAGTTAGGAAGTATTCCCTCCTCTTCAATTCTTTTTTGAACAATTTGGAAAGGACTGGTGTTAATTCTTCCTAAGTGTTTAGTAGAATTCACTAGTGAACCTTCTGATCCTGTGATTTTGTTATTGTTGTTCAGAGTTTTTGATTCCTGACTCAATACACTTACTAGTTTTCGGTCTATCCAGATTTTTCTCTTTTTTCATGAGTCAGTTTTGGTAGGTTGTGTGTTTCTAGGAATTTGTCCACTTCATCTAGATTATCCAGCATGTTGGCATACAATTATTCATAGTAGTCTCTCATGATTAATTTTATTTCTTTAAAATCAGTAGTAATATCCCCACTTTTTTTTCTTATTTAGTAATTTGAGTTTTCTCTCTTTTTTTCTTAGCCAATCTAGCTAAAGAGTTGTCAATTTTTTCGAGCTTTTCAAAGAACCAATTTTGGTTTAGTTGATTTTCTTTGCTTTACTATTCTCCATTTTATTTATCTCCACCTCAATCTTTATTATTTCCTTCCTTCTGCAGATGTTGGGTTTCTCTGTCTTTTTCTAGTTTCCTAAGGTGTAAAGTTAGGTTATTGATTTTGATATTCTTCTTTTTTAAAATATGTTTTTATAGTTGTAAATTTCCCTGTTAGAACTGCTTTTGCTACCTCCCATAAATTTTGATATGTTGTGTTTTCATTTTCGTTTTTACCAAGGTATTTTCTAATTTCACTTGTGATTTCTTCTCTAACTCATTAGTTGTTTAAGAGTATGTTCTTTGGGACACCTGGGTGGCTCAGTTGGTTAAGCGTCTGCCTTCAGCTCAGGTCATGATCCCAGGGTCCTGGGATCGCTTCCCGCATCGGGCTCCTTGCTTAGCGGGGAGCCTGCTTCTCCCTCTGCCTGCCGCTCCCTCTGCTTGTGCTCTCTCTCTCTCTGACAAATAAATAAATAAAATCTTTAAAAAAAAAAGTATGTTCTTTAGGGGAGCCTGGGTGTTGCAGTTGGTTAAGCATCCGAATCTTGGTTTCGTTCAGGTCATGATCTCAGGGTCATGAGATTGAGCCCCATGTAGGGGTCTGTGCTAGGGGAGCCTGGGTGGTGCAATTGGTTAAGCATACCACTCTTGGTTTCAGCTCAGGTCATGATCTCCAGGTTGTGAGATCAAGCCCCATGTAGGTCTCCATGCTTAGTGGGAGGTCCGCTTGAGATTCTCTCTCCCTCCCACTCATGCTCACTTGCTCTCTCTCTCTCCCCCAAATAAATAAATCGTAAAAAGAAAAGAGTATGTTCTTTAATTTCCACATATTTTTGATTTTTTAAACTTTCCTTCTGTTTTTGATTTCTAGTTTCATTCTATTTTGATAAGAAGATGCATTGCACAATTTCAATTTTTAAAAATTTATTAAGAATTTTTTGGAATATATATATATATTTATATGTATATTTGGTTCTGCTGGTTAGTGTATATATGCTTATATTTGTTATATCTTTTTGATGAATTGACCCTTCTATCAAGATATAATGTCCTGGAGCGCCTGGGTGGCTCTGTCAGTTAAGCATCTGACTCTTGGTTTTGGCTCAGGTCATGATCTCAGAGTCCTGGGATCAAGCCCCTGTCAGGCTCTGCACTCAGTGGGAAGTCTGCTTGAGATTCTCTCTCCCCCTGCCCCTACCACTCGTGTATGCTCTCTCTTGCTCTCTCAAATAAATAAATTAATTTAAAAAAAGATATAATGTCCTTATTTGTCTCTTGTAACAGTCTTTAACTTCATTTCTACTTTGCCTGATATTATTATAGCCACCCTAGTTCTCTTTTGATTATTGTTTGCTTGGGATATCTTCTTCCACCCTTTCACTTTCAGGCCATTTGTGTCTTTGGATCTAGTGAGTCTCTGGTAGACAGTATATAGTTGGATCATGTTTTTAAATCAGTTCTGCCAATCTCTGCCTTTTGATTGGACAGTTTAATCCATTTACATCTAAAGTAATTACTGATAAGTGATGGATCACTAAATCCTACACCTGAAACTAATATTACACTGTACGTTATCTAACTGGCGTTTAAATAAAAACTTGGAAGAAAAAATAAAGTAATTATTGATAATAAAGAACTTACTCTGGGGCCTGAGAAGGTGGGGTCTGTGACGTTCATGACCCGGGCTCTGGCACTTCTTTCCTCTCCGCTAGCTGCGACCTGAGGGAGAAGTGTTGCTTGATCTGTGGGGAGCCGCAGCAATGGCCTCTGTGCTGTCCTACGAAAGCCTGGTCCACACTGTGGCCGGAGCCATGGGAAGTGTGACAGCAATGACAGTATTTTTTCCCTTGGATACAGCTCGACTCCGACTTCAAGTTGATGAGAAAAGAAAGTCCAAAACTACACACATGGTGCTCCTCGAGAACATTAAGGAAGAAGGCCTCCTGGCACCATATCGAGGGTGGTTTCCAGTTATTTCTAGTCTCTGCTGCTCCAATTTTGTCTATTTCTACACTTTTAATAGTCTCAAAGCAGTCTGGGTCAAAGGTCAACGTTCTACTACTGGGAAAGATCTAGTAGTTGGATTTGTTGCAGGAGTGGTGAATGTGTTGCTAACAACTCCACTCTGGGTGGTAAACACCAGACTAAAGCTGCAAGGGGCAAAATTTAGGAATGAAGACATTGTACCAACCAACTACAAAGGTATTATTAATGCTTTTCACCAGATCATTCGAGATGAAGGAATCTTGGCTTTATGGAATGGCACATTTCCTTCCTTGCTGTTGGTCTTCAATCCTGCCATCCAGTTCATGTTCTATGAAGGTTTAAAAAGGCAGCTTCTAAAGTAACGAGCGAAGCTTTCTTCTTTGGATGTGTTCATCATCATTGGTGCAATATCCAAAGCGATTGCTACCACCGTCACCAACCTATGCAGACGGTACGGTCAATCCTGAGGTTTGGATGTCACAGACTAAACCCAGAAAACAGAACGTTGGGGAGTCTTCGGAATGTTCTCTATCTTCTTCACCAACGAGTAAAGCATTTTGGAATCGTGGGACTCTACAAAGGCCTTGAAGCCAACCTGCTACAGACAGTCCTCACTGCTGCTCTCATGGTCCTGGTTTATGAGAAACTGATGGCTGCCACCTTCACAGTTATGGGGCTGAAGAGTGCCCACAAGCACTGAGACACCTCACACTGCAAAGTGCAGAAAGATGCTCAGGATGGGGCGTTCCTTCTGTGTGAAGGGAAGTGATTCTCTTTTTATTTTTGTGTGTGCACCATGAATTTTACCCTCATGGGCTGGAAAAGCGTCTAAGGGTAAACATGGAATATAGCCAGCTGGACCTGTCCACAACTTAATTTTTATGATGGTTGGTTGAATTTTGTGGGGGAGGTTAGTCTAATGGTCATACAAAAAAAACCATTATTGAAAACCTGAAAAAAAAAAAAGAACTTCTGTAATTTTGCCATTTGGTTTTTGTATGTCTTATAGCTTTTTGTTCCTCATTTTCTCCATTACTGCTTTCTTTTGTGTTTTCTTGATTTTTTGTAGTGACATATTTTGTTTCTCTTCTTATTTCCTTTTGTATGCATTCAATAGTTATATTTTTGTGGTTACAATTATAATTGCATATAACATTCTGAAGTTATAGCTACCTAATTTGAATTGATACCAACTTAATTTCAATAGCATACAAAACTCCACTTCCGTACAGCTGTATCCCCTCCCCACCCAACTTTATGTTATTGATGTAACAAGTTACATTTTTATATATTATGTGCCTATATTAGTTCCCTAGTGCTGCTCTAACAAGTTACTGGAATTGGGTGGTTTAAATAGGAGAAATTTGTTATCTCACAGAGGCTAGAAGTTATCTCTGGAGGCTAGAAGTCCAAGATCAACATGTCAGCAGGATTGCTTCCTCCTGAGTCTGTGAGAGATAATCTGTTCATGTCTCTTACCTACTTCCTGGTGCTCTCCTGATAATCTTTGGTGTTCTTTGGCTTATAGAAATCATCACCCCAATCTCTGCCTTCGTCTCCAAATTTCCCCTTTTTATAAAGACATCAGTCATATTGGATTAGGGGCCCACACTACTCCAGTGTAACCTCATCTTAACTAATTATATCTGCAATGACCTTATATAGAAATAAGGTCATATTCTGAGGTACAGAGGTTTAGAATTTCAACATATTAATGTGGGGGGCACATAATTTGACCCAAAACAGTGCCCCAGTAATATAGCTTTGTAATTATTTTATGCATTTTTTTCTCTTAATTCCTTTATCAGAGATCTTTATTTCTTCATGTAGCTTCAAGTTACTGTGTAGCATCCTTTCATTTTAACTTGAAGGACTCCCTTTAACATTTCTCGTAAGGCATTATCTAGTGAAAGTGAATTCCCTCAGCTTTTGTTTATCCGGGAATCTTCATTTCTCCTTTATTTTTCCAGGAAAGTTTTGATGGTTATAGAATTCTTGGTTGAGGGGCGCCTGGGTGGCTCAGTCGTTAAGCATCTGCCTTCGGCTCAGGTCATGATCCCAGGGTCCTGGGATCGAGCCCCGCATCGGGCTCACTGCTTGGCGGGAAGCCTGCTTCTCCCTCTCCCACTCCCCCTGCCTGTGTTCCCTCTCTCGCTGTGTCACTCTGTCAAATAAATAAATAAAATCTTTAAAAAAAAAAAAGAATTCTTGGTTGACAGTGTTTATCTTTCAGCACTTTAAACATTTTATTCCACGTTCCTTTGGCCTCCAAGTTTTCTTGTGGGAAATTGGTTGATACTCTTATCGAGGATCCCTAGTACTTGATGATGGTTCACTTTTCTCTTGCTGCTTTTAAGCTTCTCTCTTTTTCTTTGAACAGTTTCCTTATAATGTGTCTCAGTTGGATCTTTTTGAGATTATCCTACCTGGAATTCACTGGGCTTCTTGGGGTTATAAAATTATGTATTCTTGCAGTTGTAGATTCATGTATTTCATCAAATTTGGGATGTGTTGCCATTATTTCTTTAATCTTTCCCCCTTTCTCTTTTCTAGGACTCACATAATGTGTATGTTGGTATGTTTCATGGTATCCCACAGGTCCCTTCGGTTCTGTTCACTTTTCTTCATCCTTTTTGTTTCTGCTCCTCAGACTCCATAATTTCAATTGTCTAATTCTCAGGTCTCCTGATTTTTAAAATTCTATTTGCTCAAATCTGCTGTTGGATCTCTCTAGTGAATTTTTCATTTCAATTATTGTAATTTTCAGCTCCAGAATTTGTTTGGTTCCTTTTTATAATTTATGTCTCTGTTGATATTTTCATTTTTTGTACATCATTTCCCTGGTTTCCATTAGTTCTTTATCCACGTTTCCCTTTATGTCTGTGAATATATTTTAAGTTTCTCTAGTAAGTCTGATGTCTGGGCTTTCTCAGGAATAGTTTCTGTGAAGTTACGTTGTTCCTTTGAATAAGCTATGTTTTCTGTTTTTATCTATACCTAGTGATTTTTTGCTAAAAATTAGAATTTAGCTATTATAATATGGTAATCTCTGGAGATCACATTCTCCCCCTTCCCCAGGATTTGATTTTGTGTGTGTGTGTGTGTGTGTGTTGTTGTTGTTGTTGAAGTCTGTAGTAGTCTGTATTTTTTGAGTGTTTTCCTAACTATTTTTGTAGAGGCTAATATAATCCTTGTCATATATGATCACTGAGGTCTCTGTGCCTTTATTTTGATAGAGATTTCCGTGAATTCCAGGAATTCTTCCAGCGTTTGCATATTGGTTCTATGCCAGGGCATTCCTGCAACACTTAGCTAGGCTTGTTCTGAGGCTAGCAATCAGCCTGAGGTGAAAGCTTAAGGTCTTCTCAGATCTTTTCTAAGCATGCATCTTTCTTGGGTGTGCTTGTTGCTTCCTAAATTCTCCCATATATTAATTTCCACTTAATTTCTCAGTTGCATCCCAGCTTTTCTTTTGGGCCTTAGATAGACTCTTGTGTTTCCACCTGTAATCTCTTGCCCCAGAAGTCTGTGGGACTGTAGTCATATTTCAAGTTTGAGTAGTACCCACTGCTTTTCCTATATCATTTCTGAGTTAGACATAACAGTAACAAGCTCCTTGCATCAGTCCTTCAGGTATCCCCCAGACAATTTAGAACAGATGTACACAATAGTTTGCAAATAAGGTCTTCTCTGCTCCTTCCAATTTGGGGAATAGTACTGGGAACTAGGCTGCCATCACTTCAAGACCAAAACCACTGCCATGCTGGGGAGGGGCAGAGCAAGGGTGAGTAAAAATGCCACAAAAATTTCTTACTGTTTGAAGATTGCTTTCTTTTTTTGATTGGGTGTTTGCTTGGTGGCTGTAAACCTTTGAGTGTTTTCTAGAGCTCCAGTAAGATTGGTTCAGATAATTTCTGCCTTTAAAAAATGTTTCTGGGGGTGCAGAATGAAAGCTTGGAGCTTCCTAGCTGCCAGTTCGCTGATGTCCTCTTTTTCAACACAGTTTAGCCTTCACTTGGACTTTCACCAAAGGGCATTAGAGGCCTTGGCATGAGACCTAAATGAAGGTGTGTGCAATCACAAAAAATGGTGGGAACAAAGACACTCTTAGCCACCATAAAGAAACTTGGAATAAGAACTTGTTTGGGGAGTTAAAGTTTTATAGATGAGGAATCCACTAGGATATTGGATGACAGTTGAGAACAGATAAGCTCATGGAATGTTCTGTCCAGGTAGTAAATTGCTCAGGGAGCTGGTGCTTGCCGACAGTATGGGACAGCTGCAGTTACATGCTACAGATGATTGGGTCTGTTTCTGGATGCAGATTAATTCCAGCTCATGAAGGGTTTTGAGCAATGCCAAAAATGATCTAGTAGAAGAATATGTGAAAATAATGAGATGGCTGGTTCTGGTGCTAAATTAGAGCCTCCCCTCAGGGCTCAAAGAACCTGTCTGATTCAATTCATTCCTAATGGTAGCTGTCATATCAGTTTGTCCCAACCCTGATTGTGGTTCACAGCCATATCTCAGAAGTAACTTGGGTAAGGTAAGCCTTTAATAATTGCCTCCATCTCTCTATTTCCACCCCCTCCCTCCTGTCAACAGTACCCCTCCCTCTCCTCTCAGTCTTCTTCTCTGACTACTTATCCTCCTTTGCTTCCTACTTCCTCAGCAAAAATAATACTCCAAGGAAATCATCTGCTAAATGAATTCACATTAAGGTGTACATAGTGAATAAGACTTGAGTGTAAACACTTTCAGGGGCTATTTGCATTTTAACAGAAATCTGTATTTCAAGATAAAAGAAAAAAATTTCTAATTGTGAAGCTCTAAGTGTTAACTGTTCCACAGGAAAGAGAATTTTTAGAGGAGCTTGTTCCAACTCAATATTTTTCTGTTTTCTAGTTATTCACTACTCCAGATAGCATGAAGAAATACCAAATTATAAAAGAGCTTTAAAAAACCAAATTTGTCCTCCCAATGTGAAATGAAGCTCTGGGGCTGATTTGAGTATAATGTCATTGGATAATGACCTTTTACATTTTTTCAGGGAGAGACACCAGGGATAAAGCTAAGGCCTTGATGATATTGAGAAGTCAAGTCAAGTCAAGGAGATTTTCACCTTGCTACAGGAAAAACTGTTAAGAAGTAATAGAACAGATCCAATTTAGAATCTTGAATATTTTAGAGGATAATAAGCAGCCTTCATACCTTTATATGGCCTTTCTTCCTAGTCATCATCAGAGAATCTTCATTGGGATACAGTACATAAAGTGGGGGGCTGCCAGTGCTAGCAAACTGGGTACCAGGAAGTAAGAGCTAAGAGTGGGAAACACATTATTATCGTGATTGAATTTAACCTCTCCTAGCTTCTGTTTCTTCCTCTGTAATGTGGGAACAATAATAGCTTTTGAAGAGAGTTAGAACTCTTTTGATTGTAAACTACAAGAAGCCATATTGAACTAGGTTAAGTGGGGGGGAAAAGGGGAATTTATAGACTTCATTCTGGATGTCCAAGGGGCATTGGCTTTTGGGTAAGGTTGGATCCAGAGACCTAAAGGATACCTTCAGAACTTTCTGACTCTCTATTTCTTAGTTCTGCTTGGTTTTGTTTGGATTTATCCTCACACAGTTTTAATTTATGTTGTCAGCTAAGAAGATCTAAAAAATGTATATCCCGGCTAACAATTCTAACAGAAAATCTCATTCAGATATCAGTCCCAGGAAGATTATATTGCCTTGCTCAGGTCAGATGTCTAAACCCTAGCCAATTGCTGTGTGGTGGGATTTTTTGATTGGCCAGCCTAAGTCATATGTGTAACCAGTGATTTGGCCAGTATACCATAGATGACTGCCTTTTCAGGGATCACATTGCATGGAGGGAGAATTTCCTAAAGGATTCAGAAGGCAGAGGATGGGAAAGTATGCTGGGCATAAAAATATTATAGCTATTATAATTTATCAAACCTACCACTATAGAATCAAATGAGCAGACACAGGGAAACTGTTTATAAAATACAATCATAATTAAAACTTTTAATTCAAATGATGATAAATACCATGATCATCAAAATCAAGAAAGCTGCATTGTATAAGATGGCTTTATTATTATTCATTATTATTAAAGATGGGAAAAGATGAGCCATTCAGTATCTGGTGCAAGATAACTGGATAGTCCTCTGGAAAAAATGAAAGTAGAAGCCATACCTCCCATATATAACAAATGGATTAAAGCTTTAAATGTAAAAATGAAGCCATAAAAGTATTAGAAGAAAACATGAGAAAACTCTTTTATAATCTTGGAATGGGGACGGTCTTCCAGTCATTATTAAAAATTCTGAACCCAAAGAATATGACTGATAAATAAAACTACATCAAAATCAAACATTCGTATGGTGAAAAACATCATTTGAGAAGAAGTCAAAAGGCAAAAACCAAATGTGATAAATAGCAGCAGTGCATTGGAGATGGCCTGCACTGGCTCCCAGGGGCTGATTATTAAATTTTCAGGAATTTTGAAAGCTGATTATCAAACACAGCCATTATTTAAAATTAAGTCAGACAAGCTTGTAATTAAACACAGAATGTTACAAAGGTGAGAAATACTCCAAACTCATCACTTTCTAATTGTTTAACTACATTTTACTGTAATCCATGATCTTGGGGTTATTTACGTTTATTATATCTGTACTGTGGAGATATTATATAATGGTCTGCTACTGCACGTCTCTTTCCAACTCCACATTTAGAGATGTAATATTGGTAGCCTGAGATTGTCTGTGGTGGGAACATTTACATCATGGAAGTTGGCAAATGCTATAAACCAGGGTTTATTTTCCCCAGAGACCATTGTTCGAAATTAACCAACACACCACTGAAAAAACTTTTTGCAATTTATATTACAGGGAAAGGGCTAATCTCCCTATATAATGTGCTCCTGTAAGCCAGGTATAAAAAACTATTCACCTAATAGAAACATAAGAAAGGTATGAAGTGTCCATTCATATAAATAAAGAGGTGCTCTGTGTCATAAAAGAAATGCAAATCAAAACCATACTGAGATATTATTTTTTACCTATTAAAGTAGCAAAAATCCAAGTTTAATAAAACTCTTTTGGAAAGGCTGTGGGGAAACAGGCATTCTTTTACATTGCTGATGAGGATAAAATTGGCATAACTGGAAGGCAATTTGGCAATATATATATAAAATATATATATACGTAGACTATTTGACTTATCAATCCTGTCTCTGAGAATTTATCCTATCATATAGTATAGAGTGTTTTTGTTTTTTAATAGCAAAAGATTAGAAACAACACAAATGTCCATCCACATGGGCTGGTTTAATAAATTGTGGAACATTCATACAGTGGAATTGACTGGAACTGTAAAAAAATTGAAATCATTCTCCAAGTTGAGAATGGGAGAATCTCCAAGTTGCATTTTACCCTTCAGTTTTATTGAGATGTAATTGACGTGTAACAATGTATTTGTTTAAGATGTACAACATAATACTTTGATATATGTATAAATTGCAAATAATCACCACAACAGGTTTAGTTAACATCCATCACCTCATATAGTTACAATTTTTTTCTTGCGATGGGAACTTTTAAGATCTTGTAAGATCTTAGCAACTTTCAAATATACAATATAGTATTGTTAACTATAGTCACCATGCTATACATTACATCTCTAGAACTTTTTTACCTTATGACTGGAAGTTAGTACTTTTTGACCACCTTCACCCATTTTCCTCACCCCCCCACCGCTTGCCTCTGGCAACCAACAATCTGTTCTCCGCTTCTATGAATTTGTTTCTTTGCTTGCTTTTTTAGATTCCACATATAAATGAGATCATATAGTATTTGTTTTTCTCTGTCTGACTCATTTCACTTAGCATAATGCCCCGAGGATCCATCTATGTTGTCCAAATGGTAGGATTTCCTTCTTTTTTATGGCTGAATAGTATTCCATTATATATATATATATATATATTTTTTTTTTTTCTTTGTTCATTCATCAGGTTACATTATTAAGTGAAAAAAGGCAAGGTTGATATCAGAGTGTATAGTACATTCTCTTTTGCATAATGAAATAAAAATATAGTTGTATATGATTTGCATAAACAAACTCTGGAAGGATAAATAAGAAACTAATAAAAATGGTTATGGGGGAGTTTGCTGTGCAGAATGTGGGAATTGGATGGGGGAAAACGGGGTGAGAACAAGACTTTGCATTATCGGGGCACCAAGGTGGCTCAGTCAGTTAAGCATCTGCCTTTGGCTCAGGTCATGATCCTCGAGTCCTGGGATCGAGCCCCACATCGTCCCTGCTTCTCCCTCTCCCTCTGCCTTTCCCCCTGCTTGTGCTCTCTCTCTCTGTCAAATAAATAAAATCTTTTTTTAAAAAAAGACTTTGTATTATCTTTTTTACACTGAAATAAATGTTGAACTATGTCAACACACTACCTTTTTACAAAATTAAGTGAGAAGAAATAAAAACTTCATTAAAGAGCACCTTGGTTGTTTGATTCACCAGACACTCAATACTTACTGAGCAGTGACCGTGTGGCAGGCACTGTCCCAGGAACTGCTCCCAGAAGACAGCACCAGATCATATAAGTTGTGATCTAAAGCTAAGAGTTTAGTGGTTGTCTTTAGTCTCATAAACCACTCTTGAAATGCCGCATCTTCTGTTATGCCCACCCAGCAGTGTTCTCTCATCCCATTTGGTCTCATATTCATGACTTCCACATGGGAGGAACAACTCCCAGGCCCTTCAGGTCTAGGGACAATTTAGTGCTTGTGTCTTCTTTGTGTATGTTCTCTGTCGATGTTTTCACATCTTGGTTGCCTTTCTTTTTGAGTGTGCTGTTTAATGTAATTGATGGAACTTGATATTTTACAAGCTCAGAGCTTTAATTTTATGGACAGTGAACAAAATGGACAGCAATTCCAGTGAATTTACATTCTAGTACTGGTCAGGGAAGGACTTTGTGAGGAGGTGATATTGAGCACAGACATGAAAGGTATAAGGGAATGTGCTTGTCAGTATCTGGGATTATGCTTATAAGTTCATAGTAATTATTATTTCTGCTGCCCTCAGGGGGATTGCAAAACTACACATGCACACACACACATGCACACTTGCACACATTTACCCTTATTTGTGAGTATATACTGCTGCCGAACTAAAGGCTATGTCCTACTGATGGCATATCTGGTAAGGATGGTAGGTTTGAATGGAGTAAACCGTCTCTGGTTTCTTGCTCTGGCCCCCAGTAACCAAGGTCACAGCAGACATTAGCTAGGCCTCTGGCTTTGACTGATGGATACACCTCTGGGTGTGGGGGCTTTATCCTCATTCCAAATGAAGCTAAATGGCCCATAAAATTAAAGCCATGACATTTTAATATCAGATTCTACCAACCAGAGTAAATGACACACTCAAAAAGAAAGGCAAACAAGATGTGAAAACATAGAGAACATAGAGGAGAATAGAACATTCAATTATTACCAGACCTTGACATTCATGGGGGATACTTTTACCATGCTGAGGTCACAGATATGAGACAGGGTTGGAGGAGAGAACACTGTTGGGTGGGCATAATGTTGGGTGGCACGTGGAGAGTAGTTTATATATGTTTGAAGAAACTCACAAATTCTTGAGCTTTAGATCACAACTTACATGATCTGGTGCTTGTTTCCTGGGCTCCTGCAGTACCCGTGCTCTCTTTTGTCCCAGCTCCTATAGCTCCTATTGCATTTTTCCCTTTTCTGTAATTGTTGACTAGGTGGCGAGCTCCTTAGAGGAAAGTTCTGTACATATTTCCTCCATATCCCTAGCACCCAGCACAGCCTTGACATTTAGAAGTCTCCATTGAAAGACTGGTAGCAACATGTCCCATGAAGCAAGAAACTGGATAACCTTGTATATATCTCTGGTTTGTGAGATGTGGAGTCCAAGAGGCATGCTTTGTTTTTCTGTCGGGTGGGCTGATGGACCGCAGGGTGTTTGTGGTAACTGTTAAGATTTCCTCCTCCCAGTTAGCCTGCACTCTGCGTGTACCCACAGTGCAGCGGGCTCAGCACAGCCGACTGTGACAGTTCTCAGCTCCTTGCCAGCTCGTTAGGCTCTCCCATGAATCTGTCCCCGAGTCTCCCACACCCTGCGATCTGACAGTAATCCAATCCCCTTCCTTAGACTTCTCTGATCGCCCGCCCTGTGTTTTCCTCACCTCTGTCCCTTGCTGTCTGAGCTTCTCAGACTTCAGCAGCCATGCGGGACTAAAGCAAAAGTGAGTTCATCCACAGAGCATGTGCTGGAGCAGCCAAGTACTCCAGGTTTGAATAAAATGACCCAATCTATTTGGTATTCGCTGGGCAGTCACACAGGGACATGTCCATTCTGGGATGTCCCTCAGCAGGGCAGATGCTGCCTCAGCCAGATTTGCCAAAGGTCCTTGAATCTGGTTCCCGGTGGAGGCTGGGGGGGTGGGGTGGGGCTGTCCAGAGTCTACCTTCCATGGCTGTTCTGCCAGGCCCCTTATTCCAACAGGAATTTCTACTCCCAATTCCATTTGGATTCTTCCCAATTTGAAATCTCTCACCTGGTCTGTAACTGCAAATATAAAAGACTCAAAATTGCAGCTTTCATAGACAAGGGACTATTTTATTTCTGGGGGTAAAGAATTGGCACTGGCTAATGAGTTATATTCCAATGTACAATGCCCTCTGATTGTGTATTATATATTAGCACTCTGGACTTGAAAGAGACAATTGTGTAATGTTTGCCCATTAATTGAGAATAATCATCTCAGCTGCACAGTATTGCATACCAGCCAAGCTTGTCATTCCCATATCCAAAAGCTTTTAATTGTTGTATTGCCCTTTAATGGCAACCTTTCTCAGAGTTTGGAGAACAAAAGCAGAGACTTACCTAAATATCAACTCCTTCCCACCCTGAGAGAAAAGAATCCATTTAGATGGAAAGGATTTGAGTTTTCTAATCCCCATAGAGTGATCATGCCGTACCAATTTCCATTATCCATCAAATCTAAACGCTAAGGCCATGGGATTGCTTCTTCCTAATAAAGTTACGAAATGTATCAGACAAGAAAAAGGCTTGCACGATTACATAGTAAGCTGGAGACTAAAACAGAAGAAATGCATTAAGATCATTGTCAGGACCCTTTTGAATGCAAGTAACAGAAAATCTAAATCAAACTGTCTATGTCAAAATTTTCCTTGGTTCACATAAATGAAAAGTCCCAGTATGGGGTTGCTTCAGCATGTCTAGATTCCAGGGCTCAAAAATATCTTCAAGCTTTGGTCCCATGCTCTCCATGTCTCGACTCTTCTTTGCTCTCTTGCTGCATTCTTAGGTGGGCCCTCCCCTCCTCTGGCCAAAGACGGCAGGTGGCAGCTTAGCTCCAGGCTCACATCTCTGGTGAAAGGCCCAAGATGGAATTTCACTGGACCAGCTTGGGTCATGGTCTTTATTCTGAATCAGTTATGATGGCCAGGGGGGATGGAGTATGTTCACTGGCCAGGCCTTAATCATGCTCACCCCTGGGGGTGGAAAGGCAGGGTCAGATCCATCAATCCAAACCAGGTGAACTAGTAATAGAAGGTGGTGGTGATTCTCCAAGAAAAAACAGGCACGGTTACCAGAAAAATTGGACTGGAGGCTGAACCTGAAAAACTGAGGTACTGTACTTTCATCTCCACTTCAGGGATGAATGGCTTTCTAGGTTGGTAATTCAAGCCTAATGTCTTCTTCCAGAACTTCTCCATAATAAAGATGACCGTTTACCGAGTGTCTGATGTTGTGTGGGGGATTTTACATATATCCTCTCATTTAGCCCTACCGGGCAGGTATGATTAACCCCTCTTCAGAATAAGGGAATGGAGGCACAGGGAGATTAAATGACATGCTCTAAGCCACACAACTATTAAAAAGTAAGTCATTATTCAACCCTGGCCTAACTCCAAAATACATGCCTTCTCCCCTTTTGTGTGTTTCCCAAACTTGCCCATTGGCAAGACTTTCTGGAGTGTTTATTAAAAATACAGGTTTTCAGGCACACTCTCCCCTCTCCTCCCAGCTCCGCCCCAGAGATTCTGATTCAATAAATCTCGGCTAAAGTCTGGGAATCTCTTTTGTTAACAAGGGTGCTCAGTGATTCTTATAATTAGACTAGTTTGAAAATGCACAATATCATGCTGCCTCCCACAGGTTAAAAAAAACCTGCCAACGGCCGCTGCCCAGTGCTAGCCCCTCTTCCTGTCTGCTCCCTTTCCCCCCAGAGCACCTGAGGGAACTGCTTTAGCTGCTGGCTATGCTCAGTCCACTCTCTAAAGCAGTGGTCTCCAAGGATGGGGTGCATAGAGGTTCTGCTGGTGTCTGGGGAAAAAATATTTATCCTTTTTTTTTTTTTCAATTTCTATTTGATTTTTATTCAAAAAGAAAAGAAATTCAGCTTTACTGAAGTCGATATCCAAATTGACACTGGCATTTTTCCTGAGGCACCTTTGAGACCTCTATGGTACATGAGGTGCCTGAGGAGGAAAGCGAATGGTCCGACAATGCACAATGGCTCCCCCATCCTTTGCAGCTTCCAGGCCCCTGAGCCCTGATCTGTACCTAAGGGGTATTGCAGATTATATTATCCTGTCCCCCAAAGTCACCAGGCTCAAAGGGTTTGAGGCAAGTGTTACAAAATCACAACAAACATACAATCATTATATTATACCTGTTTCAGATGATAGAAAAAGGAAGAAAGGTACCCAGATCTTTCTGTGAATTAGTATAACTTTGATACCACTGACAAGGACAAAACAAGAAAATGATCTGTTAGTCACACTTAAGAATGTAGATGTAGGATTCCTAAATAAAGGACTGGCAAATTTAATTCAGCAGTGTAATAAAAATAATAGATATCCATTCGCAACAACGTGGATGGAGCTAGAGAGTGTAATGCTAAGTGAAATAAGTCAGTCAGAGAAAGACAAATACCATATGATTTCACTCATATGTGGAATTTAAGAAAAAAAAACCAAGCAAACTAGAAAAAAAGAGAGACACAAATCAAGAAACAGACTCTTAACTATAGAGAACAAACTGGTGGTTACCAGAGGGGAGGTGGATGGGGGATGGGTGAACTAGGTGATGGGGATGGAGGAGGCACTTGTTGTGATGAGCACCGGGTGCTGTATGGAAGTGTTGAATCACTACAGTGTACACCTCAAACTAATATAACACTGTATGTTAACTAACTGGAATGAAAATAAAGACTTAAAAAATAATAGATAGCAAATACTTCAAATAAGTAGGGTCCATGGGACACAGCCATACTCTGTCATTATTTTCTTTCTGCTATTGTCCTTATGAGCTGATTTATGGGGCTAGTTATTTCTTGCCTATGAATAAATGAAAATTCATGGACTTTTCTGGCCACTCTAAGTAAAAAGTCCTTTGCTCATGAAAAACTGTCTCAATTTATGAATTAAGATATATAGTCCCTGGTAACAGTTAAACTTATAGTATCACAAAGTTAAAGCTTATCCTCATCCCCAGCCTGAGCCTGCAGCAGGTGGAAACTTTGTGGTGGGAATAGACAGCAGGTATGCATCTCATCTGTTTCCCACAACTGGATTTCCTTCTCCTTCTCATGCACTTGTTAGTTGTCTCTGACTCCTCTAGGATTGAAGCAGGGGAAGGGAGGGGAGCAGTAGGAAGGTCCTACTTGCCCAGCACTATTATTAACTGGTATCAGAACACCCTGGACTGGGCAGAAGCTTAAAGCTGACTTCTATTTTTTTTTTTAAATCATGGAACTCTCTGTGGGTTTTCTTTGAGACCCTCTATTTCTGGGAATCTCTCACCTACAATTTCATTCATGCAGAAGAGTGTACCTTTTCTACTTAGTTTCCACCCATAGCAATGCTAGTTCTTTATAGAAGCTGGCCCTCTTACATGACTCTAAGATGATTCCACAAAGGCACATATTCTCTTACGGCTCACAACTGGCCCATGAGAACTATCTCCATTCTTTGCTCAGATAAATTCTGGGCATGCGGGATTTCTCTAATGCCTCTGTTTACGCTGCATCACAACAGCCAGTCTCTCCCTGTTTAGATTTCTCAGATTTTAGAAACAGTCTACACTGTTCTTCAAGTTCTAGGAGACTTCATGGAAGAGCAAGGAGCCAAGAAACCCAGATGCCATTTTGAAAAAGATGGTGGAACTTGTTCTATGAGATATGTAGACTTATTTTTAAAGACATCTTAAAAATTAGGACATGGGATAGTGCAAGAATTTGAAAATTAATTGATGGATTAATTCAATTAATTAATTGAAGGATAGGAAGCCCAGAAACCCACTCACACATACATGGACACTTGACTTGGTATATGATAAAGGTAGAATTACAAGTCTGGAGAAATAATGGCTGTTCAATAGTGGTGCTTGGGAAATTGATTATCTGTATGGAGAAACACAAAATTAGATCCCTCTCTCATCTTACAGGTGGGGTAAAGTCCTGCAAGTAAAAAAACCTAACTTTAAAATTTTAGAAGAAAATATTGGTCTTCATGACTTTGTGTAGAGAAAAGATTTCTTTTTTAAGATTTTATTCATTTATTTGACAGAAAGAGCAGAGAGAGAGAGAGCACAAGTAGGCAGAGTGGCAGGCAGAGGGAGAGGGAGAAGCAGTGTGGCTCGATCCCAGGGCCCTGGGATCATGACCCAAGCCGAAGGCAGACGCTTAACCGACTGAGCCACCCAAGCGCCCTGAGAAAAAATTTCTTAGGGGCACCTGGCTGGCTCAGTTGGAAGAGTGTGAGGCTCTTGATCTTGGGGTTATGAGTTCGAGCCCTATGTTGGGGGTAGAGATTACTTAAATAAATAAATAAACTTTAAAAAAAAGAAAAAGA
Source organism: Halichoerus grypus (assembly GCF_964656455.1). Taxonomy (NCBI): domain Eukaryota; kingdom Metazoa; phylum Chordata; class Mammalia; order Carnivora; family Phocidae; genus Halichoerus; species Halichoerus grypus. Next base: position 86,568,715 of record NC_135722.1, on the reverse strand, counting down.
AAGATTTCTTAGAGTTTACACCAAAACCTCAAACTGTATAGGAAAAAATAAGGATAAGTTTTATTACATTATATTAATAGTAAATTTTCTGCACCAACCAAAGATACTATAAACAAAATAAAAAGACAAAAATGCAGATATTTGGGGAAAGCTATTTCAAATGCAAAATCTGACAGAGGAAAAGTATCCAGAATAAAGAAAGAGCCCTTACAAACCAATAATGATGATAATGGTAATAGCCAGGCACTGTCCTAAGCACTTGAGATATATTAACTCATTTAATCTTTACTATGTTCCTGTGAGAGAGGTTTTTATTGTCCCCACTTTATAGATGAAGAAACAGGCATAGAGAGTGTTCGATAACTTGCTTAAAGTAACTGGTAGGACTGAGTTTGAGCCTAGAAGTTTGGCTCGGGTTCCTATGGTCTAAGCCACTATGTCTGCTCTCATACTCAATAGAGATAGCAACCCAAGTAGCCAACACACATATAAGAAGAATCTCAAGCTCACTAGCAATCAGAGAAGTGCAAATTAAAATATCAAGGAGAAATCATTTCACACCCATGAGTTGGAAAAAAAAGTCTGATAATACCAAGTTTGAGTGAGGATGTAGGAAGAAAATGAAACTCTTTATTTATTAAAATTTTTAAAATTTGAGTATAGTTGAGACACAATGTTATCTTAGTTTCAGCTGTACTTATTTATTTATTAAAAAATTTAAAAAGATTTTATTTATTTATATGTTTTGGGGGTGGGCAGAGGGAGAGGGAGAGAAAGAGAGTTTTAAGCAGGCTCTACGCCCAGTGTGGAGCCTGATGTGGGGCTTGATCTTACAACCCTGAGATCATGACCTGAGCCCAAGTGAAGAGTTGTAGTCTTAACCGACTGAGCCACCTAGGCACCCCAAGGTTTTATTTTTTTAAAGTAATCTCTACACCCAACTTGGGACTTGAACTTATAATCCCAAGATAAAGAATCAAATGCTCCACTGACTTGAGCTAACCAGGTGCCCCTAAAATTTTTTTTTATTTGAGTATAGTTCGAAAATGAAGCCTTTTGTACACTGCTGGTGGAAGTATAAATTCGCACAAACTTTTTGGAGAGCAATTTGGTTATATCTAGTAAATTTGAAGGTGTTCATATCCTGTGACCCAACAGTTTTACGTCTAGAAATATATGCTAGAGAAATGTTCATGCTGTGCACAGGGAGAGGTGTTCAAGAATATTCATTTCAGTATTGTTTGTAATAGCAAAATTTGAAAACCTAAGAATTCACTAACAGGAAAAAAATTGTCATAATATATACCATGAAATAACAACATGCAGCAGTTAAAATGAACCAGCAATATATCTACCAATATGGATAATTATGAAAAAAATAGTATCAGGTAGGAAAAAAACTGGTTGAAGTAAGATATTTATAGTGTAATAGCATTCTATAAGATTTAAACAACTGTAAAACAATGCTATTTAATATGTATGTATACAAAATATGTGTTAAAAAATGAAAACTTGAACAAGAATGATAAATAATGTATTCATGGTCATATTTACCTCCAACAGAAAAAGAAGGGCAATGAGATCAGGGATATGTCTGCATTGGAAGTCTCAACTGTATTCATTAATGCTTAATTAGAAAAGTGCTTAATTAAAAAAAAATCCTGAGACAGGTCTCCAAATACCATTTCACCTGGAGAAATGACTGATCCCAGGTCTGGGAAAGAAATGTACCTGACGAGGGGCGCCTGGGTGGCTTAGTCAGTTAAGCATCTGCCTTTGGCTCAGGTCATGATCCCAGGGCACTGTGATCAAGCCCCACATTGGGCTCCCTGCTCAGTGGGGAGTCTGCTTCTCCTTCTCCCCCTCCCTCTGTGCTCTCTCTCTCTCAAATAAGAAAATACAATCTTAAAAAAAAAAAAAAAAAAGAAATGTACATGACGAGCCAACTTGTTTTGCAGGGAAGCTTTCCCAGACTATTTGAGGTCATGTCAAAACAACACGGGAACCACTTTGAAGGGGCTCCCACTCGCCAAAGTGGGGTCATTTCTGCATCAAAAAGAATAATAACTACAATGGATTAAAACCTGTCAAATACATAAAAACTATGAGTTCACAATGATACCTAAAACAACCACAAAAACAAAATACAGCTAACACCTTGCCTTTGGAAGTTGCTAGATAATAATTAATTATTCTGAAAATGAATAAATATGAGAAAGCCTTTATTTTATTCTTTCTATGCCAACTGTATTTTAGAGTTACTAGATATTTGATAAAAGTAGGTGCTATATAGAAGAATTCCAAATAATAAATGTGGAAGGAATGATAGAATTTAAAAAAACACTCCATTTTTGACCTCTAATGAGATAGTTGATTTAGGCAACATTCGTCGATGAGGCTAAAACTATTAGCTGAACCGTTGATGGGGAACATTATAATGGAAGGGTCAGGCTGACACCACCTACGCCCTGTGATCAATCTTAGCCTCCTGAAAAGTTGGACAGCCTAAATGTTACATGCCTCATGAGATGATATACCAGGAAGTATTTCTTATGATGTTTCTTGCCTAAAAAATTGAACCTGATTCCAATCGAGTCTTTAGAACTGCTACTCGTTTACAGGAAATATGAGGGATAGAAGAACTGCTTGAATGACAAGGATGTGGTTGGCTAGATCCCAAAGATGGGACACTCTATGGGAAATGTGACCCGGTTTCTCCAAATATGCATTATGCTCCAACAAGAATGGCATTAGAGAAAAAGGGAGGATGAGTTATTATAGGATAAAATACACTGAGGAGAGAAAACAGCCAAAGGCATTGTGAGGCCCTTGTTTGGATCCTGATTCAAACAAATCAACAATAAAAAGACCTGTTGGAGAAAAATCAAGGAAATATGCATAGGGATTGGTAGGAGAGGTCATTAAGGAGTTATCGTTATTCTTGATAAGTGTGTTGAAGGTATAGTAATTATGTTTAAAATGTCCTCGGGGTGCCTGGGTGGCTCAGTCTGCCTTCGGCTCAGGTCACAATCCCAGGGTCCTGGGATTGAGCCCTGCATCAGGCTCCCCACTCAGCGGGGAGTCTGTTTCTCCTTCTGCCCCTCCCCCTACTCATGCTCTCTCTATCATAAATAAATAAAATCTTTAAAAAATAAAATGTCCTCAACATTAAGATAAGGACATTTTAGACAGAGGGTAACATGGTGAAATACATGCCTTTCCAATGGTCTTTTACCCCAACCCTTTAGGGAACCTTAATTATGGAAACCACTCAAATACTTCACTCAAGGGTCAAAACAGTGATATGAGAGCGTAGGAAGAGAATGAATACAAATGAAGAGGGCTGGATTTCCCGTGCTTTGGTGAGGTGGTGTTGGGGTAGAGCTCTAGGGTACCACACCTATGTTTGTGGGGCTGGCACAGCCCCTCAGCCAAGAGTAGGGGTGCAAACAGGGTCAGTGAAGCTAGGAGAAGGGCACAGTGTCCTGGGGGCATTGGGTGTATGGTGGGGGCTGCCAGGAGGAAGTGGAGCTTCTGGAGCACACATCAGATGCCCAGAAGCTCCTGGACTAGAAAGGCAGGAGAGGAAGAAGTCCCCTCTTAGGTGAGAAGGGTGCCTTGAGTATTGTTCTGTCAGGGTTCCCACTCCAGGCTGATTCGGTCTGGAGACGTTTGACCTGCACTCATAGAGATTCAGTATTTTACAACAAGCACAACAGTCCTAACTCAGGATCAAACCCATTTTACAGCAAGAGAAACAAAGGCACAGAATCATTTAGCTTTTTATCTCTCTCTCTTTTTTTTTTAGATCGGGGTGGGGGAGTGGCAGAGAGAGAAGGAGAGAGAGAATCTTAAGCAGGGTCCACACCCACCGTGGAGCCTGACACAGGGCTTGATCTCACGACCCTGAGATCATGACCCGAGCTGAAATCAAGAGTCGGACACTTAACCAACTGAGCCATCCAGGCGCCCCTACTTAGCTCTTACAAAGGCTGGGTGAGAACTCCCTCTTGGTGCCAGGCTGCTCTAACCACCACTGGCCTGTAAATTTTCTGGGCACTTTTGTCTAACATGCAGAAAGACTGTCCAAAGAGTTGCAGGCCTCAGGCCAAGGGTGTTAATAGCTACTATCTTCTTTCTGGGCTTTTATCAGGAACTGCTGTTCTCACAAATCCAACTGTGAGAACATTTGCCAGAGATTTCCCAAGAGCAGACTTAACTCTTCCTGTTATATCAGAATTAGACTCTGTAGTGGTCTTCACACATCTTGGGGCCTGGGGCCACTACTAAGCCGGGTCCATTCTGTCCCTAGAAGCGGGTGCTCTGCTCTTTTGATTTGATGCCCGCTTCTCTGGTTGGACCTGGGTGGGTTGGAATGTTTCTGTGGCAGTTTGCCAACAGCAAGAAGACTAAGCTTGCCCTGAGAATTTCCATTTGTGGGCGCTGAACCAAGTCCAGGGAGCCATCTACCAAGGAGAACATTTTGATTATATTTCTTTTGATTTAAGTTTCTTCCTTGCCATATCCGCAGACTCTAATCTGGGAATTACTTTCGATCTTGAAAGACTTTTGCTTTCTGGACTTACGTAGACCAGGTCTGCCTTGTTTATAATGAGAAGGACATCATTCTACTATAAGTAAGTGTTCATCTGTACATTCTCTGAAGGCATGGGACTAAGAAGGGGTTATTGAAAAGAGGAGGAAAAGAATTAGGTGGGGTATCTTTTCTGGTCTTTGTGAAGATAATCCCATGATACATTGCCAGTATTGAAAAGACAGACACTAATATCGAGCAGAATCGTACAGAAGAAAGAGCTCTACATTGGGCCATCTGACTTTAACAAGGCTTTTAGTCTATGTTGGCCTTGGTTGCCTGGTCTGCTTAAAGTGAGACTAATAATAACTAACTTAAGTAAAGGCAAGAGGTTCAACCTGATAAATACCTGGAATGACTTTCCTTTTCCTTAAATGTCAGAAATGTTGACAATGCCTCTCATTCATTCAATGAGTTATTATTACTTTATATCCTCATTCATTTATACATACATTCCCTCACTCAACAAATATTCGTTGAGGACATAGTATATGAAATTAACGATGCATGATACTATGGGAGATAAACGGTTCTGCCCTCAGGAATTTGTAGAGAGAAGGCATGCACGGAAAACTATAATGCACAGGATGTTAAATGCCATCAGAAAGGTGCCAGATGCTATGAGAGTTCGGGAAAAGAGAAATGGCTTCCAGGAGGGAACTTCAAGGAAGATTCCATGAAGGATGAAGTGGTTGGACTGAAGAATAAATAAAATGTGGATAGTTGTGGGGAAAAATATTCCACAAGCACAGCAAAAGCCTGAGCAGAGACCTGGAGAGGGGAATGTATGGGATATGTTTGGGAAACTATAAATCAACTGGAAAAGAATTGGAAACTCTCGAAGCTATTCAAGTCGAAGACCAATTAGGAGACAAGTGCCACAGTTCAAGGGATAGTTAGTGAGCATTTGAATTCAAGGGGTGAACTCAGCGGTAAGGGAAGAAGGAGATGTGAGTTTGGCCAGGAAACTATGAAGGGATGGGAGTGAAGGAACTGGAGTCCAGAATCTTGATATTTGCTTCTTTTCCTCAAGGTTGGTAGTCACTTTCCAAGGCCTGCTGCCTCTCTATTTTTATATTTGAATAGCACTGGTTTTAATACCCAGTCATCTGTTCAGAGAGGGTCAGAGTCTGGCCAAACAGCAATAATATTTGCATCGTGATCTTCATTTTGGGTGGTATTTGTGCTTTACTTAAGTGTGCCGTTTTGCTCTAAAAGTCAATGAATGAGTCAGCAACATTTATTCAAAACCCATTGAGGTTTTACAATTTGTACATGTTTCAATAAGAGTTTTCTTGAATGTCTCTGATGTTTAAGGTGGTGTAGGGGGATGGAGGAAATTATAGCTTGCCTATAGGAGTTTACAAGCTCATGGGGGGAGGGAAAGTTGTGTATGTAAATAATTATATAAAACAGGATATGTAAAAAGTACCACGAAATTAGAACAAGTTCAATCGAGGAAGCATTCGGGTCTCGCAACCTAGGAAAGCTTTAGGAAGGTAGCGGCCAATAAAAATATGTGTCTGTTTGAAATGCTCAAGGGTGGGGAACTGGAGAGGAATGAGAGGCTGGTGGCATGGAACTAAAGATCTGTGTAGCAGCAGGGGATTTTGTCAGGGGGAGCTGCTCACCAGTTGTATCTCTCAGGGCCTTCGAACTCCGTTTAACCAGTCCCCACCCAGCCAGCTACACAGAGTTCTGCAATCTGCTCTCCTTTGGCTTAGTCTCCAGGGGAAGGGCAGTCGTAGAATATGTCTGATGAATCAGGGGATGAAGTTCGAGTAAACTAGGGGCCCTCCCATTGGCAGGGTTTTGACAAGACTGTAGTCTGACAATGAAGCTGATATGAATGAGACACGTGGTGCCCCCAGGGCCCCTCGCCTTGCCTCCCCATCCTTCAAAATTGGTGTGGTTTGTTTAAAAAATCCCACCTACGGCTTTTACCAAGACCAGCTTTCCACACTCCGAGAATGGATTTCTCTTTGTGGTCTGGTAGGCCACTGTGGTTTCCCCTGCTGGATTCCTTTCTGTGGTTGGAGGTCAACCCCTTTCTTGTCTGCTGCTTCCAGGAACGCGTGGTGTGTGTCCCGGCGTGCTACACGGGACGGTTTTATTTGATCTCTCTTGAATGGAATGGCAGTCATCCAGCAGGCCTGGGTGCATGTATAAATAGAGGAACGCGTAAGCCTGCCTTTAATATCCAGAACATAAACCAGCCTGCACTGCGTGTTACCCCATCATGTTTTGATGAAAGGCTGCTGACAGCACCACAGACCATGCCGTGGGGCCCAGCAAACCACCTAATCCCACTGCTCTATCCCAGGCATCGATAGGACAGAGCTCTCTGCCAGGAACAATTTCTTTCCAGCCACCAGCAGCTCTGAGTTTCTTCGGCTCTTCTTGCTTCTGTCGCCCATTACTCATGACCCTTGGGCAGAGAGGCCACGGTGAACATGGGAAGATGGAGATGTACAGCTAAACCCCAAATCTTTTATTTCATTTTTCTTTAGGCAGAAGATTTAGACTCACTCACCTCTGAATCCCAGGGAAAATGGAGATAATGTCAAAAGGGCCCATTGAAAGTTCAGCATTTGGAGATCTCCTGCTGACTTCCTACAATGGGCCACAGGAGAGCATCCCTTCCTCGCCTCTGCAGGATGAAGTATGCATTCCTGCCATTCGGATTCTTTACAGTCTGTTCCAAATACTGTCCCTATCTTATAGCTCACCGCATCCTTACTTTAGCTTCTGTTTAGCTGGATTGCTTTACTTTCTGTTTTCCTGGGCCACTTATACTGCTATGCCGTTATTGTATTGGTCTCCTCCCCTAAAATCGTTCCCCTTCTCTTTGACTGTGGAAAGGCTGTCTATCCATCAGGCTGAGTTTAATTCTGGGACCTCCATGACCACTCCCATCCACAGGTGTCTTTCTCTCCATAGCATGCCTTATTTCTACTATTTACTCAGTGAGTAATTGTATTACTTGTGATATATTCCTTGTAGGCTTATATACTGATTAGAATTGACAGACTTTAGATTAGAATTCTGGTCTCCCCTGGGATGGAAAGCCCGTGAGGTCAGGGGTCTGGCAGTATCTTCTTTGTGATTCTGACAGTGTTAAGTACTATGTTATATACATAAGCGGGGCCAGGAAGTACTTATTGATTGAATGAATAATAATCTCCTATTGAAAAATCAGAGCTTTGGCAGTATTTATTAGTGAATCCAGCAACCTTTCGAGGACATTCTCTGGCTAAGCAGTGCAATATGAGGTAATAATTAAAGTTATTATCAGGTCCAATAGGGAGCTCAGAGACTATCACTCCACTGAAGTTCCCTGGAGCCATCTAGAATGTCAGCTTAACTCAGCTTCCATGTTGGGTTGCTTCCACAGTTTTAGGTTTCCTGGGATTCTATGTTATGAACTCAGAAGACCTGACTTTTATGATTGTCATCCCATAATAGCCTTCGTATTCATATTAATCACTACTTGATGATTTGATTAAGCTAACTTTTTACTAGATCTCGTGAAGAATGTCTGGGATGTTTGTATCAGATGTGAATGCTTTTTATACAAAATTTAGGTTTTGAACAATGCCTTTGAAATTCCATAAGTACCTGCGAAACATAGTCAGTGGTTGCAAAACTTTCTTTCAATAGCGGCTTTGGCTTTTGTAAGCTTCTAAATAAAATTTTTAGATAAATCCGATTAATAAAATGCAGACTCAAATATTGTGATATTTTAGCACAAAATAAGGAATACAAAAAAAAAACGGGGAAAAAAATCCATGATTTTTGCATGTGGCTTATAGAGGGGCTTTGAAGGTAATTTTAAAAGAGAACGTTCAGAAATGTATTAAATTATAGAATCATTACTGTAATAATAATAGCTTCCACTTACTGAGCACTTGTTGTGAGTCATTAAGTATTTGATATTCAAAATCTCATTTAATCCTAAAAGCAGCCTTGTGAAGAGGGATTTTATTAGCTCCATCCTAGAGGCGTGGAAACTAAAGGTTATAATGGTTAACCTGGATTTCAACTCAGATTTGTTAGACTCCAAAGCGCATGCGGCACTATGGCGACCACCTTGGAGGACAAACGCTCGATTGGATATGCTCAGTTTAACGCCACTGAGGACTGCTCACTACAAACACCAGGGGGCGGCACTGAACTCCTGTTCACAGCATGTCTGGATAGTTTTTATGACCAATTTCTTTTTTTTTTTAAAGATTTTATTTATTTATTTATTGGAGAGCGAGCGAGAGAGAAACAGCATGAGAGAGGAGAGGGTCAGAGGGAGAAGCAGGCTCCCTGCTGAGCCAGGAGCCCGATGTGGGACTCGATCCCAGGACCCTGGGATCATGACCTGAGCCAAAGGCAGTCGCTTAACCAACTGAGCCACCCAGGCGCCCTTATGACCAATTTCTAACAGATGGCTGTAGAGTGTCTTAAAAAAGATTTTGGTTTTTCCCCCCGTAATTGCTTAAAAATTGTTCTCCGTGCTCTATTGTCACATCTAGAAGGCAGGGTCCTTAAACTGGAGGAATTCGAAATCCTGAGCAGCTTCTAGATGAGCCACCTTGAAAGTGACAAATGAGAGTTCTTAGCAGGACCTGAAGTGATATCTCACTTGCCTGTCATCAGGGCACTGCCTTTCTCCTGTCTTTGGAGTGACTGTATTCCCTCCTAATCCTCTTAGTTATGAATTTAATTTAATGGAACAAACAACGTATTGAGAATCTCTTATGTGGATGTTGCCAGGACAGACCCTTGACGGGAGGAATGTGGCGTGGGGCAGGGGGCGTGGAGTGACGTGGTGGAGGTAGGAATTCAAGGGAGGATGCAGAAATGGATACGTGGCCTTGATTTCAATTTATAAATTGTAGAGGGGACTGGATGGCGAGGACTATACATAAGTATGACAATGGTGGGAGGGGAGGATATAAGTAAAATCCTTTGAGAACAGATGGGAGAGAGCAGGTTATTCTGTCTGGGAGAGCTGGGCAAGCTTTCATGGAGGATGGGACATTTGAGCTCCCGCTTGAAGGATGGGCAGGTGCCTGACAAATGGGGGAGGAAGGAAGGAAGGAATAGCAGCAGGAAAAACACGAGGTGGGAATGGTTTAATAGTTAAGGCAAAAGTGAGGTGTGTGTACAGGTGTTGGGGCAGGCAGGTGCAGGAGTTTGGGGTGCAGCAGGAGAGGTAAAGACACTTGAATATCCTCTTAAAGAATTTAGATTCGGGGCGCCTGGGTGGCTCAGTCGTTAAGCATCTGCCTTCGGCTCAGGTCATGATCTCAGGGTCCTGGGATCGAGCCCCACATCGGGCTCCCTGCTCCTCGGGAAGCCTGCCTCTCCCTCTCCCACTCCCCCTGCTTGTGTTCCTTCTCTCGCTTTGTCTCTCTCTGTCAAATAAATAAATAAAATCTTTAAAAAAAAAAAAAAAAAAAAAAAGAATTTAGATTCGATATGGGCAATGGGAGTCTCGGAAGATTTTTGAGCAGGAGTATAGCATCTATTCATCTTTTCCAGAGTTGGCTCCTGTTGTCTGTACAGCTTTTGGACGGTGTTGGTTATATTATCTGGCACGAGTTGCACTTTTATTTTTCCTTTTCAGGGGAGTTCTCTCAAGGAAAAGATACTGTGCTTTTGTCCCCTTTGGCCTGGAAAAAAGTTTAGTTTGATTTCCTATTTACCATTTCCCCTCTCTCCTCTGATGCTTTTGGCAAGGCAAGAGTTCTCCCGTTGGTCCTTTTTTTTTTTTTTTTAAGATTTTATTTATTTATTTGACACAGAGAGACACAGAGAGAGAGGAACACAAGCAGGGGGAGTGGGAGAGGGAGAAGCAGGCTCCCCACCGAGCAGGGAGCCCGATGTGGGGCTCGATCCCAGGATCCTGGGATCATGACCTGAGCCGAAGGCAGACGCTTAACGACTGAGCCACCCAGGCGCCCCTCTCCCATTGGTTCTTGCGATTGGCATCTGAGTCCGGTTTCTGACTCCTATTACCACATGACTATTCTTTTCGGTGAATTACATGGGTCATCACTACCTATGGGTTGAAAGCTCAAGAAAGTTTAGGGATAAAAGATTTGGGGAAAGAGGCACATAGACAAAGAGGTGGGACATGCATCAAAGCACAGGACAGCACATCGTGCATTGAGAGAGGTCTCAAAATAGAAAGTACTTCTCTTGGGATTCACACCACAGGCCTTGGCAGGCAGCCCACCCTTATCACCATTAATTTTTAGAGTTTGGAATTGGGCAACACACTCTGGTGTTAAGCTGTTAACCTCCAGCGTCAAGGCCACAGCTGCTGGGAAGAATTCCTCTTTCAAGCTGTGGTCTCATCACGGTTCTTCATCTGGACACACAACAAAGGGCGAATGTTCCTAAATCCAGTCCCATGATTCTGGGATGCTATATATACCCGGGCACCTCCCACTCCTTTACTCCAGGACGTGCACACACAGGGCAGAGCCTTCCGGTAGTGGATCGTGGCACAGCTGTTGCAACGTGTGTGCGCGTGCGTGTGCGCGTACGTGCGCCGCAGAGTGTGGCTCTCTCAATGCATGGTATGAGAACCACTTTGCAGACTTTTTGTCTTCTACTTCCAGAAAGAATAAAACCTGAAACAACGTGCATAGTCTGAGACAATTCAGGACCTTTCTAGAACCTGGCTTTTCACAGCGGAAGTCTGCTCCAGGTCTAGAGACACGTTATGGCTCTCAGATTGGAGAGTTGTGAAGACTGCCCAGTTTTCCTTGCCTTGTGCTATGAAGTTACACCCAAGCCATCAGCAGAGGGCTCCCTCAACCTTAGAAGCCGGTATTGATGTTTGCAAGGCCAAGCAAAGTAAATGAGAGAAGAAATGCAGATCTGACTGTGAGTTTAAAATCCAATGCCCCAAAGTGCTTTTGTAGAGAAGAAACCCTAACCCATCCTGAAAACAGACCACTTCAGCAAGAAGGCATTTGCTAGCGTTTACATTAAATGACACTGTTTAAATTCCTGGATCAAGGTCAGCATAATGTTTATGCTCAGAGTAACATGTAGCTAAGTTATCCTTCAGAGAACCTGAGAAGCAGAGCAACTCCCTGACCAATGGTTTAATTGCTTCTGGACTGGTGGCTCAACGCTTCCTAAGTATTGAATCACAGCACTCTTGATCTCCATGGGTCCCAGGCCTGAACCAAAGCTCTACAGATGACAGATCCCTATGTGGCATTTGCCTAGATCAGGCTAAACATCAAGAGCGCCAGACTGATAAAGCCCACAACGCTAAGGTATAGTGGCCACGATCTGTGAGGGCAACTGGAATTGGCCAACTGCTCTAACCTAAAATGGAGAAGGCTGCATGGTGAAAATGAGATCAGGAAAAGGAAACAGGACCCTGCCAAAACAACATCTATCTAAAGTTAATAGCTCTTGAGACAGTTCTGACTTTCTCCTCTGAAGACGCCAAAGCCTAGGATCCAATGCCAGGTATTAGTTAGAATCCTTCCTCGGAAGTTGCTAGACAATCTCTGCCCAGGTTTTATTACCTAACTCTTTCCCCTCAGCTTTAGGGAAAGAATCACATTCCTTTATCATAACTTCATCGGAGATGTGTTACAGTGAATGCCACCACTGTTTGTTGGACATCAGGTATGCTTGGGAATTACAGAGGAACGCCCTGGGTTCCTTGACTACATTTGGAAGGTATCTTGGTCTTTTATTTGGGGGTGAGGGGGACATATGCGGTTAGTGGGTGAGGTTTTCTGACCTTTTCAAATTCCAGGGAAAAGAGGCAGCCCACTGTGGTCAAAACCGACCTCCCACCTGCCTTGTATAAAAACGTATCAAGGCAACAAGGGCAAACAGCCAAGGGGCAAACTACAGCACAGCACGCTAAGTGGACTTGAGGGAAAGTGGGGTTTGTGAGGTCATGGTTAATCATCATGATCTGGAGACTTTTCCGAGAAGAAGCATGTGTCCTCCTTGTGATAGAAAAGCAAACGTATACGAGGAGAAACCAGGCTACTGCAGTGGGAAACTCGGCAGTTTCTGTTTGTGCTGGCTTCTTTCATTCAGATGTTTCCCATCAGTACGTTCAGATTGATTCCATTTGCAAAGCTCTCCTGGCAGCCTTGGTGGAGGAGGCTTGGTGGCAACATCTCTGGCATTTTCTGAGCCTGCCCAGGCCTTGCTCTTCTTGTGTCGTTTCTTGGCACTGGGGCTCCTAAGCAGAAATTGGCGAAGCAGACGCTGCTGCTGAACAAAACCAAATGTAAAACAGAACATTGGAACACGGAATGAAGAGGCTTTTCTAAATGTGGGGGGTGGGTCTGCAGTGGAGAACAGCGAAGCATCAGGAAAGGGAGGGGCTTCCTTAGAACCAGGCTTAATCATGCTCTGGTGGGGTTCGTCATTGACCCATCTTGTCAGCATCCTCGATAATTGTGCCAGATCAGGAGGTTACATCTTTTTTACCATTCAATCTCACCTAATGGATGCAATATAAAATATTTGGGTCCCGTTCAGGGCCATTCTCTCATTTTCTGGCCCTTACAAAAGTTTGTGACCCACGACACCCTGACACCACTTACTTTTCCCCCCTAATCCTTCAGCTTAGCCTTGTCGCCTCGTATCACCTTCCTTCTGGGCATCCACCTCCCCAGCCCCACTGTTTTACACGTATGCGCCATCTTTGATTCCTCCACTTGATGCTAACTTTCTTTGTACTCTTAGGGAGGACGCTTGTCATCCTACTCCTTACACCACCACAGCAGGGAGAGGACATGCAGTTGGAGAAATTTCCAATCCCTCTCTTCCCTCAGCTGAGACTGGGAAAGAGGGGGCTGTTGTCTATAGCCTGTGGCTGTCCCGCCTGGAGACCGATGGCATGTGTTCTGTTGTTCCTGTCCTTCACAGTGCTGTCTGGATTTGGTTTCCCCCCGCATGGGTCACGGAGTCTGAACTTAGGGTGGGGACCTAAGTATTAGGAAATGGGGCGCCCATTGACTTTTGGTCCAAGACGTTTATCCAGTCCAATAACGCCACACGCACACACACACATATATGCACATGTGATGCAGGATCATCGTTATACAGTTCAAAATTCAAAAAGCACAAAAGGGCAGAGAGTGAAAAGTCTTCCAGCTTCCTACTCTCCTGGCTTCTTAGTCCCGTCTGTAGAGGTAACCAGTGTTTACAGTGTCTTATATATCCTTTTGGACATACTTCATAAGTCCATTAGCAAATAATACATACATACATATGTGCATACATTTCCCCACGATTGGTAACATACTATGTATTTTGTTCAACACCTTGTAGTTTTTTCCTTTTTAAATGGCTGCATAGTATTTCATTGACTGAATTTCCATAGTTTATTGAACGAGTCCCATCTGGATTGGCATCTGGTAGTTTCCAATCTTATGCTATCATAAAAAAATAAAGTTGACATTTTGGTCCTCAAATCTTGTATTTATTTCCCAAAGACTCAGTGCTCAGAGGGGAGAGGAGGGTGGTCCATACTCCACATGCCTGCCAAGCTTGGTATTGGATTTGAAGTCCTGGACCACGAGTCAAATACGTCCAGGTTTGCAGTTTTGTTCTCCCTAATTCTCTCCAATGTGCCATCCTGCAGTGAATTATGCTGTGAGTTCCGGTGTTCACTAAATTAGGTAATTTTTATTCTTTTTGTTCTCTTTTGCCTACATCCTCCTCCTATCCAGGGGTTTGATTGTAACCAGAAAACTCTTCCAGCAAGTGATGCCCCCAATCTCCTAATCCTTAAGGCACTGAATTCCCTCCATTTCTGTAGAATGTTATAATTTGCCAAAATAACTTCATATAACATTCTTTCCTTTGATTCTTACACAGATTTTCTGAGGTTGGCAGGACATTTTCTAGATGAAGAACCTGAGGCTCAGAGGGACTTTGTGGCTTGCCCACGGTCACCTAGCTGATGAATGACAGATATAAATCTTGAAGCCAGATCATCTGATGATTAGCCTACTGCTTTCCTAATACACATGCTAACCCTTTTGCCAGGTATGTAACCTCAGAGTCAGGTTTCAATTGGGAATATGGTGGGAGACTGGAGTTCTAGCAAATTCTCCCCCAAATTTCATTTCCATCAGCAGATAGATTGAAGCTATTCAGACAGGAGGAATTATGGACTAATTCCTGCATCAATAGAGTATCCACTGGGGTAGTCCATAACATGATGAGGGCAACGCCAGTTGTCCAGGGAGCAGGAGGAGGTATGGTGGGAGAAGTACCAGGGCTGAAAGCACAGGTTTAATGTGGAAGTGGGGGGGGATGGGCTTGCAAGACGGGGGACAGGAAGAGAGACAAAGAATGTATGCAGATCAAGTGTCTGCTGTGCCACGCTCACCCATTAATCACTCACCAACCTGGGGAAGGACACATGCAGAGGTATGACAAGGCCGCCCTAGTTTTCTCAGGGTGTGACAGTGGGGGGTGATGGTGGTGCTGGGGTGGTGGGACTACCTCTGCTCCCCCCAGCAGGCAGGGGACAGTTCCCTAAGGTAGCAAGGGGCTGTGTAACTGGTGACACCTAGTGCTGGGGGATAGACACCATGCTTGTCACAACCTCCTTCCTCCAGGAAAGAGGGACTCAGGTCAAGCTCACATGGGTGGCTCTTTCCTCCCGTGGATGTGTTTTTTCTCTGGAGTTCCTCAGCTCCTACGAGCTCAGGTTTCTGGCAGTTTTACTACATCTGGTCCCGAGGCCTCCTCAGTTGCACCACCTCTACTTTAATGGTTTATGCTTTCAGGAGCTTTGAACAGGGTCCAGTGCCACTATAGAGAGGAGGGTGGCCCCAAGGTGGCAGGGAAGTGGAAGAAGACAGGAGCACCCAACATGCTCCCGAAGGAGAAAGGGGAGCTTTCCAGGGGGCACCGTGGGGAGAGACACTGGACAGAGAGGCAGGGGCTGGGTCATCACAGGCTTAGAGATTGTGCCAAGGACTTAGGAAATTATCCTATAGGCAGAGGGAATCATGAGGGAGCTTTGGGTGAAGGAGTAACAAGATTAAATATATATTTTAGAAATCCCACTCTGTCAGCAATTCACACATTTGTTCCCTGAACACCGAGAGCACATACTCTGGATCCTGTCCCCGAATTTGTGTGTTATAGCCCTAACCTCCAGGGCGATAGTATTTGGAGATGGGGCCTTGAGGAGGAGGTATGTTTAGAGGAGGTCATGAGGGTGATGAGATTTCTGGCCCTATGGGAAGAGATTCCAGAGAGCTTGGGTTCTCATTCTCTCCCCATCAGTGTGAACCGAGGAAAGGGGGCCGTCTGCAAGGCAGGAAGTAGGTGCTCACCAGGAACTAACCGTGGCGGCACCCTGATCTCAGGCTTCCAGGCTCCAGAAATGTCTGCGGTTTAAGCCACCCTGACTACGATACTTCATTAGGGCAGCCTGAGCCAAAGGAGCCCGCACACAGCCATGTGGCTGGTTCTAGCTTGGCTCTGGATATCCAGCGGCAAACAAAGAGTTCTTGTCCTCATGGACGTTCCACTCTAGTGGGGAGGAGAGGGAGGCATGACACGAACAATGCACATAAGATATGTATAGTTATTAATTATGAAAGAGAGTAATGGGGCCTCGTTTAGACTAGGGAAAATGGGGGAGGGCTTCCTGAGGATGGGACCCGCAACCTGGGACCCTGAGGATGAGTTGAGGGGAGCCAAGGGTGGGCAGAGGAAAGAGCATCCTAGGTGTTGGAAGGGCATATGTGAAACCCTCCGATGAGAAAAGGCCTGGTGAGAAACTGATAAGATACAAATGTCACCAGAGAGGAGAGAGTGACATAAAATAAAACTGGGTGCTGTTATGTTCACTTAGGAACTTGTCGGTCTTGTTAAGAGTTTTAGATTTATATTCTTAGTGGATTGGGGAGCCATTATAAGGTTTAAGTGGGGAAATGAAGTGATCCAATTTTCATGTTCAAAAGCTAACTGAATAATGTGAGCATCAGATTGGAGGGATATCAAGCAGAATGGGAGAGGCCTGTTGTAGGCATCCTAGGGGGAGGTGACACTGAGCAGCAGTAGGGGTAGAGAGGAGTGGTTGCATCTGGGGGCTAGTGGATTGGATGGGTGGGGAAGAAGGAGAAACAGCAGATAGGTCATAGTCACAACAGCTGGGAGGAAGAGGATGAGTTTGAGGACACTGAGTCTGGTGGGAAGTTGGAAAGACATGGGCCTGTGGTTCGGGAGATAGCTCCAGCCAGAAAGGAGTGAACACAGCCGGCCTACCACTGCTGTCCTTAGAAAGACCTGATGGCATGGTGGGCCCTTGGCTGGTGGTGTCTGGGAACTTGGCTCTCAGAGTGTCCCAGTCAACAGTTGACTGATAAGGCTGGTTTCCTGCACTGTTTGTGCAGACAAGAAGATTTATGCTGAACACCTACTTCCCTTCTGGGAGTCTGGAATTTTGGTATGTGCTAGGCAGAGGCTGCTTACCTGACTGTCCCCAATTAAAACATAGGGCACTGAGTCTCTCATGGGCTTCCCTGGGCAGAAACATCACACGCAAGTTTTGGAGCAAGACTGGGCTCTGTGTGGCCCCTCATGGGAGGAAGAGAGCACAAGGAAGCCTCTTGTGGATTCTTCCAGTCTCTGCCTGTGTCTTTGTCTCTTATAATTCAACTGTGTCTCTGTAATAAACCTCAGCCATGAGAATAGCTACATGCTGATTTCTGTGAGTTCTTCAGCGGATCTCCAAATGACGGCGTGGTCTTGGGGACCCCTGACACAGCCTCGGGATTTAAATTTGGGAGTGATCAGCATGTGGAAAAGACTGAAACTGTGGGAGCATATGGGAGATCACCCAGGAAGACTGAGTAGATCCCTGAGGATCTCCACAACTATGAAGGAGGGCCAGAACTCAGGCGGTAGGAGAGAGGAATGTCTGGATTTAGCACAAGGTCATTGGCGACCTTGGCAAGACAGTCTCTGTGGGCAGTTCTGGAGGGAGCTGGATTGTTAGGGGGTGAGGGGTGTAGCAATCTTCTGAAATGTGACTGTGGAAGGAGCAGAGAAGAATGTGGGGGTGGTGTAAACCTACCGAAGTAGAAAAAATCTTGATCATTTGTTTTTTCATTTATGAAGTGCCTGCTGTATGCAAATGAACACAACATGTAGTCTGGCTATCATGGACTATGGGTCCGCAGTGAAGACTGTGTGCTGTGTATTTGAAATGTGAAGTGCACAATGCCATGAGGGTGTTTAACCCAACCCGGGGGGTTTCTTTGGGGAAGTGACCTTGAATCTGGGGCTCGATGAATAAATAGGAGTTTGTTGAAGTGAGGAGAGGAGAAAAGGGGAAAACGACATTTCAGGGCAAGGGAAGAATGCATATGGATGTCCAGAGGGAGCAAAGAGTGCATACGTTGGAGGAACAGTAGATGCTTAGCAAGCAAGGGGAGTGTGAAGAGATAGGGCCATAACATGACAGCAGCAGGACGAGGCAGCACCCTTCACACTCTCATGGGAAGGAGCCAGCGGAGAGAGGGAGAAGCTAAATCTACAGGAGAGGGAGGGATCCTTGAAGGACTTGAAAAGGTGGAGGGCCGTGGTGTCCAGAAGGGATTAATTCTGATAGGGAAATAACTCATCATGTAACAGAAACAGGAAGAGAGGATGGGTTTTAAAAGGATAGGTGTAGGGCGCCTGGGTGGCTCAGTTGGTTAAGCAACTGCCTTCGGCTCAGGTCATGATCCTGGAGTCCCTGGATTGAGTCCCGCATCGGGCTCCCTGCACGGCAGGGAGTCTGCTTCTCCCTCTGACCCTAACCCCTCTCATGTGCTCTCTCTCATTGTCTCTCAAATAAATAATCTTTAAAAAAAAAGGATAGGTGTAGCTACAGGTAATACCCTAGGATTGGTAGCAAGAAATTGAGCGTCTTGTATGATGACTTTCATTTTCTTGTGGGGCAGCTTTTTCCTCTTCCCTCCACCCCATCCCCCTTCCTGAAATCTAGCACATTTGGAGGCTGAGAAAACAGAAGGGGCCTGTGGTAAATAACTCAAGATGGAGAAGAGGGACACATTCTTTCAGCATTACAACACATCAGAGATAGGCTAGCAGGAGGCCGAAGTTAGCATGGTGGAAAGTCTATTGTCTTTAAGATATGTTGTCCTTGGATCTGTCCCTGTGAGGGCTTTTTCCTTTTTCCCCTCCTCCACCCTTGAGATCTGAAGACCAAACTCCATGTAGCAGTGATGCTATATGGAACGGAATGACTGACAAATCCTGTCAGGGGCCAAGTCCAAGAAAAGGCATTTCGCTGGGTAGAAAAGGCATTTACTCTGTGGAGAACAGAGGGGTCAACAAGGATGATAGGATGGGGAAGCTGAGGCATGTATGAGTCCTGGATGTCTAGACCTGATGTGCTATGACCTTCAGAGGAGCCGAGGGATTAATTTAATAAGGTAGAGAAATTATCTCCTGTATCTTCACCCTCCTGTGGACTTGACAGCAATTGGAATATATCTCTTGAATCCAAAATAAGGTAGAATTATAATGTTCCTCTAGATTCATGTCTGTACCTTGACCTGTTAACAGTGAGACTGTCTCTCCTCGCTGAGCCTCTCTCCCTTCTATCATGGGAAATGTAATGTTTGGTACCACTTGGTAGTAGGAGGTAGGGTTATCTACTCATAGGAAGGGGAATGTGGCAGGATCATGAGCTTGAGGATAGTGGAGAAAGTGTATAATAATTTCCGAGAACAAGCAATAGAGCTGACTGAAGAAGCCTGCTTGGGTCAGAGTTTCCACTGGGGACCATAATTTTATAGTGGCACCTATGTGATTTCCCTCAGTGGTGTGAAGCAAGGCTGTTAGCATGATGATAATAAGCATGAGGCAAAGAGGTGAGGGTGTCTGGAGTGAGGCTCTGCTTGTTGACTTCCACAGAATGTCAGTGGGACAAGGAAGTTGGGGCTGTTGGCAAGACTGAGGTGAGAGTTCTGGAACACGGAGTGTAAGCACCACAGGGAGAGACGAAGGGGAGACCAAGGAGAAATAAAGACCGGGGAATGCGTATATATGGAGGTGGTTAAGGATCCGGGGGTCCCTAGAATAAATTTAGTGGGAGCCAGTGAGAGATCTGGAAGGATAGGAGGTCATGGTTGGTAGTAGGATATTTAAATTTATGACTTCAGAGGCGGAGAAGTTCTGAGTAATAAGCAAGTGGGGGATGTGGCCTTGGGAGGGCCTGCATTGACCCTTGTCATCACCGGGACCCTCTCCCTGATCCAACGTTCACATGGCTTTTCTCTCTTCTGTCAGCCTCTGATGTACATCCTACCTCAGCTACCCCTTTCCCACTTTCTGGTCCAGCAAAGGGAATTCACACCATCTTTTCTTACTTCTGGAGAATTTTTTTCCACATGTGTCTGATTCATTTGCGTTTACTGAAGTTCGAAATCTCCAGTGTCCAAAACCTCTTTCAACTTTTTTTTCCCCTGCCCTTTCTTAGAAACAGGAAGTTGTGTTTGGCTAAGGACAAACTCTTCCAGTGCCCCTGGGACTTACAAGAAGTTTGGAATGAGGAACGGTGAGGTCTGGGGAAGGCTTCTTTACTCTCTCCTTTCCTGGGGCAAGTGTGTGTCTGCCAGGGGTAGGCTGGGCAGCTCATGGGGATGGAAGACTAGCCAGAATTTTCCTGTGTCTCCTCGCTCAGCCCAAGGCCTGAGGGAAAGTATGTTCTAAAAGAGACAGGTGGCTTTGAAAGCTCCTGTATTTCTCTCTCCCTGCACTCGCATCTACGGTTGAGAACAGACTTCTACATTTGGTCTCACTTTTCTCTTCCCAACACTTGGGCAGTGTCTGTGAGGAGCCCTTTAATTTAGTTTTTGAGGGGTGTGGGCTCAATTTTAAGCAAGGGAGGCCAACTACCTCCTGAAGAAGAATGAGCCAGGCTGTGAAGGGATCGCATCTATTGTGATAAGCCTGCCAGGGTGTTGGCAAGGCTTACCCTGGGAAGCGGACAGGTGTCTGGTGAGGGCTGATGTGTAGCAGTGAGGCAGGGAGAGCATGGAGGTCACAACCCAAGCACTCTGCTCACTCAGCGCTCCAACATTCACTTCCCCTTCAGTGTGTTATTTTCTCTTGCTGAGAATTTTTTCATATGTGAGCCCAACGTGACCACAATATATCACTTTCATGATGATCTAAATGGAACCAGCAGGAATGTCAGCTTAGGTGAATGACTTCTCTCTCTCACCTTCCACATGCAGTTTTCTTGAAGGACCACAGGAAAATACGCTGTGCCAGAAGAGAGCTTTCTCACAGACAGACATACGGTCCTGCAGCCAAGGGCCACCAAAGGTGAGCAAACCCGTTCATAGTTCTCAAGGGCGGGAGTGGGGCTGCCTCCCTCCCCTTCTCTGCCTTCTGTCCTGGCGCCCATGGGCGCGCCTGCTCGAGGCCTTGGGGTGGGGAATGCTGGCGAGGAGGATGCACTTCTCTTTACTTAGGGCCTTCCCTCCCACTCTGCATAGAGCAGAGTCAGGGCGGAGAAGGACAGGTGTCGGGGACGGTAGCTTAACCTTGCCTAAAATGTTGCCTTCATCGTCTTCCTCGTGCTCACCCTACCTCATGTTTTGTTTTGGCTCTATATCCCGTAATTGAGCTTCAACTGACCGAAGAGGCACAAGGAAGGGATAGGGCTGTGGCAGCAGAAATCTGGGAACCTAAGGATAATACTACATCTGATTCTCATTGGTAGATTCCATATTTCTGTTCACTCTCACAAACCATTCCTCATTCCCAAAAGTGAAGGAGACATGGCTGCTTTTCGAAGGAGCTTGGTGATCTGAGGCAGAGCATGTGGAGCAGAGATTGCCGTGGGCTCAGGAGCCTCTTTTCCTTCAATCAGGGGAGACTCAGACCCTGGGAGGAGGGACAGTCCTTATTATGAGGGCCCACTTGGTTAAAAAGCCCAAACACGAAGAACCTAGTGAACATCATCAGAGGGGCAAGATGTGGGGCGTGGAGCTAGTGGGAAGATGGTCCCATCACCCCTGGACCATGTTCCTGGGAGGGGGATGGTTTGCTAAAGTGGGCTGGGGAGCAATAATATTGCATAGTTTTGGAACAAATCCTTCTGGTCAGCTACAGGGGAATAAAGGGCAGAGAGTAAACCCCAGGCAAGGATTCACTTATCCTGAGGATGAAAGAAGTGAACTTTGATCCTAACGTACCACCTCTGAGATATTTCTGGCAGGTGTTTGGAGGATCCAGATGAATGACCGCTGCAGTTACCTGTCGAGTCAGGGCCTTAAGGACTTTAGGGGACGCTAGTACTAGCTGGAAAATGCAAACTCTCAGCAGAGGAAATGTAGTCTTCCCTTCTCTGGGCTAAAAGAGTGGTCGAGGTTGGCCAGGGGAAATAGGTGTGGTCTCTCTCTGCAGATTTATTTGCTGAGTACCTGCGCTGCAGCTGTTGAATTTCCAGACACAAACAAGTATGTATTCTGTGAGCCTGGCCGAGCCCACACAGCAAGGAAGAGCCAAGCTGGATTCCATTCTGCTTTGCACATCAGCCGTTCTGCCGCAAGCTGAACTCCAGGGCAAATGCTGTGCCAGTAGGGATAGCACTGCTGGATTGATATGGGCAGTTCACGGGGGACACGCCTGGCCTTGGTTATTTTGGGGAGAATGAGAAACAGAAGGAGATGAAGAGTTGCAGAAACATACGTCAGTCTCAACAAAACTGGGGCACAGCAAGGAAAAATCTGGTTTCACTAGTCATCCTCAACATGCCTGTGTGTGTGCTTGTTTATGTTTAGGTAAGCCTGGCCTCCCACTCACTAACGAGTCAGCAGACAGGGAAAAAGTGGCCAACTCCATGTCGAAGGCCACAGTGTAGAGTTGTGCACCAAACAGAGGCGACCAGCAGCGACCAGCTGAGGGCACTGTAGGGGCTGAAATCCGCTTTGTTTTGTCTCGTGCCCTCAGGGCCAGTCCTCCCAGAGGGCCCCTTTTCCTCATTCACCCCAGGGCTCCATATAGCATCTTCTCTGCCCAGGTCACCAGTTATTTGAAGGGGTCTTGAGAGAAAGTGAAAGAGAAGGACAAAGGGGTCAAAGATGATAAAAAAGGGAAGATGTAAATGTATATATGTTCCTTCTTTTCACTAGAATGTCAGTCCTTGATGTCTCTTGTTATGTCACCCATTTGTGACCAATGACTACGTTTTCCACTACATTTCCTCTACGACCATATGGAAGACTGAGCCAGGAAGAGGTGAGGAGATATGGACTGGAAGATGGGATTTTGGGGGCTCTCAGGTAGGTTTCAGGTGGCAAGTGGGGAATGCAGTTCTGTGTAGAAAGGGCTGATGGGGGGAGCCTGGATGGCTCAGTCCGTTAAGTGTCCGACTCTTGATTTCGGCTCAGGTCATGATCTCAAGGTCCTACGATTGAGCCCCACATCAGATTCTGCACTGGGCGTGGGGTCTGCTTAAGATTCTCTCTCTCTCCCCCTCTGCTCCTTCCGCCGCCCACCCCCGGCTCACATAGGCGCATGTGTGCATGCATTCTCTCTCAAAAAAAAAAAAAAAAAAAGAAAGAAAGGGCTGAGTGGGACCATTGCAAGTTGTTGGGGCCAGAAGAGTTGTGAGGTGGGGATAAAGTTTGATATGAAGAGAAGGAGCTGAGGTCGTTGGGATGATGGTGCTTAGATACAGTTCAGCATTCCTCAGGTCCTAAGAGAATCTGGTATCTCTGGCTGGTCGGTATATCAAAGGGAGGATGGGGACGTTTGCAGAGTGGAATGGGATAGTCTTCCTCAAGAATAATGAGTCCAGAGGCATCACATTGCCACTGTTACCTCCGAGTCAGACATTTCCCCTAGGGCAGTGGTTCTCAAACCAGCAGGCTCCACATCACCTGGGAACTTTCTAGAAATGCAGATTCTCAGGACCCCCTGCCCCCCGCCCCCACCCGGCAACCCACTGAATCAGAAACTCTTGGGGTAGGGCCCAGCAATCCGTATTTTAAGAATCCCTCTAGATGATCCTAATGCCCAGTCGAGTTTGGGAACCACTGATCTAGATTATAATGAAGAGTTGCTCGAGTGAGCCGGATTCAGCAGGAGGAAGGCCCGAGAGACTGAGGCAAGGTGCCAGCTTCCCTGGGTGTGTTCAAGGTCAGCTGACCTAGTTTTAGCCTCTGTCCTTGGGCTCTGGGTCCTCTGCCCTTTCCAAAGAAATACTGAACCAGCTCAGACCACTGCATTGGCACAAGATCACACTTTAGTTCAGAGACACATTTGCATAAATACTTGAAATGGATCCACCCCTGCAGGTGGAAGCCTGAGAACCCGTGGCTCTCCACAGTCCTGCGACTCTGCAACCCTGCAGGCGATGGATTTTAATACCGAGGACAGTCACATTCATTTTTGAAGACAGCTCGGGGGCGCAGCTATGGCGCTTTGACATTCATCATCGACCTCCCCACTTTGCACCTCTCTTTTACTAATGTTTTTCCCCTCTGAGGTAGATTATTTATCGGGGAAACCAAACAGGAAAAATTTTTTTTCATTTCACTCTGCTAGTCCTTTGCAAACAGGCTGGGTCTCCTGTTTGGGTCAATAAGTGCATTTTTTTTACCTTTTCACCTATACTCTCTACCTGAACCCGCACTAGGTCCAACCCGCCGGATAGTAGACTTTAGGATCTGTTGTCCCCATTCTCGTCTCCCCATCGTGAATTCATGCCAAATTGGAGTGGCTGTGGCAATGGCAGGCCTGGGTAGGCCATGCCGCCTCCATAGGTCGGGTCACCGCAGTGGGTACTCCGGTCTGCGCCCCAGCACCCGGAGTCCATGAGCACGAGACCGGCCCCGCCCCCCCGCCCCCCCCCCCCCCCCAGGGATCACAGAGGACACGGCTGGCTTCCACAGGGCTTGGCGTCCTCGGGTTTCAGAGCCTCGCTGCAGGTGGCGGAGGCCTGGCCGTTGGGGTCCCGGCACTCCACGGTCCGCCGCTGCCGGCCAGCTCCGCAGCTGCTGGAGCACTCAGACCAGTCCCCCAGGACCCACTGCGCATTGAGCAAGGGCTGGATGACGTTGGTGGTCGCCCTCTCTTTGCTGTTCTGTGTGCTGAAGTTCACGTCATTTGGAACGAAGAAGGTATATTTGACTTTGGGGGGAAAGACCTCACCAGGGACAGTCAGGAGCTGCACGGTCAGAGGCTCGGGCAGGGGCCGAAAGCTCTGCAGCCGCTCCAGGGTGCCAATGGAACCGCTGTATTTAAGGATGGTCCCCTTCACCAAGATGTCCTGCTCTATGGCAGAGATGGCCAGGTTTCCATTGAGCAGGTACTGCCCATCGGCCGTCTTCAGCGCCAGGTAGCTGCCGTCATGCTGGACCCCCGGGTGGCTTCGTTGTTTCACATCAATGTTAGTAGCACCGGCCGGGATGGTGACAATGTCGTTGTAGCCGTAACTATGGTAGGGACAGAAAGACCCCCTGAGGACCAGTGGCTACCCAGCCCAGCGCCTCAGCAAGTTAGCATGTTGGTGACTAGGGTGGGCGGTCACAAAGCGCTAGCAAATCATCAAGTGGTTGCCCCAGAGTTCCACATAACTTAGCTGCTGGGGCCGACAAGAATGTTTTGTACATTGGGATTTTCAAGGGTTTTTGCTTTGCCTGGTAACTCTGATTCAAATGTTTGGAGTTCGGATGTGTGGGTCTGGATATCAGCACAGAGGAAGACATCCCAGAAGGGCTTGCAAAACTGCATCAGTGCTGCCAAAGCCGACAGCTCTGGGCTCAAGTGAGATCTCAAATACACTTAGGTCCCTGCACGGGTATAAGCCTTTGCTTGGCCCCCTTCATACCCAGAGTTCAAACCCATGTGGAAAAATCTGCTCCACACACCAGTCCCAGAATCCGACCAGAATGGACATCTCACTCCACCTCTTAGAGCCAATCAGCCCCTAGTATTTGGTTAACATGGCCCCAGGGCAGGAGCCAGGGCGATAAAGCTGCTTCTAGTTGCCTTCCTCTGTGTTTCAACTCTGTTGTAGGTCTAGAGCTTTACGTGGGATGGAGAAACCTTAGTTTTTATTCTTCTCTTCTGGGGCAGAAGTGTTTGGATTACATAGGCCGGGAGGAAAGCAAAGAAGATTGAGGACAGGCGGTCGGTTCTCTGCTACTCTTGCCTTCTGCCCACTCAGCTAGCTGCTGAGTCTAGGGTGGCTCTGAAAGAATCCACAGCCCCATATGTCTAATGCCTAAGAGAAAGCCAGCTAGCAGACCTGCTATCTGAATATCCCACACCACATGCTTCTTTTTTCTCTATCCTTTGAGTTTAACTTTGAAGACTGCCAAGTTGTCTGCTGTGGGCTGGTTCTGTTCTCTGAGGCTGACAAGGTGCGAGGTGGCGAGAGACAGAGAGGAGCACAGTGTGGCCACGTAACATATGCCCTGGCCCTTCCTCTCTAGGAACTGTGTGCCATGGTAGGAGAAAACCAGCCCAGGAATTAAGACATCTGGGCTCTCTTCCTGGCTGTCATTAACTATCAGTGTGACCTCAGGAGAGTCATGTGATCTTTTTGTGCCTTGGTTTCTTCATCTGTAAATGGGGAATAACAGTATTGGCTACCTGCTAGACTTATTTTAGGAATCAAATGAGGTCATAGAAATGAAAGCACTTAAGAAAAAAAAAAAGAAATGCAAGCATTTCAGTACTAGGGGTTTCATGAACATATGGTGTTCAGGTGTGCGAAAGTGTCCAGAGTTCTCAGGTTCATGAAAGCACTAAGGCCACCAAGACCCCCCTCTTTGGACCCCCTTTTTGAAAGATCCACCTGCAGAAAGGATGGGACTCACCAGGTGTTGGGTGAGATGTCCTTCCCAAAACAGGCCTGGAAGAGCCACTTTCTGGCAAGGGCCCTGGTTACTCAGCATAGCTCTATTGCTGGTTGACTCAGAGCTGATACACCCCTATCCTCAGGGCCTCTGGCTGCCCTGTGCACTGTCCTCTCTGTGGACCAGACCTTGTGCCAAGCGTTCCGCCCATCTCATGACTCAGTATGATGATTCCGAGATAGAGGGGACTCCCAAAGCTTTACAAAGAAACGACAGCTCAGGGCCGCATGGGTAATAAGTAGCTGCCACAATTCGCATTTAGGCCAGTCTGATTCTAAAGCCTGTTCCGCTCTCTGGAACCTAGGCACAGAACTATGGTGAGACTCACCTGGAGGGGTTGAGGGAACCGGACACCTTCCTGCATGAATTGCCTTTGCCCCCACACACCCCACATTTGTCCAGCTTCCTAGGCGAGTCCACCACGTGGTCACAGCCAGCCTTGACACACTGGCCACGGACGCAGATGGCTAGAGTCTCTGGTCCACACAGGGTGCCATCGATCACCTGCAGCAGGGAAGCAGAAGGTAACAGAGGGCATGGTGTGCACAGAGGCCACCCACAGGTGGGGTCGGAGCAGGTGGCCTTCCTCCCCACCTGTGGTTCTGAGCTCCAGAAGGACTCTTACCTTGGCCTCGAACACTTTGAATTCACTCCTTCCCCGGGCTCGGCAGAACAACTTGCAGCGGTCTCGGGGGGACACCCCCGCATACTTGGGGACCCACTGTAGGAGGTTCCCATCCATGTCAGTGTAATTGTAGGCATTATACTTCTCACACTGCTGCTCCCTGAAGCTTTTCCCTACAAAGAGTAAGAAACGGCATGCAGTTAACATGCCTTGCTGAAGCAGAGAGGACCCAGTGGCAGAAATGCCAGCATTCAGGGCCCCTTTCTTCCTCCTGGTTTTGACCCAATCCCAGGACATAGGTTCAGTGTCACCTGGGCCCAACATTCCTAGACACGCCCGACCTAGGTCCATGTGGCAAGGAAAGGAGCATCCAGCCTCAAGCTGGGCTTTCTGGGATAAATATCCTTTCCATTTGGGGGAAGATACCAATTCTATCTTACAGATGAATAAACTTAGTAGGAACAGAGGACAATTCAGTAAGCTTGAATGATCCGTGGAGTATATTTTGGGCCCCTGCTAATCATGCTCGATTTTGACTTTCTTCATGACATTTAACTGGTGACCAAAACTCTCAGATCGACATCTCTAGTTCTGATCTTGCCCCTGTAGCTCACCTGCTGTAATTCTGGATGTCTCCGGGGGACCTCCATGTATAGCAGGATGATTACCGTCAGCTCAGAAAAAGCCTAACCCCATATGGCTTCTCCACGAACTGGTTTAGTTTTCATTTGGGGATACTGCCACATTCTGGTGTGAGACTGGCATCTGATATCTGCTGAACATTTGAGTATCTACATCGACTATTTCCAACCTGTCCTTAAGTCCTACACTCTATTTATGACAATCTGCGATTTTAAGTGTCTCCTTCCCACTCTCACCATCTGAGTCCACCTCCCATAGGCCCAGGCCTCTCGGTTTCATGTGAGACCTAGTGCCCAGCCTCCTCTCCCATCCTGCTGCATGCTGCTTCCAGAACAATCTGTCAGAAGTAAGAAATGCGTTTTCTGTTTTTTGTTTTTTTTGCCCCACAATCCTGAAGTTAAACCTGCTCTTACTACTGAGGTTTTCTACCCCTGCATCTCTACACGGCCTATGGAGACTTTTCAAAACACAGATGGCCATGCCCTACTCCTAAGATTCTGATTCCATGCATCTGAGCGGTCTGGGAATGCTGTGTTTCAACAAGCTTCCCAGGTGACATGATGGAACAGCCTGCACGGAGAACCTCCAGATACCATTTCAGCTTTCACAGACCTTTGCTGTGTAGCCTTAAAATGTTAGTATGCTGCTTGACTCCACCCAAGTGAATGCTAGCCCCTCTCAAGCCCCCCCATCTCCACGTGGGCACATGTCCTCCCACACCCCGTCACCATCTCCATCCTCCAGGCCCTGCTCAGCCCTAACTCCCTGTGAAGCTTCAGACTAGCCCAGGCTTTTCCTTGCTCTGAATTCTTCATAAGCCGGGGGTCTGGGCCTCAGAGCTTAGGCTTTAGTTGCTTTGTAAAAGGCATGTGGATCTCTAACTAGATTGCAAGTTCTTTGAGGACAGAGACCATGCTTTGTGTGTTTTTACAATGTCATTTGTAACATCTATTATAGTTTGTGCCACACGAGAGGCACTAAAAACCACTTGTTGATGGAGAGGCGATCCCGGTGCAACTGCAATCATTCCGTCTACCTTGTGCCTTATCTTCATCCCTTCCCCTCTTCTCTCTCTCTCTCTTCACCCCATATGCCAGGCAAATTCTCACGATTCCAGGGCAAAGTTTCTAGAGCTGCATGCTGCTGCCGATCCTTCTTGTCTTGCAAAACTGCAAAGCCTACAGATTCCCTCATTAGACACCAACCCAACGTCAGTGTGTCTTTGCACTTGGATGCATCTCTCTTAAAACTCTGCATGTCTTTTGCCGTCTGCCAGTATTTCCTGGAGCTGCACAAAGGGGAGCTGGATGGGATGGTGGGGAAAAACTGCTAATGATTCCCTCTCACCAGTTTTGCTGCTACCCCTGCTGCCTCTGAGTTAATGTGTGTGCTTTCTAGTGGGTACTAGGAGGTAGGAATGTATGCCAAGGGGAGGTAGGGGCGGTGCTGCTCTCTGTTAAGGTTCCATCAGGCAGTTGCCACGGCCTCAAAGGAAGATGGGCAACTCTTTTCAGAAGGAATGTGCGTTAGAATCAGATTCAGAAACCCTCCCTCCACCCTGGGCTGAATGTTGGCTGGAAAGACAGTGGAGGTTTGGCTCTGACACTTGCTTTGGAAAACACTTCTATTCTGCACACAGACAAGGGTTCAGATGCCTCCAGGAGGATTATTATCCTAGACGCTAGCCCCTCTGCTGAGCTCCTCCCAACTCCCTGAATAAGTTTGGTTGGGAATGACATCCTCTATTTCCACATCTTGGAAGATCGGGGCAATTTCTTTCCTTGACTTTGCTACAGTCTCCTAGCACAGTGAGAGTTGTCTAGGGGCCACTAGGCTTTGCCCTAAAATTTGGTGCCTTGCAGGGTCCATTTATGTCTGGCTCACAGGAAAGCTCTGCATCCCAGGAGACCCACCCTACTTCTTGTCTGGGGATCTGCTGCAGTGACAACAGTAGTGACCATCAGTGGCAATTACCATCAGGGGGGCATTCCTCTGTGTGGCACGACTGATACTTGGCTCTCCGACCCAGGCAATATCTTCCTCCGTTCTGAGGCTCAGGGTCCTTGCATTCACGGTGTGAAAACTGTACTCCTCCTCCGCAGGTCCGGGAACACTCTCCCCAGGGTCCCCATGGGGC
Source organism: Halichoerus grypus (assembly GCF_964656455.1). Lineage (NCBI taxonomy): Eukaryota > Metazoa > Chordata > Mammalia > Carnivora > Phocidae > Halichoerus > Halichoerus grypus. The sequence goes on along the minus strand of NC_135722.1, from coordinate 86,538,809 downwards.
CCAGCCTCCATCCACCACAGCCTGCAACACACAAGGCCACCCTGAGTCAGGAGCGGGGCGGGGGGGGGTGGGGCTCAGCTCTCAGTGTAACAGGGGTCCCTGGCCCTGACCTCCTCACCTAGTTATGCTCATCCTGGTGGGTGTTGTTCAGCAAACTGCCCTAATCATTTGTTAGTGACTGTGTGGCTTGCTTGGCGATTGGCCTCTTGAACACAGAGGATGTGCTGGACTTCTTCACTGCTGACTTCCCAGTGTCTAAAACAGTGCCTTGCCATTAGTAAGGTGCTCGGTATTAGTTGTTGAATGAAACAACATTTTATGGGAATAAAGTTGTGTCTAATGCAGCAGTTCTCCATCAGGGCAATTTTTATCCTCTGGGGACATTTGGCAATGTTTGAAGACATTTTGGTTGTCACAGTTGGGGAGGGTGCATGCTGCTGGCCTTTAGCGGGTAGAGGTTGGGTGCTGCTAAACATTCAACAAGCAGCATTCAACAATGAACACCCACCAATAATGAGTATCCAACAATGAACATCCAACAATGAGCATCCAACAATGAGCATCCAATGAGCATCCAACAGTGAACATCCAACAATGAACATCCAACAATGAGCATCCAACAATGAGCATCCAATGAGCATCCAACAGTGAACATCCAACAGTGAGCTTCCAACAATGAGATTCCAACAATGAGCACCCAACAATGAACATCCAACAATGAGCATCCAACAATGAAGCTCCAATAATGAGCATCCAACAATGAGCATCCAATGAGCATCCAACAGTGAACATCCAACAATGAGCATCCAACAGTGAGATTCCAACAATGAGCACCCAACAATGAATACCCAAGAATGAGCATCCAACAATGAGCACCCAACAAGCATCCAACGAGCATCCAACTACAAGCATCCACCAATGAGCACCCAACAATGAGCATCCAACAACGAACATCCAACAATGAAGAAGACAGCCTCCTACAACCAAGACTTATGCAACCCCAAATGTCTCTAGTGCCGAGGTTGAGAAGTCCTGCTTTAAAGGAATAATTGCTGGGAACTGTTGCTATTGATCTACCAGCTACCAGTTCCAATGGTAGGATAATGCATGGGAAATAATCAGATTTGCTTCCATCCTTACAATCAACCTATGAGAACTAAGCTTTGCCCTTGATTGATTCACAGAGTTTTCAAAAGGGAAATAATTTTTAAAAATGACAAAAGTTGTTTATATAAAAAATGAAAAATACAGAAAAGTATAAAAAAAGAAACCAACACTTAAAAAAACCACTCCCCAAATAGAACCACTGATGTGATTTTCATCAATAACCTCTCACGCTTTTGCTCTGAATAATCATAAAGATGTGATGTTTTAATTTTACATAGTTATGATTCTGTCATATATATGTAGTGTTTTATGATCTGTTTTTTGCCCTTAAAAATAGATGATAAACATCATCCCATGATCATTCCATGTCAAACTCTCCCTGCATTGAGCTTGGCTCTGGTGCCGAGGAATGTTGGACAGATCTCCTCCCCTCCCCTCAGTAATGTGTGAAGCACGTGCTTTGGACGGGGGTAGAGGGAGTCAGTACATGGAAAAGAAACTCAGTGTCTGAATGGGGAGGATGAGAAGTGGCTGAGGATGAATCTGTGAATCCTGCCCTGGTTCAAGCTTAGCAAGAGTGTGGCTTACCTGGCCCAAGCAGGATCCTGAGCCTCAGTGCAAAGGACATGCCACTGAGGACAGCCCTCTGGAGAGTGAGTGCTCAGGCCACCCTGGTGATTCAGTGCTGGGCCCAGACCAGGCTGCGAAACTCGGCGGATGCTGTTTCATAGGCAGGGCTCAGTGACTTGCAGTAAGAGAAATGTGATCAGCCTCACAGTTTGGAAGTATTAAGAGCAGGGCAAAGAAGCGAATCATTTAAAAACTCTCGCTGGCATTGCCTTGGTTTTTCTTGTAAGTTTCCTCAGTCCTAGGCCAAGTTTTCTCTGCCTGGTCAGAGACAGCTTGATTCCTTCTCCCCTCCTGAGTATGGAATTCCCACAAGTAGTCTCATTCTCCTGACCTCTGAAGATGAACGCAGCTCAGACATGGGTAGGTTATGAATACTTTTCCTTCAGCTCTTGACTGAATGTTCCTCTTCTGCCATCACACTATCTGTTTATAATGGAATTCATAATGGCCTCCCTTTATTGAATGGCCACGATCTGATCTTTGTGCTGGAATGCTTCATGCCTATCACCTATCCTCATAAGCCTTCTAGTCCACCCCAAAACAATTCCAAAGGGAGAGTTCTCAGAAGGCCCTGAGCACTGGTGGTGTCGTCCGTCTGCTCTGAGTCCAGCCTCGAAGGGCTCCTCTTGAGTTTGGGTAAATATGCTTTGCTTTGTTTATTAAAAGACGAATGATTTTACTTAGACGTCATAGTTGCAGCCTGGCCCAAAGTCTCTTAGTTCGTGGCTCTCAAGTGTGGTTTCTTCCTTGAAAACAGCCCTCCCCCTCCCTCTCCTCCCACACCCCCAAGTGGCCATCCCTCACCTTGGGCCTGTCCACTTCCTCCTCAGGCAGACAGCTGCCATCCCAGCAGAGGTGCCCAGGCCCACAGGGCGTCCCATCAGCCCATGGCAGACTGCCGTTCTTCGTGTGGCAAAGGGGCTCGGTGCCATCCATGTGGCACCAGAGCTGGGCGCAGATGTCCTGTGCAGAGGTGTTGGGGCAGTGGCGGAAACCCAGCCCAAAGATCTGCTTGCACTGCTGGTCCAGCTCATAGAGGGCGCTGCGGCCTGGCAGGTCTGTCGGCAGGGGCAGGGCCGAGGTGGGGGCATCCAGGAGACAGTCTCCTGAGAAATGGAGGAAAGCAGAGGAACAAGAATGAGGAGTGGGGGTTTCCCTCTCTCAGCTCTCCAGTGGCCTCCCACATTACACTTAAATTCCTATTGATGGGGTGTAAGACCTAGCCATCATAATTTCTTTGACCATAAGCTAAAAACTCAGCACTCAATCATCTATATGAGCTTATCCAATTTTTGACTATCAGTTAAGTAAAATTTTATTAGGATTGAATTTTTTTTTGTTATCCAGAACATCTTATATACATTCAGCGTGTACCTAGGGAATGCCAGCTAACTGTAATACTAATCTACGGCACATATAATGGGGGATGCAAATGCGCTCTCAAAAACCATGGCAGGCAAAATAAAGCCTAAGTACTGATGTTTGGATAATCTATTACTTTTGTATCTTAGGTGTCCCTGTCTCGTTCGATGAGAACAATCAAGAGTAAGTTGTGTTTTCACTGCTTTACTGACTAAGTCCGATGGTTTTAACCCGGCATGCCACCCACCCCCATCCCCCACCCTTGCTGTCACACTGACCTGTTCCCTGCCTCTTTGCCATTCCTAAGCTACAGCATGATCTATCTCTCCAGCCGGGATGCTCTCTTCTCTCCTCTGTACTGCGTTCTTCCATTCCTTCAAGCTCTGTTCAAACCCATCTCCTCCAGACAAACCTTCTCAGACTAATTCTACCGGCTCTGGGACTAATCATCTAAATTAGCCCAGCCACGCTGGCTGCTGGAAGATAGGGCAAGGAAGAGTATGCTTTGTGGGGAGGGGTACATCCCCCTAGCCTGCCATGGCACAGGGCGAGGCTGGGTGAGGAACACCTGTCCGACATCTGTTCTATCCGAGACATCTCTGATGCTCCGTGAAGGAGCTCCACCAGAAGTTGCACAGGTGCCACCGGCACTCTCGCCATCATGGAGGCGGGTGGGGCAGACCTCAAACACCAGCAGCGGGCCAGAAAGAGGCAGGGAGAAGCCTGCGGGACACCTACCGTGCCCACCGTCCAGGAGCTCCGTGAGGTACATGGCACTGCAGGGAGACCAGGGCAGCGTCTTGTTTAGGTGGACGAAGAGCGGCGCCATCATGTGGTGCTTGCCCATGGGCCCAAAGAGCCGTGCGCAGGGCTTGGAGTCGTCGTGGGGCATGCTGAGGACGTGCCCTGGGGTGGAGAGAGACCTGAAGTCCACCCGAACCAGTCTCCACTGCCCTCCAGCCTGCCCTGTCCCACCCCAAGAGCTCCCCACGCAGCCCAGCACTCCCTCCCTCTCTCTGGCGAGACAGCCACCCTCCGCTGACAGAAGAGGGCGTCTCGGGCCAACCAGTCACCAGCTCCTCATGGGGATGGCCATGCCCTTCTTCCTTAAAGATTTTTGTTTGGGGCTTCACTCTGGGCTTTTCTCTTGCAGAAAACTTTCTCAGAGTACCGGGGGAACCTTGATATCCCTTTGTTTTCTGCCTCAGCCTGTCCTCAATGATTCACTCCCTGACACAGCACTCTCTTCACAATTGATTTCCCCAGAATTCTTACTGTGACTGCTTAGCTTGGGCAAAGCATCGCAACTTTACCCGAGCATTTCTTTCATTTTGGCATTTTCCTGGGGACCCCTGATGATGATCCAAGACCCTATTTTAATATTATGGCCTCATGTTCAGGGTGGGAATGGAGAAAGTACAGTATCTATTTACATACAATCACTCTGTCAGAACTCCGAGTAGAACCTGGCCAAGTGTGAGAGCCGCATCTTCCTTAGACCCTGGGCTGGCCTGGATTTGGAAGAGGCAGTCCCCCCTGACAGAATACAGTAGGCTTGGCATGGCAAGTGTTACCTAGCTCATGGGCCAGGGTGTAGGCCGCCTGGAGCCCCTCGTCCTCGATCACAGAGCAGCTCTTGTTGGGGTCGCAGATTGTGCCGATGTCCGCCACGCCCAGGGTGTCACACATGCCCTCCTTCCCACAGAAGTTCTGCTTGGCAGAGAGAGTGAGGGCGTGAGAACAGACAAACAACAGAAAATCTTCCTATTTCTGCTCCTCCTGAGTTGAAGGAAATTTTTTTTTTCAGAGAGGGGGAGAGCGAGGGAGGGGGAGGGGCAGAGGGAGGGGACGAGAGAGCATCTCAAGCAGACTCCATGCCCAGCAAAGAGCCTGACACGGGGCTCGATCTCACAACCCCATGACCATGACCCGAGCGGAAATCAAGAGTCGGACGTTGAACCGACTGCGCCACCCAGGTGCCCCTGAAGGAAAATTTGTGAGCCAAAGGCCCTATTTCTTCACAAAGGCCACTTGTGTGAGGAAGCCCATTTCTTTTTCTACACAGGTGTGTCCTAGGGCTGGCTGGGACTTTGTGTCCTAGAGTTGGCATGTCCTAGGGCTGGCTTGTTTTGGGAGGCAGGATAGCACAGTGCTGAAGAGTACGGACCCTGCAGCAAGACTGCCTAGGCTTGACTATGGGTGCCACCACTGTGTGTGTGTGGGCAATCTATGCCTCAGTTTCCTGAGTTGTAAAATGGGGCTTGGTGGGGTTGTCCTGAGGACTGAAGGCGTCAACAGGGCAGCACATATTATTAGATTTTCCAGCCTTCGGGAAGCTATCTGTTTCAATTGCACCAGCTAGGAGGGCAGGCCTCCTGATTTGGAGAAATCTCAAGGTGACCTCCAGTTCCCTGCCTCTGTGTTTAACAGTCATTGTAGATGGACCTTCTCTCTACATTCCAACTCGAGATCTTTTACTGGGCAGTTTGAGCCCATTTCCTCTTGTTATGACCTCAGCAGACAGCTGGTCACAAACTTTTGGAAAAGAGCCCTTACGAGATTCCTCTCCTTCCCTTGCAAATACCTCACACTTGTCCTCATGACCTCCCCCTCATCATTCCACACACGAGGCTCCTGGCGTCCAGCTGGGGCCAGCAGGGAGACATTTCCCATGTTTGGGCAGGCCTCGTGGTCCTCCCTTTGATCCGCCCATCCCGCCTCCCTCCCTGCCTGGGCTCTCTGGAGCCAGCCCACAGACCTGTCTGGTGAGCAGAATGGCTGTGTCAAAGTGTTCTGGGTGCCGGTCACTGGGCTGGTTGAAACGCCGCTGCCAAGTGCAGAAGTTGCGCAGGGTGAGCCCCCCGTTGTCAGACACTTCTGGGCCCCACTTTTCATCTTCCACGATCAGCACTTTTACCACCATGAGATTGATGGAATTTCTAATGCTGGGGTGCTTGTAGATTCGGGCTGCCACGGACATCAGCGTCAGGATGTGGTTCTGTCGGGAAGATGGGAGCAGGGGGAGGGAAGGGTTCGATCTCCCGGCCTGTTGCCTGCCCGCTGCCACCCCCCTCCATGTGCCGGGCTCTGCACTGAGCGCTGGAGATAAAGCATCTTGCTGAAGACTCACAAAACCCCGGAGGTCCCGGCATTATTTCCCTTCATTTTACATATAAGAACATGGAGGCTCCGTAACTGGCCCAAGATCCCAAAGCTAATGAGTGTACAGCCAGCCCCTGAACCCAGATGGCCGGCCTCCAGAGCTTGTGCCTTTAACATCTCGACCAGCCACATGTGGCTGTGTAAATCGAAGTCAGTTAAAATTCAATAAAATGGAAATTACAGTGCCTTGGTCACACTGGCCATGTTTCACGTACATCAGTAGCTGCCTATAGCTCAAGGCTTCTGTATTAAACGGAGCAGACAGGACATTTCCATCATCACCAGAAGGTCCTACTGGCCTACACTGGTTACTATTCTGCCTTAACTCTGACACCAAGCAACTCCCTGCCAGCCCCCCCGCCCCCCGCCCCATCCCCTCTCTGTTCTCAGCCCAGAAGCAATTATTTGAGTGTTCAAGGTTAGTAGAATGTGTCCCTTAGAATCCAGTGGAGCATCTTCCTGGTGCCTGCTGGGGTAACTTCTACTCTGCAGGATGGGCCCTGTTAACCCTGAAATCGTTCCCGTAGTCACTAATAGTTAGTCTGCACCCGTCACCAGACCCGCACCTCATTAAACGCTCACACTCACTCTGTGAAGTAGGCATTGTCATCCCGGTCTTACAAATGAGGGAGAAGAGGTTCACACGAGTTAAACAAGCTGTCTAAGGTCACACAGCTCTTAAAGCCAGGACACCAGCCCAGGCACGTCTGTCTGTGAAGCCTACACTCTTCAAATGAAGTTTCCCAGGGCTTGACTGCTGGGTTTCTGGAAGACCCCGAAAGGGTTCTTCCTTTCTGCCAGGGGCTTGAGAGGGGGCAGTGGGCCTAATGAGACCCAGGCACTGAGGATCACCCCTGCTTCCAGTTTTGCCCAGACCAGCTGAAGGAGTTCACATCATTGCTTGGCCTCTGTCCTATCCCTGGGTTGCCAACTACTCCCAAGGCTTTGGAGGCGGCCAGATGGAACTCACTCTCCTGCCTCAGGGACCTCTAGAAGTGAGTCCTCTTGGATTGTTTTGCAGGAAAGAGAGGGGCAGGGGCACGCAGGCCTTCAGCTGGGAGTGTGGTCAGCCAAGCTGCCATTCATTTGCCCCCGCTCCTCGTTCCCTAGGGCACCATCTCCCGTCAGCCTTTCTTTTTTCTCTCCTGTGGTCTGGAAGGTAGGAGGGGAAGGAGGGGAAAAGAGGGTGAAAGGCTAAAGAGGGACACTCCGTCAGTTGAGGCCATGTGTGGGAGTTCCAGACGAATCCTATTATTTGTGAATGGGATCTGTCTGTTCACCTCGCGGGCAACAAGCCAAGTATTTTGTAAGCCCTACAAACAGCGGTTGGCAGGTTTCTTAGCGTGTCAAGCACTCTAGCTATGTTTAGGCTGATGTAAACATCTTATCAGCAAAGCTGAAACTTGGCGCTTGCTCCTAGAGCTGGATTCCTGAGGGAGAAAAGCAATCACATCATTATGCAACTGGGGGTGAGGGCTGAGGAATGGGAGCTCGCTGAGACTACTTCCTGGCCAGGCCTTCGCTGCTTCCAGGGGGCAGATAGAGTCTCCTGCTCTCTTGCCCCAGGAAGGGTCAAATCTGATGGGCCAGGGACCAAGCCTTGGAATTTCTTCAGGGGCAACCTGCAACTCTCCTCATAAGATCTCTTCCCTTTGAGTCCCAGTTTCACAATCTCAAAATTGGGGAGACGATGTTTTACAAAGAAGGTGTTACCACAAGAGATACCAGCTGCTCAGCATCAGTCCTGGCAGGCTTGGGGTTTAAGAGGGCTCAGTGTTCTCAAGCTGACCAGATCAGACTGAGGCTCTGAGGCAACGCGGCTGAGTGGGGACCATGCACCGGCCACGCCCCCAATGAAAGCCAAACGCACACGGGTGTCAATTTCTGCGCAAAGGAACGAGGTGAGGCATCAGGGGAGGCTTCCCGACGTTAGGATTTTCAGGGAGCCTCCCTTGCGGTTCCGGGAGCTCAGAGCATCTTCTCCGGACACTAAATACCTGTCAGGCTGAGCGGGCTTGAGGGCCATTTCCCTTCAAGGCAGACGGTTAGAGTTGAGAGCATTTGGATGTCTTCTGGTTGCTATTTCAGAAGATAATTTCCATTGCAAGAGAGCTGCAAGGTCTATGTGGTCCAATGTTTCTGTTAAAGTCTCTAATCCTGGTCCTGCTCACCTCCCCTTTCGTCTTGTCTCGCTGAGGTTTTGGAGGTGGGAAGCACTGCTATCCCCACTGTTAGCTCCTCTGAGAAACCATGGGAGGATCCTACGGCTGACATTTGCAGTGCATCTTACGGTTCCCTCAGGGGAGGGACCTGGTGGGGGCAGTGGCCGAGAGAGTCTGTGAGCCTCCGAGTCTCGGCAGTACCCTGGGCCAAAAGGCCAGGCTTGACTTACAGTTCCACAGAGAGAGGGCTCAGGAGCCAGTCGAGGAGAAGGTCAGATGGCTCACTCCACCACCTGGTGTCTATTTATACTTCTTTGTGCACCACCCAAGTGTGGGCTGCTTGCTGAAGAATGTGAACAAGATGGCGCCCCTGGTGGAGTGGGGGCCCCAGCACAGCAGACAACCTCCAAGAACCACGTCAGGTAGGTGGGAGCCCATGACCAGCCTGGCCAGGGGTGGTCAAACAACCCTGCTCTTGAATGACTTGGGGACCTCATGCCCTTAATTCTCATTAGGAAAAGACACGGCATTTTTTAAGGGAGTCTCCTTCTTCATTGGTGCCCCTATGACCTGAAGAAGAGAAAGAAATGTCCTAGGCAGCTAGGTTGGGACACAGCCCTCTTTGATTCTTTGTGATACAACTAGGGACATTCCTCCCCCAGAGCTCCCATGGCAGCCAAAGCCAACTGTGGGGGGAGTCTAGAAGTCTGGGCCTGGGCCAAATGCATTTCTAGCAGCTCCTTCTGCTCAGAGTGTCATCCCTATGCTTTGCTCATTTGCTCTTCATACTGTGGTTCCCATCGCTTCTCCTTGCAGCACGCCTGGGAGAGCAAGGAGAAGAAGAGTGGCCACGTGGAAACCTTCTGACCTCAGCAACTGGTGCCACACTTTTGCTACTGGGAGTCCTTCTAGGGCCCAAGACTGCTGAGGAGGTGGTGGAGAAGCAAAGAAGAGTAAAGAAGCAATTGGAGAAAAGAGAGGGTCCTGCACCGATGTCCTTCATCTCTCCTCATTCTCAAAATAGCAAGGGGCAATGTCACCTCTCCAAAACTACACACACCACAAGGAGTCAAGCTTAAACACTCTGAGCCAAGCAAGCTGAAAAGGAAGGCCTCCCTGTCGCGTAGGACCGCGGAGTTGACATGGCAATGGGCTGACTGTGAAGGCACGTCCTACTCTGACAAATGCCATCACAAAAGGCAACTCCACTATTAGCTACGCTTTATTGAGCACCTACTATGTGCCAGGCACTGGGTCAGGTGCTTTCCATATTTTATTGTATCCTCAGGGTAATGCTGGGACATTGGTATAACTGTCCCTATTTTGCTGGTGAAGAAATCAAGGTACGGAGAAATCGGTAACTTGCTCAAGGACACTCAGCTTATTTCGATGACCCTTCAAAGTATATGCTCTTAATCACCACACTGACTGCCACCTCTCCTTACTGCTACAAGGACAACTGCAGCATAGCCAAAACAAACCCAAAGCACGCCAGCAAGCAAGCTTTCCCCTGGCATTGTCTACACCTGCGGAGGCAGAGGTGGTAAATCAAAGACCTTTGAATATTAAGGCATTTTCTTTGGGAAAAGCTTCATATTGTTGATCCTTCTGACTGGAGCAGACAAAAGAGACAGAAAAGACTCATTCTCTTGCCAGGAGGGGAACAGAGTTCACACACGGATAGAATACAAGTCTTTCCCCCATGAGGATGTAGGTAGCTACAGAGCAAGTGGGGCATGCGTCTGCTTCTGTCACTATCCAAACCAGGACGCTTTTGAGAGCGAAGATGATGCTATTAATAATCATGCCAGAACAGGCCTAAACGGGGACTGTGCTGGGAGATGTGGTCCCTTTAGTGTTAGGGCTTGTGGGAGACATTTTCCCAGAGGACATGGGTAAGGGGGAGATGGAATGGCTGGGATTTAACCCTTCCCTGAAATCACTTGCTGGTAGCCTGACATCTTGGGGATCCTCTGGTCTCTGGGGTTGAGGAGTGCCATTCCCCGGACCCTCTCTGCTCAGCAGAGAGTTCAGAGTTCAGCTGATACACTGGCGGGACGGATTTCGAGTCCGCCGTGGGGCACGGCCCAGCCCGCCACTCACAGCTTTCCTGCGGCAGCTTCGTCCAGGCAACAATCAGAGGCAGCCCGACGCAGACAGAGTTAATGGCCTCTTCCGAGGTGGTCCCTCCTTTCAGAAAGCCCCCTTTGTCTGAGCTCATTAACTCTGAAACCAGATAAGAAGGTGGGAGGCAGGGGCCCCTTCTGTCAAGGGATTAAGTGAACTCAAGTGTACAGAGTTCTGGAAAACTTCATTGTCGCTTCACAGTGTGACCAGCCTCGAGCGTGGCTAATTCTTTCTCTTGGCCTTGAAGGTGGTTTCTTCCCAGGATAGGGCCTCCCACTTTGGCTGGGCATCTTAGGACTGCTGGATTCAATGCCCCATTCCCACAATACAGACGAGTGTAGGGGGTAAGCAGAGCCACCGTCACAGACCCTCCTCGGGCTAAAGAAACCTCACGGCACAGTAAGAAAGAGCACTGCCCCCAGGTTCAGGAGACTTGGGTCATGACCCAGCCCTGCCGCTTACTAGCTGTGTGACCTTGAGAAAGTCACAGATTCCCTGTGAGCTGAACCTTCTTCCTCTGCCTCTCTCACAGGTATTTCTGCTGAGGTGATGCATGCAAACCATTGTGCAAATTGAATGCACTCAGACAATGGCTGAACTTTCTAGAAGACTCATCATGAAGCAGCCTCACTGATGCTTATATTAGTCCTGATGAGCAGGGTCTGGCTTCACAGAGGAGGAAATGCAAGCCCTCAAGGGGGTGAAGTCTCTTCATCCTTACTTACACCCCTGGTTGCTAAGACACCCCAAAGTGCCTTCCATCCGTGTGAACGAAGTCTCCAGGAGATTCCTTGAAGAATAAAGAACTGGATTCTATTTTGGGGAGATGAGTCTGGGCAGGCAAGTCTTGGGGAACTAGAACTTGACATTCATTCTTGTCTTGGCTGGGCTCATGGACCTGTTTAGGAAGCCCAGGGGACTGAGCTGAGAAGTTCAAGTCTATCCTGTGGCATCTCCACAGCTGGTGAGGAGTCAAAGCAGAGGGGTCAGTGGGAGGTCATAGAAGCAGCCGTGCCTCAGTCCCCGCCTCATCCCAACATGGCGACAGCAAGGGTGTAAATGGGCAGTGACATAAGGAGACCAAGGCAGGGGTGATGGAGCTGGCCAAGCCGAGAGAGCACTTTTCCTTCGGGTGTAGGACCTGAAAGGAGATACCCTACGGAAAGGACCTCAGCCTACACAGGGGCCTGATGTGCTTTCCTGACCCACATAGGCTGGCTGGGTGCAAGGAGTGTGTCTGTGAATGGTCCAGAAACGGTGTGTGTGGAGGGAGAGGGGGTGGGACAAGCATGCAATGGGTCATCCACCCAGAAGTCTATAAGGGTGGGAGCACTCTGGGGTGTCTCTGTGAGGAGAACCTGGGGCAGACCCAGCCCAGCCAAATACCTCCTTGAGGCAAATACTCAGTGTCTTAAGTTACTGGGTGATGATGGGCTGAGAGAGCTAGATGGTAGGAAGGCACTAGAGAAAACATTTTGGCTCTGAAGCCTGAAAAGTCCTTTTTCTGCTGCTTCTTTGTGTTCTTGTCGTCTTTCCTACCTCCTGGTTCTTAGGCAGACGTCAGAACCTGGTCCCTGCCTGGGGATGGGTTCAAGCCTCTCAGCTCTGGGTTTGCAGTGATTGTACTTTTAGCCTCTCTTTGGTCGAGCCCCCTAGTAGCCAGGTGTGGTGGTCCTAACCTGCGATGGGAGAAGCCCCGCTAGCTATGCTCTTGAGGACTTGCCTGAGGAAAAGGAGTCAGAGGAGTCAGCTGGTGCCTCCCCCTGCTCTCAGGGTAGTCATGGAAACAGATATTCAATCTTCATAGACCCGAAGCCTATTGGGAAGACCTCGCTGGCGGCTCAAAGCTGCCTTACCGTGCTCTGGGAGAAGCGAATACTCCAACAGTGTGCAAAGGAGCCTGCTCTTGCAGGAGCCAGAGAAGCAGCCACATGGACCTCTCACCCCTAGCTCTTCCCATCCTTCCATCTAGATGCGCTTCCCAGTGATTGCAGAGTGATGAAGATGGCGTGCATCATCTAGACTGTTCTGCACAGGTGATGCGGAAGCACTCGGTGCCCCCAACAGTCGGGCATGGGCTGAGCCTAGAAGAGGGTCACTGGCCAAGACTGCCATTATTGAAAAGGCATTAACTGAGCTGCAGCAGTGGCCGGGATCCCTGCTGCAGGCATCTCTGACCTCTGGGCAGGTCAGGTCTTCTCTACCCGGCACACCTCTGGTTTTGTGCTCCTCAGGGGAAGAGAAAGTATAGCCCTCCCCTGGAGCCCTTGTACTTCACCCGGCTCTTGGGGGAGGTGTTGGGACACAGGGTGACAGAGACTCCTCCTGCTGAGTGCACCACCTCTGAATCTAGTTAGACATGGGCTGGCTACAGGAGCTGTCCCCTGAACTCAATTTTCCTGCCCAAGTTCAGTAGAGAGCTGTGTCTGGGCTGAGAGCAGCTGGGGTGGACCACGCAAAGTTCTGGCTCCACAAGGAGCATTAACTGAAAGCGTTCAGATGCCCTCCCTTTCCCACCGAAGCTTCAGTTTCCCAGGCTGAGCCCCCAGGCAGAAATTCTGTCCCCTCCCTTTTTGTGCTGAGGCCAGCACTGCCAAGTGTGGCCGGGGCCGGGTGCCAGGTTGGCAAGGTAGTCCACGCCCCTTGATCAGAACCAGCTGGGCACACAGAAGTTGGGCAGCCCCTTTCCAGATTCAACTCCCTCCAAACAATATCTTTTACTTATGGCAACCTCAGTTCTGTCCGCAGAGGGAATGAAATAGACACATCTTTCCGTCCCAGCTGACTATCCTTGGGAACCTCTCAGGTCTGGAGACAGTAGAGGGCTGAGAAATGGAGCATAGGGTGGATGCTCTTCCAAAATGCCCAGTTTTCATCTCTGTTGCGAGAGGCAGGTGCCTGGGGGAGGGGGGTGCGCTTTAAAACCCACTTTTAGTTCAGTTTGCCAAGTGCTGAAGGAGATTCAGGATGCCAGGGGTGAAGGTGAGCGGCAGAGGTCAAGGAAGCGCCGGGACCTCCACTCTATACTGGAAGGGACACGGGGGAGAGCGGCAGTAGGTACCCCAAGGGTCAGAGGTTAAGAAGAGAGTTACTGCGCTTTCTCAGAAAGCAAAGAACCTTGTTTGGGGTAGGTCTTGGGAGGATGAGGAACGTGAAGGATTTTCTCAGAGGAACTGGAAAGGGAAGATTTGGGAGGCTCTAGGAGGTGACTGGGGGCCTCCAGGCAAAGTGAGTCCTACCTGTAGGTCGGCTCCATAGAAGGCAGCCATGGACGCATCGGCCACCAGCAGCGTCTCCACGAAGCGAGCCTCGGACACAAACCGCTTGGTCCTACTCGTGGCCCCCAGGGGTGGTGGCAGATCGCTGGCGCCTTCTGTCTCCTCTTCTTTGCCCCCCTCCTCCTCCTCCTCCATTTTCTCCTCCTCCTCCACCTCTTCCTCCTCCTGCTCCTCGTCTCCTCTCTCCTGCCTCTGATCCTCTCCCTTCACCTCCCACTCGGGTCCTCCGGGGAGGGGGTGGGCTTCGGAGGAGGCGAGCCCGGGGGTCCCGAGGCGCGCCCGGGGCCCCCAGCGCTGCAGGCGGTGCGGCTGGCGCAGGGAGCCCCCCGCGCCCTGCGGCTGGATGGTGAACTCCTCGCCGTCTAGCAGGAAGGAGCCGCTCAGCCCGCGGCACAGGCTGACGGCCGCCAGCGACTCGGGCTCCCCATTCACCGTGCCGGAGAAGAAGCAGTCGCGCAGCTCCCGCTCGCCCCCGGCCGCCCGGCCGGAGCCCCCGAGGCGCTCGATCTTGAACTCGGGCGCCAGGAAGCTGGCGTCGGGCGCCAGGCGCAGCACGAAGCCCTTGCCGAAGGCGGACAGGTGGAACGCGAGCTCGCCCGCGCTGCCCGGCAACCGCGTGGGCTCCACCAGCTCCGAGGCCTGCCCCCGGGCGCCGGGCCGGGCCGGGGCGCCGCGGGCGAGCGGCGGCGGCGGCAGCAAGAGCAGCAGCAGCGGCAGCAGGAGCGGCGGCCACCGGGGGGCGGCGCGGGGCATGGGGGCTCCGGCGGCGGCGCGGGAGAGGGAAGAAGGCGGCCCGGCGCGGGCAGGTGCTGGCGGCGCGAGCGCAGCCCGGCCGCTCTCTCCAGGAAAAAGCAAATCAATCAGCTCGCTGGCCGACTCGGCCAGTGGGGGCCTGGCGGCGGCGGCGGCGGCGACGGTCCCCGAGCGGCCCCTCTGGCTGGCGCAGGCCGCTCCTCCCGCGCCCGCCCGCCGAGCCGAGCGCGAGCAACTGGCTCCCCGGCCCGCGTGCGCCGGTCCTCCGCCCCTGCCCCGCGCGCGGTCCCCGCGCAGCCGCCTCCTGCCTCCTCCCCACCCCGGGAAGCACCGAGTGGGCTGCCGAGCCCTTCGTATTTATACTTCCTTCCCGGCTTTGACATAAGAGGTTTATTTTTGATCTCTCACTATTCCTGTTTCCCCTCCCCTGGGATCAGAGAGAGAAACTGAAAAGAGGGAGCGAGAGAGGAGAGAAAAAAAATTTTTGGATGAAATGTAAAACCAATCAGGAGTCAGCAAGACTCGCCCCCCCCACCCCCCTCCGTAAGTGTCAACTCCAACTTTTTTCCCCTTCCCTTTACGCGCGGTCCCACATTAACTCCTACAATGCTGGACTAGCCCTTCAGGCCGAGTCCTTCGGGAGGCCCCAGTCGCTACCTCCTTTAAGGCCAAGTGTCCAGAAAAGAGCCTCCAAAAGGCTCCTGCACTGGCCCCAGAGACAGTGTTCCCATCCCTGCAGAGTCACTCTGGGGATCCGACAGTTGTAGCTCTGGTGTTGGGGATCTGATGTGTAGAAGAGAGGTCTCCGGAGAGGTTCCAGAGCTTTTCATTGTAAAGCAAAAGAGGGAGGCAGGAAAGGTCATACTAAAATCCTGCTCCCTACTAAAACCCACATTTTCACTGCCAGCTTCGGATCAGGGGAAAAATACCACCTGGTTAACACAGCCAAGGACTCTGTTACTTGCCTTGTCCAGGGGCTGCAGGGCAGAGCCCAGCACAGTGGTTAATTATCAGAGGTGCGGTTGGCAGCAAAGTGGAATCACCCCAGAGGGAAGGTAAGCATTTCCCTAGGAGGGCAGCAGATCTTCAGGAACTGCACGTTGGGCCCTGAAAACCTGATCTGGGTACTGCTCAGTTCCCTGCGGGGCTTCATGAAAGGTTGCAAGCTCCCTCTCATGGCACTGTCCACAGCTGTGGGTACGAATGTGTGGAATTGATTTCTTCTGCCCCACCCTGACATCTCCTCCTAGGATGAGGGGGGTTGCAACCCAGGGGGAGGAGTGGCATGATCTGCTGTCTCCACGGAGGACCACAAAACCCAGCAGTTCATGGCACCCTCATCTTAATGGCACAGCTCTGAATCCGATTCAGTGTCTTGTTCTCTCTAGGGATAGGCTCTAGAGTCGCCCCTCTCTGCCCTTGCTCCGAGTTGTCAGTGTGGGAGATTCGCTGGGACCGGGACCTTTAAGTCCTCTGCCAGCTCACCTATGCCCAGCTACCCAGTTCTCTGCTTGTGTTGGGAATACTGACAGTTGAGGTCCTTCCTGCTTCTTTTTAGCCCATCGAACTGACAGCTATGGACGTTCAACATGCATGTGAGTCCCTCAGGGCTTGTCACCTCCAAAGAGGAGGCTCTCACAAATACAAAAGTACTTTTGTGACTACAGAACCAGGGGTAAACCCTGCCAAATTCTCTCCAAGTGTCCCCTCTGTCTACTCTCAGAAACACGGAAGGGCGCCTGGGTGGCTCAGTCGTTAAGCGTCTGTCTTTGGCTCAGGCCCTGATCCCAGGGTCCTGGGATCGAGTCCCACATTGGGCTCCCTGCTTGGCAGGAAGCCTGCTTCTCCCTCTCCCACTCCCCCTGCTTGTGTTTCTGCTCTCGCTATCTCTCTCTCTGTCAAATAAATAAAATGGCTTTCATTTAGATGAAAGGATGAACTAGCAAGCTGTAGGATTATTTTTCCAGGATAATTTACAAGATAAGAATAACTCGAGTCTCGGATGTTTCCGGGAAACACTTCTGGAGAGAGGGGTATGGAAAGAATGGCCTCTACAATCCTTTTCCAAAAAGGAGCAAAATGCTGCATCCCAGCACAATGGCGTGATAGTCCTGGGAGAGTCTGACCTGGATAGGCAGTTGAGTCATCCTATTTACTTCCAGCCTTTTGTAACATTTGATCATTGGCCTTTGCTTCTTAAAGCCCCGTATCACCATCTCCCAGAGTAAATCTGATTTTCAATAGCAATTATGTCCTATACATTTCCCTTCTTTTTCCTCTGTAAGCATATGAAAGGACAGGGATGGGGTCATTGTGCTTCATACCCCTTCCTATCCTCTGGAATGTATGAATCACTGCAGGCAGGAGACTTATCCAGAGCAGGGAAAGTCTTGAATGTCCTTGGAGCCCTTTGGTCTCAGTTGTCCTTCCAGCCCTCTGGAAGTTATTTATTTTTTCAATAGAATGAAATGCCCCTAAAGACAGCCCTTTGGAGAGAGAAGTCAGACAGTGATCTGTGGACTTTATCCTGCCCCATTTCAACAATAACAACAGCTGCTGGCTGGCTCACTGCTGAGTTGAATCTGCATGGCTGCCCCCTCCTGGATTCATACTTCCCAGGAGATGGGACTTGCTGGTTAATTTCCAGGGTGGCACCTGCCACTTGCAGAGCAACCTCAAGGTGTCAGGCTTGCCTTACTTATGCTTAAACCCAGTGCCTGCCCTTGCCCTAGGACTAAGAAAGGGTCCCTGGTTTGTAGTGAAAACCTTCGGAAAATAGTAGATGAAAACAGTACAACAAAACAAACACCAACCAACCAACCAGGGAAAATCCCAGAGGGGTATTCTGCTAATTCTGGATTTCCTACATTATCAGATTCTTTCCCAAAGTATGTAATTACAGCAAGGGATGGCAAACTTTGGCCCATCGGCTAAATCCTACACTCCTCGTTTCTGTATAGCCCACAAGCTAAGAATGGTATTAACGCTTTTTAAATGGTTGAAAAAAAAAGAAAAAAAATTCATGACGCTTAAAAACAGTATGAAATTCAAATTTTAGTGTCCACAATTACCGATCTATTGGAATGCAGTCACAGCCATTCATTTACACATGGCTGTTTTTGAACTACAAGGGCAGGGTTGAGTGAGCCTAAAATATATTTACTGTCTGGTCCTTTGCAGGAAACGTTTGCTGACTCCTCAGTCACAGTAAAGCAGCATTAGCTTGGAGTCTTCACATTTGGAATATGGGATTATTTAAACTCACTACATGATTTTTACAGAATGAGAGACTCAAAATAATTTCTCAGTGTGAATATAAAGGAAATTATATGAAAATTGAAATTCAAATGTCTATGTTTGTGCTTGATTCTGTATCTAGCAATTATTTATTATTTAGTCAGTCCTTAAATAATGAAAAGACTTTTATGTTTATGGTACTTTATATTGTAGGGCTATTGTGAATTTTAAGTTTTTAATTCTACTATTGGTCACTGGTTATTTCTTAGTTCACAACTGGAGTTTTACAGAGTGTATATTATACATTTATTGTGTATACTAAGCTCTGGTATTGTCTAGAACCTTCTTCTAGAACCAGGTGGAAGACACATAAGTGGTCATCTAATCCACTTGCACTCTCATTTTGCAGAGAAGAAACAGAAATGCAGAGGTTTTAGTGACTTGCCCAGAGACACATAATTAGTGGTGAATTTTTTTCCCAAGATACTATGATACTGCTTGTATGAAGGTAAAGAAGCTATATTACTTTCAAATTCCATTTGTAATTCATAACTTTTCATGAAACTTGAGTGCTTACTCTGGGTCAGGCATTGTTCTAAAGGCTCATTTTAATTTAATTTTCATTTACTCCTCAGTAAATGAAAGCTTCCACCTTTTGAGAGGGCTTGCTCGGGGATAGGCAGTGTGCTGAACAGCTCACAAACATTATTCCACTCTATCATCGGGATAGACCTCTGAAAAAGGCATCCTACAGATAAACAGATTGAGAGAGGCTTGCTTAGGGTCGCTCGGTTAATAAATTGTGGAGACATTGTTTTTAACCAAGGTCACATTCATAAACTACCAATTAAATATATTATTTTCTGGTGACAGTGTCCTGCACTGAATTAGGGTTCTTTTATTTACTTAAAACCAAGGATTAAATCATGGCATTACAGAGCTGGAAGGGATTCTAGGATTCATCTTTAGAGATCCCAAAGAAGGGAATAAACAGATTTTCTCAAAAGCCTGTTCTAGCACTTAAATATAAAAAGAGTTCTTTCTTTCTAAGCAAAATAATAGTCTTTTTGCCACAATTTTGTTCATTTTCTATAATTTTGGCTATTGTGTAATCACCGTAACCCTGCATTGCCTAAAACAGAGAGACAATTCCCTGGTCTTTATTTATCACACTACCGAGCACCTATCCCAGGATTATGTTTGGCTTTTGACATCACTTTTGTGCTAAGATTCACATTATTTTCCCTCTGACATGCAAGTATTCCTATGTACTTTTTATTTAATTATTTCTTAGTTCTATATGTTCTATCTTTTGGAACCTTTGGAACTTCACCCAGTATTTGGGAAACCACCAATTCATATTCTTGAGGCCACTTTAAGTTCAATTTCCTAACTCCTGTAAAGTGCTAGCTACTTGGGATGTTTTTCCTACCTTCATCAGGTCGTTCTGGTGCTTACAGACACCGGTTCAATGGATGTGCTCCCAATCCTGTTATCTCTATCTCTGAGAACCAGATCTAGCACAAACTTTTGTGTGATGGTGACACTGACTTGCTTGCCGACCAGATTTAAATGGATTTTAATACACCAAGATGCAAACAAATAAGCATTTTTGTTCTCGCTGTTTGTATTTTCAGTGACTTAATTGCCAAGTTATTGGGTTCAGTGTTGGGCACTCAACATATAAGGTTGCCCAAGATTCCATGTGCAGTGCGTCTGTGATTACTACTGTAACTTGCGCATTCTAAGTCTTAAATGCAATAACAACGGACATTGTGATAGGAACAGTTTAGGTCATACTTGCTTTACCACATTATGCCCAGCAGGTGGCATTGTTGCAACTTAATATTTATCCTCTTAGAACTTTCAGAGCAATGTTTTTAATAAAAGTCTGAGACAGCAATTCTTCAAAAACTGTACACATAACAAGCTGAGTATTTATTATGTTTCTTACACCCAGTCACTGGGGAAGGTTGGAGGAGGTGTACAGTTGTCTTGTTTATCATACTGTGTACTTCTTTCTCTCCTTCCTACTGTTCTTTTCTCACCTTGATTTCGGGTCTTCATCAGCCCAGTGCCTCTCAACTCAAATTATCAGGCACTCTTGGAGAGCTGGCCAAGTTGAGATGTCTCCAGGGCCTGGGACCCCCTTAATTGTGAGGATGGTTTGGTTTCTGTACATCCAGTTAATTATTAATGCAAACATTAGGTTTCCCCCAAATCTTCATTATTGATTCTAACCACTAGATGGGAGTCTCGTCACATATACCTTTTATAGCTGATCTTAGGAGGGTCTAAAATCTCTCTGAACAATGGTTTTAATTAACCACATCTGATAACACACACACAGACACACAGACACACACAAATATATTTATAATATTAACTTGCAAAGCTGTACCTTCTCTCCCTGTTTTAGAGGGAAGGAAAGAGGGATGAAAAAAGGAGCTAGGTAGGATCTTTTGGACGAAATTATCTGCTCTAATTTCGCAGAGCAGATAAGGCGCTTATTGAAGGTCTTTATTTGGAGACACTTGCTGTAAAAATTATCTACTTTGTAGAAATGTGTTCACAACGAGTTGGAATGTGAAGCGCTAAGAAGAGTGGTTGGCATATATTAAGCACACATCAATGTTAATTTCTATCATCATCATCATCATCATCATGCATTCTTACCTGGCCTGGCAGAATAATTGTCCAGTATCTGGAGTTTGTCTCGGCATCATTCCCCCCTCATCCTCAGTGTCTCCCTTCTTTTAGAATTGCCCAGGGTGCTCACCTGACCTTCTGCTCTCATGAACAGAAGGGGGTTCTCTAAATCATGAACACTTTGGCTTGATAGCAAGTACTACCAAGAGTGTTTGAATTTTAAGAGACCAACAGAAATAAACAACTCATGGTAGAATTTCAGACACTGTGGTTCTAGCATGAGGGGGAAGGGACAGGGACACACGCCAGGGCTCCCAGGTAACAGCCCTGTTACCTTTTCCTGCGAGCATGTCTGTAGGACTTTGCAGAGGTAGAGCTTTCTGATCATTGGAATTGTTCAAGCAAAAACAGGGGGCACTTGCAGGAGTGTTAAAAGAGGATTCTTGAATTGGGTGAATTCTGTTTTTCAAGTATTCTTGAGTAGTGGAGGAAATGAGCATCCTTTTGATTCTGGATTAAAAAAAATCCAGTTTTTCTTTTTTTCTTTTAGACATCTAGGCCTAGAGCAGCTGTCCACTGATGCCCCTTCCTGAAGTTACAGGAGTTGTTCGTTCATCCTTTCTTTCATTTTCTTTCTTTCTTTCTTTCTTTCTTTCTTTCTTTCTTTCTTTCTTCTTTCTTTCTTTCTTTCTTTCTTTCTTTCTTTCTTCGTTCCTTCCTTCTTTTCTTTTCCTTCCTTCCTCCCTTCCTTCCTTTTTCTTCCTTCCTTCCTTTCTTTCTTTTCCTTCCTTCCTCCCTTCCTTCCTTTTTCTTCCTTCCTTCCTTTCTTTCTTTTCCTTCCTTCCTCCCTTCCTTCCTTTTTCTTCCTTCCTTCCTTTCTTTCTTTTCCTTCCTTCCTCCCTTCCTTCCTTCCTTTCTAAAACATTCTTCCTTGCAGTCTGCTCTGTCTGGAGTCTCATCAAATTCATTGGCACTACAGGATTTTGAAGGGACACAGACATTAATTAACTTCTCACTTTACAGATGGGGAAATTGAGATCTGTGACAAAGTCATTTTCCCAGAGATTCAGGGGAATGTGGATTCTCAGCCCAGTGTCACATCTAATCCCACTGTTCCCCTGCAGAGCAGAACCTGAGCTCATAGGGTTTGTGTGACATCTATCACCCACTCACAGCCATGCTCTTTCTCTCTTTTAAAGTTCTTAGTTTATTAATCCTCTCATGAAAAATCTGCACAATCACCACAGATAAAGTCCCTACAGAACCTTTAGTCCTTCTGTTATCTAATCTCTGGCTCACTTTTGCCAGCACCCACATTGGCTTTTGCAGTCCCTCTGACTTTCTTCATTCTGTTCTTGTGCTCTTTTCACTGTTTTCTTGATGTGTTTTTCTTCTCATATAGGCCATGTCTTGCAAATCTATGTTTGGGTTCATTTTTCATCGCATATGGCAAGGAATCCTAAATCATGCCAGGGTCAGGTGTCTTGCCACCACCAAAATGGGTTCTGAATCCAAATACAAAGATGACATCTGGGTGGGCTTGGACATTTTGGCTAGTTTTCCCCAAATTTCTGTCTTAGGTACTGTTGCCTTTCCAGGGTGATGAACACCAATGACCATTTGTTTCTGCTGAAGTAGTCAGTTGGTCATGAACTTCCTGGTCTGGATAGCTACTGTGTTGTTTATGATGGCGGCCGAGCTTTAAGCCATGCTCTCTTCTCTAAACACACATACACACACACACAAACTTTTGCATTTGGGAAAGTGTGTCTTGCAGGTTTGGAGTGTAAGGTGCTGCCCGGGAGTGGTAGGCAATGAAGCTGGAAGAGTCAGCTGGACCCACGTGTGAGGGTGTGTGTTTGTCCCCCTGGGTGCCGAGAGCTTTCTTCCAGAGGGCGATGAAGACTCCCTAAAGACTTAAGCAGGGAAGTAACATGACTGTTTTTGTCTTTAGAAGGACAGCTTTAGCAATTATGTAGACTGAGGACTACGTGAAGAGAGGGATTGGAAAGATGGGGACCTGTCAGGACAAGCTTTCCAGAGATGGTGTGGGCCTGGGCTAATGAAGTGGTGGTGGTGATGGAGAGGAATACACTGGGACCTCTTTGAGTTTGCCTGTTTGGAGGTGTGGTAGGGTGGGTGCAGAGGCCAGGGTGGGAGAAAAGAAGGCTGACTAGCTGAGGGGTGAGGTGGATAGAGATGCCATTGGCCAAGTTAGGGAAAACAGGAAGAAGGTATGTGCGTACGTGTATGTTGTGTAGGGCATGTGCAGAGGAGGGACTAATTAGTTTTGGGCCTGTTGGGGACTCACTGGGATGTCACAGAAGCTCAGCAGTGATGGGGACTAGGAATTGTCATTGGGAGTCAAATGCCGAGATGGGTAGTGGAAGCTGTGAGTAAGAATAATGCACTCTGCTGGATAAATATAGGTGAAATGAGGGGTTTTCTTTTAAATTTCTACTCTTCTTTTCAGTTTCTCCATTCCTCCACTTTTCTCTTTTCACACTTCCAAGAGCAGAAATGAAATCTGCCTGTCCAATCACTAATCTTGTTTTCTCTTCTCCCACATCTGGGCCCCTTCCAGACACAATAAGCACTCTTGATTTTCCTTTATGAAAGGCAGTGATTTCCACCCAGTGGAGTTCTGTAGTCTGCAAGTGTTTTCCAGCTGGTCTGTTGCCGGATTCAAAATGCCAGGATGGGATGTTCTGAGGGGAAGGAGGAGATTCCTGGGTAGCTGGGAGAGAAAGAGGGGAGAAAGGGAGAAATCTTTACTTGGAGTAACTTGATGCTTGGAGTCTCATCACCACAGCTTGAAAGTATTGGACAAGTTGCGGGGCTGCTCCTGTCAGGTTGCTAGGAAGTGACATTACCATGTCCGATCACCTCTCGGTGATGTCAACAGTGATGAGGGAGGCTGCATGGAGGTGCAGGAAGGAGGAAGCAAGGGCAGGCAAAGAACAGCAAACCTTTATAAGGAGATAACGTCTGGCTTCTCAGCAGAGCATTGGAACCCAAGGTGGGAGAAGAGTGGGGTCTGCTGGTTGCCTTGGGCTCTGCTCTGGGATCCACACTCAGGTGGGAGGTGGGTCTGAGCCAGGAGAGCCCAAAGCAGCTTTTCTTCTCTCACTGATCTGGGTCAAGGTCTAGTTTTATGTTCTTCTGTAGTTAAATACCAGAGTTTTTTGCCCTTTAATTTCTGATGTTCTTGAGGATCAGAGAAAACTGACACCTACAAGCCTCATGCACATTAGATTGTGGACTCTCCGATGAAGTCTTCTCTGCCGCTCTGGGCTCACTGTTCTCACCTTGGTGAGGGAGCTGTCCATGATGATATCCATTGCTCATTACCTGTTGCCTACTCACTTCACGTCCAGAGTGAAACAGAGGCACGAAGCCTGACATGAGGCAATGTGCATTGACTAGGTTAATAAGAGATAGGGAGAGATGAGGTAGGAATTCCACAAAGCATTTGTAAATGGGAAGCCAGATAAAAAATTTGAGGGCAGTAGCTTCTAAGTGGAAGTCCTCCCATCCTGGGAGATTTAGTAAGAACCCTCCCTCCCAACCTGTTGGGTCCAGTAAGAAGTGTGATGGGTGAGAGCAGGGTGGAGAGATGGAATCCTGTGCTGTGCAGGTGGTTTGTTTCTTGTTTATGAGAATTGTGCCCCCTAGTGCTGGGCTATGTACAACCCTCAAAACTTTAATGGTGACCTTGCCTGGGAAGGTCTTTGTGAGACTCCTTTCTCCCTCCACCCCACTTCAAGGCCTTGCCTTGTTAACATCTTGTTAACGTTGGTGAAATTCCACCATCAGAACTGTGTTTTGAAAAAGACTCTGATGCTTTTAAAGTGTAAATATATGTGAATGGGAAGCATTTTTAAAGCTGTTACCTGTTATTTTCACCTGAGTGTAAATTAAGACGCAGGCAGCAACAAATTTTGAGGAAAGGAGGTGAAGATATATGAGAAGAATTAGAGAGAGGGTGGAAAGCAGGGTGGGGGCTGGGGTGGGGTGGGGAAGACAGGGAGTGTAGCAGGTGGAGGGGATGGGGCAAGAATGCTTGGAGGAGACAAGAGTGGAGGAGCATGGTGCCAACAGGAAGGGTTGGCTGCCCTGGGTTTCCACAGGCTATGTGCCTACCCCCCAATTTTACCTACATGAAGAGAGCAAGAGCCTGCAGCTCACCTCAGGTTTTTTTTTTTTTTTTTTTTTTTTTTGCAGAACAAATCAAATAAATTGCAAACTCCGGAAGTGAGAACTGTATCATACTTTCTAATTACAAGAGTCCCAAATAATGTTACTTACTCTGTGGGCTCATTGTGTTCTTACTGATGATAATAAGAATATTCTTGCTCTTTCATGAGTGAGGAATTCAAAGTTCCCAGAGACTGGGTCATTTAACTAAGATCCCCAAATAACCCAACATCAAACAGAGCTGGGGCTGAGCCCTGGCTTGAAGATCTGCAATTTTGGGCAGTCGGCTTGACTGTTTCATGCTCCTGATCTCTCAGTCATATAAGGGCTGGTGTTTTAGGCTCAGGTCCTGGAGCAGCCATATCTGGTTTTAAAGTATTTTAACAGTGTGTATGAGGAGAGGCTTCTTCCTGTTTAGGCGTGGGCAGGACTTGCTTGGCACAGTTCAGGGGCTGGGGAATGGGCTTCTGAGAGTACAAAGTTATGGGCCGAATTTTGAGTGTGTGGACATGCCTGGGTATTTTTCAGGGATGAGGTTTCACACTATTTATGACCTCTCCACAACCACCAAATGGTTAAAAATCACATTAGAGCAAACTGTGATCTCTGCTGACTTCCAATGAGTAGAGTCCCCTTAGTGCCATAGGGTGGAGGGGAGGAAGTGAAAATGAATACAACAGAAAAAAAAATGTTCTCGCAAGACAAATTAAATAATACTCCTCTGTTATGAGTGTTCTCTGTGGCTTTTTGTAAAGGCTCCAAAGACAGTAGACCAGCCACACTGGGGCCATCAAGTTAATTGTTGATCCAGAGTAGGGCTCGGCTTCCAGGCAAGTCGTTGTGTTCTTATAAATCCTATTTAAATTAGCTTGTGAACATGCATTCCAGGAGTGTGAGGAGTGTGTATACGGGAGGAAGATGAGGTGAGAACTGTGCATGGTGGGAGTGTATGACGGGACAAGAGGGTTGTGCCCACGATGGGAGTGAGGAGGGTCCTGTGCACACACACAGATGGCAGGTGTTGCTGGAAGAGAGGCAGTTGAGTGAGGTACAGAATAAACAGGCTGGGCTGGGACTTAATACCAGCTGAGTGTTTCAGTTTTCCTTTTGCTACTCACTAACCAGATGACCTTTGCCTATTCCCCTATACCCTTTAAGTCTTAGTTTTACTTGCCCAAAGTGGAGATGTTAATAATTCTTGTCCCACCATTCTCCCTCCCCAAGTGTTTCTGTGAGGATAAAGTCAGACAATATATAGGAACTCATTTTATAAATCACATACTCTTTTGTATATGTCAAGTATTTTAGTTTTTTTAAAGATTTATTTATTTAATTTTATTATTTATTTACTTATTTTTGAGAGAGAGAAGGAGAGAGAGAAAGAAAGAGAGAGAGAGAGAGGGCACGAGCAGGGGGAGGGGCAGAGGGAGACGGAGAGAGAGAATCCTAAGCAGGCTCCATGCTTATCCCGTAGCCTGCCCCGGGGCCCCATCTCACGACTCTGAGGTCATGACCTGAGCTGAAATCAAGAGTTGGAAGCTTAACTGACTGAGCCACCCAAACACCCCGAGATTTATTTATTTATTTGTGGGCCGGGAGGGGCAGGGAGAGAAAATCTCAAGCAGACTCCGTGCTGAGTGCAGACCCCATCACAGGGCTTGATCCCTTGACCCTGAGATCATGACCTGAGCTGAAACCAAGAGTTCTGTGCTCAACCAACTGAGCCGCTTAGGCACCCCTCAAGTATTTTTATTAAGAAGAACACACTGGTGGAAGAAGACACAGACACCTGGGAGGAATGATGCATTTTATATTGGAGCTTTGTCTAATATTCTGAAAGGTAGAAGGGGTGCTTTACTAATGAAGGTGGTACATGGCCTGAGGCTCAAGTTCAAGCTCACATCTTGAAGCTACTATTCTGGATGCTGATGGTGATGGGAAAAGGGTATAGTGGGAGGAGCAAAGGGGATAGAAGATTGCTTGGCAGATAAAATTTCTCTCTAAATCCCCAGATAGGAGTGGAGGATTTAGTATTCATTTCTTCTCCCTTCTAGGTACTCCTCCTCTACCAACCTGAATGCAAGCTGTATCCTCAACAGCCAAAAAATCCAAAGTAATTTAAGTGTGTGTTTGTGTATAAATCTATACAATGAACTGTTAAATTGGGAAGCCTGAGATCCAAGGGTAGTGGCTGTTATTTAAAACTGTATAAGGGGGGGGGATTCAGGGTATAAGCAGGAGGCAACCTGGAACTATGATTTGATGAGTTTCCCCAAGCTAAGTCAGGACCCTTTGTTCTAACCTCCTAGTGTCCAAGAGAACAAATACAGGACTTAAGTACCAGAGGGCCTTCTATGAAATACTTGGCCCCAGAGAACAAATCAGAGTGGGTGGCTGAGTGGGGAAAAATAGAGTTAAAGATTTCCTCTGTGCAAAGAAGAATGGACCCAGGCCCAGGGTTATAATTCATGGGGCCTCAGATGAATCTCCAGCTGCTTCAGCTGTCTCCACATCTGGGAGAAGACTGGCCAAGGAATCCAGCACTGGTGGAAGCCAGTGGATGATGCAGCTCAGTGGTTTAATGCTCCCTGAGTCTTCCAAGAAGCTTCTTTGAACCCGCACCTTTTCTAGATGTTGTATGCTTTGCCTATCTCTGTGGCACATTTTCCATGAAGAACACTTAAACACATCTGGGACTTTTAGAGATCTTTAACAAAGAATGGTGAAGACATAAAGCGCACAAAATGGTAAGTTCTTAAATCTATTTTCTGTGACAACCTAATCTAAATCCTAACATGGTAAACTAATGAATTAATACTATCTGACTTGAGCAATGGGAAGACTTCCTTCAGTCACTTCCCTCCCCATTAAAATATTGCCTAGACCATAGAGCTTATTTCTTATTTCTTTGCCTACCCACTCTCTTTTCTCCTTGATTTTTTTCTCCCATTTGAGGTGATAGTCCAGGATGCTTGATTTTCCAGGTAGGCAGGTCCTCACATTGAATAATCACAATCTAAGAGAAGTGAAGTCTAAGTCTCCAAACTGAAACGTTGTAGCTGCCTCCTCTGTAGATGCCTCCATGCATCATCCTTTTGAGCTGATTTTCTAGCTAGAACCTTCTGCATGCACCCGGCTCGGCCAAGCAGTCAACCCCTATTCTGGGGACTGTCATGGAGGCTGACATAAAAGTAAAGGAAGCCCCGGTTTTGGTGAGTTTCTAGTCTAGTCCTGTGTAGCCATAGTCCAGTCCAGGAAAAGGGTTTAATATTTAATTAGCAAAAGGGCAAGTTCAAATAGAATATTCTTATGCTAGAAATGGAATAAGCATACACTGAAGGAATTGAGAAACAAAGAGCAAAGCTGCGCTGTGTGAGTTAAATTACGTGGTTTCTTGGAGGAGGTGAGAGTGAAATACGCAGGCACCAGGGAGGCTGAGAGGACATCCTAGATGGAAGGTATGGTTTACAAGAAGCCATGCATGTTGAAACAACAGCTTCTGGGCAGAAGAAGCCAAGCTATTCAATTTAGCTAGAGCCAGGTTTTCACGTAAAGGGTAAAAAGAAACGAGTTTATGACCTGAGCAAAGCAGCTGACCGGGTAGCCTTAGACAAGTAACTATCCTCTGGACCTCAGCTGCCTCAACCAGGAAATGAGTGGGTTAGTTGACTAGAGCACTGGGCGAAGGTCTCCATCAGAGGTGAAGAGAGTTAATAATTATGGGAGCAGTGTGTCAGGCACTCCAAACTCTCCTAAAAGATAGTCTTATCCATCCCCATTTCAGAGATGAAGTATCTCGTCCCGAGTTTCGTAGACTGTGAGTGACCAAGCTGGGATTAGGGTTGAGTCAATTTCTTCATTCACTATGAATGGACAGCTTCCATTTACCAAGAACCGTGCCAGGCCCTGGGGGAGATAACAGTGAATAGGACAGATAGGGTCCTGCTTTCATTTTACTTGAAGTGTGGGGGAGGACAGTCAATAAAAAATCGAAAATCCAAGTGAATAAAATAGGTTTAAGTAGAAGTACATGCTATGGAGAAAATAAAACATGGAATCATGGTCATGATTTGGGGCTTCTTAGGTTGGGTGGCCCAGGAAGGCCTCTCTGAGGAGGTGGCAAACTTGGGTGGAGACTGGAAGGACAGGAAGAGGTCTGCCTAGTTGGCAAAGGGCATAACTGGCCAAGCTGAGGTATTTAGATTTGGCAGCATGGTGAGGCCTTCAGTCTTTCTTTTGGAGAAGGAGTTGCTTTTTATTTCTCAAAGATCTTAAGTTGGTGGAGGACAGGCAGAAGCAAGCGGGTGGCAGCAGCAGAGTCCTAATATGGAAGTGGGGTGGCCAACGTGACCTTGGAAATTTCGGAGCAGGGCTGGGAGACGTTGCTCCCATTCACTTCCATCCCTTTCTTGTTAGCATCACCAGAAGACTTCTGGTGTTAGCATCACCATAAGGTGATGCTGGCAGTCATTTTGGAGGGCCAAGTAAGGCTTGGTAATAATATTAATATTAATAATAAGAATGGCTAATGAGAATATTAACTATTAGATAACATTTAAGGAACATTTTTAAAAAGATTTATTTATTTTAGAGAGAGAAAGTGCATGAACGGAGGGAGGGGCAGAGGGAGAGAGAGGGGAAGCCAACTTCCCACTGAGCGCAGAGCCCATGTGGGGCTCGATCCCAGGACCCTAAGTTCATGACCTGAGCTGAAACCAAGAGTCAGATGCTCAACCAACTGAGCCACCCAGGCGCCCCAAGAAACATATCTTATGTACCAAGCACGTCTGAGCACTTTTTAAGCATTAACTTATTTAACCTTTGTAGTAACTATAGGAGATGGGTAGTATTATTATCCTAATTGTAATGATGAAGAAGCTGAGGCTTAGGGAGGTACAGTCACTTCCCCAAGATTGCACAACTGAGATGGGTGGAGCAAGGATGCTCATCTGGGTCCTCTGAGCCTAGGCTCTCAATCCTCATGCAATGTTGCCTTCCATAGGTTTCAAACAGTCATGTAATATTTGATCTGGAAGTGATCTTAGATATCATATAGACCAGAAATTTTTATTTCGGTCCTCTGAGAGAAGACCTCTGATTTAGGACAATCCCTCCTCTTTTGACAGATGAGAAAATTAAGAGTCAGAGAATCAGATTAATGATGGAAATGGAGGGTTGATGCTGAGTTCTGACTTCTGCTTGAATGCTCTTTGTAATCTACTTCAGCATATCCCTAGATACTCAAATCCTGGTTAGGAATTCCTGGCAGAAGTGATTGCACAGAATTACATCCTCCAACTGGGGAGAGACAAGCATGAAATAAGACAATGCACATAAAATTCTTGGTGTGGGGCTCAGCACAGGGTAAGTGCTCAATGCATGTCCATGTCTTTGAGAAAGTCCACATGGCTGGTTTCTGGGCCCAGTGGTGAGAACAGCTGTGCCATGATTGGGGAAGGAGAAGCAAGACACACAGGTGGAGAAGGGCTTCCTCTCCCTGAGCCTGCCATCTTGATCGACATGCCACAGTCCTTACCAAACCCCATCCACCACAGTGAAAGTAAAATATCTTTGGACACCTCATAACCCATCATTAAAACTGCTGGGTGTGGGAAAACAATTGTTTGCCCTAAATAAGTTACTTATGATTGCCCTTGGTTTGTCGGAATTTTCCTTTAATTATAGGCATAAACACCCATCTCCTTCTCATTCACGTAATGAGTTTCAGCCTTGTGCATCTCAATTAAAGAGGGGCCCAGGAGAATTATGGGTATCTGAGCAGTCTTCCTGTTCCCAGTTGCCATGGGGCTCTTGGAAGAGTGGGTCCTTTATGGGGAGAAGATAATGGGCAAAAAGTGCTCTTGACTGATAGACCAGTCACAGCCTTCTCTTTCCTATAATAGAGTTGTTCACTAGAGCCATTCACTAAAAAAATTCCAAATTTCTTCCACACCACCCCACTTTATGCTTCAAATCATTGCATATGCCCCTGTCCTGTCCTCTCTTCTTGCAAACTCAATGTGGAGCCTTTTGGTTCTGGGAAGACTTTCTAGGTATTAGGAGAGACTAGGAAAACCTTCCTTCCTCTACTTGTATTTCTTCTGTGTCAGAAGAGAGAAGTGGGTTTTATGGAGAGGTACAGAGTGTCTTGGGGACCAGTGCCTGAAACAGGGCTCCTCAGAACTAGATGGGAACTCATGGCTTGATGGTCTTGTCCCCAATGACCCACACTCAGCCTTCCCTTCCCTCCATGACACCTGGTCAAGGGATGGATGAGAGAAACTGTTGGAGGAAGTACTGGTAGATTTCCCTGTTGCCCACCAGTCCCTCAGCACCTCCCTGGCAGGAGGACAACCTCTTTCTCCACATACTCTCCAGGCATTGGTGCTGCTCCAATGGTTCCCTTTCCTTCCCCAAGCCCTGGGTGATAGCAGTTGCCCATTGGGTGGTGTAAGTACTCCCACTGCGACCTGTTTCAAGCTCCTGTTGTGATGTCCCTGAATGGGGAGGGACTGACTGCCCAAATCCCTGAAAATTTAACACTCTGCACCAGCAACTCAGCACACCACTGCCCCAGGGCAGATGGTGGGCCTACAGGGCCCTGGGTTTGAGAAGCGTTCTCCATCTTCCAGAGAATATGCCCTTCTAACGACAGGACATTTTACAGGGACAGTTCTTGGTTCTGGGTCTTTTAGGGGACACTGTAATGAAGAAACAGCAGGGATGTTGCAAGGGGGGGAGTGGATGAGGCGGGCCTGGGAGAGGGGGATCAGTGGGGAGTCTTCATTCCCAACTCCTGAGCTGACTGCTTTGAGAGAAAGGCTTGGACCCAGGGAGCAGACAGATGTCGGTCGGGGTAGAAGTAACTGATGAGTGGGGGCACTGGGGCATAATGGTTGGGCAAAATGCGAACCGAGATACTAAGCGCTGGTTTCTCTAGCCAGCCCACGCCTCCTGCCTCAGCTCAACGCCACTCCCTCCCCGCCAAGTGGCTCTCCGCTCAGGAGGCGGGACCGAGTTCTCCGGGGGCCCCTGGAGGCTCGGGGCTGCAAGCTTTGGGAGGCTGGAAGGGGAGAGAGGGAGGGGCGCTGACTGGGCAGTCCAAAGAGGAGGGGGCCTTTAATAGGCTCGCCCAGCGCCTGGTTTGCGGCGCCGCGAGTGGCAGCGGTTCGAAGAAGCCGCCCAGCACCTCCCTCTAGCTCTCGGCTGCAAATCTCCGTCCTTGCACTTGACAGCGATTGTACTTAAGCTCCCAGGGCGCGCTTTGCTTGGAAAGGCACAGGTAGGAGGCGCGGGCTGCTCGGTGCACGCTCACTGCTCTGGGAGGAGTCTCCCTCCCTTTGCTCTGCTTTCTGGGAGCTACGGACTGCCCCGGAGCGTTGGTGGTTCCCGTGTGCCGGCTGCAAGGAGACGCGCCGGCGGCGGGGAAGCCGGGCCGAGCCCTTCCGAGAGCGCGGTCGTGCGCTGCCCGGCGCCATGCTTCTGCTGGGTATCTTAACCCTGGCTCTCGCCGGGGGACCGGCTGGCGGGTCAGAGCCAGATCAGGAGGTGGTGGTCCCCATCCGACTGGACCCGGACATCAACGGCCGCCACTACTACTGGAGGGGTCCCGAAGACTCCGGGGATCAGGGACTCATTTTTCAGATCACAGCATTTCAGGAGGACTTTTACCTACACCTGACTCTGGATGCTCAGTTCCTAGCGCCCGCCTTCGCCACTGAACATCTGGGCGTCCGCCTCCCGGAACTCACCGGGAGCTCTCCAGACTTGCGACGTTGCTTCTACTCTGGGGACGTGAACGCCGAGCCAGATTCTTTCGCCGCTATGAGCCTGTGCGGAGGTCTACGCGGAGCTTTTGGCTACAGAGGCGCGGAGTATGTCATTAGTCCGCTCCCCAACGCCAGCGCGCAGGCGGCACAGCGCAACAGCCAGGGCGCACACCTCCTCCAGCGCCGCGGCGCCCCCGGCGGGCCTCCCGGAGATCCCACCTCTCGCTGCGGGGTGGCCTCAGGCTGGAACCCCGCCATTCTGCGGGCGCTGGACCCTTACAAGCCGCGGGGGACCGGCTTGGGAGAGAGTCGCAGTCGGCGGAGGTCCGGGCGCTCCAAGCGCTTCGTGTCTATCCCGCGGTACGTGGAGACACTGGTGGTGGCGGACGAGTCAATGGTCAAGTTCCACGGCGCGGACCTGGAGCATTATCTGCTGACGCTGCTGGCCACGGCGGCACGACTCTACCGCCATCCTAGCATCCTCAACCCCATCAACATCGTCGTGGTCAAGGTGCTGCTTCTCGGAGACCGCGACACAGGGCCCAAGGTCACGGGTAACGCGGCCTTGACGCTGCGCAACTTCTGCGCCTGGCAGAAGAAGCTGAATAAAGTGAGTGACAAACACCCAGAGTACTGGGACACGGCCATCCTCTTCACCAGGCAGGTGAGTTGATCTGTCATCTCTTTGGACCCCAATAGCCCCATTTTCTTAGGGTCACCTCCCTTAGCTCTCCAAATGCCCTTTGTGCCAAACAAGTGACCCCGGGTTAAAATTTCATTGATCTCTTCCGACTCCCACTTTGGATCTTCCAGCGACAGGCGGCTCTTAGGCTCCGTGGAGCTTCGGCTCTAGGGCATCTGGATGCACGTGGGCGGTCGGAGGAACGCCCGCTACTTCAGAAGGTGTTGGCCCGGCGTGGCCAATCAGCGCCTCCTCGATCAGGCGCCGAGGGGCCGGAACCCAGGAAGTTGCCGCCCCGGAGCCGCAGTGTGTCTCCGCGGCAGATAGGAGGCGCTCTGAGGATGGTGTTGGAGGGGTCGGGAAAGGTCCGCCCCTATTCAACCCGGGCGTTTAAATCCTTTCAGATATCTCTTCGCAGGCTTCTCTTCTCTTCTTGTAAAACTGGAAGGTGTTGCAAGCATCCCAGTTCAGAGCCTGGCTTCGTTTCCTCTGGGCATGTTGAGTTATCCTCTGTCCTGGGCCTGGAAAACCTGGATTGGGATGGAGGGGAATCATTTGGGATATTTTGTGGTTGAAATGGAAAGGACAGACTCAAGTACCGGGAGCATTCCGTCCTTTGTTGCTGCTTCTCCCATACCCTCCTGTGCTGGCCCGCCTTTTACCTGAGGGGATTCCAGTCTATTCAGAGCAGGCAATGTAGTTAGAGCACCCGTTTGGAGCTGGAGTTTCTAGTGGAGTTTCACTGGGAGCTGAGTTGGGGAAAATCTCTCAATTTTCCCATTTCCTTGTTGGCCCAGGGTGACCCGTTTGCCCTGATGTGTGCTATGGAGCAGAACAGGCAAGGTTGCTCATGACACCGACTCACTGAAACTTCCAATGACCACACTTAACGGTAGCGCTCCAGCTTCTGTCCCTGGCGGTGTGCAAGTGGTGTGAGCTTGGTAAAGAGCGTCTGGAGACCCCAGGTGTGGGATTGGAAAGATACTGAGTATGGGGCTTAGAAAGATGGTCAGATCACAGAAGCAGCTCTGCCTTTTGCTATGGGTCTATGAACATTTACATTCATAGATACTGGAGTGATTGGGTACTGTGAAGTTTTTGGATTCTTGCAATTTGTCAGATTCATGGATGGGACTGGGAGGAAGATGGGCATCCAAGTGACCTGGTTCCTCTGATTTTTGGGGCCGCAGCTCGAATCTGTGCCATGCTCTTGTTTTGTTATTATCGCAACCACGTCATTCTGGGGATGGCCCAGAATCCTTGGTTGCCTGTGGGGCTGTCACTCCCCACTCTTTCCAAAGGCCACTCAGAGCTGTGCTGGCACACACGGGGCTGGAGCTAACGTCTTCCACGCTAACCCATTTGGCATCGCTTGTCCCCTCCTGGAATTGAACTTCCTCCTTTCCCAGCCTTCTCCTCCCACCACCTGGTTTCTCCAGGGAGGTCTTTGGCCTGAGTCTGTTTCCTTGCACTCATTCTTCCAACTGAGGTCTGTAGAGCTGCCACTGCCCCTACACACACTGCCTGAGTCATGGGGAAACTGCAGCGGAGGTGCCTTCCACCTCTGCACACAGACCAACTCGGCAGTCAGATTGCTGGGGGAAAAAAAAAGCAAAGGCCAAGAACAGGATATCTTAATGGGCAAAGCAGCTGTTGGCCCATCTGCTACCTGGGATGCCCCCGTGGAGGTCACTCTCGGCTTCTGAAGTAACAGACCTCAGTCTCCGCCGCTTAGTGGCTAGGCTGACTTTTGGAACCAGCCGTAGAAAGAGGACTCCTGCTGGGAATATGGGCCACACCACCAGAAGGATTCACCTTTTGAAGAAGCAGCAATCAAGCAGCGTGACAACTTCTGTCTGTCAGTGGTGTGTGCGAGACCCAGGGGCTATGTTAACCATGCATAATGGAGACAAGATGCATGAGCACTTGGGTCAGAAAGAGTGATGTTCAAGATGTGACTTTTAGAAGCTGTCTTTCTCTTAGGCGTCTAGAGGGCGAAGCCGGAAAGTGGGGAGGCTGTGTTGGCAGGACCGATATCCAGGTATGTGCTTAGTGCTTTAGAGTGAACATCTCTCTCTCGTCTCCTTGCTGGCGCAGACTTTAGGGCCTGCTGCATTCTCAGGGTCTTAGGAACTGCTCATTCCTGAACTCCCCTGGGGAAGGTACAGTATGGGATGAGAACAGAGTGCGCAGCCGCTCTTTGTAGACCAAGGCAGATTTGGTCTCCGGGAACCAGGAGTCTCCTGCTGTCCTCCAACACAAGAGGAACTTCTGTTGTACTTTGTAAGGGTTAGTAGTAATCCTTTAACTCAAACATGAGCTTCCCTGATTATTATAATGGTGTAATCAATGCTTTTTCAAACTAAAATTGGAATATATATATATATACACATATACATATTGATTCTATGAAGATAACATTGATCCTTGAACAACATAGGTTGAACTGCATGGGTCCACTTGTATGTGGACTTCTTTTGATACCGTGCAGTACTCTAAACGTATTTTCTCTTTTGGTTTTCTTAATAACATTTCATTTTCTCTAGCTTACTTTATTGTAAGAACACAGTACATAGTACATACAGCATACAAAATATGTGTTAATCTGGGGCGCCTGGGTGGCTCAGTCATTAGGCGTCTGCCTTCGGCTCAGGTCATGGTCCCAGGGTCCTGGGATCGAGCCCCGCATCGAGCCCCGCATCGGGCTCCCTGTTCAGCGGGAGCCTGCTTCTCCCTCTCCCACTCCCCCTGCTTGTGTTCCCTCTCTCGCTATGTCTCTATCTGTCAAATAAATAAATAAAATCTTCAAAAAAAATATGTGTTAATCGACCGTTATCGGTAAGGCTTCCTGTCAACAGTAGAGTATTCGTAGTTTAAGTTTTTGGGGAGTCAGAAGTTGTATGTGGATTTTCGACTGCATGGGGTTCAGTGCCACTAACCCTCATGTTGTTCAAGGGTCAACTGTATATAGTTTGTTTGGATAAGAAGTTTTCAGAAATGTGCTTATTCTGTTAATCACCTTTTGTCTATAACAGATCTTGAACTGTCAGACATCTTAGGGTCACCTATTCCTTGGTCCCCCCAGAAAATTCTGAAAAATGGCTAGTGACTCTGACTGATAGTACTCTAGTTGTGGTTTTCACAGGGAGGAGGCGGGAAAGGGTTGGGCTTGGTCAGACTGTATTTTCTCCTGTGAGGAAGAGGTGAGCGCAGCTCCTGGAGAGTTCCAGGTGCCGGGTACCTGAAGGGGTGACAGTAGGAGCATCATGACTGGCAGGCACCGGAGCTTCCCCCTCGACCCACTATCAGAGTTGTTGTGTGTTTAAACAAGGCTGGGCCAGGCTATGGGGAGACTGCTGTCCTCTTGGCAGGCAGAGGGAGGGGCGTGGGGCGTTGAAATCAAAACACTGGGAAGACGTGACCCAGGGAGGAGCCTTTGCTGTGTGCAAAGGAGAAAAAAAAAAAGATCATACAACAAGTATCTTGACAACTTGAGGAGTTTACTTAAAGATTCAGAGTAAGTTCATGTTCCTGGAGAAGGAGCACACATCTGATTTTGCAAAGCAATCAGTCTCCAGACTCATAACAGCAGGGTGAGGTCAGCACGGGATTGGAACCAGGATCTGCGGAGAATTAGAGCCAGTCTTTCTGGGTGGACATTCATTTCTATGAGAAGAAACGTTTCTATGGCTTCTTGTTGCCGTGGGCAGCAGGAGCGGGATTTGGTGCTGGGACGTAGTAGGAGTCCCAGCTGAGCCTGAGCTGTCTTCTCTCTCTTTACCTCTGATGCCTCTGCTATCTGGGTAACTTTGTGGTCGACCCGGTTTCATGAATTTGTTCTACATTTTAAAAATACTTATTGAGCATCTGTTATTTCCAGGTACCGTCCTGGGTTGTGGAGGTACAGATATTAAGATGTGGCCCCTGGCTTTCAGGAATTCACCGAATATCAGGGAGCCTGACAAGGAAGTAGCTCGTTACACTAGGGTGTGTTAAGTGCCATGAGGGAGACATGGGCCCTCTGTCCGAAGTCCAGTGGGAGACATTCTCCTTGCTTCAGAGCCAGGGAAGCCTTCGGGGATGGGGTGGTGGAGGGGGGACAAGGGACAGGTGGCAAGAAGGCACTGGGATGGGAGCTGGTGGCGATGGGAAAGGAAACTTGTTTCCTGTGTTGCAGGAGGCTCTCTCCTCCATTCCACCATCTGTTTTGCTATTTGTAACATTTTCTCCTTTGAATTGACTTGGTCTTGTAGGATTTACAGTTTGTGGTTTTTCTGCTGGCTTATTCCTTCATTTATGTTGTTTATTCTGTTGCCCTTAGTACCACTGTGTGCCGTTCCCTTGTCCCCTCCTTCCTTCACCATTTTTTTCTGTGCTCTCTTTCTCCTCTTTTGAGATTCTCCAGGGCAGGCTCCTTGTCATCTTTCTCTTCTCTTTTGTTTCCTTCATTCATGTCCTCACCCTTTCTGCCTCTCAGTCCCAAGCTTGGCGCTTACCTTCTTGTTTTGGCCTTGAGTTGTACTACATTTTGTGTGTGTGTGTGTGTGTGTGTGGTGGGGGGGGAGCGTACATGTATTCTATACTGTGCAGAGTGGAACAGCACTCTGGAACCTCATTTGAAATAGAAGCCAGTTCTTTCTATAATAAACAACTTGCCATATGGCAGTGAAATTTAGTGTTCAATAAAAAAAGATTAATAAAATGATAATATGTATTTTATACATATCTCCTAATACAATAAAGAGAATCGTAATTTTGTCAGGATCTTTTTTGAAGTCAGGACTTGGAAGATATTAGCAGAGAGGGGCATCTGTAATTTCGGTATTTAAGAGTTTGTAAATTTTTATCACTGAATGGAAACTCAACACTACTTCTAGGAGGGAGGGAGGTGGGAGGAGAAAGAGAGAGGAAGGATTGGAATACGGTTCCTCCCCGACTTGGAAGGTGGTTGCTCTTCTCTCTCCTTCTTTTACTTATACCAAATAAGAAAGCCTGTATTAATGGTGGAGGATGGGGGAGGAAGTTTGGAGGAGGGAATGTGTACCAGAATCTCTCTCTCTTTTTTTTAGTTTTTATTTAAATTCCAGTTAGTTCACATACAGTGTAATATTAGTTTTAAGTGTACAATATATTTTTTTAAGATTTTATTCATTTATTTGTCAGAGAGAGATAGAGAGAGAGAAGGAACACAAGCAGGGAGAGTGGCAGGCAGAGGGAGAAGCAGGCTCCCCGCTGAGCAAGGAGCCCGATGTGGGACTCAATCCCAGGACCCTGGGATCATGACCTGAGCTGAACCGACTGAGCCACCCAGGCATCCCTCAGGTGTACGATTTAGTGATTCAACACTTCCGTACATCACCCAGTGCTCATCACCATAAGTGCACTCCTTAATCCTCCTCCCCTCTGGTAATCATCGGTTTATTCTCTATAGTTAAGAGTCTGTTTCTCGGTTTGCCTCTCTCTCTTTTTCCCCTATGATCATTTGTTTTGTTTCTCAAATTCCATGGATGAGTGAAATCATATGGTATTTTTCTTTCTCTGATTGACCTATTTCACTTGGCATAACGCTCTCTAGCTCCATCCATGTTATTGCAAATGGCAAGGTTTCATTCTTTTAATGGTTGAGTAATATTCCACCGTATGTGTATACCACATCTTTATCCATTCATCAGTCAATGGACATTTGGAGTCTTTCCATAATTTGGCTATTGTAGATAATGCTGCTATAAACATCAGGAGGAATGTGCACCAGAATCTTTTTCTTCTTCTTAAACACTGGTTGAATCACGAAGGCAAATAGGTTTTTTCCCTCCTTTGGTCCTGCTCTTGTCCTACCTTTGAACTTCTTGGTAGACGTTTGTATCACTCTTGGTGCATACCCCCCACCCCCGACACTTTGCCTCGATGCCTATCCTTGGTTGTGTGGCACAGTGGAAAGAACACAGGCTTGGAGTCAGGCAGATCTGAGTTTCAGTCTTGGCACTTGACTTTTAGCAATGGACATTGAACGAATCAGCCATTTGAACTTCACTTTCCTCATCCATAAAAGGATAATGATGATGACAATGGTACTGAACTTAAAGGCAGTATCGAGGATAAGTTAGCAAATGTTCCAGAATAGGCACCCAGTTAATGGCAGCTACTGTCATCGTTACCTTCATGGTCACTCAGCACATGTTTGTTGTTGTTAAATAATTACCTACAGGTCCCTTGCCAGAACTTACATTTGGGATAGCCCTGTTTTAAAGCATTCTGTCACATTGCACTTGCAAGTATACTTAATATTTGTCTGATTTTGTGTGGAAACCATGGTCCCAGCATTTGCCATTCCCACTGACATGTAAACTCCTTTAAGCAAGACCTTTTTGTATCTTTGTAGCCCCTCCAGTGGGCCCCTGCATGCAGCTGCTGCTGTTCAGTATGTATTCATGGGAAGAAGGCACTGATGTTAGCAAAAGGACTGTGTGTGGCTATGGGTGCTTAGGTAGTTCACCTCCCTTACGAGGGATCATTAATCCAGTGTTTGTAGCTGTCAGGCTGCAGGGTTGGGAGAGGGAGTCTTAGGTTCTTCTGGCATTTCTTCTTGGCTCTTTGCCATCGGTTTTTGCCCTGGAGAAAGGAGAGGCCCCAGCGAGGAGCCAGCAGACATGGTGCAGAGCAGGGATGGGGTCAGTGTGTCAATGCAGGTGTGGGGCAAGGAACCAAGAGCTTGCTCAACCAGGAAGGGGGTGCAGGCACTGCGCCTAGAGCACTCTTGGCTCTTAATCCTGCCATTTCCCTCTCTACCGACCTCTCCCAGGTCTCTCCCCACTCAGTGGCCAATGTGAGCTTTGGGGGCTCAGGGTAAGGGGTGGACAGTCTTGTTATCTTGAGATTCCCTAGCCCCTTCATTCGTGGGGTGTCTCTGTACCAGAAGCAGTCCCAATGCAAGGGAAGCATTCAGCTCTGAGGCTGCACTTCTGGATTTCAAACTTCACTCTGCCTCTCCTTTCCGTCTACCCTTGGGCTCACTGACCCTGTGCTAGTATCTTACCTTCTCTGAGCCTCATCTGTAAAATGGGGCCTAATAATGGCATCTCCCTCATAAAGCCTTTGTGAAGATTCAATGAGCTAATACAGGACTCTTAGAACAGTGTCTGGCTCATAGTAGCAACTCAGTAAGTGTCCACTATCAACATTATGTTAGGTGTGTACCCTCTCTTGAACTGATGATTTCCGGAGAAAGCTTGGTCTTCCTGCAAGCTTCAGATTTCTGTTCTTCCTCATTGAGGTAATTCTTGTCTCGGTTATCTCAGTCTCCCACTGTGATACCATTTTGTACACCTTGAGGAATTTATATTCTAGTGAAACCGAACCTGCTGATGGACGTCACCAGGGTGCATTCTCTTCTTCACCAGGCATCCTTAGCCACATTGCCCAGACACGCAGAATTGCAATCCCATGCTTGGGGATTACAAACAGCAGTGGATTTGGGGTTGGACAAGGAAATACAGTGATGCATGACAGAAATTCAGATGAGAAACAAGTAAAGGTGCAGTATTAATACCAGTGCGGGGTGGTTTTCCATAGTAATTATGGTATCCTGACTAGCATGCTGTGGTTCAGCCTGAAGACCATTGCCGGCCTTGGTGTCAAAAGGCATGGGGTCCTGTTCCCATGTTAATAACTGTGTGGCCTTGGGTGAGCAATCTTAGTCCACTGAGCTTTAGTTTCCCCATCTGCAGAATGAGAGGATGGCTCTGAGGTTGTGTGAGTGTGATACTCGGGTGCTATGGTGTGGCCATGAAGATGAGCCCAGCCCTTCCATGAGTAGGAAGTTGGCTACATGAGAACATGTGTCTTCCGCTACATTAAAAAAAAAGTTAACGTGCTTGATTTATGTGGGTCCTCCACCCTCCATACTGCTGGAAAATATGAGCATCTCAGTACATGGCAGGGGGAAATGAGAGGAGGTGAGAAGGAGGCCTGTGGGGAGTCCTGGTGGGGCGTGGTGGGAGTGAGCGTGGGAAATGTGGATTGGGCCACTGCAAGGTGCTTGCCTGCTTGCTTTCTCTCAAACTGTGGCTCCAATCCTAAATTATTTTATGAAGAAGGACAGTTAGAAAA
The DNA here is from genome assembly GCF_964656455.1 of Halichoerus grypus. Classification (NCBI taxonomy): domain Eukaryota; kingdom Metazoa; phylum Chordata; class Mammalia; order Carnivora; family Phocidae; genus Halichoerus; species Halichoerus grypus. Next base: position 86,497,588 of record NC_135722.1, on the reverse strand, counting down.
CAATAATCTGGGAGGGCTAGGTTCTTGGCCAAGATGATTCTTGGGTCATCTGGAAAAGCAGCCGCAGCTTCAAGGAGAAATGGCAAATTACCAGAAATAGTGAGGTAGGTAGGGGTTGGGTGGGAAGTGCCTACACTCTCCAGGCAGAAGGAACCTGAACAGTTTCTATTCCTGGAGACAAGTGCCTGAGCTGAAGAGGTTAAAGCCATTTGAGTGCATCTGAGTTCATTCCAGAAGGGTGGAGACATTCAGTGCCACAAATGAGGCGCTTCTGAGCCCTGCGCACTCGCCTGTGGGCGTTCAAAGAACTCAGGTCCAGCGATTCTTCACTGAAGTCCCTGACTGGGGGAAGAGGGACAGGCAGAGCCTCTGACCCCAAACAGCTGCATCTTCCCACAGTGAAGACACTGGTTACTGCAGGCTGGCTGCTCTCAGCTACACCCTGACCCTCAGGAAATCTGCCGGCTCCTTCCTTGTTCCTCTTGTTTGATCCAGGGAAACCGGGATTTCTTGATGGAAAGAACAGGTTGCTCCTGGCCAGGAAGGGCCTGCAGCTGCATGTCTTCACTCCAGAGAGAATCCACCCTCCCAGAGAGGAAGGAGGCTCTTGGCTTTAAGGACCTTCCAGCGGCAGAGGCGGGCTGCTGGGCAGCGGAGGTCCAGTGGCTGAGCTGTCAATCTGGCCTCACCATTTCTGCTGAGCAGGGCAGCGGCTAGGACTCTGAATGTCCACGTGGGTGACCTTCCCTTTTCTGGGATTTAGTGTCATGGGTTAGTAGACAAATCAGGGTTCTTTCCATTCTCAAGTATATCATTCTGTGTGTTCCTTTTATAACCTAGAGGGCCAAAAGGGGCCGAGCACCCTGGGATCGGGGCAGGAGCAGAGGCTTAATTAAGGCACTGCTCCAGTCTGGGTTCTAGTTGAGAATTGGCCCTTCTTCGGAGGAGGAAACTGAGGCCTCGAGGAGAGAAGTGACCTGCCCAAAGTCACACATCTACTTTGTGGTGGGGCCAGGACAAGAATCTAGCCTTCTTGGTTCTTCCTCCCATGCCCTTTCTCTTACACAAAGTCAGCAGTGAGTGTGCATGGTGGCCCTGGGGTAGTGTTGTGTTTGTCCTACAGGCTCTCCTTATGGGCTGTGACCACCAGACAAGAGTTTTCAGAGACTCCTGCCTTAGTGGGGATGCTATACTGTAGTGTCCAGGGACAAATGGGCCCAGTTCCCCCACCCCCTGCCCCATGCCCCCATGCAAACCTCCATTCCTTCCCTCTTGGTCCCCTGCCCCCTTTTCCCTCCATTCACAGGCTGTTCCGTGCGACCCAGTCCTGTTCCTCAGCAGTCATATTCCCTAAACTGCTTGTCTGGTGGACTTCCCCTCCCAAACTCTTCTAGGTTTCAGAACTCTAGCGGAAGGAGAACTTTCTGGAAGGGTGAGCCTTTGGAGAGGGAAGAGTATTTGGAAGATAGGAAATTTGAAGTTCACCCCAAGGGTTCCCCGAAGTGGCATACATGCCACATGTGAGCCCAGGACAGCAGATCAAGGCTGGGCATGCATCACTCATTGATGACCGGTGTACTCTGGAGTCTGATCGCCCTCTCAGTTCTTTGACCAGAGAAACTGTTAACTCATTAGGAGGTGTGACTATCACCTGACCGTGGGAAGCCAAGTTTGACTGCTCAGGTGGTAAACTTCTGAGTGCTCTGGATTAAATTTTGCTGATTTTCTGTACTCTGACCACTTTCCTCCTATGCCCCCTGGCCCCACTAAGTCTGCTGCCCACCTTTCCCCCCATGTCAGCATGTGCCTGCACACGCACGTGCGCAAAGCCCTAAAGGGAACGGAAACTGAGAACAGTTCTGGGTGTGTTTATGCGGACACCTTGGCTCCCATGGAGAACACACACAGCTCTTTCTCTGGAGAGTTAACTTAGGAGTTGCTGAGCAATCAGCTTTGGACGTGGTGGAAAGAGTGCTGATGATATCCAATCATACAGACCCCAGTGCACGTTTCTGCTGTGCGACTTGGACCTCTCTAAGCTTCAGCTTCCTTGTCTGCGGAAGGTGCTAATAGCTGTCATTCTTCCAGTGGGCTGTTGCGAGGATGAAATATGGTCATGCATGTGAGGTGCACACACGATGTCAGCATTTAATAAATCATCACCATGATTAACTATGAGCATGAGCCTCAGTTTTCACCTTTGACAAATAGGTATAATAATATATCTGCCGCCTAACGCTGCTGGGGATTATGATACCTAGAGTAGTTTCTTGTTAACTCTAAAGAAAGGCAAGGATGTAATGAAGACAATCCCAGTATCACTGATTCAACAGTGTCTTCTCTGTTAAGTGACAAGTATCTTATCCTATTTCCAACTCCTGGGCTCTTAAGGTATGTAGGTGCATTGCTGGCCCACGATGCTCAATAAATTCATTGAGATATCCGCCCCCAGTGCCCCATTTTGCCCTTTCACATCCCTGGAAGTGCTTCCCAATAGGGTTGTTGCAGGAAGTCTTAGCGTCTGCTGCAAGTTTTAGTACAAAAGGAGGGACTATCTTAGGCGGTGATCCATTTCTTTTTTCTTCCTAGCAGCCAGTGAGCCAGGGGTCCCCTTGAGCTTTTGCAGCCAGTTGAGCTGTGTCTGGATAGCAGCTAGTATCCACCTCAGTCTGCCCCCTCCCAGCCCAAGGAAGCCAAATCTCTGGTTTGGGCGGGTCCTTGGCCCGTGAACCTTTGGCTGAGAATCTGAGCTTAATTCATGGTTGTCCAAAGGCAATCGCTCAGCAAGGACTGAGATGGCTCAGGGCTGACTCCGGATGAGGAACACACTGACCTTCCGCCCCCACCTGCCTCAGTCAGCCCTGACCAGAACCTCGCCCAGCTGTGGAACTCACCATTTTCTGGTTTGGAAATCTGTCTCTATATAAAGCAATGGCCTTATGGTTTAATTTTGTACCTCCTTACGGGATCTCCCTGAGTAGGATTTGGGTAGAATCTTCTTAGAGAGCCACAAGGCTTTCTTCCTGAAGCCTCCTCCCTCAGCCTGGGTTGATTCCATGAATAGCCCTGCAACCCCTTAGGAGAAAGGACCTGGCTAGGAAGGTGCTGGGCTTGGTTGGATGGGGAGCGGGGATGAGCTGGAACATCCCATAGGATGCCTTTTCTTCCCATCAGGTCCCTACTGTACCTGTCACTAATTTCTGGCTGGCTTCTGCTTCCCCCCCCACCCCGGCAGGACCTGTGTGGGGCTACCACCTGTGACACGCTGGGCATGGCTGATGTGGGCACTATGTGCGACCCCAAGAGAAGTTGTTCTGTGATCGAGGATGATGGGCTTCCATCAGCCTTCACCACTGCCCATGAGCTGGGTAAGGCTAGAGGGGGTTCTTGGGTGGAGGGGGGAAGACTCCCTTCTGGGGTCTTTCTGGGTTTGTCCTGAGTGCTTTGGGCAGGGGGTAGACATTTGTCTTTGCTTCCTCATGTCCTAAAGCCTTAGGGATTCCTTCTTAGGGTCAGAGTCTGCCTTAGCAATGGCTTTGTTTTATTTTTTCCTATTGCCCCAGCGCAGTTGGCCAGTGATATTGTCTGACTCAGCAGCCAGAATATCTCATCAATTAGGCACTAAGGGGAGAATATTTTAAATACCCTGCTGTCCTCACTGAGCCCATAGCCTGATGGCCAGGACCGAGAACACAAGAACACCATCTTGACATTTGCAAAGCAGCCTATCACTAGGTCGAAATGACCAGCCTGAAAATTGCTGACGTAGGCTCTCTAGCTTCCCCAGCTGATCCCCCCTCCTTTTAAAACTGCAGAGCCCACATCCTTCTGCCCTCTGAGTCCTCTTGCCTTACCCCACAGGCCACGTGTTCAACATGCCCCATGACAATGTGAAAGTGTGTGAGGAGGTGTTTGGGAAACTCCGAGCCAACCACATGATGTCTCCAACACTCATCCAGATTGACCGTGCCAACCCCTGGTCAGCCTGCAGCGCTGCCATCATCACCGACTTCCTGGATAGTGGGCATGGTAAGCCAGGAGGACAGAGGAGGGATTTGGGCGCTGTCCCTGGAGAGAGTGCTCACCACCTCTCTGGACCTGTCTTCTATTGTCTAAGGCATGCGTGACCCCAAAGAGTCGGGCTCTCAAGGGGGTCCATTCCACTGGACCTTGCTTCATTGTCTCCTTACCATTTAGACTCTGGGCCAGCCACGTCCCACCTTTCTCAACTCCTCTCTCACGAATGCCCTTGGCTCCCTGCAGGCGACTGTCTCCTGGACCCACCCAGCAAGCCCATCTCCCTGCCTGAGGACCTGCCAGGGGCCAGCTACACCCTGAGCCAGCAGTGTGAGCTGGCCTTTGGCGTGGGCTCGAAGCCCTGTCCCTACATGCAGTACTGCACCAAGCTGTGGTGCACTGGCAAGGCGAAAGGGCAGATGGTGTGCCAGACCCGCCACTTCCCCTGGGCAGACGGCACCAGCTGCGGCGAAGGCAAGTTCTGCCTCAAGGGGACCTGTGTGGAGAGACATAACCTCAATAAGTACAGGGTGAGTGTGTGGGAGCTGCGCATCGGGGCTGCTGGGAGGCAGGGGGTGGACTCGGAGGCCTCCAGGGGCAACAGGCTTGCAGCGCTGTGCCTCTGTTTCCCTGTCTGTGGTCCTCTCCCCGTCTTGACTCTGAGACTGGAGACAAGACATACGGTAGGTTAGAGAACTTGCCGAAGCCTTCCTTAGACATGTGAGAGAAGTCTCTCACGGGGCGCCAGGAGGTCCAGCCCTCAGCTCTGGGCCTCATCCTACCTGGGGAGGAGCTCTGAACCCAAAGCCCAACACTAGCTATTCGACATTCCTCACTTGTTGGCTCCTTCCAGCCTCCCCTTATCAGCTATTTCTGAACGTGTTTTGTTTCCAGGGAGCTCTGGGCCAGAGGTGAGCCAGCCTCAGAGCTGAAAGGAAGCAGATCCCTGGGCAAAGCTGCAGTAATTTGCTGCATCCCGAACCCAGCTTCACTTTTTGTCAAGATTGTTTTTTGAAGCTGAAACATAATAGAGCAAAAGTTATTTTTTTCCTGGTAAAAAGGAGTAACAGTTGAATCAGAACAAATCCCAAACCCCACATGTTCTCTGAATATAATAAACTCTTCAGGTCTGGGGTTGGGGTCGCAAAGGGATTGGGACTTTTTCAGACAGGAATAAGACATCCATCCTCTCCCTTGATCCTGGTGAGGATGATCCCTTTCCCACCCCTGCCTCGGCTGCAGAGGGGCTTGACTGGGGGTTTTATGTACATGGACATATTGGCTGCCCTGAGCTGGGTTTGGTACACAATTATGTAAAATCTTTTTCTGTGTTTTGGAAACCTATATTTAATTAAACCATTAGCCATTTATTGGGCACCAGCCCACTGTATTTAGAGAACTGTGTGAGGTAATGTGGTAGTCAGAAAAAGAAATAAAACCTGGGCTGTCTCTCAGTGGGCTCACAGTCTAGTGGGGAAACTAGAAATGTTACTATGGTCCGAGACGCAGAGACACGTGTGTTCTGTGTTAAGACTGAAGTGTGAAAACGTGTCATGGGAGAAGAAGGGATGGGAGATTAATGATGATTAGAGAGGTCTGAACAAACTTTGGTGAGGAGGTCAGATTTAAAGAGAGCCTTGAGGGATGAGTAGGCTCTCTCATCAGGCAGAGATGGAGCAAAGTTAGGGAGGTGGGGCAAGCTGGAGGGGTGGATGGATGAGGGCTGTTTGGGAAAGATCTTTGGGGGCATGGTTCAGGGCTAGTCTGGGGTAGCCTTGACCATCAGGCTGTGGGTTTAAACTAGAAGGTCCTGAGGACAGACCAACCGTGGTCAGCTCCTTCTCTTGGGAAGATGAGTCTAGCGGATAAAGACGTTGCCCAAGAGGATATTGGATATAGGAAATGTGATCTGAGAAGCATATAGAAAGACAGTCCATCAGCAGCAAAATCCGCTATGTCCTCAATCTCTTCTCTGGACAATCCCTTTACCACCCTGGCCCTTCACAGAGGACACTGCCCTAATCAGCAGAGGTCAAAGCACAAACTTCATCTTCCTAATCATGCAGCCTCCCTGGCTCCCCGGGATCTCAGTTGCAAGAATCACACTCTGACCACCAAGGCCCTGTTGTCCAGCCCTCTAAGTTTTGGACTCCAACAATTCTTCAGTCCCACTTGCTCTTCTCATGCCCTCATCAACCTTCTTCTTGAGATTCCATGGACCATTGTTAAAATCACTTCTTCATGTACACTCATGGCTCCCATGTTCCTGCCTCTCTCAGCTATACTCGCTTGGATAAGGCACTGTTCCTGCCTCTCTCAGCTCCCATGTTCCTGCCTCTCTCAGCTATACTCGCTTGGATAAGGCACTGCCCTGGTGGAATCCAGCTCCCATGTGTTCAACTGTGCTATTGTGGGTGAGTGTGGCTGGAGAAAGACATGAAACCGTGCTCAGCGGTCTCAGTTTGAACTCATAACCTGACAATGTAGGTGGGCCCGCCCTCCCAGCGTCCTACACGATCATGTCACACCTTCGCCTCTCTCCTCCATTACTGACTCTTTCTCCTCATTTCCACTTTTGCCAGTGACCTTTCTTCCTATCTCATTAAGAAAAAAGAAGCAATCAAGTAATCAGAAGAGAACTTCCACCATCTCCCACCGCCACATCCGCTGTCCGCCCTTCTTCGGTGCCTGTAATATCTACCTTTCCTCCTTTGCGATGGATGAGCTGTCCACGCTCTCATTGGAGGCCCGGAGCTGTGCTTTGCACTGATACTGTCCCCTCTATTCAAGGAAAACACTCCTTTAATTCTTGATCTCTCTTCTGTAGTGTCAGATTTCCCCTCTCTTGAGTGGAATCATTCCCATTAGGATACAAACTTGCTGTAATTCCTCCCACCTTAAACAAAACTTCTCCTAATCCTACTTCCTCTCCATAAATCACAGTGTATCTCTCCGACTCCCCTTCCCACAAAGTTCCTGGAAAGAGTGGTATGAAATTGTTCTCTCCAGTTCGCGTCTTGCCATTTTTTCTCTGGAGCCCATTCCAGTCTGGCTTTCAGTCCTACTCTTCCTCTAAAAATAACTCTCACTAAGGTCGCCAAATGGCCTCTACACTGCTGAAGTCAGTGATTGATTATCATTCCTCATATTGCCTGACCTGTTAGCAGCATTTGACACAGCTGATTACCATCTCCCCTGGGAACACAGGCTCCACTGTGTCTTGGTTTCCCTCCTCCTTTACTAGCTGCCCCTTCTGGTCCCCTTCACTGGGTCTTCCTCACACTCTTGTTTTTCCAATGTTAGGCATTCTAGCTCTGTCCTTAGCCCTTGTCACTGTCCACACTGACCTCTTAGGTGATCTAGACCAAAGGCTTTAAGTACCGTTTACATTTATACGTTGAAGTCCCCCAGATTTGTATCTCCAGCCCAGACCTCTGTCCTGAACTACAGACTGGCATGCCTCACTGAGTCTTGATGCCTCCATGTGGATAGCCGATAAGCATCCTAAACATAACATCTGTAAGACCAAGCTCCTGATCATCTGTCCTGAACCTGCTTTGGCAACTCCATCCTCCCATTGCTCGTGCCAACCCTTTTTTCTCTCACATCTATCCATCTGATATTTCAGTAATTTCTGTTGACTCTATCTTCAAAATAGAGCCGGAATTGAGCCTTTTTTTTTTTTACTACCTTATCTGCGATCACCCTGCGCCAAGCTACCTTGGATTATTGGTCTTGCACCCTAACTGATCTCCTTGTTGCTGGTCTTGCTCCTCACAGATTGTTCCCACCATAGCAGTGAGAGAGATCCTTTAAAAGTAGGTTAGGTCATGCCACATGCTCAGAACCCTTCAGGGGCTCTCCTCCATGCTCAGGATGGTGAACCCTATCTCTGCCTTCATTTCCTGCTTCTCTTGCTCTTGTGATGCTGGAATACTCCAGGCCTGTCCTTCCTCAGGGTCTTGGCATTGCTCCCTCTGCCTAGAGTTCTTTCCCTCATATCTGCACGAGTCCCTCTCGTACTTCCTTCAGGCCTTTGCACTGCTGTCACCTCTACAGTGAAGCCTCTGTGACCCCCTGTAATATAGAGTAGCCCACCTCACCAAGGCCCTCCCTCTGTCCCTCTCCCACCTGCATTTAGCCCCTCCTGACATTCTGTATGCACTGGCTTATTTTTAGTTTTTTCTGCTGGGATGCAGTCACTTCGAGGGCAGGGATTTGCTGCACATGGTGCCAGCCATTAGTAAGAATTCAACAAATATTTGGTGAATGAATGGCACACGGCAGGGCAGGAGTGTTTTCTGGGGGATGAATGTTTTCTGTAGGAACAGGTAGGAAAAAGTGATACCAGGCTAAAAACAATAGTAACAACAACAACAACAACAACAACCACACAGCATCATCTCAGAAGCCACAGAGACAATGTTAAGAACTGAAGAAAAACTGGAGACAACAAGGTCTAAGCTTAGACTCTTTCAGTTTATGGATGGTCATCTCTTTGAGAGAGAGCTTCCCTGGTGTGATGGGGACCAAGCCCATATTGCAAGGTACTGAGGAGGGAAGAGGTGCAAGGAGCAAATGTAGACCCTCTTAGGAAATGGAAGGCTGGAATGAGGTGGGACGTTATTGGAGGAAGAAGCAGGGCTATCGGCAAGTGTTTCTTTCATAGGAGGAGAGACGTGGTGACACCATGAAGCAAGAACTATACGACAGAAGGGCAGATAGAATAACTATGCTGCATGTGGGCATAAGTTAAAGTATTTAGATGACATGCAGCCAGTTCCTGATTAGCTCCATGCGGGTTAGTCACTTTGGATGACGTATGACAGCATTTTAATCCCAGGCTTGTACAACTGGGCTGCTTCCTCTGTTGCCTGACTGATGTGAGTTCAGGGGATGAAAACTTGCTTTACTGGCATCCTAAGAAAAACATAATGAAGAGGATACATTTTCTATCCCTTCTCCACCCTCTTAAAAAATGAAACAACACTGCCTAATTCACCTCGAAGCCAAATAGAGTTTTGGGATTGCTTTGTAGTTTCCTATCCTCGTCTCCTCCGAGCACAAACATTAGAACCTCTTATGGTGAAACTTTCTTAAATTCAGCCGCTGATTGAGCCTAAGATCTGGTTCAGTCTGGTTTGGAGAGAAGTCGGAATTATGGAACATTTACAAATAAAAATATTCAGACATCTATGGCAACAAGATTTCCTGGCAAGGCTGGGGGCTGCCTCTGCCGTAGATTTAGAGACTCTTGTAAATACACTAACAATAGGTAAGGAGAAACTTTGAACTCTAGTTCGGTGGCAAGCACAGAGCTAGGAATTTTCATACACGTTGCATCATTTAAACTTCTGTCTGATCTCACACCTGAGTATTATTGGCCTCATTTTTGCAGATGAAGCACTTGAAGTTTAAAGAGGTTTTACTACTTGCTCAAGACCACCCATATGGTGAGGGCAGAGGCGATGATAGAACTTGGCCACCTGACCCCAGAGCCCAAAGAGGTCTCTCTTCTGAGCAACCTCATTTATAACTGGGTGTGGCTGGCATTTGCTAATTACCAGGTTGAAGTGTTGTGTGGGCGCCGTGTACGCTGACCATTTGCTTGTCATTTTTCCCTTGGGATACACAGTGGATTTCCTTCTGGTGGGATGGGATCATGGAGGCTGTACCCGTGTAACTCTTCTGCAGGGTCAGGGTGTGGATGTGCATCCCAACCCCTGCAGGAGTAAGACGGACTCTTTCTCATAGGTGGACGGCTCCTGGGCCAAATGGGAGCCCTATGGCGCCTGCTCGCGCACCTGCGGTGGGGGCGTGCAGCTGTCCCGGAGGCAGTGCCGCAACCCCACCCCTGCCAACGGGGGCAAGTACTGCGAGGGAGTGAGAGTGAAATACCGATCCTGCAACCTGGAGCCCTGCCCCAGCTCAGGTAAGGAGGGGAGGGCCCCTCCCCCTGCCCCCCCCCCCACTTCTTGGCTGCAAATTACACAGTCAAGATTCTCTCCCCTAGCACAAAGTCTGGAAGTGCCAAGGAGCAGATTCCTCTTGGGATCACTTCTTTGCCCACTCCCCTTGGGCAGGAGTGTTTTCTTCTTGATGCTTAGGCTGGGATGCTAAGTGGCCCAAGGGTATGACACACCAGATGGCCCTTTAGTTAAGAGCTTACAAGCCCATCTTCATAAGCAAGAGTTCTTTATCCAGGGTCCATGAACTTGGGTGGGAAGGAAATTACATCTCTATTTTTACTAGTCTTTTTTAATTTCCTTCAATTAGAAATTTAATATTTTTATTACTACTCTTTCTATCTAAAATTTATTATTTCTTTTAATCAGGCAACAACCTGTAATACTACTAGTACCCGTGACTCTGTCACCAGTAGAAATCGTGGATATTTTCATATGGCATTTCAGTTGTTGGGGTTTCTCAGAATGCCATTTATTGTCATCACTACTTGAAAATGACAGTGGTTATTAGACTCATCACTGAATCTTGTTATGTAATGGGTTAACAAGGAAGCGCAAATATCACAAATATGTTTCAATATATATTGAGAGTTGTATATCATATAATTGGTATTGTTTGTAACCTATGTGATTTATTTTATCCACTTGATAACATTCTGAAAATAGTTTCAAAAGACTCCTGAAGGGTTTGATAGCCCAAAACTGTCCGGGATACCTGTTATAGAGGGAATCGAAGTCCAGATTACTGTGGAAGGTGGCACAGTGCCTGGGGGATGCATGATCCTCTGTGACCTGCATCCTTTGGTCCTAGCCTACTTTAGTTCTTTGACATGGAGTGGTGTCAGTGATGAGGATAACTTGGCTGAGGGTAAGAGCTGCTGAGATCCGCAGGTGGCTGAGCATTCTGGGGAGGGATCTCCCTGCACCGCCCCTCCCTTTAGCTTCCTGCCTGTTCTTCCTCCCTCCTCAGCTTCAGGCAAGAGCTTCCGGGAGGAGCAGTGTGAGGCTTTCAATGGCTATAACCATAGCACCAACCGGCTCACCCTTGCCGTGGCGTGGGTGCCCAAGTACTCCGGCGTTTCTCCCCGGGACAAGTGCAAGCTCATCTGCCGAGCCAATGGCACCGGCTACTTCTACGTGTTGGCACCCAAGGTGAGTGAGCGTGGGGCAGGAGACCAAAGCAGAGAGAAAGTCTTTGGGGATCCATCCGGCTGAGCTGCCCCTCTCTCCTTTTCTCCCCCGCGGGGGGCACTGCAGGTGGTGGATGGCACACCATGCACTCCTGACTCCACCTCGGTCTGTGTCCAAGGCAAGTGCATCAAGGCTGGCTGTGATGGGAACCTGGGCTCCAAGAAGAAATTCGACAAGTGTGGGGTGTGTGGGGGCGACAATAAGAGCTGTAAGAAGGTGACAGGCCTCTTCACCAAGCCCATGTGAGTTCTGGGTCCTGGAGCAGTGGGAGGAGGGCTGAGTGGAGCTGACCCCAGGCGGTGAAAGCTTGGGTCAGACTGGGGTAAATGGGCAGTGCCCTTACTGTAGAGACCACTCGGACTCTTCTGCGAGTGTGATACTCATTCATTCATTTCTTCATCCATCCATCCATCCATCCATCCATCCATCCATCCAGTAGAGATGAATGCTTGCAGAGTCCACCACTGAAGAGGAGAGGCTAGTTAGGGAGATGGCAGAGAGTCATTAGGGTCTATCTAGAGTTCTAGAATAAGCCTCACTCATGTTCAAATCTCAGTTCCCCATTTTCCGGATGACCTTGAGCATGTGACACAATCTTTGGTATTCTGGATTTGCTCACTTATACAGTGGGTATGACATGAATATATTTCCTGTCGTGCTGTTGTGAAGAATAAGGGTGTTAATTCAAGTAAAATGCTTAGTGTTGTACTTGGTGCATAATAAATGCTCACTAAATGTTCATGATGATAATCACAAAACAAAACATGCCTGGAAACAAATGTGACAGCCTCCCCATCTCACTGAGGCTGAGGCCCTGTCCTCGGGGATGAGATTGAGGTGAGAATGGCAATAAACAGCAGAGCAGGAGGCTAGGACCGAGGGATTCCCCCTTCCTGGGAGATGTGTGCAGGGTCAGCTGAAGAAGTGTCGCTAGGCCTCTCAGATTCCTACCTCCAGAGCCCGGTGCTCCTGGCTTTCTGAAGTCCAGCATATTCCCTTTTATTTTCAGGGGGTATGTGCTCCTTGGAAAGTCCTGACCCATGCTCTGGAAGAAGCTGGGGGAAGCAGAGCCCCCGAGGTCTCAGTTGAGCAGGGATATGGTGGGCTCTGAAAACTTGGGAGTCCAAGGCCTAGATGGCTGTCCAGGAGTCTTGGCTGCCTCTCTGGACACAGCACTCTCTGCTGGGCCCCTAGCTGGGCGACTTTTCTGGGAACTGGGGGCACTGCAGGTGGATGGCGTTTGCAGGGATCTGAGAGGGAGGCCCAGTGGAGAATTAAAGGTAAACACTCCCAGACTTGCTTCACTGGCTAAGTGGCAGGTGCTCCTTTCATAGATGAGTGGAGCTGGAAGGAGACTTAGAAATCATCTATTTTGACCCCCTCGTTGTATAGGTGAGGACACCGGAACCAAGAGAGACTGATTTGCTTGAGCCACCAGGGAGTTGGTGTCCAAGGCTTGATCTGGGTGCCCGACTTCAGGACCAGTGTGTCTTAATGGGGTGTCTGGCCCCAGCCTTGGAGTCAGGGATGGTAGACTTATTGTCTGCCCCTCCTCCTCATCCTTCTCACAGTTAATATATATTAAGTGCTTACTGGGTGGCAGGTACTATGCCATAGGCTTTATGTGCTTTAATGAGGTATGTGTGATTATGATCTCCATTTTCCAGGTGAGGCAACTGAGAAGCTAAGTGACTTATCCAAGGCCAACAGCTGAGTCAGTAGTAGGGATGGATCTGGCTCCAAAACCTTGGCTTTACTTTGCCTTAGAATTCACCATGTTATAGAGGCACTGGGCGGCACAGTCGGTTGAGCATCCGACTCTTGGTTTCGGCTCAGATCATGATCTCACGATCTCAGGGTCATGAGATCGAGCCCCGCGTTGGGACTCTGAGCTCAGTGGGGAGTCTGATTGAGATTCTCTCTCTCCCTCTGCCCCTGCCCCTGCTCTTGCTCTCTGTCTCTCAAATAAATAAATAAATGTTTTTTCTTTTTTAAAAAGAATTCACCACAATATAAATATACTGAAGAAAAAATCGCAGGGCGATACAGCCAGGGTATGTAGCTCTAGATGATGTGGTGACACTCTCATACTGCCTTTCAGTTTGTGTGTCCCCCTGACCTCCCTTGGGGTGGTTGAAGCCGTCTGGTTAGTCTCTGTACCTTCCCTGCCATCTTGGTGACCTGCCACTGGGTTTGTGAAATGTGAATCAGCTGTGACTTCTGTGGGGAACAAGGGCCTTATGTCCAGGCGTCTGTCTAAGGCACAATCCCCTTTCCCACCCCAGGCACGGCTACAATTTTGTGGTGGCCATCCCCGTGGGCGCCTCGAGCATTGACATCCGCCAGCGTGGCTACAAGGGGCTGATTGGAGATGACAACTACCTGGCCCTGAAGAACAGCCAAGGCAAGTACCTGCTCAACGGGCACTTCGTGGTGTCGGCCGTGGAGCGGGACCTGGTGGTGAAGGGCAGCCTCCTGCGCTATAGCGGCACAGGGACGGCGGTGGAGAGCCTGCAGGCTTCCCGGCCCATCCTGGAGCCGCTGACCGTGGAGGTCCTCTCCGTGGGCAAGATGACCCCACCCCGGGTCCGCTACTCCTTCTATCTGCCCAAAGAGCCTTGGGAAGACAAGGCCTCCCACGCCAAGGACCCCCGGGGCTCCTCTGTGCACCACAACAGCGTCCTCAGCCTCTCCAATCAAGTGGAGCAGCAGGACGACAGGCCCCCTGCACGCTGGGTGGCAGGCAGCTGGGGACCTTGCTCTGTGAGCTGTGGCAGTGGCCTGCAGAAGCGGGCGGTCGACTGTCGCGGGCCCCCCGGGCCACGCGCGGCATCCGCCTGCAGTGCAGCCCATCGGCCGGCGGAGACAAGAGCCTGTGGGGAGCCCTGCCCGACCTGGGAGCTCGGCGCCTGGTCGCCTTGCTCCAAGAGCTGCGGCCGGGGGTTTAAGAGGCGTCCACTCAAGTGTTTGGGCCCCGGAGGGCGGCTGCTGGCCCGGGACCAATGCAACCTGCGCCGGAAGCCCCAGGAGCTGGACTTCTGCATCTTGAGGCCGTGCTGAATAGGACCGTCTTTTTCTCCTCCTCACTCTCCACCCCATTGGTGCTGCCAGGGTTCTGGCCAGCTGGAGCCGTGGGTAGAGGGCAGTGGCCGGGCATCCAGGCCATGACGTCACCCACTTCGAGGGACGAGGACCACAGGAAGGGGTGAGAGGTGCCCTCCTCCGCCCTGGCGTGGGCGGGGGAAGCCAAGTGACTAACGCAGAGTCTACCTCACTCCCGGCTCCTCCAGGGCCCAGTCTCTGGGAGAGGCTGAGAGGTGCGGGCACTGGGCAGAGGCGCTGGGGCCCAGTTTCCGAGGGACCTGGAGGATGGGCACCTCCCAGGCAGAACTTCAGGGACCTTGGCCCCCGTAAGGGAGGCCACAGGCTGCTGGAAGAGCCATGGCCCAGCAGCTTGGCACCCTCAGGTGGCCCCGGGGGCTCTAAGCCGTTGCTGAACAAGGCAGGTTTTTATGGTGCTGTCAGCCCACCTTTTCTTTCTGACTGACAAGGACTGAATAATAAAAAAAAGGCTGGTATGGGCAGAAACCTGGTAGGAGAGTGGGATTAGGTATAACTGGAGCTTGGGCTACCCCATTTGGAAAGAGGTTTATGTGTAGGGGGAGTCGGGAGCTTTCTCATCTTCCTTCTACTCCTGGCCCTCCCTCAAGAGCCCCCTCTTCTTCCTGTGTTGTCCAGGACATCAGGCTGGGGGGAGGGCTTCCCAAGTACGTGCCCTCTGAGGCTTTGCAAATAGGTACAGGACGTCGATAGGGAGTTTATTGCCTTCTTCAGGAGGGATTGGACCATTAAAAAAAGATATAAGGGATGATGGATCCTGTGGTGAAGCAGGGAGTTTGAGGAGTGGCCTAGAGGGTTCAGTGTCACCGGGCCTGGGCTTGAGCTTTGGGGGAATATCACCCTGGGTTGGGGAGGAGGCCCCAGTTCCAATGGCTTCTTCCTCCAGAGAGGCAGGTATAAATAGGACTGCTGCCTTAGGCTCTGTGTTGCCCCAAAGAACCTTCAGAGTGGCCACGGTCCTGTCCCCACTAAGAGGGATGTGGGAGATGCCCAGCAGGGCTAGGTGCTGAACATCCACATGCCTGTAGGGGTGTCTTCATCTGGACAGCTACATGTGGTCTGGCTTTGGGCCCATCACGTGGCGTTGCAGTTGGATAACCGGGTTCACTGTTTGCTACCTCAGGTTATGCTCTCTGGGTATCCACACCTGTCCCTCCCCTGGGGCAGTGGTGACCCTGGTGCTTCCAGCAGACCTGGCTGTTGTCCTCTGCAGACTGAGCTGTCCAGACACAAAGATGAGTGTGTGGCACATGGCTTCCTGCTCCCTATAGCCTGGCCACCCACTGGGGCTCCAAGTATGAAGGCAGGACCTCTCTCTTCAGGTGCCTTGGGGACAGGTTTCAGGAGACACAAGAATCAATGACCTGACCCAGAGGCACTTGGCAGCCACCAGTCGGAACGTGTGTCTATCCTAGAGACGTGTTGGGGATGTAGAAACCGGGGTGTTTCCTATAGCTCCAAGTGGGCAGATGTTTTGGGGTTAGAGAGCCTTTGGTCAAGCAGGGTATTTCTTGAGGGTGCAGCCGCTCCAGCATGAACATGGGAGATTCTGCTTCTGAGTTAGGTAACATGTCCTGGATTTTAGTGAGGTGACATCAGAGCAGTGTCATCCCTGAGAAAGGGGGTTCGGTCCTTTTATCTGGCTTCCCCTAATAGCCAGAATCCACAAACCAGCCACCCAGGCAAGCCTCTGGGATGGTGCTCGAAAATC
The DNA here is from genome assembly GCF_964656455.1 of Halichoerus grypus. Taxonomy (NCBI): domain Eukaryota; kingdom Metazoa; phylum Chordata; class Mammalia; order Carnivora; family Phocidae; genus Halichoerus; species Halichoerus grypus. The sequence continues at coordinate 86,481,583 of NC_135722.1, read as the reverse complement.
CCAGCCAAACCCTGGGCTGAGCCCTTGACCAGAGCTCCCACAGCAGGGCAGAGGGCGTGCGGATCTCTGAGGCAGGGCAGGAGAATGAAATGAGGAGGAATCTTTCTCCTTGTATGGGTGAACACCGTGGGGCTGCAATATCCAAAGGGACCCAGGGCGCCAGGGCAGATGTGGACCCCCGCTAGCCTAGCCGACGATAGCACTGCACCCCGTGCTTGGTGCACCCATCCTCGATGAGGAGAGGGTGGCGCGGGGGCTGTGCAGAACGGGCAGGGGAATGGGGAGGGTGGGAAGCAAGCTGCCATCAGTGGGGGTGACTGGTCCCCTAGCAGAGCAGCTTTATAAATCATTCCAGGCGGGACAACCTATCTTGTTCCTGACACAAGCTGGGCCTCAAATGCTCTTTTCTGTCATGATGTTTTTCTTTTTCCTTTTTTTCCTTTTTAAAAGAAGTATGACCAAGACAACTTGGGAGGTTTGTCTTATCTTTGACCATTTTGCTAATCCAACCATGTTCTCCAAGCCTGAGCAGAGACGAGCCTCGAGGTACAGGTTTCTGGTGATGGAATAAAAAGTTCTCATGTCCGTAGAAGACGAGGAAGATTCTGGGGGCTCCAGAAGCTTCTTCCATGGGGTGTGGACCAGTAAGGATCTGGGCTCAGGAGCCCCCTGTCTCCTCTGCCCTTTGTGTGCACTGATTGGAGGAGTCCAACCTCGTGAGCCTCGCCGTGCTGGAGTAGGGGGCTGGGGCGAGCTGAGGGGCTTGGTTGTTCCCAGCCTGGGAGTTGGCTCCCTAAGGCACTAGACACTGTCACTTCCAGAGCCCCCTTTTGTGTTTGGTTCTTTTGCATTCCACGTGCTGCAGAAGGACGGAAGGACTGGGTACTGGCTGGGCTGTGTATACCGTGTATACATGGGAGCTGGCTGCTGCAGGGACAACAGCCTGCTCCTAATAAAGTTGTAAGTATTTAACATCCACATCCGTGTCCTGCTTCTGTGACGGCATCTCATTCCCACCTCCATCCCCCAGGTCTGCTGAACAGACCCGACATGCCAGCCACGCGCTGGGGTCTCCAGTGCTGCGGTGACGAGGACAGGCACAGGCTCTGTCCCACGCAACCCCCAGGCAGGCTGGGGGAGGCCGAGCAAACAGCCGGGGAGCAAAGATCCGGAATAGTGACAGATCTGGGAGGTGCGAGGATCTGGGTGTGTGTGTGTGGGGTGGAGGGGCCAGGAGAGCCTGGCAGAGGATGGGACACAGCCCTGTTGAGAAGGGGGTGGGGGCCTCTCAGCAGAGGGACAGCATGCTGGGGCTTGGTGACCAGAAGGAGCGGGTGTGCAGGAGGGTCTGAGAGAAGGCCTCTGGGGCTGGACCATGGTGAGGGGGGCAAGGCACAAGGAGAAGCTGGAGGGTGTCTTAAGTGGGGTCTCCCAGGCACCTGCCTTAGGGGGAAATCCCAAGGTTCCAGAGGGAAAGTTTCATTCTGTTTGACGAATGTTCCCCTCTTCTTAGCTCTGTTTTGGTCTGACAATGGTAGCAAATAATAGGCAGGGGAGTGGTGTGACACATTTTCAAGGACATCCAACTAGGAGTCTAGAAACTCGCGTTGGTTTTAGATCAGAGATCCTATCTCAGGACCCCATTTTCTATCTGCAAAGTGAGAAAGGTAGATTTAATATTCCTTTAGGGTGTTTCAGCTTTAACAGTCTGGGTTTCTAGGCACAGTGACGGTTTACACTTTGGTGGATGATTGGTTTCAGTTTGGGGCTGAACGGGCTCCCTCTCATGACTTCCCTGCAGGCAGGGGTAAATGACTTCTTTAGGGGCTGATTGTACACCTAGGGGCCCAGGGCGAGGGGGCCGGAGTGGGAGTGTGGACAAAGCTTCAGCATTTGATAGATAGAAGGTTCTGGTGGAAGGAGGAGTTAGCGAGAAGAGTCCACTTGACACGACGACCTAGTTGGAGGCCTGGAAGGGACCAGGAGGGTTGATGTCTAAGCTAGAAGTCAGCAACTTCAAGGTCTTTGTAAAATGTCTCAAGACATTGGCATATTTGGTCTTGTTATTTTATTTTTGTTACCCCTTCTGTTTTGCATTATAGCGACTGCCAGTAAAACCTTTCTAAGGAAAATTCCCACGGGTTGGTCTCTGGGTAAAGGAAAATGGTTTCTTTACTTACCATGCTTCTGACACCAAATGTGTGTGTGTGTGTGTGTGTGTGTGTGTGTTTTTCCCACGCCAACCAATTTTCCAACTCTCCAGACACCAATTGAGTGTCCTAGAATTTAAGTCATTTCTGACAGTAACTAGCTGGAATTAGAATCAGGTTTAAGGGCTCAGTCCCAAGAGACTGCCTTCACTTAGGACACTAGTCACAAGCAGTGGGTCCCCAGGGTCCCCACACTTCTGACTGACTTAGCTACAAAGTTGAGTGTTCCCACAGTCCCTGGGGAGGTTTGATCATTTGCTGGGTTGGCTCACAAAACTCAAGGAAACATTTACTTATGTTTACCGGTTTATTATTCAGGATATGATAAAAGATATAGATGAACAGCCAGATGAAGAGGTACACAGGGCAAGGTTGGGAAGGGTCTCAGAGTGAAGGAGTTTCAGTCCCTGTGGAGTTGGGATGTGTCACCCTCCCGGTGTGTTCATCAGTGCAAAAGCTCTCCAAACCCTGTGGCTTGAGGATTTTGGGGGAGGTTTTCTCATATAGGTATGATCAATTATTATTGCAATTTCCAGCCCTTCTCCTCTCCCTGGATGATGGAGGTTGGGCTGAAAGTTCTCAGCTTCTAGTCACAGCTTTGTCTTTCTGGTGACAAGTCCCCATCCTGAAACTATCCAGAAGCCCACACAGAGTCACCTTATTAGAACAAAAACCACTCCTGTCACCCAGGAAACCAAGGGATTTAGGAGGCCTGTGTCAGGAGCCAAGGTCAAAGAGCAAACAGAACAAAAGATGCTGCTCGTTCCCTTATTACTTGGGAAATTTAAAGGGCTCTAGGAGTTCAGTGTTGGGAACTAGGTGCAGAGACAAATGTGTATTTATAATGTTGTAGGAGCTCAGCAAATAAAAGAGGAAGGAGAGTAGTCTGGGTCCCACCCTGCAGCCAGTTGGGCGGTCCCGGAGAGCCAAGTAAGGCAAGGGGGTAGCATGTCACACTGGGGCCATCTGGAGCAGACCAATCTGCCTGAATTTTCAGGCTTTCTGGAGAAGGAAGGAGTGGTTTCCTAACCTTCTTGGCCTTTGAAGAGAGGCAGGAACAATTTGCTTTGTAATCCATTCTCAGGAGAGGAATGCTTTCTTGCCCCAGTGGAGAAATAACCTCGATAGTTGCAAAAAGGTCTTGACTTCCTGGGCCTCACTCCCCTTGCCCAACGTGCCCTGGCTGGTCCCCAGCAGGCTGAGCTGGCACGCCAAGGGCAGCATGTGTGACCCTGAGAGTCTTTCAGTGACTCCTTGGCTTGCACCCAGCGCTGTTGAGTGAGTCAGCCCCGAAGCCCGCAGTCCTAGCAACAAATCCCAGAAGAGCAGCACGTCTCTCTTCAGCCTCTCCAGACGCCACTGCATCACCCCCAGCCCACGAGAGGATTGCAGTGGCATGTTCACTGCTCCCCATTGTGTACGGAAGGAGAGGGCAGTGGGGCAGACCCCTTGCTGGCCCAGAAACTCTGCTCTCACTCTTTCTCTTCCACCGCAGCACCTTCTGCCCCGCCCCCTTCGTGCTCTACTGGGAAGCCCTTCCTTTGTTTTGTTCTCCTGTGCTCGTGGTGGTCAGCAATGTAAATCACATTCCGAGCACTGGCCAGAATGTTGTTGAGGGAGATAAGAGTTCCTGGCTTCCAGAGGCATTCCAAAGAAGAAACAGAACTATTTGTTCCCAAAGGAGAGCTATTTTGGCAGAAAGGGCAAGATAGAGAGGAAGACAGAGGGAATCTCCTCATGAAGAATTGGATTCGGGAAAATGGTGAAAATATGATCACGGTGAATGGTTGGAGGTTGAGATTTCAGTTGCATCCCTAAGTTGTTACAAATAGTCCCCTTCTACCTGCTGCCATCCCCTGCCCCATCTGGACCATAATCTTAGACTGTACTCACAACGGTTTAGGCCTCTGTGTCTGGGACTTCTGACCAACTGTCCAGATGACTTTGTGGGACTGGGATTCTAGTGTCAGCAGAGAGGACCCCTCACCTCCACCATGGGTGATCCAGCAGGTACTCATGTCCTGGTGTTGGTGTTGAGGATTTGGAAGAAAGAGCTTCTGAGAAGCCTAAGGAAATATATTCAGGAGGATGACATGATCTCTTCAAGAGCCCTTTTTGGACTGGATCTGCAGTGCCGAGGGAATCTGGTCCCAAGACAGATGACAGAGCCCATCTTCCCTGGAACTCTGAGGACCCTTCTCTGTGCAAGCACGTTCTAATCTACAAACACATTTGGCCTTCATAACCATCCTCTGAGGGTTGACCAATCCAGCCTTACAGATGCCTAAACCTGGCTTTCAAAATGTGAAGTAACTTGTGCAAAGCCAGCCTAGTGAGTGGGAGCCAGGATGCAAGCGTGGGTTTGTTTCCTTCCAGGGCTCTTCGCTACTCTGCTATACTCTAGGAGGTCTTGATAACCTCTCTTAAGGCAGAGAGACAATCAACTGTTTCTTTTGCCCTGAAAGATTTCTCGAAATGACCTGGGAGCATGTTCTTGAGGCAAGGTGTTATGGTTTCTATAGGACCTCTTAACCCAAACTTGCCCTGATCCCCATAATCTCTTAATAGGAAGGCTGTTCACTTGATTGCTTATTTGGTATGTTTCCCAGTGGAGCTTCTTCTGAGGTTTTTAGGGCTGGTGTTTGGCTCTTGGAAGCACCTTGCCATCAAATGAACCTAGATACCAGAGAAGCCCCAGAAACTTCAAACGGTTTGAATTCTTTTGAGCGTCAAAATGGCAGAAAGGAATGACGAGGAGTAAAACTGTCAATGGAGTCCAGCAATCCACGTTGTTCTTCATTTTCCCTGGAAACCTCCAGAAGTTTTTCTTCTTCTCCTTTCACTTCCTTAAAATAGTTATTAAATATTTAAAACAGACAGAAGGAACAAAGAATAAGAAAATAAAGCCTAGGTGCTAACCACCCAGTGTAAGAACTAAAACACCAATAGGGTTGAAGCTTCCAGAGGATGCCTGCCTTTCATTCACTCCCTTCTCTGCCAGAGTTAACCATTATCTTGAATTTGGTGTTTATTATCCCCAGCCCTTCTGTCATCCTTTCACTACATATATCTGCATCCCTAAACAATGCATAGTTTGCTTTGCATGCTTTTTGACTGTATGTACAGGGTAGCACCTGCATATACCTGCACCTCACCTGTGTTCTTCTGCAGTTCACTTTCTCTGCTTAAGATGAAGTCTGTGGGAGTCATTCATGTGGATACATGTAGCTCTACTTCACTTGTTTTTCAGTCTGGTATATTACTTCATTATGTGGCTGTGAATAATGGACATTTAGGTTATTTCCAGAATTTTGCTAATACAAAAATTCTGCTGTGAAAATTATTTTTTTATTATGTTATGTTAATCACCATACATTACATCATTAGTTTTTGATGTAGTGTTCCATGATTCATTGTTTGCGTATAACACCCAGTGCTCCATGCAGAACGTGCCCTCTTTAATACTCATCACCAGGCTAACCCATCCTCCCACCCCCCTCCCCTCTAGAACCCTCAGTTTGTTTTTCAGAGTCCATCGTCTCTCATGGTTCATCTCCCCCTCCGATCTCCCCCCCCTTCATTCTTCCCCTCCTACTATCTTCTTCTTCTTCTTCTTTTTTTTTTAACATATAATGTATTATTTGTTTCAGAGGTACAGATCTGTGATTCAACAGTCTTGCACAATTCACCTGCTGTGAAAATTCTTATAAATGTTTCCCAGTGCATGTATTATATGAGAGATTCTGGGGTGGAATTTCTGGGCCATAGGGTGTGTTCATCTTCAACTTTATCATGGGCTATTTCCAAATCATTCTCCCAAGTGGTTTTACCATGCTCAGAATTTTTGCCAATTTGTCTTTCTTTTTTTAGGGGCTACTTCTCCACCAGCTGGGGTTGCTTTCTAATCCACTTTACTATTGGATAGGATTCACATTTTTTCTAGTTCTCCCCATCCCCCCTTACTATCAGCTGAGATTCCAGTGGGAAATAGATGGCACACTCCAATTAGAATAATCTGAGGAGAAAGTGGAACAAAGAAAAGTTTCCAAAGGTATGGGTGGGGGAGGGAAACCCCAAGAGTTAGTGTAGCACCACAGGCTAGTAACTGTGGGGCTCAGTTTCCACATTGGCCTTGAAGGGTGAAGGGAGAAACGGTTTTGAGGACTAGAGTTAGAGAAGTTTATGCAGAGTGGGCTGCCCAACAGGAGCTGAGACTTTTGATTGGGGAACACAGCTTCAGTAGCTTTAATCTATAAAAGGGGAAATAATAGTACCTACCTCTTACAGCTTTTGTATGAATTCAATGGGCTAATGTGTTCAGCATGTTGCCTGTTATATAGTAAGTGCTCAGTCAATGCCAGCTAGTTATACTCTAAATCAGGAGTTAGTTACCTTGGCTCAATAATTCTCAAAGAATTTTCATAGTTATTTCCTAATCTGTGTTGAAGTATAAGTAGGTTAAGGATACTCTTCTCATAGTTGTTTCCTTAATGTTTTAAAAAATAGTACATGTGGTATCCCCATTTTTTTTTTTTTTTTGTACTTTTCTGGGACTCTGCCTCCTGCCTTTTACCTAGTTCCTCAGGAGTCAGTGTGTTTCCGGCTTCCTGGATATTGCAGAAAGGGTTTTGGGAGATGACTCTCCAAGTTTCTGGAGACTACTTTTCTCATTCTTTTTCCAAATTTTTATCATGAAAAATATCAGACATATAAAATTTGAAAGAATAGAGTAATGGACAACCACATACCCTCTACTTAGAGTCTACTATTATTATTTTACTGTATTTGCTTCAACTCTGTCCTAGAGAGACTTGTTTTTTGGTCAAACCATTTGGAAGTTGCATCTGACACTTCACTCCTAAATACTTTAGCATGCATTTCCTAAGAATAAAGGCAGTCTTTTTTTTTTTTTAAGTTGGCTCCATGCCCAGCATGGAGCCCAACGTGGGGCTCAACCTCACGACCCTGAGATCAAGACCTGAACTGAAATCAAGAGTCGGATGCTTAACCAACTGAGCCACCCAGGTGCCTGAGAAGACAGTCTTTTACATAAGCATGATACCATTATCATACCTAATAAATTAGCAATCTCACTATAGCACCAGATATCCAATACATATTCAAATTTCCTCAGTTGTCCCAAGAATGTCTTTTTTAGGATCCATCAAGGTTCTCCCATTGAACTTCATTTTCTGTTTCCTTGTGGTGCCTTTTGACTTGTCCCATTCTCCCCAGTGTTTCCTGTGTGGCTCTCATGTTGCAGCATGTCTGAAGGCTCATCGAACCAGCTGTTCCACTAGTAGTGAAGCTGTTGGATTACTTGGTTTCTCTGACCTTTTCTGGATGGTCTTGAGGACATTTGGGCTTTCTTCCTGCTGTTCTTTCATTTATGGGATGAATTTCAGCTAGCCTTTGGTTTCCCTACTCTTCTACTGAATGCCAAGGTCCCTCTGTCCATGATCTTAAGTACCCTGGAGACCGTGAGGGTGAAATAATAGATGTGTTCGTATTCCTATGAAAGGACTTTCATATGTCTTCCATTTTAAGTGGGTCACTTAAATTAAGTGATTCATTCGTTTATTCCACAAATATCTGTATATATACCAGGTATCAGGCACTAAGAATATCAAGAACATTCTTTTCTCTGCTTCCTTGGCTGCTTCTATGCTGGGTTCTTTTCTCTCTCTGGCTGTTCCCTCTCAGTCTCCCACCCGAGCAAATTTTCCTCCTTTAGCCTTAAAGGCTGGTGCTTCTTGCAGCCCTCTGTTTGGCTCGTTTCACCCACTTTCCCTGCAGAATCACATGCTCTCACATTGCTTCGGTTAAAAAGAGCATATTGATGGTTCCTGAAAAAAAATCTGCATACCTAAACTTCTCCTGGATCCGTGCACGTTCAGACTCCTCCCTGGCGGGGACCCCCACATCTCATCATTCATTGAGTCACATGACTTGGTTCTGCTTCCTAAATGTCTTCTTAAATGTCCACTTCCTAAATGATCCTTTCTACTGCTACTACCTTACTGCAGGCCAGATCATGTCTCACGGAGGACATCAGCAGCCTATCCTTGTTGTCACTGGTCCCAGATTCAACCATGTCAGTCCTTCCTCCTAGAATGACTTTCAGCCTTAACAGTAGATGCCCTATTTCATGTTCCCCTGGCATCCTCTGTGTCCTTCTGACATTGCACAAAGTGTTATCTGTCTCTTGGCTTATACTCATCCTCTAAAGACCTTGAGAGTAGGCCTTAATTGACCTTGCACTTAGTAAGTGCTTGACATACATTTAATAACAAGAGCCATCACTTAGCATAACTATATACAAGTATTATATTAGGGGCTTTACTTGTATCATTGTATTTATTCTTCATCACAACATTATGAATTATATTAAATTATCACACCCTTTTGTGTGTGAGGAAGCTGAGGGCCAAAGATGCTAAGATCTAGCACGTGTTCTCTCAACTTGTGTCAGAGTCAGAACTCTAAACCCCGTATTTATCGAATGAGTTATAGAATGAAACCACTTGTCCTGGGGTCCTCAAGAGGCTCACATTTGGGGATGGGCAGGCATAAGTAAATGATTCTGATGCAGTGTGGGAAGGGCTATAGTGGAGGTATGGATATTGATCTATGGGATTATAGAAGAAGCAATCATGGTAATAATGTTCAGTGGCTCTGGGAAGACCTCACAGAGAAAATGGTGTTGGGGTTGGGTTTTGAAGAATGAACAGAATTTGTTATTAGATAGGAGGGAAGGCATGTCTCACAGTGGGGTCAACATGTATGAAGGGGTGGGACTGTTAGGAATGGATAGTATGGCATGGTATAGCTGAACTACAGAATGCAAGGGGCAGAGTGGTAGAAGAAGAGGCTTCAAGGTTGGGCTGGGGTCTTATCATGAAAGGCCTTCTATACCACGTTAAGGAGTTTGTGCTTTGTTTGGTGGGCAATGGAGAGCCAGGGAAGGATTTTAAATCAGGTTTTAATATCATATTAGATTTTAATTAGCTCACAACTCTGGTGAGTTTATAGTAAGCATGGATTGGGTTAGGAAGACTGTTGGTAGAAAGACCAAGTAAGAGGCCCCTGCAATAATCCAGATTTAAGACCATGATAGCCTGGACTAGGGACGAAATGAATTGGAGAGGATGACATAAATTCCAGAAATATGTAGGGTCAAGTGAGAGCCAGTCTTCATAACTGTGTACAGGGCATGACAGTGAATAGAAAGGAAACTGCAGATTAATGTTTTCCCTCTCAATGACTTCCTCGCTTTAAAAGGAATTATAAAATTAGACCATCCCTTGACACGTGGATATGACCACAGAACAAAGGGAGAGGAAAGTGGATATTCTTGATCTCCTCTCTGGATTATGTTTCTAAAATTTAGTACTGCCAGGATTCGAAGGGATGGGATGACTGATACTTTTCTTTTTCCTGTTGCTCCTCACTTCCTACCATACCTCCTTACTGACTGCCTTAGTTTCTGGCAAAACATCCCCTCACCTCTAACCATACTATTTTGTGGTAAGCTTGGTACCAAGAAAACATACAAGGAGACATATGAGATTGAAAGGAAAAGGACAGAGTGATCAGAGGAAAAGACAGAGACAGTCCACATACATTAGTGTGGAAACAACTGTATGGTATTTCAAATGTATTTCAACATAGGTCATATAAACAGATTTATTTTTTAATATACCCCCTGTATCTTTCAATTAAGCATACATTGTGCATAATATATTTTAATACACGTATTTCAGGATAGGAATAGCAGAAACATATGTTAGCAGAGTTATATTAACTCTAGGGACAATTCCACTGGGTTACAAGATATTATGGCTCCATATGTTACTCATAAAGAATCCTGTGGCTTTAATGTGTAATACACTCTATTTTGGATTGGCAAGTGGAGGAGTCAGGCTGAGAAAAATGTGGATTTTCTGAATGAGAAGGTTTATGTATTGTATCTGGGTAAGAAAACATTCTTAAAGTAACCTGGGTAAACCTCCTTGCTGCCCAATCTCTCCCTGAAATGGAGATTGCACTGGGTTAGGCCACTGCTATTTTCTCCACACCATCCTGGGAAAGTTTGACATGTACAAATTGCCTTTGAGATAGTTAGATAGATGCCTAATTGCTTAGTGGGAAAGTCTGTCCTATTCCATGAGTCCAGGGCACTGTGTCTTAGTAAGTCACTTTGTTCTTATTTCTTCAAAAGCTGCCTCTTTATACATGGAAAATCATGGCCCTGGGAGTCAGGGAGACCTAAACTTCTGTCTTGACTCTGCTAAAACTGGGCTCAGTGACCTTCTGCAAGTGACTTGTCTTCTCTTGGTGTCCCTTTTCACTTGTTAGATGAGGTATTGGACTTGATCATTAATGACATGGTTCATTTCAAACTCTAAGACTCATCAATCCCATAGATTGAAAAACTCGTTCCAGGGTAATTTTCAAAAGCCTTTTGCCCATCATTTCTTCTGAAACAAAAGGAATGTATCTTCTGGATTTACACTTGGGAAATTTCCATGATTCTTCACTCCTTTTAGACCTTTCCCACCAAAAACAAGCCTACCTGCTTTTCTATCTGTAGGCAGCCTTTGAAAGGAGCAATTTCCCTAGTCTTTATTGACCTTTATTGGATGTTAGGGGGCAGGAAAGTGATACTGAAATATTTCTATTTCTTCCCTGTACTTACCATGCCCATGTCTAGACACCAAAATCTGTTTTGAACTCTGCACTGCCGCCCAGTGGGTGGCTCTCATCACTTCATTCTCTTTGTATTGGGCCTTGGGGAAAGAAATCTGGATACCTTTTGGAAGGTGGGGTAATAATAAGGCTGCTGTGGCTAATAAAGGAGAGTTTTCTACATCCCACCCTGGTATTGTTAAATCCTTATACGTTGTATATGTTATGTGTGTTTATAGGTTATGAGTATTTTTATGTTATATGTTGTTCATCTTCAGAGCAGCTTGATGAAGTGGGTTCCATTATTATTCCCATTTTGCAGATTAGAAAACTGACGTTGGTAAGTGACAACCAGCTAGGTAGGTTTTAGGGCTAGAAACAGTGAGAACGGTACTTCCTGGGCCTCTGATAGCCCAGAAATTCTCAACAACCAAGTTTCTGTCTCAGCTGCTCTCCCAAGCATCAGAAGAAAATGGACTAATCGTTGGACAATGTTTTCAGTTCAGTCCAATATCTTTGTACTGCAGTGTGTGCTTTGAGCTCTGGTGTATAAGAAAGAAGCCCAAGGAATGGTCCTTACTCTTAAAGGGCCTATCCTCCAGTTCAGGGGGGTTATGCCTATATTTAGGAAGTAAATAAATAGTGCAGAGTAGTCCAGAAAGTTTTGTAGAAGAGGAGGCGTTGAGATGGATGAGGAAGGCACAGGTTGAGTGTGGAGGCTGGAGATAGCTGGGGGATGGTGAGTGTGGGTGGATTGGAAGGTAGTCTCATGAGTAGGCTCTGTGTCCTTCCTATTCGTTTTCTCTTCTTCTTCCTTTTTCAATATTTATCATTTTTTTCACTTGATTCTGGGCATATTTAATATGGAATATGGAATATGAAATGGAATATGGAATACGAGGCAGAGAGCTCACAGTCTAATGGAGAGACAGTATGATTAACCTGAGTATAGGTACCAGGCAGGGAGAACTTCACCACTTTCAGGGTGGTGAAGAAGCTGGCTTGAAGCAGAGGCACTGTGCCAGAAACGTGTGGTGGCTAAAAGCAGATAAGAACCAGACGGTGGAGGGCTTGAATTCCTGCCCACAAAATTAGGGCTTTATGCTAAGCCATAGCAATGGTGAGTCTGGTTTCTAAACAGGAAATCATATGGCATTGACTTTTTTTTTTTTTTTAATTTAAGAGAAAGAGGAGAGGATAGAGGAAGGAAATGAGTCTCTGCATTGATGTGTTGAACTCTTTGAAACCAACTATGGAGAATTCTCCAACACCACCGCTGCCTTTCTCCACCCATGACTATTCCTGGAGGGATTTAGCAAGGACAACCATATTGGCCATTAGGGTCGCATGGCTTCCCAGATGGCTTAATGTGGTCTCTGTAAGTTTAAGGATGAAGAGATGAAGAGCCCCAAATAGAAGCTAGAGACAGAACAGGCTCTTTGACTTCTATAAGGTTGAGGGGTTTTGTTATTTTCTGAAGCTAAGCATGTGACTGACTCTTTTTTTCTTTTCTTTTTTAGCTCCCTCTCTATGATAAAGGTCAAAAATTCAAAAAATGAAACAGGCAGCATAGAAGGGAGAGCAGGAAGCCAGTTTAGTACAGAAAAAGAACTATGAGGAATTATTTCACAAACTATATGCATGCAAAACTCAAAGCTTCCAGGCAATATGTACTGACTTATAAAATATGCTTCTTATTTGATATGGGAACTCTTCTTTGTTGAATCTAACCTATAGAAACACACATTTATCAATGCGCAAGAGTATATGTGGAAGTGTTAATTACAGCACTATTTGCAATTGAAAAGGAAAAAAGAAGAAAGAAAAGGAAGGAAGGAAGGAAGGAAGGACAGCCTTAGATGCCTATCAAAAAGGGAACTATTTAAATCAATTATGATAAATTTATAAAATGGAATTCTAATCATGGGGCACCTGGGTGGCACAGTCAGTTACGCATCTCGCTCTTGGTTTCGGCTCGGGTTGTGATCTCGGGTTTGTGAGATGGAGCTCCGCATCCGGCTCTGTGCTCAGCTCGGAGTCTGCTTGGGATTCTCTCTCCCTCTGCTGTTCCCCCACCTCAAATAAATAAATAAATCTTTCTAAAAAATTGAATTCTATGTGGCAGTTTTTAACTGTGGTAAAACTACATATTAGTTTACTAGGGCTGCCATAACAAGTACCACAGACTGGGTGTCTTAAGCAATTTTCTCACAATTCTGGAGGTTAAAAGTTTAAGATCAAGGAGTCAGCAGGTTTGGTTTCTTCTGAGGCTTCTCTCCAAGGCTTGGAGCTGTTTTCTCCTTGTGTCTTCACAGGGTCTTCCCTCTGTACAAGTCTGTGCCTTATTCTCTTCTTTTCATAAGGGCACCTGGCATATTGGACTAGGGACCCTAATGACCACATTTTAACTTAATCACTCCTATCTCTAAATGCAGTCATATTCTGAGGTACTGGGGGTTAGGACTTCAACATATGAATTTTTGGGGAAACACAATTCAGCCCATAACAAGTTACATATACTCATATGGAAAAGCCTCTAGTATTGTTAAAAGTAATAAATTGAAGATCAGTATAATGAGTATGATTCCATTTTGAAAACATAATATGTATGTAACATATATGTGCATATGTATACCAAAAAACATTTGGAAGGGTATACATCATATGTTTAACAGTGGAAATTTGTGAGAAAGAGGTAGACATTATGGGGAAGGGGATGTGGCTGCTCAGGAATGGATTATGGGAGAATTTTTTCCCATTTATTATTGTTTGAATTTAATTTTTAATTTTTGGTATTAGCTTAGATATAAAGAACACACACTCTAGAGTCAGATTGTTTGATTCATGATTTGAGTATAAGGCTCAAATTCTTTTTTTTTTTTTTTTTTTTTTTAAGATTTTATTTATTTATTTGACAGAGACAGAGACAGCGAGAGCGGGAACACAACAGGGGGAGTGGGAACACAGCAGGGGGAGTGGGAGAGGGAGAAGCAGGCTTCCCGCTGAGCAGGAAGCCCTGATGTGGGGCTCGATCCCAGGACCCTGGGATCATGACCTGAGCCGAAGGCAGCCGCTTAACGACTGAGCCACCCAGGCGCCCCCAAGGCTCAAATTCTGACTTTGCCCCTCTGTAACGATTTCTCTACATCTTTGGAGCTTCATTTGTAATGGGGAAAATAAGATTTTTATGACAGTCACATTAGATAATGAATGTAAAACATTAGGCACAGTGCTTGGCATCTACTAAGACTAACAAATATTGGCTATTTTTATTACTGTGGTAAAAAAAAAAAAAGTTCTCATTTGCAACTTGGAGTAAAGAGGTGTGTTCTTAATCCCAGAGCGTTGTTAATTGAATCTGGTTCAACTGAACAAATAATTTTAGAGTCTACCATGTATGCAAGGTGTCATGCTAAAATCTGCAGAGGAACAAAAGTAGTTAGGTCACTGCCTGCCTGTAAGTAACCTAACAATAGGCAGACATGGCTTCATCTGCAAAATAACCCTAAGTCACAGGAGTCTTGTGACTATCTAAGGAGGGAATGCCTAGAAAGCACTTAGTAAGAATTCAATATGTGACAACAACTCTTGTTATTATTTACCTCTCTTTTGTAGCAAAATCTATTTAGAAAAGTAAATTTAGAAGGCAGTTCAGGAAGAATAAATTCAGGGAAAATTATTTAAGGGAAGTGTCACTAAGTCATGCATATTCCAGCTCATTCTGGACATCTCTGGAAGTAGATAAAAATACTTATGATGGCTGAGTGTCATCTCCCCAACATTGGGCAGGGGAGGGGAAGATAGGGTGGGGAGGGAGGATCTGACAAATTTCCTTTTCAATATTCCTTTTTGGTCATCAAGATCTTCTTTGGATATAGCTGTACCACAGAGATAAGTTATAGTGTCTTAGGTCATTGTCCCAACCTAACAGATTGGCTTTTGGCACTTCCTTCATGTAGAATGGATTATTTCTGAGATTCCTGCAGATTCTTGTCCCTTGCCCCAGTTTTGTTGGTCCCCTGTTGGCCAGTCCATGGTCAAGTCCACTGTGGTCATTTTCAGTCAGTGGTGACAGTGATGTTCTGGCACTGGGGCTTTGCTGTCTTGGTGTTAAGAGGCACCAGGTTTCTTTGTACTCAGGGTGTGTGTCTATCCTGACCCCAAACTCACTCTGTGCACACCAGAGCCTGTTGCCATCAGGCTCCTCCACTGAATCCTAAGAGATTGGCTTATCAAGGCCAAGTTGACAAAAAATAAAAATATTTGGGCTAGAAAGGGGGAACAATTGATTTCTTCTTTTCTCCTTGTTCTTTCTTTTGAGGGAAGTCATGTGGAATTGGCTTTTTAGTGAGAGAGAAAAATATATACTTGTAGGCTTTGCATCAGAAGCTCTGGATTTGCAGGGAGTATGGCCTGAGGACTATGTAGCAAGAAGCCCACGGAGCTGAGCTGAGTGGGCTGAGGGACAGGGGCATATGAACATTGCCTGCAGGCTTAACAGTACTTATCAATGGAAACAAGCAACCAGGAAGTACAGGTGAGTGGCTTGAGGGTGGGAATCACACCTGGTGGAGGGAGGTGGTACAAGAGGGCCTGTGGGAAGCCCTGCAGCCAGGGGTGGTGAGAGAGAGCTGAACCATAATGATTTAGCTCAGGCTCCAGAACCAAGGATCCAGGTTCAAACCCTAGTTTACACCTTAGGAACTATGTGTGACCTTGGCAATTGTTGCTCTGCGCTGTGCTTTGGCTTCTCATCCGTAAATGGAGATGATGATAATACCTGCCTGGTAGGTTTGCTGAGCAGACTAAGTGATATATGAAAAGCGCTTAGAACACTGAGTGCCTGGCTGTTCTTACTATCGCCCCAAGAATGCACAGAGATGTGAATGCAGAGAGCAGTTAGGAGCACTTAGGTACCGGAGAAGGGGAAGTCCTCCTTCTGCTCTCAAGCCGCACATGTTGCTTCCTGCCTCTCCCATCTTGTGTTACTCAGGCAAATTCTCCATGGAAAACATCCCTCTCCCAACAACGTCACTTTTCCAACTTGCCAGGGTTGGGAGGTGGCCCCTCCTTGACCATTAGCCACCAAGGTCCCTTTGGGGCAGATCTGGCTCTTTCCTTGTTGGATCTTACTGGCTCTGGATCTTCAGGCCCAGCGGCCAGAGAAATGTGCCCTCAGTTACCACCGCTGCTGGATCACAGCAGACTCCCCCTTGGCTTGATAGGCCTCTCTCTGAGGAAGAGAAGACGGGGCCAGTGGCCACTCCAGCTTTCAGCCTGCACAAAGCCCAGCCCTTCTTGGGCTTTCATGTTGGAAATATGAAGTGTGACTTCCCTTGCACAAGGGAGCCTGAGCCAACGCAAGGCTGGGCTTATCTCTTTACTCAACAGAGTGTTTGTTTTAGGAAAATCAAAGCCCTTTCTTTTTCTGCTTTCTTCAAAGGGAGGAAGAGCTAAGCTGGCTCCTGCTTAGGAGCAGGGGTTGCCGGATTCAGAGGGGTCAGATCAGAACTTCCCTCGTAGCTGCCTGCCCTCTGCTCATCAGCATACCCCCTCCTCGGGCTACTCTGTAGGCATTAGACTGTATCCGAGTACCCAGGCTGGGGGCTCTGCATCAGGCTCTGCAAGAGGAGGCTACCCAGAGTTCACCAACTTCTACGGATCTTCTCACTCCCAGGTCACAACCGTGTACCACCAGCACTGCGGAAACCTCCCCTCCGATCCACGCTCTGCAGCTCCAGTCTCCTTTCTGGGCCATGCCTCTAGATTCTGTAGTTACGGCAGCTTCAGCATGTCTGCAGGTGGAGAGATCTTGAGTTGACAGGAAATTTATCCCTCCCCTCCTCAGGTTTCTGCTCCTTTCCTTTTCTTCTTCCTGTCCCACATCCACCAGCCCCTAGGGCCAGCGCCACGCTCTCCCTCCCCCCACCTCAGGAAGGGCCAGAGCCCCTCTTCTCCCCCTGGCCTCCATGGAGGGTCAGAGTTTCTTGTTGCAGGCATTGAGGGAGCTGAGACCAGTTCTCCAAGGCCCAGCCACTGACGGGAACAAACAGCTCATTGTTTGAGACGCTTCTAGAAGCACTCAAAGTCCACTGGGTTCCCTGGTGCCCTCAGCTAGGACTGGGACAAGGCCAGTGTGTGAACTCTGGAAAGCCACTGGGGGCCTCCTGGAGCTGCTGACTCATAGCAGGAGTGGCGAATAGTTGGTAAGCCCCGGGTCCTGCTTTACTACCCCGTTCAAATCACTTTTCATAGCCAGCATCTTGCAGTATAAATTGCAGTGCTCTTGGGCTTATTATTATTATTTTTTTAAAGACATGTTTTTTTTTTTTTTCAAACACATAAAAGCAGAGAAAATAGAACAAGGAAAGCCCAGGTACCCCACGACCCAGATTCAAAAAGCCCTGGCTGTGTGGCCGTGTCCTCAGCCTCCCACTTCCCTACCTCTCTCTTTGCAATACTCCTCTCTTTAACTTGCAAACAACTGATGACTTTTTAGATGCGTTTGGCACATGCCTTTCTGCCACAGTAAACAGGAAACCAATGCTATTATCATGGTTTATTATCATGGCTTGTGCTTTACACTCAGGAGACATGATCTGTTTTACTAGAGAGCTAATCCAATGGCAAATTATTGTCAGAGAAAACAGTTCGACCTATGCCAAATGGAAAATAGTTCTTTTAGGCAGGCATTTTCCTACACCCTATCAGACAGCATTAAATAATGATGTGACTGGCTAATTTACACAGCTGCTTTGGGCTGGGTGAGGGAGTCAGTTAGGGGCTGGTTCTTTACTGGAGCCCTTGACGATCCTCTTCCCGAAGCAGAGCCTCTCTGGATTAGAGGCTGTCCTGCAGCCTTGTGGTTCAGGGAGGGGGCAGTTGAAGATGTTACCCACAATGTTATTCATCAGACTTAAAAGGAATTACACCATAATTCTTGCAAAAGGCAGCTCCGGGAAAGGGTTTGTCTTTCCTGATATCTGGGAGGGGTGAAATTTTTTTTTTTCCTGAAAGTACGAACTAAGAACACTATTGCATTTTGCTTTTTGCCTTGGCTACCAGGAAGCTTAGCACTAAATGTAGAGCTTAATTACTGTGACCTGTGGTCACCTGTGGTTCCAGTTAACTTATCTTCCCCCATTTCCTCTATATGTTTTCTGATTTCTCATTTTTATCTTTATATGCCTTTATATGCACAGGGGTTTTATTGTAGCCAAATTTCATCTTTGTTACTTTGAAATTAGGAGTGGTAGAAATTAAGAACAAAGGCAAACAATGCAACTGTACCTTCCCCATGACCCTTATCCATAGAGTCTTGCTTGTGAGAAGCCCAAGGAGGTTAAGGTACTAGGTCCAGATCACACAATCAGTAAGTGGTAGAGAAGGGATAACCAGACCTTATATATATATGCCGCACATTTACACTTTGTAATCTGTGGTTTATACTTTTAAAAGGGCTTCCTCATATCTTGAGCAAATTACCTCAATTTGTCCATAATTTATTCTTTCAACAAATACTCACCACCCACTTTATCTGTATCATATTATGCACTAGAAGTAGATGAATAAAGAGACAACAAATGTTGTCCTTAGGGAATTTACAACTTAATAGGGAATATCAGAATGTTCATCTAATTATAACACAAAATAGAAAGTATGGGAGTGTTTCAGATAAAGTTTATAGGAGTTGAGAGGAGAGAGAAGCTATGTGAAGATGAATGAGGATAGACTTTGTATACATAGTTGGCATTCAAGTTGATTCTTGAAGGAGAGGGAACGTATGGGCCTCGATATGTGAACCTTATACTTGCTATTATTCCCACTGTATAAGGATGAAATCAAAACAGAAAGAGGAAGGCAATTTCCTCACAGCCCACAGAAGTGACTACTGGCGTAATCATCCCACTGCCTCCCTGTGTTGAAGCTGGTCCTGTGGCTTGAGGGCAACTGAAGGTCGGATTCAATTTGTTCTTAGTGACAACCATTTAGTTAATGGCATTTACATGCCAGGGCCCCAGCCTTGATATTTGGGGCAGTACCTTTTTCATTTGCAAGGGACAAAACATTATTTTGAGCTAGCTTGAGGTAAAAAGTGGGAATTCACGGAAGCCACTGAAGTATGGCGGACAATTTAAGGGAGAGTTGAAGAAGTAGCTGGGGCTCACAGACAGCTGGAACTGTGCCAGGCATGCCACAAGAAGCCACAGTGTGTCTGTGGTCTGTGCTTCTACGGGGGTGTCAACTTCATTTCCCGTCCTCTCTACCTCCCTTCCCCACTCCCATAGCTGGTGCTCATTTTTCAAAGCTGACCTCAAATTAGCAACTTTGGCACATTGGTGCCTGTAGTCCACAGATGTCTGCCCTTCCTCTGAATGGATATAGAACTTATTCTTTGTCTGCCTTCTTCAAAAGGAATTGTATATATAATCCGCCCCCCCGCCCCCCCCAAAACTTACCACAGTCTTGAGGGAGAAATGGCTTCACATGGTTCTTTGGACAGGGAAAGGGAAGGTGGCACTGAGAGCTGGTGGTTTGTAACACCTCTGCATGACATTTTGCATTTCCCTGCCACCATGGCTTTAGGATGCTGTATGTTGGTCCCGTTTCTGGATCTCTCCAGCCTTCCTTTTGTTATTTTTTAAATTAAGATTTGAATTTTGAAATAACTCTAGATTTATAAGGAATTATAAGAAACTATACAGAGACAGCCCACATACTCTTTACTCAGGCCCCCCAAAGGTAACATCTCGCAAAACTAGAGTATAATGTCACAACCAGGGTACCGACAGTGACACAGAACATTCCTATCAGCACTATCCTCATGTTGCCCTTGCTGAGCCTTGTTGCTCTTTTGTAGTGACTTCGTTCTCACTCCCACACCTCCTTCACCACTGGCAACCACTAATCTGCTTCCCATTTCTATATACAGATGGAATCACACAATAGGTCACCTTTCGGGTTTCCTTGTTGCATATTTTATTCCGTGTATCAACAGCTTCTTATTTTTCCTTTCTGAGTAGCATTCCATGCTATGGCTGTGCAGTTTAACCTTCACCCACTGAAGGGCATTTGGGCTGTTTCAAGTTTTTTGGCTAAAATGTAAAACTCTGCTACAAACATCTGTGTACAGGTTTTTGTGTGACATGTCTTTATTTCTCTGGGGTAAATGCTAAGAAGTGCAACTGCTAGGTTGTCTAGTAGTTGCATTTAAAAAAATTTAGATACACTTAAAAAAATAGACTTTTTGTGTGTCAACTATACTTCAATAAAAAAGAAAACCAAACCCACAAATATATTTTTGCCATTAATATTTTTACAACAAGTTAGAACTGTATTTATAATAAATTGGAGAATGTATTTTTTTTTTTTTTAAAAGAGGTGTTTTATGAAAAAGTGTTCAATATCGCTCGGCATCAGGGAAATCCAAATCAAAACCTCAATGAGATACCACCTCACACCAGTCAGAATGGCTAAAATTAACAAGTCAGGAAATAACAGATGTTGGCGGGGATGCGGAGAAAGGGGAACCCTCCTACACTGTTGGTGGGAATGCAAGCTGGTGCAGCCACTCTGGAAAACAGTATGGAGGTTCCTCAAAAAGTTGAAAATAGAGCTACCATATGATCCAGCAATTGCACTCCTGGGTATTTACCCCAAAGATACAAAAGTAGGGACCCGAAAGGGTACGTGCACCCCGATGTTTATAGCAGCAATGTCCACAATACCCAAACTGTGGAAAGAGCCAAGATGTCCATCAACAGATGAATGGATAAAGAAGATGTGGTATATATATACAATGGAATATTATGCAGCCATCAAAAGGAATGAGATCTTGCCATTTGCAACGATGTGGATGGAACTGGAGGGTATTATGCTGAGCGAAATAAGTCAAACAGAGAAAGACATGTATCATATGACCTCACTGATATGAGGAATTCTTAATCTCAGGAAACAAACTGAGGGTTGCTGGAGTGGGGGGTGGGGTGGGAGGGATGGGGTGACTGGGTGATGGACACTGGGGAGGGTATGTGTTCTGGTAAGCGCTGTGAATTGTGCAAGACTGTTGAATCTCAGATCTGTACCTCTGAAACAAATAATGCAATATATGTTAAGAAAGAAAAAAAGAAGAAGAAGAATGTAGCAGGAGGGGAAGAATGAAGGGGGGGAAATCGGAGGGGGAGACGAACCATGAGAGATGATGGACTCTGAAAAACAAACTGAGGGTTCTAGAGGGGAGCAGGGTGGGAGGATGGGTTAGCCTGGTGATGGGTATTGAGGAGGGCACGTTCTGCATGGAGCACTGGGTGTTATGCACAATGAATCATGGAACACTATATCTAAAACTAATGATGTAATGTATGGGGATTAACATAACAATAAAAAAATTAAAAAAAAAATAAAAAGAGGTGTTTTGAAGAACAGTATTAGGTTTACAGCAAATTTGAGCAGAAGGTGCAGAGATTTCCCATATATCCCCAGCCTCCCCCACCATCAAAATTCCACACCAGAGAAGTACATTTGTTACAATCAATGAATCTATATTAATACATCATTATCACCTAAAGTCCATAGTTTACATTAGGGTGTTGTATATTCTATGAGTTTTGACAAAAGTATAATGACACGGATACACCCTTATAACAGTATCACACAGAATAGTTTCCACTCTTCTGAAAATCCTTTAGGTTCCCTCCACCTATTCATCCCCCGCTCCTACCCCCCTAGCTCCTAGCAACCACTGACCTTTTTATTATCTCCATAGTTCTCCTTTTCCAGAATGTCATGTAGTTGGAATCATACAACATGTAGCATTTTCAGATTAGCTTTTTTCACTTAGTAATATGCATTTAGTCTCCTTTATATGTTTTCATGGTTTGATAGCTCATTCTTTTCAATGTTGAATAATATCCAGTGTCTGAATATACCACAGTTTATGTATCCATTCACCTACTGAAGGACATCTTAGTTGCTTCCAAGCTTTGGCAATTATGAATAAAGCTGCTATAAACATCCATCTGCAGGTTTTTGTGTGGGCTTAGTTTTCAACTTATTTGGTAAATACCAAAGAGTGTGATGCTGATTCATATGGTAAAGTGTATTTAATTTTGTAAGAAACTTCCAAATTGTCTTCCAAAGTGGCTGTATAATTTTGCATTCCCACCATTAATTAATTAATTCGTTAATGAGAGTTCCTGTTGCTCCACATCCTCACCAGCATTTGGTATTGTCTGTGTTTTGGATTTTGGTCATTCTAACAGGTGTGCAGTGGTATGTCATTGTTTTAATTTACATTTCCCTAATGATATATGATGTGGAACATCTTTTCATATGTTTAGTTTCCATCTGCATATCTTCTTTGGTGAGGTGTCTGTTCAGGTCTTTTGTCCATTTTTAAATTAGGTTGTTCAATTTATTATTGTTGAGTTTTAAGGTTTTTTTGCATATTTTGGGTATCAGTCATTTATCAGATATGTCCGTTGATGTAATGGATTATTTTACTTGATTTTCAAATGTTTAACCAGCCTTGCATATCTGGGATAAATTCCACTTAATTGTGGTGTATAAGTCTTTTTATACATTGTTGGATTATATTTGCTAATATTTTATTGAGGATTTTTGCGTCTAAGTTAATGAGAGTAGTGATTTGTAGTTTTCTTATAATGTCTTTGGTGTTGGTGTTAGGGTAAAGCTAGTGTCATGGAATGAGTTAACATTACCTCTGGTTCTATATTTTGGAAGATATTTCAGAGAATTGATATAATATCTTCCTTTGGTAGAATTAACCAGTGAACACATCTAGGTTTGGTGCTTTCTGTTTTGGGAGATTATTAATTATTGATGCAATTTCTTTAATAGATATAAGCCTATTCAGATCATCCATTTCTTCTTACGTGAAATTTGGCAGATTTTGTCTTTCAAGGAATTGGTCCATTTCATCTAGGTTATCAAAGTTGTGGGCATAGAATTGTTCATTATATATCTTTATTGTCCTTTTAATGATTATTGGATCTGTAGTGATGTCCCCCATTCATTTGTGTGTCCTCCCTTTTTTTTTTCTGTAGGCTAAAGACTTACTAATTTCACTGCTCTTTTCACAGAACCAGCCTTTGGTTTTATTGATTTTCTCTATTAATTTCCTCTTCTAATTTCATTGATTTCTGCTTTTTATCTGCTTATTTTAGGTTTATTTGCTTTTCTTTTTCTAGTTTCCTAAAGTGTAGCTTTGATTATTGATTTTAAATCTTTTTTTTCTAATATATGCATTCAATTCTATGAATTTCTAAGCACTATTTTCCCTGTATCTCACAAATTTTGTTTCATTTTCATTTAATTCAAAATGTTTAAAAAATTGTCTTGAGATTTCTTCTTTGATCCATGTATAATTTAGAATTGTGTTGTTTAATCTCCAAATATTTTGAAGTTTTCCAGCTATTTTTTATTACTCATTTCCAGTTTAATTCTACTGTGGTCTGAGAGCAGATACTGCTTGATTTCTATTCTTTTAAATTTGTTAAGAGTCCAGAGTGTGATCTATCTTGGTGACTGTTCCACATGAGCTAGATAAGAATGTGTATTCTTGAGAAAAATCTGTATTCTGTTGTTGGATGAATTAGTCTATAAATGTCAATTGTATCCAGTTTATTGATGGTGTTGTTGAGTTCAACTTTGTCCTTACTGATTTCCTGTCTTCTGGATCTGTCTCTTTCTGATACAGGGGTACTGGAGTCTCCAGTTATAATAGTGGATTCTATTTCTCCTTGCAGTTCTCAGTTTTTGCCTCACATAGTTTGACATTCTGTTGGTAGGTTTATACACATTAAAGATTGATATGTCTTTTTGGAGAATTGACCCCTATATATGTAATGGCTCTCTTTAAAAAAAATTATTTAAATTCAATTTAATTAACATATACTGTATTATTAGTTTCAGAGGTAGAATTTAGTGATTCATCAGTTGCTTACAATACCCCGTGCTCATTACTTCAAGTGTCCTCCTTAATACCAATGACCCATTTATCTCATCTCCCCACACTCTCCCTTCCAGCAACCCTGTTTGTTTCCTATAGTTAAGAGTCTCTTATGATTTGTCTCCCTCTCTGATTTCATCTTATTTTATTTTCCCCTCCCATCCCCTATGATCCTTTGTTTTGTTTCTTAAATTCCACATATGAGTGAAATCATATGATAATTTTCTTTCTCTGACTGACTTATTTCACTTAAGATAATACCTTCTAGATCCATCCACGTCATTGCAGATGGCAAGATTTCATTTTTTTGATGGCTGAGTAATATTCCATTATATATATATATATATATCTCACATCTTCTTTATCAATTCATCTGTTGATGGACATTTCAGCTCTTTCCATAGTTTGGCTACTGTGGACATTGCTGCTATAAACATTGGGGTGCAGGTGCCTATAAACATTGGGGTGCAGGTGCCCCTTTAGATCACTAGGTTTGTATCCTTTGGGTAAATACCTAGTAGTGCAATTGCTGGGTCGTAGGGTAGCTCTATTTTTAACTTTTTGAGGAAACTTCATACTGTTTTCCAGAGTAGCTGCACCAGCTTGCACTCCCACCAGCAGTGTAAGAGGGTTCCCCTTTCTCTGCATCCTCCGCCAACATTTGTTGCTTCCTGACTTGTTAATTTTAACCATTCTGACCAGTATGAGGTGGTATCTTATTGTGGTTTTGATTTGTATTTCCCTGATGCCTAGTGATGCTGAGCATTTTTTCATGTGTCTGTTGGCCATTTGTATGTCTTCTTTGGAGAAATATCTGTTCCTGTCTTCTGCCCATTGCTTGACTGGATTTTTTGTTTTTTGGGTATTGAGTTTCATAAGGTCTTTATAGATTTTGGATACTAGCCCTTTATCTGATAAGACATTTGTCAGTATCTTCTCCCATTCTGTAGGTTGTTTTTTAGTTTTGTTGGCTGTTTCCTTTGCTGTGCAGAAGCTTTTTATCTTGAAGAAGTCCCAATAGTTCATTTTTGCTTTTGTTTTCCTTGCCTTTAGAGATGTGTCTAGCAAGAAGTTCCTGTGGCCAAGGTCAAAGAGGTTGCTGCTTATGTTCTCCTCTAGGATTTTGATGGATTCCTGTCTCACATTTAGGTCTTTCATCCATTTTGAGTTTGTTTTTGTGTATGGTGTAAAAAAAGTGTTCCAGTTTCATTCTTCTACATGTAGCTGTCCAATTTTCCCAACATCATTTGTTGAAAAGACTGTCTTTTTCCATTGGACATTCTTTCCTGCTTTGTTGAAGATTAGTTGACCATAGAATTGAGGGTCCATTTCTGGGATAATTATTTTCTTTTAGCACTTGAAAAATATTGTGCCCCCTTCTCATGGCCTTCATGGCTTCTGGTGAGAAATCCACAGTCATCGAATTGCGCCCCCCAGCCCCCTGTGGTTCATTTGTCTCAAACATGCTTATAAATGGAAGCATTTTTATGGTGGCTGTTTTAAAATCTTTCTCAGATAATACTACAATCTCTATTATATTGGTGTATGTGTTTATTGGTTGTCTTTTTTCATTCAAATTGTTTTCTTAGTTCTTGGTATATTGAGAGATTTTTCAGCTGAAACTTGGACATTTTGGGTGTTATGAGACTCTGATTCTTATTTAAACCTTCTGTTTTACCTTTTATTTTTTTAAGTTACTGTTCTAGCAGAGGAAGGGCACCTTGCTACGGCCAGGTGAGAATAGATATCTGGGTCCCTCACTTGACCTCCAATGACACCTAAGTGGGACTCTTCTTTACTGCTGGACAGGGGGTGGAGTTTCTGGCTCCTCACTAGGCCTCCACTGAAATCTCCTGGCTGGCAGGGGTAGGAGCACCTTGTGCCTACTCCATGTGGCCTCCACTGACAATAGGGAAGGGAGGTGTGGTGGTTTCATTACAGGTGGGTGACAGTGAGTCCTGACTTTTCACTAAATTTCACTAAGGTGGGGGGACACTTCCTTATTTCCATGTGGACGTGAAGTCCAATCCCCCATTGGTCTCCACCTACACCTTGAGGGAAGGTATTTGTCACTGCCCAGTGTGGGGTAAAGCTCCTAGCTGCCTTCTTGACCTTTGTGACAGTTCATGCTGGGACATTGGTGTGTCTTTTTACAGCCTAATGAAGTGGTGAAAAGTAACTCCCTTTTCAGACTCTGCTGGCAGAGATAGGGTGGGGCCACATTTTTTTCTGTGGCATCTGGCTCGAGTAGAGCAGTGATTGTCTGCAAGTTTTGTGTCTTGCTTGGCTTGCTTTTCCTGGCTCTTTGGCCAAAGAGAGAAGGCTTTTGTTGGGAGTTTGTCTGTCTTCTGGTCTGTTTGCCACTACCTTCAGCTCCAAGTCTGGTATATGTGAGGCAAAAAATAAGCCCAGGGAACTCAGCACTTTGTTGTCCCTGGTTCCCTAGGTTCTTATCTCATCTGCCTTCTTCTACCTGTCAGAGTCTTTTTATGTTTGTTTATATAATCTGTCCAGGGCTTTTAGTTGTACATAGTGGAAGGCTTAGGAAAAACTATATCTACTCCTTTTCACACAAATAGAGATTTAGCCCTCCTTCTGAGCCTCACAAAAGTTTTCTATTATCTAAACTGGAGACTGGGATGAAAGGTAGCTTTTATAATTTTTTAATTTAATTTTTTATACTTTATTAGTGAAAATATATTTAACACTTAATATTAAGATTTAAAGCCAGGAACTATGCAAGCTGTTTTACAAATATTATCTCATTTAACCCTCACTGTCACCCTTTGTGTGGGCATTGCTATAACCTCGAATTTACAGATCAGGAAACTGGGGCTTGGCAAGCAGTTTACCAAGGGTCACATGGATGGTGAGTGCAGGGCTGGGTTTTGAACCTGCACCTGATTTCAAAGATTCTACCAAGATGCTAACTGCCAAGTTTTTCTCTCTGGGAGGCCTGGCAGGCTATTGGCTTATTGATGGGTTGTTGACTGTAGGAGTTATGTGGTTTGGCCAGAATCTTACTTGCTGTGGTTGTTGGTGCCTTTTAGGACTCTCACTGACCCAGGAGGGTACTTGGGGACAATTCTTACAGTCAAGGAATAAGCCCAGGACCTCAGGGCCATCTCTTCCTTTTTCTAGTTTTTAAGCCAAGACAAGTCCTTTCCTTTACAAGGGGCTCAAACTATCTGCCTGCTTTATAAGAACTTGGATTTGTTTAAAAGTTTGATCAGGTCACTTGAACTCGTACCTGACTTTGTTTGTACCCCTGAGTCTCTAGACTAGAAAAGAAAATCTTCCTCAGTCCGAGGAGCTCTGTCATTGTGCCCGTGAATGCCCGTAAAAGGAAATTTTTCCCTGTCATAAGCTTGCTAGGTTTTTTAGCTCAGGAGGCCTGGTTTAAAAACAAACATCTAACATTTATCTTGGACCTTAACCAACTCCACCAATCTGACATTCTCTTTAAAGTACAGTTGTAACTCCAAAGTATGTGGTGAAGAAAAAAAGGAACATCCTTCATATGTCACATCTCTGTTCCTGGCTGGAACTGAAAGCCCACTTTTAATGCTGTTGCCTGTGTGGGGCCTGCTTCCACTGGGGAAGCAGCTTGGATTGCAGGGAAGGTAACGGCTGAGTAGCAAAGAGATAGAGTTCAGAATTTAGAGGTCTAGGGAATTTAGTCATATGCAAACAAACACGTGGGGGCTCCCACACCCACATTTTAGAAACTGTGATGAACCCACAGGCAGAAAGAAAGTGTCTAGCTTGAAAGGATCAAAGGCTTTGGAATCAGAGACATGTTAGGTCAGTCTCAGCTTCTCCACTTGTATTTGGGTGTCATTGGAAAAATTTCTTAACCCCTTTGAGCTTTAACTTCCTCAGTTGTGAAAGTGGGGAAAACAACACTCAGACTCTCAGGGTTACTGTTGTGAGGATTATATTAGATATTACAAGGAAAATGGCCAGAACATAGTAAGCACTCTATAAACATTCACAACTCATGACATGATCAAAATACAGCTTTTTATTTTCCCTTTAAAATTATTCAGTTGGTGCAGTCTTCCATTACTTTAGAAGGAAATGCCTAGCAGGTACATTTTACCAACACATGAAGTCCATAACAGCCTCAATTCAGAAACTGCAATGTCCAGGCAAAGACAATAATCATTCTGAACCGGATTTAGTGTTAAGTCTCCTACCCTCTTTTGGCTCAAGTGAGCCTCAGGTAGGATTCCCCCTGTAGCTGGCACTGGGAGGGAAGTAGGGGATGTGCTTGGTTCTTTATTTTTCCAGCCCTTTCTTTTCATCTTCCTTCCTCAACTCCTGGTTGGTTTCTGTTCTCACCAATGGATGGGAAGGTGGGGGAGAGTGGTGAGAAAAGCAGGGAAGGATGTAAGAAAGGTCCTTGTTGTCTGGAAAGGTCCCAAAATGGCTCTGTGCTTGGGGTGTGTAGAGCACTGTCTACTTGTGGGCACTTTGGTGGGTTCTTCCACATTCCCAACACCACTCCCTTCTGCAGACCCCTTGACCCAGTGGCTGTGTTTTTAATCTACAGGGGCCATAAAAAAGGAAACCTAGACAATATTATTTCCTTTTTCTTAAAATATTGAATCTTTCCAATTACTTCTTTGGGGGTATGCTAAAAGCATAGGCTTATTCGGTGAAAATCAAAACCATAAATTGAGGCAAAACATCAGCATAAAGTAATGGATGAAAAAGGAAAATGCTATGTTAAAATAATCATACCCACTGTAATTTTGCACATTGCACTGCAAATGAGGGATAACACACTGAGGGTATTATGTGATGTCACTGAACATGCCATGAACTGTAAGGTAATATTTGTTATGTCTATTTGCCTATGTGTCCAGACTTAAGGTCTCATGTAGGTGGTTGCTTTCAACTCCTACAGACCTCTGAATTGATCTCTATCCTCTTGATGCTGGGGACCTCTTCCAATTAGGTGAAACCTCTTGACAGAATTTATAAGAGACCCCAATCTGCCTCTTTCTCTCCGGGACTAATATCTCAATACATGGGCCACGTGATGCACACTTGCCCTGACAGACTGTGGGGAAGAGGTTTGATTTCCATGCAACTACCTCTGATGTCACCTACATGGCAACATAGGAGGCTCCTGATTTTCTCCCGCAGATGTACTGAATAGACAATTACACATGGATCAATTACCTCTGAAAGAAATCCAGAAACACCTCAGGTGCCTGAGACAATACAGACATTAAAATGGGTAAGAAAGGCTGAGACATACTCTCACCATAAACTTTACTCCCAGCACAGTGCTTATAATCAGGATACAACCCCTAACTCCCGGTTTTTCCCTGAGGAGTGAAAGCTTTGTATCACACATCTAGCACTCCAACTTTTTGAAGCTGTCACCCAAGGTATGGGCCCCAAATTACTTCTGAGAGCCAGCGGGTCTTGCATTCAGAAGTCCTGCAGGACTATAGTAAACAGAGAGGAAGTTGTTAAATGGGCAAACAAGCACTCCCTGTGGTTATCCCTTTGGACACAGTGCAGTGTCAGAAGACAAAAATGCCCATCTCCCAAATTTTTCCTGGAAAAGGTTTGACTATATATTTTCCCAGCTGCTGCCTCAGGGTCCAGCTTCTAATCAGTCTGCATCTGGGTGTTGACTGAGATCCTTGTAGGAGACTTAAAGAGTTGGTGGGCACTTCCCCTGCTGTCTCCTTCTGTCCCACTACAACAATAAAACCAGACCTCTAGCTTCTACCTGGAAGGAGCTTGTCCACACATCTAACACCCCAAATTTTGAGGCTGTCACCTGAGGGATAAGCCTTCATCCCTAACCACCTAGCTGTGATAGTCCATGAAGCTCAATATTCACGAGTCCCAAATACAATATTAAACAACAACAACAACAAAAACAGTTTTCAAGTGGGTGTGCAAGGACTTCCTGCAGCTACCCACCTCCTACCCCCTGGCTCAGCACAGATGAAGCAAAAAAAAATGCCCATCTCATAGTCTCTCTATGGAAGGAGTATGACTACATACTTTCTCAGCTGCTGACTGAGGTTCTGGCTTCTAATCAGTCTGCACCTGGGAGCTGACTAGGATCCTCTGGGTGCCAGAATGTGTGTATGCTCCTCACCATCTTCCCCCAGCTCACTCCAACAGTAAAAACAAATCTCCAGATTATTTCCAGAGGGAGCTTGTCAACATATCTAGCACCCCAACTACTATGGCTACTGTCCAAGGGACTGGATCTCAAATCACCTAGCTCTGAGAGTCAATGGGGCTTGGTATTTAAAAAAAGTCCCCTGGGGCCACACAAAACAAAGAAGTGGTTCTATTTAGGCACATAAGAATTCCCAGTGACTATTACCTCTGGCTTAGCACAGAGTGAACAGGCAAAAACACCCAGCTCCCAATTTCTCCCTGATAGAGGCTAGACTGCATATCTAACATTCTGATTTTTCTTTCCAGCTGCTGCCTGAAAGTTGGGTTTCCAATTAATCCACATGTGGATCTGAAGGGGCAAGTAATTATTAGTCCTCTGGGAGTCTGAACAGGTGTATGGGCACTTCCCAAACTTTTGGGACATGCACATCTACTGGGACTAAGAACAAAGTTAGTGGGTTGGGCACTCACAAAGGTTTGGAGGCAACCAGGAGCTCAGGCATGGCTGATTGATGGGGTTCATCTCCCACATGAGACTAATCTGTCAAGATTGAGAAAGGTGGCTGTTTTATCTAATGCACAAAAACTAACACAGAGAGTCAAGGAAAATGAATAAACAGGGGAATATGTTTCAAACAAAGGAACAAAATCAATCTCCAGAAACTGATCTTAATGAAATGGGAATAAGTGATTTGCTCTACAAATTAATGGAAGTAAAGATGCACACTGAAGTAAGGAGAATAATGCATTAACTAAGTGAGAATTTCAACAGAGACAAAAAATACTGAAATATACCAAACAGAAACCATAGAAATGAATACAATAACTGCACTGAAAAATTCAATAGAAGGGTTCACAGCACACTGGATTGAGTGGAAGAAAAGATCAATGAACTAGAAGACAGTGCAATGGCTATCATCCAATCAGAGGAGCAAAAAGAAAAATGAAAAAAAAGAGCGAAGATGGGCACCTGGGTGGCTCAGTTGGTTAAGTGACTGCCTTCGGCTCAGGTCATGATCCTGGAGTCCTGGGATTGAGTTGCTCATCAGGCTCCCTGCTCAGCAGGGAGTCTGCTTCTCCCTCTGACCCTCACCCCTCTCATGCTCTCTCTGTCTCATTCTCTCTCTCAAATAAATAAATAAAATCTTTAAAAAAAAAAAGAAAAAAGGAGCGACGATAGCTTAAGGGACTTAAGGACACCATCAAGCAAATGAGTATATACTTTAAAGATGTCCTAGAAGGAGAAGAGAGAGAGAGAAAAAGAAATCTTATTCAAAGATATAATGGTGGAAAACTTCCCTATGCTGGGGAAAGAAAACAGGCATCTGGATTCAGGAAGCCTAAAGAATACTAAAGAGGATGAATTAAAGAGATCCACACTAAGACATATTACAATTAAATTGTCAAAAGTTAAAGACAAAGAGAGAATTTTAAAAGCAGCAAGAGAGGGGTGCCTGGGTGGCTCAGTCAGCTAAGCATCCACCTTCGGCTCAGGTCATGCTCTCAGGGTCCTGGGATTGAGCCCCACATCAGGGTCCCTGCTCAGTGGGGAGTCTGCTTCTCCCTCTCTCTCTTCTCCTCTCCCCCACTTGTGTTCTCTCTCTCAAATAAATAAATAAAATCTTTAAACAACAATAAAAAAAAAGCAGCAAGAGAGAATCAAATTGGTACACAGAGGAACCCCCATAAGACAATGAGCAGATTTTTTGGTAGAGACCTTGCAGGTCGGAAAGAAGTGGTATGATATATTTAAGGTTCTGACAGAAAAAAAAATTGCCAATCGAGAATACTCTACATAGCAAAATTGTCCTTCAGAATTGAAAGAAAAAGGGTTTCCCAGGCAAACAGAAGCTGACAGAGTTCATTGCCTTACAATAAATGTTGAGGGGACTTCTTTAAGTTAAAACAAAAAGATGCTAATTAGTAACATGAAAATATATGAAAATATAAAACTCACTGGTAAAGGTAAATAGTTTTTATGGGCTTAAAATACAGATGTTTTATATAAGACTTATGGTAACTACAAATGAAATCTGTAGTAGATACACAAAAGATAAAGAGAAGGAAATCAAAGCATATCATCACAGAAAATCATTAAGCCACAAATGAAGAGAACAAGATAGGAACAAAGGAATTACAAAACAGCCAGAAAACAATGAACAACATGGCAAAAGTAAGTACATGCCAATCAATAGTTACTTTAAATGTAAATGGATTAATTCTCCAATAAAAAGACAGAGAGTAACTGAATGGATAAAAAAACAGGGCCAACTGTATTCTGCCTACAGGAGACTCACTTCAGCTTTAAGGGCACATATAGACTGAAAGGGATGTTAAAAAGTTATTTCATACAAATGGAAACCACAAGAGAGCAGGGATAGCTGTACTTATACAAGTAGACTTTAAATCAGAAACTGTCAAAAGAGTCAAAGAAAGTCATTATATACTGATAAAGGGGTCAATTAATCAAGTGAACATAAAAATTGTAAATATTTATGCATCAAACATTGGAGTACTTAAATATACAGAGCTAATATTAACAGATCTGAAGGGAGAAACATACAGCAATACAATTATAGGAGGGGCTTCAATACCCCCTTTCAACAGCGGATAGATCATCCACACATGGGTTGAAAGAACAAATAGTATTAAAATTTCTATACTATCCAAAGCGATCCACACATTTAAGGCAATCCCTATCAAAATACCAACAGCATTTTTCACAGAGCTAGAACAAAGAATCCTAAAATTTGTATGGAATCACAAAAGACCCTGAATAGCTAAAGCAACCTTGAAAAAGAAAAGCCAAGCTGGAGACATCACAATTCCAGACTTCAAGTTATATTACAAAGCTGTAGTGATGAAAATAGTATGGGACTGGCACAAAAATAGACACAGAGATCAATAGAACAGAATAGAAAACCCAGAAATGAACCCACAATTATATGGCCAATTAATCTTCAACAAAGCAGGAAAGATATCCAATGAGAAAAAGACGTCTCTTCAACAAACGATGTTGGGAAAACTGGACAGCAACATGCAAAAGAATGAAATTGGACCACATTCTCACACCATATGCAAAAATAAATTCAAAGTGGATTAAAGCCCTAAATGTGAGACCTGAAACCATACAAATTGTAGAGGAGGACACAGGCGGTAACCACTCTGACATCGACTATAGCAACGTCTTTCTAGTATGTCTCCTAAGGCAAGGGAAACAAAAGCAAAAATAAACTATTGGGACTTCATCAAAATCAAAAGCTTCTGCACAGCAAAGGAAACAATCAACAAAACTAAAAGGCAACCTACAGAATGGGAGAAGATATTTGCAAATGACATATCTGATAAAGGGTTAGTATCCAAAACATATAAAGAACTTATAAAACTCAACACCCCCAAAATACCATATGATTTCACTCCTATATGGAATTTAAGAAACAAATAAATGAGCAAAGGGAAAAAAAGAGAGAGGCAAACCAAGAAACAGACTCAACTACAGAGAACAAACTAATGGTTATAAAGGGAGGTGCATGGAGGGGATGGGTTAAATAGTGATGGGGAGCAAGGAGGGCATTTGTGATGAGCATGTGGTGTTGTATGGAAGTATTGAAGTGCACTAAATTGTACACCTGAAACTAATATTACACTGTGTGTTAGCTAATTGGAATTTAAATAAAAACTTAAAAAAACTCAATGGGTAGATATAAAATCAATAAGGAAACATTGGATTTAAACTACATGTTAGAGAAGATGGACTTAACATACAGAACATCCCATCCAACGGCAGTAAAATGCACATTCTTCTCAAGCACACGTGGAACATTCTCCAGGAATAGATCATGTGACTACATTTACCTAAGCCACAGGCATTTTTACTCTCTTAGGAGTGACTCACACACCAGGTCTCTTTATCTTCTTCTAGTAGCAGGAAACACTGCACATTTTCTGAGTAATCCCCTAGAAGCCCCATCTCACTAGCCTTGAGGTTGAAATGTAACCCCAAATGTGAGAGGGGTGAGATAGCTCAGCCTCAGCTCTCTCCATAGAACTTTCTTCCTCCACCTTTTGTCACAATTCCCTGTTCCTTTTCTATAGCATTCATCTGCCCAAGGGCCCCAGAGTGGTGCAATTTGTTCTGGAACATTAACTGTGTGAGGTCCACACATCAGGATTAGTCTTACACTCACAGTGGTACTAGTATTTATTATATGGATTCTTCTGCTAAAACTTTAATTTTAGCATCCCTTTACACATTTAATAGGCCCAGAATTTAAATCCTTTTAATTTTAGTTACATTCCTTCCCTGACAAATCCTGGCTGATATCTTCCCTCTTTGTCCTCCTGACAAATGGACTGGGTATGGTTGCCCCATATGCCCCTCTTGGAAGTTTACCTTATTCCCACACTTCCCCCATCTCAGTTTTAGATAAATGGTCCCAAATGAATAGTACTGGTCTCCAGTGTTAAACTCCAGATTCAGTAGGGGGTTCTCACAGATGGAGACTCAGGTCTAAGTGACCATTCACCATGGCCATGGGTGGGAATGGAAGGAAGGATATGGACATGAACAAAGGAGAGCATGAGCTCTGGTGTGTTGGAGTCGCTCACACCCTTCAGCATGATTGGTAGATAGTGACCAGGGCTCAGCACTGGTGCCTCTGCCATGGGAGAGCCTCAGCACAGAGGACAGTGAGGTATCTGGTATCAGGCTCAGTTCAGAATTGATATCTATTGCAATTGGGAAGACTGAATGGTAATGTTGCAGTCTCCCCTCAAGGCTGCTGGCTCCCTTGGCTTCCCCCAACATCCTGGAGCTTCTTAGGCTCATTTTCTGTCTAGGTTCTCTTCCTTCCCACCTCTCTTCTTACCTCATGCCCTCTTGGTGAAGAACTTTGGTGAGGACCATGTGGGGAGAGGAAGGAAGGGGGGGCAAAAGGAGTGGGCATGGTGCCCTTTTCACACTGCCCACTGAAGCTGTTGGATATGACCCTGGCCAGTTGGGATTCCTTCCTTCCTAGCTCAGGATCTCTCCAGTAGTGAGAGTCGGCTGCAGTCTGAGCTCTGAGCTGGCACAAGGAGGAGCCCTGCCTGACCTTCCCATTTGGCTGATGCCCTGTATATTGGCTCAAATGAAGCACACACCTATTTCTCATGCTGGAGCTCAAGCCAAGTGGCCTCATCTCCCCTGCAGCCTCCCCTTGGCTCCAGCTGATGATTTGTGGCTGCCCATTAACTCTGTTCAAATGGCTGAGCTCTTAGGAACATCTGCTCTGTGGTAGAGCAAGCTGTGATGTTTGCAGTGACATATAGTCAGACTCATCTGGGGAGAGATTAGGCTCACAGAGGGCACAGAGGGACAGACTCCTGGACTTCTGCTGCCTGGGGAAGGCCAGGCTCCCTATCAGCTCATCAGAGAGCAAACAGACCTTTTTTTTTCCCCCTATTTTTTTGACTTTTTATTGTTATGTTAATCACCATACATTACATCATTAGTTTTTTTTTTTAATTTTATTATGTTATGTTAGTCACCATACATTACATCATTAGTTTTTGATGTAGTGTTCCATGATTCATTGTGCATAACACCCAGTGCTGCATGCAGAATGTGCCCTCTTTAATACCTATCACCAGACTAACCCATCCTCCCACCCCCCCTCCCCTCTAGAACCCTCAGTTTGTTTTTCAGAGTCCATCATCTCTCATGGTTCGTCTCCCCCTCCGATTTCCCCCCCTTCATTCTTCCCCTCCTACTATCTTCTTCTTTTTTTTTTTTTCTTAAGATATATTGCATTATTTGTTTCAGAGGTACAGATCTGAGATTCAACAGTCTTGCACAATTCACAGCACTCACCATAGCACATACCCTCTCCAATGTCTATCACCCAGCCACCCCATCCCTCCCACCCCACCTCCCACTCCAGAAACCCTCAGTCTGTTTCCTGAGATTAAGAATTCCTCATATCAGTGAGCAGACCTTTTTCTTACCTCCAGCCATTGCCCTCAAGTGCAGCAGGGTCCTGGGGCTCTGTCTGGCCCCCTTGCCTCTAGAAACTACCATCTTATTCTGGATGGAGGGAGAGAAGACCGTAAGTCTAGATCAGTGGTTCTTAAACCTGGACGACTTTTAAAACACAGATTGCTGCCCCCCCCCCAGAACTTCTGATTCAATAGGTTGAGAGTGGAGGCCAATAACTTGCATTTCTAACAGGTTCTCAGGTGATGCTGATGCTGTTGGTCTGGGAGCCCCATTTTGACAACCACTGGTTTTGACCAATCCTGGAATGGGACACCTCTCTGGGAGGGTTAGAGGGGTACCAGGTCCCGGGGCTGAGGTGGAGGGTTGATTGGCTCTAGGCTGAGCCAGTGAAAGATTGGGTGAGAAAACTTTCAGATGCTGAGTTCTAAGCAGATTGCCGGGACTCAGTTTGCCAAATACCAAGTTGTTGTGGAGTGTAGATCTCTCAAGGTTCAAAGTGGGCTTGAGGCAAATTTCCTTGTTTCTTTAATCATCCCCAGATCAGTCTCAGAACCCAAATACCAGAATCTGGTAGAGAGCCTATTGACTTGATGTGTGGGCACACGTATGGCCACAACTGCTCTTGCTCTCTGGGTCTCTGTTGATGAGTGTGGTCTGCTCAGTGAGTGGTGTGGGAAGAGTCTCGCATTGCAGAGGTTGAATCATCTGATGAAAGGACTGTCTTCTGAGGAGACCAAGGGACCCCAACATTGACTTCCCAACTTTGCTCACTGAGGACCCTACTTTTGGACATCTCCCTATCTCCTACCCATTCGGCTCCAGAATGAATGGAGGTCCTGCTGAAGCTCTGCTGCTTGTGTGAATGTTCAGGTCACTAGCTCTTAGGAGGCCCACGTGGTCTTTTTTCCTGTTCAGCAAAATGCAGGGTGCAGTTCAGGCTGAGGTCTGAACAAAGATGCTGTGATCTGAGGTGTCAGTGCTCATGTGGAGGGGAAGAGATGACTTATCTTTCAGCAGTGCCAGAGGAGCAGGGGAAGGTGAGGGTGAGGGGCATGGACAGTGAGTCAGCTCACCAAAACCGCAACGGCACACAGATGCTGGCCCTGTATGAGATGGACATCTTGAAAAGTGACACTGCTCTGAAATCCATCCCTTGCAAGCTTCCCAGCCCAGCAGCTTGGGGAAGGCCACGTGAGGACACCTCTCTCTTCACAGACACTCCCTTGTGCCTCCTCCTTGCCTGCTCTTCCCATTGCCTTCTCTCCCTACCCAGCCTAGTTTGGCTTTGCTAATTCTTCCCTCCTGCCACCACTTCTTGGATGTGGGGTTTGTGGCCCAGCGTGGAGAGTCACAGAGGTGGCATATGGGGAGAAGGGGGGCTGTAATGTCCAGTTCTATGTGTTTGCCTTTTGGTATAGCAGAGCAAGAGAAACTTCAGAGGAGAAAATGGAGATACAGGAGTTAATCACTTGCCCAAGGTAGCTATTAGTTGGCAGAACTGGAATTTGGTTCTAGGAACCCATGGTCCCCGAGCCTGGAATCCATTTCCTCTACCTCTCAGTTGTCCTCTTTTGAGCCTTCCTCTAAGGCTGTCCTTGGAGTCACCGGTGTGTGTGGGGATAACAGGAGGCCAGGATGTCTTTGCATATTATTTACCTGCACCTGCCCAGATGTTTAAAGACATCTCTCTCTAGATATGTGTCAGGTGGGGTTTAATCAGGGAAGCAGATCCACTATGAGTTATGGGAGAAGAGATTTCTTTTTCTTTTTCTCCAAATTTTTATCTAAATTCCAGGTAGTTAACATATTAGTTTCAGGTGTAGAATTTAGTGATTCGTCACTTACCTATAACACCCAGTGCTCATCACAACAAGTGCCCTCCTTAATACCCATCACCCATTTAACCCATCTCCCAGCCCTCCTACCTGCTTTCACTGACTACAACCCCTTACACCAGAGAGGAGAAGGAGATGAAAATCTTAGGGGTTCTAAAGTCCTCTTTGGGAAAACTTTGCCTGCTACTGAAATCAACCGGTTTGCCTTAAAAGTCCCCCACAGGGACTTTGCCCTGAGCCCTATAACTTGGGGGACCAAAAGCTCCAGTTTGCCCCAGTTCTGATTTACATCTGTTGTCCCAGCATAATTATTAATAATGCCTCCTTGTGTTCTAAAGAGTACACTGGTTTGGATGACAAATTTTACACAGTTACTTGGCCTTTAACTCAACCCTCAGTTTGCACTTGCAGATGAGGAGGTGGTGAGTCGAGGGCAGAGGAAGTGGGACTGCTGGGGTTCCCTGTAGCCCCTTACTTCCTACTCTTGCCTTCCAGTCATGCGCGGGTTGCCTTGGGGGTGAGGTAACTGGGCTGCCACATGGAGTCCTGTAGCCAGCACTGGGGAGAAAAACAGACTAAACTTCTCCTTGTCCCAGTGCTTCCCAGGAATTTCAGGAAAATACCTGCCATGTATTCCTGTTCTTCCTACTCCTCCCCCCACCCCCCTCCCCCCTCCCCACAACACCCAGGGGTCTGATCTGCTGAGGGAAGCACGGCTAAGCCTCCCGTGGCTCAGTGCCTGCCGGCAACCTCAGCTTTTCCTTATGCTTATGGACTGTGCTGCCCAAGGTCTGAAGCTGTTCTTCCGTCTCCGGCCATTTTTTGAGCATGTCGCTGTGGACGAAGGAAATGCCTAGAGGGGGTGGGTACTGTGGATACTTGAGGTGTCTCAAGTAATCCTCTGAACTGCAGGGGACAGGGCTCTTTCCAGGAGGGGTCACATTTTCCCTGGCTGTCTTTGGTGCCTAAAGCCCTCAGAGCACAGATGTTTTGGTAAAGTCCCCCCGAGGAGGTGGAGCATGGCCAGTGGCTTCTCTGAAGGGGAATGAGCTGAGAGCGGTTTCTCTCTCTGGACAGTTCCTCCTCCCCACCCCCGACTTTGGCAGCTCAGGCACGTAAGCTTTATGCAAAGTATAATGTTTTATAGTGGCAGCCGCCCAGGCTCTGAAACCAGACAGAATCCCAGGTTTGCGTCTGAGCTCCATTCAATCTGTGTGATTTTACGTCAATTACTTAGCTTCTCTGAGTCAGAGGGGCTCTTCTTCACATAATAGGTAGAATAATAATCGCCTCGAAGGTTGGCATTCAGATTAGATCATAAATGAAGGCTCTGCTGAGTGCCTTGCACACGGATGGGTTCCCCTCTCCTC
This sequence comes from Halichoerus grypus, assembly GCF_964656455.1. Lineage (NCBI taxonomy): Eukaryota > Metazoa > Chordata > Mammalia > Carnivora > Phocidae > Halichoerus > Halichoerus grypus. The sequence continues at coordinate 86,442,374 of NC_135722.1, read as the reverse complement.
CGTGCAGCTCAAGGCCATTTACTTAATTCAGTTTCAGTTCAGCAGGGCTGTACCGAGCCAGACATAGCTTCACCTGACACTTTCTTGGAGAACTGTGGTTTGATTAAGTCAGTGGTTAATTGAAATTCAAGACTTTCAACGTCTATTTCTTTCAGGTCACCAGTTTACTATATTCACTATAGTGAATGGAATAAATGAAGAAATCACTAGCTTTGTTAAAGGTGATATGTGCCGTAGGGAAACAATTAAGATGAATTTTAGCATCAAATCTGCCCTCACAAGCTTTCCCGATCAAGTAGGAGAAAACATTCCTCTAGCTGTTGTAGAAATTATGAAGGTTGGGCCCAAATAACCCATTGATTCAAGAGGAGACAGCTCAGGCTTTGTTTGAGGAAAGGAGGTGGGGATGGGGCCTTGGGCAAGTGACTCAAGCTCTCTGAGCTCACCCTCCTCCTCTATAAAACTGAGACCACACTACTTACCACCCAGGACGATTAGGAATAATGAGACATTATTTATATAAATCCATCAACAAGGTGCCTGACATAAGCAATCACACAGTAGCCACTCTGGATGCTGGTGTTTCTTCTCACCCTGCCCCAAATGTAGCTCTGCTGTTCTGCTCAGCATCCTCCACACACTTCCTGCTCATTTCCACTCTGCACCCCCCTAGGTTACTTTTTGTCCTCTGAAATGCTTTCCATCCACCCTTTTCTCTGGTCCAAGTGCTTAAGACCCTACTGGAGTCCCATCTCTCCATGGAGACTTCCTGAGTTCTCTGTCTGTCCTCTTGAGTTCCTTCCTCCCCTTGGCATTGATTTGGGTTGATGTGTGCCTTCCCAAGGGCAGACATGGTCTTATGTCTCCAGTGAGATGGTTGGATGCTTGTAGACAGGAAGTCTTTCTTTTTCACACCTTCCGAGTACAAATGCTGGGTCATGCATGCAGTGGTATCTGATGACAACTTACAGAAAGTCAGATGCATCCTTCTCCTTCGTGTCGAGTTTTTGTGGGAACACAAACTTGAGAACAGTGGAGTGTTTACTCCACAGATTACTCTATTTCCCAACAATACCCTCAAGATTGCGTCTGTTCTACCCTCTGGCCTCATTTCCCAACATGGAATTCTGGGCTTGCAGAAACCCAAAGGAAGAAGTGACCTCAGGGTAGGAGGAGGCTGCAGAAGGCTGCATTGCAGCTGAGGTAGGAGCCTGATGCAGGAAGTATGAGCATGCTTCCCAGAGGAACCATTGGTCCCAGGACAAAGACTGGTGGCCACCTCAGCCTTCTTTGCCATTTAAGCCTGGTATTTACAAGTAACCCTTTCCTAGCCAAGAACAAATAAGTGTTGGCTTGGGAGGGGTGGCGTTTGTGAGTGTGTGTGAGTGTGTGTGTGCATAGAGAGGGTTGGAGGGGAGGGGAAGAGGTGGCGCTAAAACTTCATCCAGGTTGAACCCCTACATTGGGATATGCTCAAGAAGCCAGATATGGGAACTGCATGAACATCCGTTTTTAGCTATCGCATTCTTTCTTCAAACTAAAGTTTACTTAGAAGTTCGTATATAAAACAAACCAAGGAGGAGCTGTCCTGGGGCAATGCTAGGGTGGGAAGAGAGATCATGGAAGCTTCACCAAGTACACTGTCAAATTACTGGTATTCCAAACCTCATTCTTCTTGCCAAAAAAAAGAAAAAGAAAAAAAAGAAGTGATATTAGTGTCTTTTTTACTCTTAGAACGTGCCTAGCATGGGTAGGACCTGACATTCAGTGCTCATTTAAATTTCATGGCTATGTAACTGAAGGTGATTTTTTTTTTAAAGATTTTATTTATTTATTTGACAGAGAGAGAGATAGTGAGAGCAGGAACACAAGTAGGGGGAGTGGGAGAGGAAGAAGCAGACTTCCGCTGAGCAGGGAGTCTGATGCGGAGGTCGATCCCAGGACTCTGGGATCATGACCTGAGCTGAAGGCAGACGCTTAACGACTGAGCCACCCAGGCATCCCTGAAGGTGATTTTTTTTTTAAAAGATTTTATTTATTCATTTGAGATACAGAGATACAGAGAGAGAGAGAGAGAGAGCATGAACGGGGGTGGGGGGAGGCAGAGGGAGAGGGAGAAGCAGGCTCCCCGCTGAGCCAGGAGCCCGATGTGGGGCTCAATCCCAGGACCTTGGACTCATGACCTGAGCCGAAGGCAGACGCTTAACCATCTGAGCCACCCAGGCGCCCCTGAAGGTGATTTTTTAAAAAAGATTTTTATTTACTTATTTTGAGAGAGAGATAAAGAGGGGCAGAGGGAGAGGGAATCTCAAGCAGGGACCCTGACTCAGGGCTCGATCTCATGACCCTGAGATGACGACCTGGGACGAAACCACGAGTTGGATGCTCAAGCCACTGTGCCACCCAGGTGCCCCTGAAGGTGATATTTTTGCTTAAGACACCTGCTTTCCTTTCTGCTCCACCGTTGTGATTTGATCATGATGTCAGATAGATAGGAGGTTCTGCAGACTCAGGGAAGTGACAGTTTTAAGTGAGCTGTGTACTTAATAGTGTTGTTTTTGTCTAGGGGTGGAGGCAGTAGGATGCCCCCAAGAGGGGCTTTTCTGTGTAGCACAGTGTGTGAGGTGGGTGTCTGTGTGAGGCCTGGGTGGAGAGTGAGGCCCGAGGGTGGGGGTGTGCACGTCCTGCTGTGTGTGGTCTTTCTAGCCTTGCAGGCCACGGGAGGCTCTGGTTTGGATGTCACTCCCAGCGTTGGAGGCATTTGGGCTGCTTCCAGCAGAGCTGGTTGGTGTTGAAGGCCATGGATGATGGCTGTGGGAATGGCACCAGCCTGCCTGGCCTCTGAGGTAGCCAGTTTCCTCCGTATCCCTGGGAGTAGGCAGTGGTGTCACAAACTGTGTGGGAAAAGAGGGCTGTCCAGGGGTGGAGGATGGGACAGCATGGGGTGTAGCCTGGGAGGGGCTGGAGAGGGAAGGCAGGAGCGGGAGTCTTGGGGGATTAAGGAGAAAAGGGCTTGAAAACTGGGATAACGCATTTCTCCAGCACTTGGCTCTCTTTATCTCCTAAAATTAAAGCCAGGCCTCCACTGGAAGGTTCCACTTGAGATTCTGCTGGGAAATTAAAAAGATTCTGGAGGAGTGGGTGGTGAGTTGGATTTTTCTACCTCAGTTGATAGTATATATTTTGGGGCACACAACACAGTATTTTGTTTTTTATTCATTCATCAATTGGTTATTGAGTACTTATTATGTTCCAAACCCTGGCTTAGGGGCCAGGTAAAATAGAAGTCACGATCCCTGCTCTTAAGAGAGCACAGTCTAGTGAAGAATGCAGACAGATAAATAAATGATGCTGTGTCATATTATTCATCTTGGAGAATATAAATAGTATATTATATATGTATTAGTATATAATACAGTGCTAACATTATTAATAAACTAATAATAACATTAATTATTAGTATTTAATGTAATTTTTATATATACAGCATATAACTATATATAGTAAATCAAAAGTATAAGTATACACATATACATATACATACACATACATACATGCTATTATGTGTGTACATATTTACAAGCATACTGTATACTGTGTAGTATATATATATACATATACTATGGTTATAGTGTATTTGGATATAAATGTGTATGTACATTGTATACATACACACACAAGTACTTTGCCTTTGCCCTTCACCTCTACTAACTCAGCAATCCCCACAACTCTATGCTGGTAAGTGGCATAGCTGGACTTGAATGCAGGCAGTCTTCCTCTAGGTTCTATCTCTTAATTACCCCACTGTACAGCCTCTCAATAGAGGTCCATACAGGGTGCAACAGGAGGTTAGAAATGAGAATTTTTAACTTTGCCCCTGGGAGTTGGAGAGGCTTCCCAGAGAACAAGTTGTCTTGGCAAGAGTGCTGTTCTGAGATTGTGTCTGAGTTTGTGGTGGGGTGGAGAGTGCAGGGTGGAACGTCTTCCAAGTAGGAATCCAAACTTCCCAGGGTACGGAAGTGAGTGAGAGCAAGGCACCTCATTTTAGGCCCTCCCAGGCCAGGTACAGGAGGCCAGAGCACATCTGGACTACCCAGCCCAAGCCCTCTTACTCCACATCATAGATGGCAGTGTCAAGGCCCCCCAGACTCATGCACAGTTCCTATCGGCTGACTATAGTCCAGGCTCCAGGCACTCCTGATGACAACAGTGCTAAATCTAGCCAGTGCGGGAAGGGGAGCTGGAGGGGGAGGATTGGAGCTGCTTTATTTCTCAGCCGTCATGCCCATCCTAGCCATCAGCTCTTTGCCAGAGGGGTCAGCACAGCGATGGTGAGGGGGTGTTGAAGGAGCTGCCTGTGAAATTGCTCAACCCCCGGCACGTGGAGCTGCCTGCCTGGGTCAGTTGACCATCTGCGTCTTGTTTAGGACCCCCACTCCTGTGAGCCAGGCTCTCTGGCCCATCTGTCCAGCTGAAGGGGAGGTTTGCAGGCAGAAGGACGCCAGTCTCCCAGTTTTTGCTGTGTTTCTCTAACCAAACAGATGCTTAGAACAAATAAACAGACCAGGAAGCCTTGGAGAGGTTGTGTCAGGCTTAGCTGAGGCGTGCTGTCCTTTTTGAAGGTGTTGGCGTGCTTGAAGGGACCAACATCCAGGGCCAGATCATATCTGACTGTACATTAAGGCCAGGATTCTCAGATCATCCATAATGACAGTATCTAATATTTGTTTAATGCTTTACAGTTTCCAAAGTCCCAAGGTCACCAGCCAACAAAGAGTTAATGGGGGCCTGGCATTTAAATTCTTAGATTCCAAAGTTAAGCTCTTCTCTTTGCCTGTGTGATAATCCACCTTGGTAGGTTAGCCTAGATAACAGTAGAAGTCCCCTTGGAAATTGCCAGCCGTGTTGTGACTGGTTGTGTGATTTTAATCACTTTCTCTGGGAGAACAGGCTGGAAGGAACCTCTAGGACAGAGCTCTGAGTGTTTGCTCTGGGGACTGTTGCACAGTCAGACCTTTACCATCTTGGGGCAGAGAATGAGCCCACCTCGACAATCAAACAGACCTGGGTTTTTGGACTCTGCCTCCATTTGGCAGGACCCTAATGGATTCCTTCATTTATCTGGGCCTTAGTTTTCCTCTTAGTAAAGAATAACAATGCCTTGCTCATGGGGTTTTATGGGGATTCACAGGGGAACATTTGACCATTGTGACCTTCCTTCCTATTTCTCCCCTGGCTTGTTCCTCAAGTCTCTTCTGGCAGGAAAACCACATCCAATTGCTTGGCCCCCTTCTTTTCCCTTTACTTGGCTGTCTCCTTTTTAAGTTGCTCCATACATATATCCAGCCCCCTCTTAGTCACCTATGATGCTGGGCACTTGGTTACTGTACAGCTCCTACACAAACATACAAGAAGCAGGTTTAGGCTTTAGTTAGATTTAAATGAGATAACCTTATGCAGTGCTGGGTAGTGTGGCTGGCTTGCTGACGGTTCAGTAAATATTAGTTATGACTATTACTGTTGTTCCATGGGATTCATGAGGGAAAACTTAAATGATTCTCAAGATATTGGGGCTGGAAGTGACCTTTGTGAATATTCTGCATTTCCCCTTTTGACAGATGAGGTGTCAGGGGCAGAGTAAGTTCAGATTTGGGGCTGGATCCCGGTACTCACTCACTCACTCATTCAACAAACATTTATTGAACACTTACTATGTGCCAAGTACTGCTTCAAGTATTGGTGTAAGAAGATGAGTAAGACAAAGTGCCAGCTGCCAAAGAGCTCATGATCTGCCTGGGAAGACAGACACATAAGTAGGGTAAAACACACATGGTAAATGAAATGATGGAAGTATGCATGGGGTATCTGGAGAGTGGAGAGGAGAAGCCTCTAATATATCCTGGATGGGTCAGCAAATACTTCCTGGAGTTGGCAGTACCTGGCCTAAAGTTTAAAGAAGTAGAAGCTAGTCAGGGTAAGTGGAGATTTTTGGGTGTGGGGCCATGGAGAGCAGGTCTGGAATTCCTGGTGAAGGAGAAAAAGAATGCACCATGATGCATTCAGGGACCTATGCAGCTCCTGATTTCTGGAGCCAGATTCCATAGAAGAGGGAGATCTTGAACAGGAATTTGGAGAAAGAGAGAAAATTCTATTGGTGGAGCGAAATTTCTCTACTGAACAAGGCCTTGAATTATGCATGGGGCACGGCAAATGGTTTGGAGTGGAGAGGTGTCGGCCAGATGGCCATGGTGGAAGCTGGTAGAAGGCTTTGAGACCTACTCCCCTTCTCAGATCCTTCCCTGTGGGTTATAGAACACTTACATCTCCCAAACAGATATTTGCTGAAAACAGCACTGAAATAAAGGGAATAAGAAAGGAGGACACCAAATGAAATGAGGTCATTCATGAGTGTGCAATGAGTGTGAGCATGTCCTCTCCCAGAGGGCAAAATGTTGAGTTGTGTGTTAGGAGCAGAGTCCCATGTGGTATGTAAAGTCAATACAAATGTAAGAGTTTCCTTAGTTACCTGCTCACAGCCCAGAGAGGACATGGTGAACATCACCAGAGAAAAGGGCACTTGATGGGCTTTTAGATAGGGTTAGATGGGCGCCTCAAAACCAATAGGGGAGTCTTTTCTGATACATTTCCTATTATAATTCAGCATTAATGAGGTTCTAGGTTATAATGAAAAGAAACCTCTTGATTAACTTAGGCAGAAAATAATTTATTGGAAGGATATTTGGTAGCTGTTTTAATTTGAGTGTATGACTCACAATGTTACATTACTTTCAGGTGTACAACATAGTGATTCAACAAGTCTGTAGGTTATGCTATGCTCACTACAAGTACAGCTACCATCTGTCACCACTGACTATAGTCCCAATGCTGTCCCTTTTATTCCCATGACTTATTCATTCTATAACTGGAGGCTGTATCTCCTACTCCTCTTCACCCATTTTGCCCATCCTCCCACACCCCTCCCCTCTGGCAAGCACCAGCTTGTTCTTTGTATTTATAGGTCTGATTCTGCTTTTTGTTTGTTTATTTATTCATTCATTCATTTGTTTTGTTTTTTAGGTTCCACATATGAGTGAAATCATATGGTATTTGTCTTTTTCTTTCTGACTTATTTCACTTAGCATAATACTCTCTGGGTCTATCCATATTGTTGTCAATGGCAAGATCTCATCCTTCTTTATAGTTAAGTAATATGGTAACTCTTGAAATCTATGGGAAGACTAGCGAACCAGTTTGGGACATCAAGAAAGGCAAGATTCTGCCAAAGTTCCACCATGGGAGCAGTGGACTTAAGTGGCAGCTTCTGATGTCACATTTTTGGACACTGCTGCCCCTAGAAACTTGCCAAAACATGAATGGCCTCCTGATCATCTTTAACTGATCCTTGACTTTTAACTCAGAGTTAAATTCTGTGTGGTAGCTTCTGATGCACTACACTTACGTCACGTGCCCTTTCTCTAGCTGCCAGGGAAGGCAGAAGAGGAACTCTGTAGCTCCTTTGGCTTCCATAAGAAGGAGGCCTATCTTCCACCTAACTTGGGATTTCTTCCCCTCGTTTGAGAGTGTTCAGATTCTGGGTGGCCCCAAAAAACAAATATCTGCCATGTTCTTTGACCTTCCAGGCCTGTTTCTCAAAGGCATTTGCTCTCTAACGCTGCTCTCCTCTGGCTTCATAGTAATTCTGAGGCCTGAGGAACTAAGGAGTTTTCTTGGTCACACTTGGAAGCATCCATCTCTTGAATTCTTGATTGGTCTCTTCCAATTTCTTCCCTGAAAATTGATACCATTCTCCTTAGTGAAAAGAGATGCAATTGCTTAACTATAAATAGGATTCCCTCTTTCTCTGAGGGATTTCTGCCAACAGCCTTTTCTTACCTTATACTGTGTACGTCAGAGATGGGTAAGAGGGACAAGACCCCTTAACTTCTCTGACTTTTTCAGCTTTTCCCTGCTTTGACAAATGGCATAAATCATACTCTTGTTGGTTACACCCAAGTTAAAAAAAACCCAGAGCCTTTCTTCCTCCCTTTTCTCCCCTTCTTTCCTTTCCTCCTTCTTCTCTCTCACCCTCCCTTTCTTCTTTTTTATTTCCCTCTCTCCCTCCTTTTCTCTCTCTCCCTCCCTCTTCTCCTCCCTCCCTCCCTTCCTTCCTTCCCCCTTCCTCTCCTCCCTCCCTCCTTTCCTCCCTCCCTCCTTTCCTTCCTTCCTATCTTTCCTTCCTCTTTCTTTCTTTTTTTTCTTTCTTTCTTTCTCTTTTCATGTGTCTAATTTGGGTTGTCTTGGAACCTATCAGTCTATGGATTTACTCCTAAAATCAGAGGGGATGGTTGGGGGATCTGCATGGAGATACGAGTTTTGAGCCTCTTTGGAATTCCGATGACACTTGTCCTGATTTACTATAATGAGAAAATTTGGTTCTAGGCCTAATATGGGCTGAGAAATTGCATCTTGTTTCAAAGGGCCAGCTTGTGATTTGTTAGAATACTGGGATGATCCAGGGAGGGGGCAATACAGAACTTTTGCTTTGTCTCCTTCTCCTTCTTGCTCCCTGACTTTTAGCTTGTTACTTCCTAATCCTGACACTAGAGAATGAAAGAAGGAAGAGGTAAAACTCCTTCCCTTGCCTTTATATCTTATCAGCTCTCCAGAAAAAGTTTTCATGTGGATGGCTAAAGATGTGGTATGTTAGAATGAAGTCAACACATAGTTTATTATCCATATCTTTCTGCTGCCCTCCAAATTTTCTTCCTCTTCATGTTATCTCTTCATTAGGTCTAGGAACCTTGCCAAAGTGTGCACAACCATGGTGTCTTTAGGAAACCCTGTGGAACTTCACCAGCAGAAACTATGGCTATTCCAAATAAAAGAAAATAATTTCCTGAGTACCCTAAATTTCTCCAGAGTTAAGACTCTCACATCCAGGACTTTATCTAATCAAAGTTGCCCCATAGGTGTTAAGAGAGAAGGGGGATTTTCCCCTTTCCCATTTTTTTTCATTTTTATTTTATTTATTTATTTATTTAATTTTTTATTGTTATGTTAATCACCATACATTACATCATTAGTTTTAGATGTAGTGTTCCATGATTCATTGTTTGTGCATAACACCCAGTGCTCCATGCAGAACGTGCCCTCTTTAATACCCATCCCCGGGCTAACCCATCTCCCTTTCCCATTTTAATAGATCACACTCTTAAGGTTAGTCCAGCTGGAGGAGTAGAATTTGGGGAGGCTATGATTCCTTAATCACTAGGGTATTGGCATTATGGAAGAAGTTCCTGTTCACTTGAAGACCAGACCGTAGTTTAACTTTTAGCCCAAGATTTGGTTACACAGATCCCAGAATTCAAAGCCCCATTACCATGTGTAGCTTTGTAACTTCACTGTCATAGGCAGGTGGTATTATCAACTAGTAATTCTACATGACCTTTAACTCTGCTTTTCCTCCTTTCTCTTCCTCTCTCCCCTTCCCTGGGGGACAGTGACTCAAAGCCACATTCCTTCATTATCACACTTCCTTCTGTAGACTGAACAGGCCCATGCCAGGACACTGATCTGTGTGAAAGCTCTCCAGGACTGGTGGGAATGCTGCTCTCAGAATCTGACTTGTTTCAGAAGCTTATCTTCTGGCACTTGCTCTTCCAAAGAAAAAGGCTTAGGCAGGAAGATAAAGGAGGCAATCCAAGTGTGTGTGAATGGAGCATTTTATGCAGACTCACAGCTCACCCCAAGGATAAGAGAGAATGAAATGAATGTCGCCTAAACCCCTCAGGGAGGATTTGTAAGAGATAAATAAATATGTGCAATTTAGCTTTTACCCAGCCACACTCAGGGTCATTTGTCATAGCTCTTTGATTACCTACTTTGGGTCCAGTCAGCTATGGCTCTTTACCGGGCAGAATAACCATCCCCTACAGCTATCCCCTAAATGGGAGTTGTGCATTAAGCAGTTTCACTGGAAGAGGATGGGGAGCAAGCTGGGTATCATGGCTAACATCTCTCTTAGATGTTAGAGACTTTAAGTGAGGGATGGAGGTAGCTGTATATGTAGGGATATTCACATGTGAATATGTGTGAGAGGGAGTGTTTGTTGGGTCCTCATGTTTGCTTCAGATGGATGCTTGGCTTTGAGGCTGGGAGATGGTGAGTGAGGCATAGTGCTGGGTAGGGGGAGGGTGGGTGGGATGAGCCGAAGAAGTAGAGGAGCTGCAGTGAGGATTGGGGAGGCATGTGAAATGTGGGTGGCATAAGAACTGATTTTATGGCTGGATGAAGTTTGAAAATTCTTTGTCTGGCTAAATTAAAGGGATAAATTTTTTTATGCTGAAGAAATGATTTTATTTTTCTCTTCTCTTTTTTGGTTCTTTTTATATAACAATTTGCCAAACCCACTCAAAAAAAAAATCCCTCAAATGGGTTCAAGGTGCAGAAAGCACAGTTGAACTCCATGGGAAGGAGCTGCTACAGGAGGAGAGTGGGCTCAGCTGGTTCAAAGACATGCGTCTTGGGCTGTGGGCTTCTTCCCCTGCCAGGGGACCAGATCCCTGCCTCCCTGCCCACCCATTTGGAAAAGCTCTTTTTCTTTATCTGTTTTTTTTTTTTTTTTTTTTTAATTGCATTTTCTTTCTCCCTTTTTAACTGTGTCCAATCAAATTGGCACAGATGAGGCTTGGGAAAACTAGTTGGAGCCATCCCATTACTCTTGCCTATCGTATTCTGAGATTTCTGCTTCCTGTCCCATCCTGTCTTCTGACCCCAACTCACCCTGCCTCTACTGACGTTGTGCTTTACCCTCCTCTTATGTGTGTCTAACACTGCCCATATGTTTTAGTATTAGGGGTGGGGGTGGTGACTTTGTGAGAGGCCTAACAAAACCATTAAGAGAAAGGAACATGTTTCGTCAATATCATTAGCCATTTGGATCCTCCTCTGCCCCATATTTTCTCCATTTTGCAGATATAGAACTCTGAGTTATGGGAAGAAAAAATAAATTGCATGGTTATTTTAACAAACTTGTAAGGAGTATGGCTTTTTGATCCTTGTTTGGTTCTTTGAACACTTCTTCCCTTTTCTTACCCATTTTTAAATACGGAGTTGGATCAGAGAATTTTATACTTGAAGGAATCTTTAAAGAACATTGGCATGGGGTGGGGTCCTCAAATTGTGCTCTGGGAAGCCCCTTTAGACGTTACTAGGTGTGTTTTATTTAGAATAGTTCCATGCCTACCGATTTTGTATCTTGAGCTCTGGCAACTTGGAAACTCCTTGGGTGTATTCCATGTACCTTCTTCTATTTAAGAGATAGTAAAGTTAGCCAGACAATAAAGAGAAAAGTGAAGCAAATGTCTTTAACCAAGAGCTCTACTTCCTTGCAATCTGTCCATTACTTAAATTAAAACACACACACACACATAAATCAAAGCCCGAATATTTTAATATTTAGGTCACATTTATCAAGACAAGTGGAAATGCTTTACATAATCCTTGGGGGAAAAACCATGTGAAGTGTTTGTTAAAAAAAATTTTTTTTTTCCCGCAGGGTAGAAGAGATTGTTGTCACTGTAAATGACCATGGCATGGGACAATCTTCACTTTTATATCTTAAGAATGTGAGTGGTGGTGACATAGTAACAAGAAATAAGGTCCAAATGTTGAATGACAATGTTAAAGCTGCTGATTAAATTTCTTCTTGTTTGGGAATAAGTGATTTTCTTTGGATATTGACAGTAACAGAATTTGGGATGACAAACTGGTGCAGGAAGAGCTTGAAGATCACCTGGTGGTCTATTTCTACCATCCTTACTCCTCTGCTACAGTATCTGACTTGTTGTAATCCTAAACTGAAAGATCTTGCTTGGCCTCTGAGAGGTTGGGTGGCCACAAGGAAAACAAAACCAAAAAATCAGAAAACCCAACTTAAAGCTCATCTATGCAGTTGTGCAATGAAATCTGATTTCACCATATACTAATATCTTGCTTGCCTAAATAATTCCTTTCTTGGGTGATGGTTTGAAATGTAATTCAGAATCTTTTAAACTTTAGGTCCCCAGACAGTGAAATCATTATTCTTTTTGTCCATTCCATCTAAAATTACTGGAATATAGAAATCTTTTGATCACTGAATGTGGAGGAATTGCATAGATCATCTGGTTCAATAGTTTCAAAACTATTTTCCAAGGAAAGAGAAAGTGAGAGAGAGAGAGAATGTGAGTAAGTGGGGGAAAGGGGATGATCCTAAGTGGGAGTCTTTGGGCTCCCCAGGCCTGCTTCAATCAGAGAATCTCCTACATTATTGGCTGTTCACATCACAAAAGCCTAATAGAGTTTTAGAAACTATACTCACTGATATAAGTAGATTTTACTTTGGTTAAATCATGGTTTTCAAGCTTTTTATTTAGCAATGGATTTTTTTCTATGTGAAATTTTCTGATTATATATATGTATATAATTTATATATTATATAAATAAAATAGACAAAATAGGTAAAACCAGAATGAATCTGATTGAAGGATAAGTGGAGGGCCCACAGCCCTACCAGCTTGGCTTCCTTGGTCTTCTGAGATATTTTCATGTCATTTAAGGATTTCAGGGACGCAGAATGGAAATCACTACCCTAGAAAACAGGTATGTGCCTAAAAGATTATGTGTAAGTGGAATCTTTGCAGATGAAGTAACATCTCATTTGCCCATAGGGATCTTCTGTGCATTTAGCTAAGGCAGAACAACTGTAAGCAGACCACATGCACCAAGTATTTTAGAGAGGCTTCAGTGTTGCATTTCTAATGAAGTCATATAGCTGCAGCCCCTTGAGAAGCACAGGTGGTGGCTAGGCCAGGCTGCTTATGATTATCAGATGGCTGGGAATAGTCTATGATGAAGCTCATTGTGAAGGGGGTGAGCACCCTGACTGAAAGACAAAGACAAGCTGAACATAACTCCAGGTACCAAACTAGCGGTTGCTCCAAGAAATCCCAAGGAAACTTATCTTGGTTTATAAATAACATGGAAAGACTTCAGGTTACCACCATGCCATCAAAGTTCACTTTCTAACATGAGGTACAGTGATCTGCTGTCTTACTACTGACTGCTTCTCTGGCTCCTTCAATGACCCTGGAATAGCACACACCCTGCAGGCAGGCAATGGCATTCTTCAACTCCATGAATTGCTGGGGCCTCCCAGGTCAGCTGGCCTCCTTGTCCTTGCTCATCATTCTATTTGTATGTGGAAATTGGGATTTCATGAATGACCTGGGATAAGGCACGAGGAGGAGATTCACAAGAAAGTGGTAGGATTATATAAAGTAGAGGTTGAAGAAAGCATTTGGTTCTAGGTGGGGACTAGTGAGTAATGAGATTTAAAATTTTTAAATCTATAAGATTTTCTTAATGAAAACCACCTAAGGAGACTTTATGGCTAATTTAATTGTTGCTTGTTGCTCTAGGGAAGTCTTTGAACACCTTGGGTTGTCAATGATCACGTCTGTACAATAGGCTACTGGAAATGTGTTAACCTTCAGAAGATGCTATTTCAAACCCAGCCTCCATGATTTGGGTGGTTGGGTTTTTTGCCCTGAGTCATCTGCTTTTTGGCATAGCCCATCTAATAACTCATAAATGACTTATTCAATGTTTGGTTGGCATTGAGGGTTAAGACTGTGGTTTAAGAATAGACTTTTTCTTTGTGGGAAACTAAAAGGCTGGTGGTGTAATGATCCTGGCTTGGAGCTTCTTTAGCACAGTTAATTAATTCTAACAACAAATATTTACTGAGCATTGAACATACCAGGCTGTAACTGATTGAGATGATCTGATACGGTAATGGCGAGTGGGTTTGAAAAATTAATGATTTTAAAATGTAGTTACCAGCCTAAGATTCTGGAGGCACAGTGCCAGGCATTAGTTCTACACAAAAACCATTCTTGACTGTGGGGGGGACTTGTCTACAATGTTGGGTTGGCCATTTCCCTTTTTTTCCATAGTTGGGGGAAGGGAGGCATTTCTTGGCCCTATGCCAGAGTTTGTAATGCTCACAGCAGGTTCCAGTATCTCCTGGGTGGGCCTGCGTCTTTTGTTACATATCTGTCCCCAAACCCGGACCCCTCCTGCACTCGGATTGGAGAACATTCCCGAGGGCTGTGCAGTGGGGCAGGAAGGTTGGTAGAAGTCCTCTGGTCTAATTTGTTCCGCTTCCCTTCAGCCCCTCAATGCTAATTCATTTGTTCGTATTTGGGGGAAAAAATCTCTTATTGTTGTCTATCTTTTATTTCCTGGAATTTGACATGAAAGCTGTCATTGTTTTGGTTAGTGGCCTCTAAAGGAATAAACCATCTGAGCCACAAGGACAGCAACAATTCTCCCTGGTATGGGTTTCAAACTGTTTGACTTTTAAGTCTGGGTGTCCATTCTGTTAGAATTGAATGTGCAGTGAATTTGGGGTGGGCATAAGGGGGGTTGTATTTATTTTTAAACTCTTTTTGGCTGTAATGAAAACCAGCTGCCTCTCCAACAAGTGCATTACTTTTCCCATAGAGAGTCTCATAGACAAGCTAAAGCTACAGGGGTTTCATGTGTTTTGACTTTTCCTAATTTAATATACTTGTGTTTCACCCTTTATCTTACTGTCCTTCTGTCCTGGATGGCAGATTGATTGATGCCTTCTTTCTTGACTCCTTCTGAACTAGTGGCACCTATTGGCACATTTAATTTGTGAAGGACAGATCTGGGACCTCTCCATCACTGAATAATGGGGGTGGAAACAGTAGATTCCTGCTTGAGAAGGGTGGGACTGTTCAGTTTGAGTATGGGTGAGACCCAACTTCTCTGCCTGCTGTATATAACTCTAGCTCCAGGTCCAAACTGGGCATATGATTTTGGGTGTCAGGAGAACATTCCTCCACATGTGCCATTCCATTAGGCATTTCTAGTCACCCTTTCTCCAGAAAAGTAGCACTGAATTAAAAATCTTACTTCAGTTTATGCGCTGATGAGTAGGAGGGCTGGGGGAACAGGAAATGCAGCCCAGCAAAGAGCAGGACAGCAGATAATGTTGGGTCAGCCACCTCTACTGGTTTGGCCACCTGAGAATGTGGAAGAATGATTTACTAGGTGCTTCTCTCACCTTGAGTGGATGATGCAGGTGGATGATGGAATATACCTCTTTTTTTTTTTTTTAATTTTTTTAAACTGTAACAAAATGCTTTTGGTGGGGATGTTTCCCAGTTATTAAAAATGGGGCAATGAGGTGAGCTATAAATGTAAGTGTCTGTGTAGAAAGATCCAGAAGTAAGGAAGGAAAAGAAAATGGAGTGGACACTGCTGGGGAAAAAGAAAAGATTAAAAGGAAGTCAAGAGATGAGTAAAGAAGGGTTGTTGAGATTGAGTGCAAGAGACAGAGAGCAAAAAGGTGAGGAAAATATCAGTAAGGGAGTCAAAGAAAGCGCGGGAGTGACTTTGTGCTCTGCCCCTCCCCCTCTAGAAAGAGAGAGAGGGTTGGGTGAGGGGTGACTGGGGAGATTGGATTTATAGGTCAATGGAAGAAACAGCAATAATGAGAATAAGGAGCTCAGGGATTTTTAGGTCATTGGACACCCCTGAAACTGTGGGTAATGTGCGTTTCAGAAAGATTTGGGCAAATTTCCGCAGAACCAATTCAGAGAACATGATATAGTGTGTCTTGACTATTTATGGAGGGACATGCTCTGTAGGACCAGAGAAATACATGCAGCTGAGTCTTTACAACTATATCTGGTTTCCATGTAGTTCTCTTTCTTTTCTGGTTCCCATAACACTTGTCTGTGTTCAAATATATTTAGCTTTTGATTATATTCAGCATAGCGAATTGCTTCTATTATTCACTCAGTTTGTTTTAGTATATTTTGTCATTTCTCACAGGACTGAGATTCTTAGGGACAAGGAGAGTGCTTTATTTTTCCTTTGTATTATTCACAGCCTTGTTGAGTGGTGAGCAAATGGTAGGTACTTGCTTCCTTTGTTTGTTCATTTGTTCCTTCCTTCCCTCCTCTTCCCTTTCTCTCTCCCTCTCTTCCTTCCAATATTTATCAAAAACTTACTATGTGCCATGCACTGCTCTAGGCCCTGGGCATGAGCAGTAAGCAAGCAGACAAGGTCTGATGAAGCTTACATTCTAGTAGGGGAGAAAGACAATACAACAAAATGAACACATATATTTGGAGTCATCTGGAATGATGGTTGCCATCTATGCCTCAGGTCCAGATAAGGTGGCATAAGTTATTGATTTGTTCTACAAATATTTACAGAGCATCTATGATGACATGGCTCTAGCTGATGTTTTAGGTGGTTTCACCTCTTTATCCAGCTAGAATTTATCATTGTTTTGGGACCTAAACTAATTCTGAGTTCAAAAAAATCCAATCCAGTTCTTCAGTGTTATTACAAGTTGCTCTGTGCCCTATTAACAGACTTTATTTTTCAGAGCAGTGTGAGGTTCACAGCAGAATCGAACAGAATGTACAGAGATTTCCCATATATCCCTTGCCCTGACCTGCACACAGCCTCCACTGTTATCGATATCCTGCACCAGAATGGTGCATTTGTTACAATCAATGAACTTACATTGACATGTTATTATCGCCCAAAACCCGTAGTTTACATTAGGGTTTATTCTTGGTGTGGTAGATTCTGTAAGTTTTGACAAATGACATGGATTCATCATTATAGTATCATACAGAATAGTTTTGTTACCCTAAAAATCCTCTGAATGATTTCAGTTCCACCTATTCATCCCTCCTTCCCTCCCTCCTACTCTCCTACCCCAGGGAAGCATTGATCTTTTTATTGTCTCCGTAGTTTTACCTTTTCCAGAATGTCATATAGTTGGAATCATACAATATGTATCCTTTTCAGTTTGGCTTTTTTTCACTTAGTAATATGAATTTAAGTTTCCTCCATGTGTTTTTATGGCTTTATAACTCATTTCTTTTTAGCAC
This sequence comes from Halichoerus grypus, assembly GCF_964656455.1. NCBI lineage: Eukaryota > Metazoa > Chordata > Mammalia > Carnivora > Phocidae > Halichoerus > Halichoerus grypus. The sequence goes on along the minus strand of NC_135722.1, from coordinate 86,425,389 downwards.
TGAATAATATTCCTTTGGATGTACCAGGGTTTATTTATCTACTCACGTACTGAAGGACATTTCAATTGCTTCCAACTTTTGGCAATTATGAATAAAGTAGCTTTAAACATCAGTGGGCATGTTTTGTGTAGACATTAGTTTTCAGCTCCTTTGGGTAAGTACCAAGGAGCACAATTGCTGGACCATAGGTATGGTAAGAGTATGTTTAATTTTGTAAGAAACTGCCAGGGGTAGGGAGTGGGAAATTGGATGAAGGTGGACAAAATGTACAAACTTGCAGTTGTAAGATAAATAAACACGAGGAATATAATATACAGCATGACATTATAGTTAACACTGCTGTATGGTGTATTAGAAGGTTGCTAAGAGAGTAGATTTTAAAAGTTCTTATCACAAGGGAAAAAACCGTTTTTTCCTTGTATCTGTATGTGATGATGGATGTTAACTAAATTTATTGTGGTACTCATATATTGTAAAATATATGTAAGCCATTATGCTGTACATCTAAACTTATACAGTGTTGTAGGTCAATTATATCTCCATAAAACTGAACGAAAAAAAAGAAATTGCCAAACTATTTTCCAAAGCGGTCATACCATTTGACATTCCTACCAGCAATGAGTGAGAGTTCCTATTGCCCCATATCCTCACCAGCATTTGGTGTTGTCTGTGTTTTGGATTTTGGTCATTTTAATAGGTATGTAGTGGTATCTACTTGTTGTATTTTCAATTCCCTAATGCCATGCTTATTTTCCATCTGCATATCTTCCTTGATGAGGTGTCTGCTCAGGTCTTTTGCCCATTTTTTCATCAGGTTATTCATTTTCTTATTGTTGAGTTTTAAGAGTTCATTGTATATTTTAGATAACAGTCCTTTATCAGACATGACTTTTGCAAAGATTTTTTCCCAGTCTGTGTCTTGTTTTCTCAGTCTCTTAACAGTGTGTTTCATAAGCAGAAATTTTTAATTGTAATGATGTTCAGCTTATCAGTTCTCTTTTTCATGGATTGTGCCTTCGGTGCTCTATCTAAAAATCCTCCCTCAATCCAAGGTCCCCTAGATATTTTCCTATGTTATCTTCTAGGAGTGTTGTTGTTTTGCATTTATTCAGTGCTTGAAAAACTTTATATGGCATCTGAAACTTTCCACTAACTTTTCCCAATGTCTCCCACTCCTTATCTCTTCTTTAATATCCCTTCACTTGAGTAAAAAACAGATATCACAACTCCCAATAGACTCAAATCTTATGCACAACAGATGCAAAGGGAGATTATTTAACTTCTAATTAAGTCTGCCAGAAGATCCTGGGAGATCCAGGCCAACAGGCCAGTCCTCATTTTCTTGATTGTTTTATTCAGAGACGCATATCTTCTCTCAAATGTCCTCACCTATCTTATAATACTGTGCCTACTGTCCATGCCTCTCCCTCCAATATCTTACCCTTGGCTTCTCTCCAATTCTGTTTGAGTCAAGAATAAACTGAGATCGAATTGGCTTTTGGACTCTTTTGATCAAGGCCTCTTTCTGTTGACAAAGTTCTGGAGACCACAACTGTTCAGCTAACTGGTATATTATGTTCCAGGGAAAAATTCTGATGCTGACAGCAGCAGTTCCATGAAGATCGCCAGCCCACTTGCACCTACACTAAGGTTATGGGCTGTGCCCAAGTGACTTCAACATCATTTTGATCTAGTTTATATCTAGGACTGATTGTCAATTGTTTCAAAATCCTGTGCTGACTTTATAACCCCCCTAAATTTGGCTTTCATTCCCAGTTGCCTTTATTTTTGGCTTTGCTTTCGTTACATGCTGTGCATAAACCATTTTCTAGAATTCCAGAGGTTGAACTTCGCCTCTTGTGGGTAAGTTGTCTGTTATGCACCATGATCTTGAGGAACCAGAAACCCAGAAGTGCAATCATGGAAAACTTCTGAAGAACTGGATATTCATCCTCCTGAAGCAAAGTTCAAGACTGGTTCAGAGATCTGAAAACTGTTTCACTGTTCAGCCCAAAGGTGGCTATGGCTGGGGCAGAAGCTGAAACCATGCTTAGCTGAAAGGATGGGACTGGGGAGGAATTATGGTATCAGCCAAGATGGGGTGAACAAAACACTTTGGGGGAGTATTGTCCTGCCAGCAAGCTTATGGGGAAGGGGCTATAAATAAAATTGTCCAGTATTATTAGAAAGGATTGTTAAAAAAATGAAGTGCATATGATTTATTTGTAAGCAGATAGATAGGAATAAGAGGAGAGATGGAGGATAGAGCATAATGGAAGTTACTCAACAAATAACATTTGAGCAGGTAAAAGAACCATCCATAGAGGATGGAGGAGGAATGAGGCTGGAGAGGAGCAAATGTGTGTCAGAGAAGGTCTTCCAGACCTGCCTCTGGGGTCAGCCAGTAGACTGGTGCCATCATAGCACCAGAGAGCTTAAGATTTTACTTCAAAGATTCTGACTGAGGGAGTTTGGGTTAGGACCCAGGAATCTGTTTTCAAAAACAGTGTCCCCCACCCCAATTCCCAGGTAAGGCTGATTAACATTTAGATTTATGAAGTCATTAGTTTAGACAAGGGGTAGGGAAACTGTAGCACCTGGGCCAAACCCAACCTGCAACAGCCCTGTTTAACAGGCTAGAGCTAAGAATGGTTTTTATATTTTTAAAGCATCATTAAAAAAAAAAGCAAAAAGAATATATGACAAAGATGTAACTGGGCTGCAGAGCCTAAAATACTTTCTGGCCCTTCAAGGAAAATGTTTGCCTAACTATGGGTTAGTAAGGAATAAATAAATATGATGTTACAACTAGTAAAGAAGTAATGATATCTGCAAAACTTCTACAATGGGTCACTCTCCCTACAGGAAAGGGAATGTTTGCTTTGGGTGTGGTTCTTACTGGATTGGGATGCACTAACATTTTTTAAAGTCCTACTTTGTGTCGGGTGCTATTAGGTGTGTTATATTTGTACCAACACATTACGGTTATGGATAAGGAAGAGACCAAATGGGCTGCCCATTAAGGGGGTACTTAAAATTATTTCAACTCCTCCTTTCTTTCCCTGGGGAAGGAGAGAGCAGAGCAGACCTTGGAAGCTCAGGGAACACATTCCCAGTTATACAAATATAAGGCACTTAAATAAGCCTGCTTTGTAATGAGATAAGGATGTGACTACACTTTTTGAAAAATGTCTTTGCAAATGCTGTCTCGGTATACATATTTGCCCAGTAGGGAGAAAGGAAGAACAGGATGGGGAGAGGTATATGAAGAAAGTGGATCTCTTTGGAAAACTATCTAATCCCAGGGCTTTCTTGAAAAGGAAGGGCCCAGCCCCCAGCTAGACCAGTAACCTAAACTCAAGGCAAAGGCTCAGGCTTGTGGGCAAGCATTGTTTTTTGTGTGATATGTACCCCTTGCACCTCCTAATCCTGTCTATGGATTGAAAATTGGGGAGCTATGGCTGAGGATGGAGTGTGAACAAAGGCCTATAACAGTGGTGCCTATGTGGTGTTCCCTAGGTAATGCTGACTGAGAAATCCATCTTGGCTCTAGGAGCAAGCACAGACTGTTGATCTGTTTAGGGTGAGTCATCAGAACAACATCCTGTGAAAGAGATGAGCCATTTGGTTGAGGACAGGGTACCTTTGGATTGAGTGAAGCTTGGAGTTCCTGGAAAACTCATGGACAAAATAACTGTAAGAGAGAGACACCAGGCTTTCTGCCAATATGCCACAGGGCTTGAACAATTTACCAAAACCCCACAAAGCAAGATATTTACTTTTTTACATTGAGTTTGTATAGATTAATTGCACACATTAATTCATTTATTCCTGTACAAATGTAGAAATGGAGCCTTAAAGTTTGAGTGAAGTAACTGGCCCAAGTCAAACATGGAGTGGGGGATTCAGAACCCCAACCCAGTCCTGTGTGATTCCAAAGCTACTTTCTTTCCACGTGACTCCACTGCTTCTGGCAGAGTCATGGATTATTAAGGAGGTTCTCCAGAGAACAAATCATTTTCAAACACGAAAACTGAACTCAGAGAAGTGAAGCAACTTGTTCAAGGTCACTCAACTAATTACTAGAATTCCTATAGACCTGCTTCCAGAATAGGGAGATCTGAGTTGTCATAAACTTCTAAGAACTTCTTATCAAAGGAATTGAGAATGTCAAATGGAGTGTGTTGAAACCCGTAGGGACAAAGGAGCATTGAGGGAAAAGGGAGCTTTGCAGAATGAGCACATTTCACTTTTCTTAATGACCTGCCAGCTGATGCCCACTTTGAAAGGGCTTTTAGAAAGCAGGAAGGTCTGAGCGGCTTTTGGCAGTTTTCCTCCAGAGAGTACCTATTTATTTATTTATGAGATCTTTAAACATTAACTTGGCTAGTCTAAAGCAATCACTCCAAAATTTGGAGTTCATGGACATAGGCCAGATATAGGAAAAGTCCTTTCCACCCAACTCAGTACCCTGAGAATGCATGAGTCTAGGTTGATGCCCAGCCACTGGGGGCACCTGTGTCCTGGCTACCCTGACTTCTCAAATGGCTCAGCTACTAATGGCAGTGGAAGAGATGCCCAAGAAGGGGCTTAAAATCAACCAAATTTTCAAGTTCATGTCCCACTGCTCCATCTGAGAAGTTGCCATGGCCCAGAGAAGAACCCAAAGCCTAAGATCTGCTCTGCAAACCAGTGAGTTTCCAGAGCACTATGGGAATAGCCCAGGCTTTCTTACCTGAGCAGCTTCCTGATGTGTATCATAGAGAATCCCTGTTAAACTTCAGTTTCTGAGGATGGTATGAAGCAGTGCCTGGCCCAAAGATGGCAGAATGCCTGGATAAGTTGTGAAATGTCCTTTGATGATGGTTAAGTGCAGAATCTAATCACTTCTCTGGGGTGGTTTAGGCAAGGCCCTTCATGGAGGTGGGAAAAGGTTGGGAGACCTCTTGGATCTCTTGTCTTTGAAAGCTTACAATTTTGCCTGTAAGAGCTAACTGAGCTGAAGAGTCCTTTAAAGATGACAGGAATTGAATTAATAAGGGCATCCAGCCCAGATGGGGGCAGTTAGCCTGGGATCTGGTCCTCAAATTATTCAGAGAGTTGGCCCTGTTTCCAGTTTCACCTTCCTGGCTTAGTCAGTATGAACATGAGTTAGAGGTACAGACAGACAGACTGGACACTTTTTGCCTTCTCTTCTAGCGTGGCCCATGTTTGTAGTCAGAAAAGACAAGCAGCACAGGCCTAGCCTATTTGTCCATGAAGGGATGGATATTTCTCTGCAGGTCTTCTGGTAAAATACTCAAAGAAGTTGAGAACTATGCAGAATCTTTAAAGAATTTCTTGCTTGAAGCCATTGTTTTCAGGAGCAGAAAATAAAGCACAGAGAGATGTGAGTGATTAACTTGAGGCCCACACCAAATGGTAGGGGGCAAGGTTGAACTGGACCCCTGGGCTTAAGATTCTCAGAAAAAAATCAGAAAAGAGAAGAAAGCCAATTTTCTCTCTTTTCAGTTTTCTCAAATGTAAAATAAGAGAGTCAGAAAGAGAGTTTACCTCTCAAGTCCCAACCATCTCTAACATTCCCTGCTAAGTGGTTTCACTATAGGAAAACTTTGACTGAGAATGGGTCCCTGAGAGGCAGTTGTGGATAGTTCTGTGACATTAAACATTTTATTTTATACAATAATTTATTTATTCAAAAAGGGTATCACTGATTCCTGGTAGGTTTACGACCTGCTGTACTGTCTCCTACTGCCTCTCTGAAATAGGGATATCATATTAAAATCCACAGTCCAGAGCAAAAGGTGGGAGGAGCCTCATTCACTGATCCATTCAAAAAATTTTATTGAGTTGCCATTGGGTATAACAGAGAACACAGCTGATAAATCCTCATGGTGTTTATAGAACCAGATATTTGTGCAGAACATATATGGACTTGGTTCTCTTGCTCTGTCTCTTTCCTCGGTTGGTGAGAAACAGAAACAGAGAAAAGGCATTTTTAGGGAGGTGGAGAGAGAGGGCAGGGAAGTGGAGGGAAAAGAGAATGAGGTATATAAGAAGGAGAAAGGGAGAGAATATCTCCCAAATGATGTTTGCAAGAAGGAAATATTTGGCTACTTCTTCTTCTTTTTAAAAATTAATTGTGGTTAGCTGAACTGTATCAAACTCCTTTAACTCTCTCAAATGCAGACTTTTCCACTTTCCAGTAAACTTGAGTTGCTATGGTGAGAGAGTGGCCTGGGACAAGTCAAATGTAAAACATTGGAAATAACACCCCAACGCCGTGCAACGTATCAAATAATTAGAATGACCCACCATGTGTTTCCCATTCCTTGCTACAGATTCGATTACCTTATGATTTATCACCTGTTTTTCTAAGAAAAGCTTGAGCCCTTGTTCTCAGCTTCTCTTTTTTGAATGTGTTAAGAATGGTTTTGGGCATAGAAGGTAAGGAAAGTAGACAAATGTATAAATTCATTGTTTTTCCTTCAGGAACCTTTCTTAGACCCTCTGGCCTTGTGGTATCTGTTCCCTCCTATCACTCTCCCTGTTTCCACCACTAATGTAACACAATTCACTTCTAGTACCTCTCAGGGATTAGTAGAACTAACTTGTAAAATGTTGCTCTGAAGTCCACACCAAAACAATTCACTCTGTTTACACGGCACTCCAGGCTTCACAAAGCACCTTCACATTTCATTTCGTCCCATCTTCCCAACAGCACTGAGCAGCAGAAATAGCCAACATGACCCTATTTCTTACCTGCAGGAATGGGGAGGGGGGCTGAGGGAGAGGTTAACGGCCTGCCCACGGTCACTCACACAGAAGTGGGTTCAAGCTGGAGTGTTCTGAATTCATGTCCACGGCTCAGCAGTTCTCTTTCCAGGTCTGCTGTGTTGTCAATGATTTGTGAACTTGGAGGGCACAGGGCAATGAGCATTTGACCATGAATCAGAAAAGAAAAGAAAAGAAAGTCTACTTTTTCTCGTTGTCAGTTTTCTCAACTGTAAAATAAAGTCAGAGAGTTTACCTCTCAAGTCCCAACCATTTCTAATATAGGAAAACATTGACTGGGTCTAGGTTCCTGGGAGGCAATTGAGGATAGTTCTGTAACATTAGATATTTTATATAGCAATGCATTTATTTAAAAAAGTGTTACTTATTCCTGTGCATACAAGATCATTCTTAACATTAATGTTAGCAATATTAACATTGTTGCTAACAGTTATAAGGAAGAATCCTGTTAAGGCCAATGGAGATTAAGGCTCTTGATTAACTTTTCAGATCAAAACTTTGATTTCATAAAAAGCTTCTGCACAGTGAAGGAAATAATCAACAAAACTAAAAGGCAACCTATAGAATGGGGGAAGATATTTGCAAATGACATATCTGATAAAGAGTTCGTATCAAAATATATAAAGAACTGATAAAACTCTACACCCCCAAAATGAATAACCCAATTGAAAATGGTCAGATGACATGAACAGACATTTTTCCAAAGAAGATCTACAGATGGGCAATAGACACATGAAAAGATGCTCAACATCACTCATCATCAAGGAAATATAAATCAAAACTACAATGAGGTATCACCTCACACCTGTCAGAATGGCTAAAATCAGCAACACAAGAAACAACAGGTGTTGATGAGGATGTGGAGAAAAGCCAACACTTTTGTGCTGTTGGTGGGAATGCAAACTGGTGTAGCCACTCTGGAAGACAGTATGAAGTCTCCTCAAAAAATAAAAAAATAGAACCGCCCTATGATCCAGCAATTGCACTCCTAGGTATTTACCTAAAGAATACAAAAATACTAATTCAAAAGGACACATGCACCCTGATGTTTATAGCAGCATTATCTGCCAAATTATGGAAGCAGCCCAAGTATTCATTGACTGATGAATGGATAAGAAAGATGTGATATATATAGTGGAATATTACTCAGCCATCAAAAGAATGAAATCTTGCCATTTTCAATGACATGGATGGAGCTGGAGAGTATTATGCTCAGTGAAATAAGTTGGTCAGAGAAAGACAAATACCATGTGATTTCACTCATATGTGGAATTTAAGAAACAAAACAAATGAGCAAAGGGAAAAGAAGAGAGAGAGGCAAACCAAAAAACAGACTTTTAACTATAGAGAACAAACTGATGGTTCCCAGAAGAGAGGTAGGTGGAGGGATGGGTTAAATAGGTGATGGGGATTAAGTGTGATGAACACTGGGCGATGTGTGGAATTGTTGAATCACTATGTTGTACACCTGAAATTAATATTACACTAACTGGAATTTAAATAAAAAAAAAAGAAAAAAATATTTGATTTCAGTGGTTTACCCACAGGTGTTCAAACAGAATGATGATGATCAGTCAGGATTTAACCAGACCAACAATAACAATACAGTAACCAATAATAAAAATTGCTAGCATTTATTGGGCACAAAATAGAAAGTATATTTTCTGGATTATTCTATTTTGATCTCCCCCAACAGCCCATGAGGTAGGGACTCTTGTTATCCCCTTATCAGTGAGGAGCTGAGACCAAAGATGCTAAATGATTTGTTCTGTGTCTTCCAACCATTAAAGGTTAAACCCAGGATTGAAACTCAGGCAGTCTGTCTACAGAATTGGCTCTTTTACCAATTAAATTTTTAAATTTACAGCAGGGGAGGTTCTGGTTAGGGAGCCAAGAGAGGGCACTCATCTTTGCAAGGCCCGCCACTGAGGACACTGAAGGACAGTTTCCATTTTCCTTGGAGATCTTAATTAGACCAAAGGTTACTGGCTGTCTTGGAGGGATGCTTCAATCCTACAATACTGATGATCTAGAAACAGAGCCCTGGGTAGTGGTGGAGACACTCAGAGTTTCACTGCTCGGCTTTCAGTTTCCTGACTCCTGTGGAACATCCCCCCCCCCCCCCCCCGCTCTGTTATGACAACACAACATTACCTCAGATTCATTGCAATTCATCTGAGTAGGTTACCATAAACCACATTCTAACTTGTTTTCCTGGGGAGGCACCTTGGGGTCACTCTGATTGGACTTGGGGGAGACTCTGGTGTCCTTAATTAAATTTGTGAAGCATCCTGTTCTCCTTGACGGAAAATGGGGAGAAGCCCTACTCCCATCAACAGCACATTTACAACCATCTCCTGAGTGGTTTATTTCTGCAGATGGAGAATCTCAGTCATTTTATGTTCTTATTGTTTTCAATTTACTGACCAAATTCTGGGACTGGACCCAATTTGAGGTTTGTAACCTCTTGTGTGTTATTATAGAGAAAAGTAGGGCACAATTAATGAATTTCTCATTTTTGTCTCTGATTCAGACTCTGGTTTTAAGTAGGACAGTTAGGAGTTATATACTGATGCATGTAGGTGTATGTAGATATATGTATATGTGCACATAACACACTTATTCAGGAATATGCATATTTGGTCTCTAATATACTTTATCTCTAGAGGGAATCTCATTCTGATGTCCTCTTTTATATAGCTTATGTGCTGTGCTGTGATAGACTCATTTCCTACCCTTTCCCTTTTATTTTATTAAATTTTTTGCTTTTGACAGTTCTCCCACATCAAGTATTTTCATAACAGGAATTAGATATAATATAACTTATCTATCTAGTAATTAATGTAATTTAACACCACTTATACAGCATACGCTGTATGCTGGACACTCCTCCAAGCATGTTACAAATATTAACCAATACAACCCTATTTATAACTCTTTAAAGTGGATCCTATTAAATATCCTCATTTTACAGACCGGGAAACTGAGGCAAGTTTTCGTTTCTGCTGGGGAACCGGGTTTGTATGTGGGGAGGTGATGTGCTTTGTTTGAGCGGTTTGTGTTTTGTTTTCCATTCAAAAGAATGATAAAAAGCTATGATATGATCGAAAAAAGAACAGCTATTCTTCTTGAGCAGAAAAGCCAGAATCATCAAAGACTGGATTTACATAATGATGTACTGGTTTTATAGCTAAACACTTAAAGCTATTAAAAACACTTTTATTATTAAAATTCCTGCAGGAAACATAACTTTGTTATTGTGATACTTAAACTCTCTGGCTTCTCACTTCCCCTCCCTTTGAAACAATTATGTGCATAATGTGATTTTTAATAATCTGTGGTTTCTTTGGAATGCTAATATCATGTTCAAGCATCGAAGGATGTCCTTCTTAAGGCTCTTGGCCTCCTTGACTATGCATACAATGTGCTGGTTGCCCAGAAGACTTGGTCTCACTCCTGCAGCAGGCAGGGCTCCGAGGAAGGATGGCTAACCACAGCTGAACCTTCCTCTGGCTCATCAGGCTTCTGCTTGGGCGATGGAGTCAGTCAAACCTGAGTTCATGAGCCCTGGCTGGCTTCGACCAGGATGGTAGTGGAGAGGGGCTGAAACGAGTGGATTCAGGATATGTTCTGGAGCTAAAAAGGGTAGGAGTTGGTGACTGACTGGTCATGGGGGTGAGGAAGAGGAATCTGTTGAATTGGAATTATCTGGTTGTTTGCCTCTAACCTCCTTGAGTTCAGGGACATTTGTATTCTTGGTGCTTACTGTTGTATTGGTACCTGGTAAGCAACCAAAAAATATTTATTGAATATATGAATGAATGAGTGATGAGTGAAGACAATGTGATCCAGTGGAAGTTCTGCGATTTACCCAAGGTCACATAACTATTTAATGGCAGATCTAACCATGGAATCTAGGTAACCAGGTTGTGTATGACAGAACACTTTGACTTTATGTCCTATATGTGGTCTCTCTCTTTTCCCCTTCTGATTTTTAACTCTTTGAAGGCAGACCTTGTGTAAAAATCAATATAACTAACGTTTTTATTTGGCAGTGGAAAGCTGAATCAAGCATGGATGTCTCTGTGCGTGTATTTGTTAGCTAGGATGTGCTTTCCTTTTGAGGATAAGGGAGGAGGTAGTTGGGGGAAAGGCTGGAAGTTAACAGATACTGTAAGATTCTCAGGTTTTTCCACTGTCAAAAATGTCGACTTTAGTTTTTCATTATTTCCTTTCTTCTCCATTCCATTCTAGCAATGGCCCACCCCTTGCCTGGATTAATGCAATCGCCTCTTAACCTTCCACCTTTTCTCTTGTTATTTATGTGCTATTGACCTCATGAAATAGAGTCATTTTAGCTTTGCCACTTATTAGCAGGGTGATCTGGGCCAAGGCATTTATTTTTTCAGAGCCTAAGTTCACTCATTTGTTCAAAATAGATAAAGACAAAAAATGCCCTACTAATACTGTGAAAATTTGTTGAAAATAACTGTGAGAACCAGGCCAGACCACAAAGGTTGGGCCAGGCTAGAGGACTGGAGAGACTAACCAGCTAGTCTTGGCTAAAGGCAACTTCCTCTTTGGTTCACCATTGCCTCAACTAGCAAAGAGTGCAAGGGGTGGAGGGTGTATAGTGGTGCAAGTGGTAGCACTTCCCCAGGGCATGCTCAGAGTTCAGTGATTTGGGCAGCTTCTGGAGGTTTCAGTGAAGCAGTTGAGGACAAGGCCTCTTTCTGGGTAATGCTGCTGTATAGATTTTAAGGTGTTCTCTTACTATTAATGCTACTAAATTTCTAGTGCCAGAATGTGCACTATGCTAGATATTTTTGTGTACTTCATTGTATTTGATCAACATGACAAAGATGGAAAGTAGATATAATTATCTCTATTTTACAGGTGTGGTACCAATAGAAATGTTAAGTAACTTGCCCAAGACCACAAAATCAGGTTTATTTCATTCCCAAGCCTTTTAATTTGAAGTTACAGTTATTATCAAATTATACACTCCTTAAGGTAGGATCTGTGTCATATAACTATTTATCCCCAAGCTGCTTTGAGCATAAAAATTTCTTTGTACATATTTTTTGATGCATGAATGGGTAGATAACAACTTGTTTTATAGGTTATGGTTTAAAATTAAGGGACTCTGTAAGACTCTTAGAAAGTCATTAAGATGTCTGAGAAGACCTCTCTCTTGGAGGTCCAGGCCTAAATTAAACTTCAAAGTTGGGGTGCAGAAGTAAGGAGGATATTTGGGAACACTTAGTGATTTACACTTACATAAGAAGATTTGTAAGGAGAATGAGTACAGAATGATCTTTGTCTAAGGGCAGGAAAATGCAGTATGAATCAAAAATCAAAAAGAAATCAGGATAATACTGAACCAGTGTTTCCCAAAGTATGTTCCAGGGAACTGTATACCCAAGAAATACTATCTTGTACGATGTTTCTCCAAAAATAGGTCATGATTAAATACAGTCAACTCTTGAACAATGCAGGGTTAGGGATGCTGACCTGTGTGGTCTAAAATCCACCTATAACTTTTGATTCCCTAAAGACTTAACTTCTAATAGCCTACTGTTGACTGGAAGCCTTACTGATAACATAAAGAGTCGATTAACACACATCTTATATGTTATGTATATTATATACTGTATTCTTACAATGAAGTCAGCTAGAGAAAAGAAAATGTTATCAAGAAAATCACAGGGAAGAGAAAATACATTTGCAGTACTGTACTGTATTTATTGAAAAAATCTGCATATAAGTGGACCCATGCAGTTTAAACCATGTTGTTCAAAGGGTCAACCGTACATACAGAAACAGAACATAGTATATACTCTTGTAGCATATGTTAGTGTTTTAAAAGCTGAGAATTCCTATACTTAAAAAATCCTAACAACAATAAAGCCCTTTTTACTCTATTTAACTAGTATTCCCAAACACATTTACCATATATTCTCCCTCCACACTCCATCATTAATTGCATACCAAAGAACTAATGGTTATCAGAGCCCACTGAGAAATGCTAGAAAGGGAATTGAGTAGTAGTTGAAAAAAACTCCTTTTCTCTCTCTCTCTCTTTTTTTATGCTTTCTTACTTAATATTCAGATCGTTTTGTATTTGTTGATAGAGGTTGGTCAGTTTCATCCATTCACTCAATAAATACTTACAAAATACCTATAAAGCTTGACATGGTAGAACATACTTTGAGTTGGTAGATCCTTGATTTCTCTTGTCCTCATGAGGAAGGGAAAAGAAAGGGGTGCAGGAGTCCTGGGGATAATGGGTAATCAAGAGATTTCTGTCCTTCCACATTTAGAAGGTATTAATGCCCAAATAACAAGGGTCTAGGTCTCTATTCTGCCATCAAGAAGTTCAGAATTTTATTAGGGTTTCATCCTCAAGTAATTTTTTGGAACCTTAAGGAAGCTTCTTCCCAAACCCTTCCATTCTAGCCAGGCAATCTGATAGTCTCTGACTCTGGGACAGCACTCCACTTCTGCTGGTGCATCTTGTTGCTTTTCCAGGCTGTTGTCTTTTTGTTTCTTCCCAAGGGCAAATAAAAAAGTTTAGTTATAAGACAGCTTAAATCTAGATTTAGGAAAAAAAATCTCATGCTGCAGGTCAATAATTTTGCTAGTTATACTCAAGTTATATGCTCAAATAACAATATTTTACATCTCAGTCTGAAGCATTTGCGTATGTGTGTGTATATATATTCATCAAATGTTCATCAAAATGTTGCTTCCAGAATTAAGGGATAGTCTGCACCCTAAAATACAGAAGTTCATTGCAACCTTCCAGATGAGTTTTCCAACTTGAAAAAACTTAAGATCTTGTCTTCTATAGAGGAGGCAATGTAAACATTTTGGACGAAAGAGAATTTCTATAACAAGTGATGTGATTCTGGGGTTTTGCATACATATACAAAACAGTAATGGAGACTTTCTAACTTGAAAAAGCTATGAAGAAGAGAAGAGATCATGGAAATTTCATATATACACTATATATCTAATATGTATAATATTAAGAGGTAGAATCTGAAAGGAAAGACCACTGCATGGATAGCATGCCTGTTTTAGTAGCCTGAGTTCTTCCTGATATGAAGGCTATGTAATTATTTTGGGAAGTGATTCCAACGAACAGGAGTTGGGTTGGGACTACGACACTGAATAGGGAAAGAAGGAAAGACAGGATGTATGACTGAGCTGGTCGCTGTTGTGGGTGACTGAGACTCCGACCTTTGGGGGAAGCTTCTGAGAAACTGTAGAATGATCCTCAGACCCTTCTGCCTTAAAACCAGAGGTAGAGTAGCTTATCTATTGGCTCCCGTGTCCATTGATCCAAGTTGCCCCGTGGGGTACTACCTCCCTCACTTCCAGGTTTGCCCATATGTCAGATGACTAGTGAGTTCCAGTGGGTGAAGAAAAGCCCCAGAGAGGAAAGTGAGACATACCAGCTACTGTCAAGTTCAGCCTGCATTCCTCTCTAAACCATGCCATTTATTTATCATGTCATGTAAAGACCAGCTAAGGTCTTTATCTGGAGCAGCTTCTCAGTTCAAGGGTCAATTGCTCATAAAGCTATGGGCTGCCTGGAGGAAGCACAAATAATATGGAGAGTAAGCTAAAATTAGCGCAAATGAGATGGCCTTTGTCAAAGGTGACTCCCGCTCCCTCCCATTTTTTCTGGCTGTCCTTTATTTAGTATGCTTTGTGTACCAGACACTGCATCAAGCACTTCACAAGGATTACCTACTTCGTTCAATCCTTACAAAGTGGACATTGTTACCCTTCCCTATGAGGGTTGGTTGGCAGAAACAGATGTTGTGGATCACTATCTCAGTGCATCCGTGCCTGCTGCCAAAGGAGTGAGAGGCTTAGGCATTTGATAAATAATAGGACAGTGATTATTTTCACTAAGGCTTGGAAAAGGCCTAGCCAACCCCCATCATTCTGTCTCTTGACTCTGCTTTATTTTTCTTTTGACCATATTATTTATTGGTTTATCTATTTGCTTATTGTTGGTCTCCTGCTACTAGAATGTAAGCTCCTTTGGATTTGGGACTTTATCTGTTTTGTTAGAATAATGTCCGGAACAGGGGAGGTAGTCAGTAATTATTTACCACTGAATGTAAAAAGGAAAATGGACTTTCACTGGTATGGGTGCAGTGAAGTTTGTTATGTTAAGAACATTTTGATAATGGAATGCTTGGGTGGCTCAGTCTTCTGTCTTTGGCTCAGGTCGTGATCCCAGGGTCCTGGGATTGAGTCCCACATGGGGCTCTCTGCTCAGCAGGGAGCCTGCTTCTCCCTCTGCCTGCTGCTTCTCCTGCTTGTGCATAAATAAAATCTTTTTTTAAAAAGAAATTTTTGATAAAATTGGTGATAGACACTGGTATAGGTAAGGGTTGAGTTGCTCAGTTTCAGTGAGCAGGTATAGAGCTCAGTTGGAAGCCCATTGAATATGGAGTCAGTGATAAAGATATACAAAGAAAAGGAATGAAAAAGGAAAAGATGGGTAGAGATTCATTCAAATTACTCCATCTATCAGTATTTATTGGGCACTATCTGTCCCAGTACATACTAGAGGACACACTGGTTTGATCAATGTGATAAAATGTAGAGGAAAGAGCAAAGCGGGATCAGAAACTGAAAAAATTTAGAAGAAACAGGACTGAAGAAGGCTCTCTGTAGGATATGTGTAAGGGCCTGGCCTTCTCTCTGAAGCATCTGTGTGAGTGATTTGTGGTATGTGTTAGGGAAAAGGATTACAGGAAGTTTCACACTAGAGAGACCTGGAGAGAATTTGACTCTGTTGCCAAGTTTTCAGAGTCAAAAAGGGCAAAGCTAATGTTTTCTACTGATGCAGGTCATCAAATGTCATCCAGAAATGGAGAGCAGCTTTTATTTAAAAAGAAAGAAAAAGAGAAAGAAAGAAAGAAAGAAAGAAGAAAGAAAGAAAGAAAAAGAACAAACGAACAATTATGTAAAAATTAGCTCCCTGAGGGTGAATTTCTGGAACGTGGTAAGGTTTAGAAAAACTGATAGAAAATATAAACAAAACAAATTATCTTGGGCTTGGGGGATGTGGATGGTGGAGATGGGTGCTGTGTATTCAGCTAGTAGTTGAACCAGAACTCTTTGTCCAGTGAATTACTGTTTTCTCCATCAAGGATGAACTGTCAGCCAGACCTGCAAAGGGTTCAAGGAGCCCAACGGTCCCAAGAAGAAATTTGCCTACTATACCGTCTTTGTCTCAAAGTCTCTCTTCTACTGTTGTCTACAGGGTTGCATTTCTTTGTCTGTGGGGCAGGGTGTGGCTGGGGCCTGGACGCTGGAATCAGAAGAGACATTCCTGACTCCCACACAGCCATGTTCCTTCCCTTTCTTTTGGTGGCAGAACTCTAGGGGACCAAATCCCAGGCTGGCATTTCTGGCCTTGCCTAAAACTCTCTGTGCTGTTCTAAAAAATAATATCACTGTTATGTAAGTGATATAAGTCAAGCCAGGAACATGCAGCCCAGGGAAGAAGTACATTTTATGTTTTGATTTCTTCTTTTCTCTTGGCAAAAACTTGTTGTTCCCATCCATGCTAGGGCAGAACTGAAGTCCACTTGGTGTGGAATGGGGAGGGGACCATCCTGCTTGACCGCATTTTAGCCTGGTGCCTGTTCCAGATACCCTGCTGGTTACAGAGAAGCCACTGTGGGAAAACACAGTGTGGGTAAGCCTGGGCTTGCACAAAGGAGGTGCTCCAGCCCCCACACCAGCTCCCATGGATTTTTAGCCAGGGTCAGATCTCCTTAGTGACCTGGATTATAGATTTGATGAGACCTCACTGGATCACACGGTGCATAAAGGCCTGAGTTAGGGGTGAATCTAAATTGAGGGAATAGTTTTTGCCTAATAGAGGTTACATATATTATTGAACAGGTTATGAAACAGGTTATGGGACAAACCGTCTTCCAACCACCCAGGCTGGAAAAATTAGAGTCATTTAAAAATTTCTCCCCATCCTTTATGCCCTAGATAGAAGCAGTCTCCAAATCCCAGTCAAGGATCCCAGTGGTCCCAAGAAGAAATGTGCCCACTGTTCCTTCTTCGTCTCAAAGTCTCTCTTCTACTGTTGTCTACAGGGTTGCATTTCCTTGTCTGTGGGGCAGGGTGTGCTTGGGGTCTGGAGGCTGGAATCAGGTTACATGTATTTCTTTAAGACTAATCCCTCCCAGTGATTCCTACTTTTCCTTTCCATGCCCTGCCATCTCCATGGCATAGCTCATGGGCTGGGAGGCAGCTGGAGGAAGCTGAGTATGGACTCTGGAGAAAGACATTCGGGATGTGCATTTTGGTTCTGGAATGTGACTTGGACAAACTAAACTCTCTGTCCCACAAGTTATTCTTAGAAAATGGGATTGATAACACTCCTTACTTTGCAGGAATGTGAGGATTAAATGAAATGCATTTATAAAAATGCAGGTGACTAAACAGTATAGTCCCAATTGTTCTTTTAGATGCGGCGATTCGTAGACAAATGTTTATAAGGATATGCACCAAAATGTTAATGGTGTTTTTATATTGGGGTGGTGGGATTTATGGTTTTTTTTTTTAACTTGCATGTTTGTGATTTCCTATATTTTTAAAATCTCCACAACGAAAACGTATTACTTTTGTACTAAAAATCATACATATGAATTAAAATTCCACCAAACCTTTAAGAACCAGCTGAGATGATACTGGTTTTATTAAAACTTTCCAGATGTTCCTGTTGACAGAGATCCTTTTCTGAGCAAGTTACTGAATCACTTTGAGAGGGAGATGCTCATCTGCAAAATGAGATGTAATAAACTTCAAATGGAAATTATGTATACACCATTAAGTATTTATAATATGCATCTTATAAATATACTCACACATACACACTATTCTCTCTCCCTCCTTCTCTCTCTGGGATTTAGAGATGCCCGAGCAATAGAAAGTGCTTAATAAGTGCACTTTTCTTTTTCTGAATACCAGAAACACTTTGTACCCCTCTTATAGCATTTACTGTATTTTGCTTTGTATTATGGTTATTTGTGAACTTTCTATATCTGCTACTAGATTATAAGCCCAGTGAAGGCAACAGCTACTGTGTTCTATTCATCTTTGACCACACAGGGTTTAATGTCTCTTTCATTGTAGCTGCTAAATATCCTCATCGAATGACTGAATGCCTAGGTAAAGGAAGAGGCCCTAGAAGTATAAAGGCATACCCCTTTAGGGTTTCAGTTATGCACTGTCTGATGCTGGGCCTGCCAGTGTAGTTGCTCAACAAATGTTTGTTGATTGGGTGGGCACACGCAGCAGCAAGGACCCAGCGTTCTTGTGAGGGAAGCCAGAGCCCGGGTGAGTGTGCCTGGCCCACTGATGGTGCCGCAGGTGTCTGTGAGGAGGTTCGTTCTTTGAAGTGAATGGAGTTTGAAACTCAGACAGCTGTCCAGGGCCAATCCCTCCACTGCAGGACCTGCCTCTGATTGCTAAGGACAGGGGAGAGGGGACTGCAACTGAAAGAAACAATGAAGGACATGAAGTTGAAAGAGGGCTGGGATGAAAGTCTTAAGAGACTGAGGAGGAGCAGACAGTCCTGCTTTTGTAACAGGTTGTGGGGAGCAATTCCCCTCAGGTTAGACTGCAACATCACTGACATCCACCCCTTGTTGGTGACTTTGGCCCAGAAGGACTTCACCAGGTATTCACGAGCAGAGCCAAGACACCTTCATGGAGCTTTACAAACTTAGGGCAGAAGAGAAAGAAAATAAACGGGCCCCATAGTAGCTGAGAGGGCCAGGGAATACAGCAGTAAGCAAGCACTTTCTAAGGACTTCCATAACCAGTTATACAGGACTTTTCATTATAAATGGAGATTTTGACAGGTTAAATAGAAGTGGGCAGAGCCTGAGTAATGCTGGTTATCCTATTGCTATGGTGCTCTTTTCCCCTTGGCTAATGCAAGCCAAGAAACAAAAACAAATTATATATATATATATATATATATATATATATATATATATATAAAATATTATGTGCATTCATGGAGTGAGGAGATAGTCTGAAAGAGAAAAGAAGAAATGCAGAAAGGAAAATGACTCATTGACAGAACAGGTGTGCCAGCTGAGACACAAGACAAAATGGAGTGAAGCCCTAGATCTTACTGTAGTATACCTGGCCACTTATAGCTCAGGAAAACATGGTGGGACAAAACCTCACTATGCTAGGCCAATCAGTGGGCTCCCAGGAGTAGGTGAGACCCTATGTGATGTCAGTGGGGGCAGGACTATTAAGAGGTAGGACTTTGAATGTTCACTGGTATTTTCTCGAACATCCTTTGCCAAAAGTTGTGAATATCAATGCTTATCTATTCTCTGGGATCTTTGTCTTGGGAAGGAAATATCGTATGGGGCTGGTATCTGTATGTATATATACATGTGTGCATGTATATTTATGTACATAGGTAGACCAAGAGCAAATAAAAAATCTTTTAAAATACAAAAAAAAAAAAATCGTTTAAAATACCTGTTCTGTGTATGACAAAATATTGATGATATACTTGGTAAGACCAGAGAAGAACTAAAAAAAAGAATAACTAAAGCAATTAAATATTTGAATAGAACTTCAAGATAGCAATGAAGGAGGTGTTACAGAAGACATAGACAAAAAATATTTTTTGAGAACTTTCCAGATTTCATCACTGGTTCACATATATCATTTCTTCTGATTCTGCGAGAACACTGTGAGGTGGATAGAGTATCATAGTCCCATATTATAGATGAGCAAACACATTGGGAGGGTAAAGGGATTGTTGAGAGTAAGTGGCAGGTGGAGAACTGAACCTAGGTTTGTAGACTCAAAATCTCTTGCTCTTGTGCTGTTGCACTAATAAGCAGTGACATTTTCTACCTTATCTCTCATTTTATATTTTTTATATAGAACATTTTATATCTTATATACATTATATATTTTAGATATCACCATTCTATCAAAAAATCTGGGTGTTATTCTGATAGGGATAGAAAGTCCACTTTTCCTGAGAATGGCATTTATTGATGCATAGCCTGTTTCTCTGTGATTTCCAATAAAGCTTACGGACATAAAGTTTTTCAAGAATATTACTGGGAATAAATTTAAGGTGATATTTTAGTTGTTATTCTGAACACCCTGTGTCCACTTTGACTTTGTGTCCCACTGATGACACCTACCACTTCCCTTGGAAGTTTAGAAGACACCTGACTCCCTGGTGTAGAGGCGGGGGGCACTTCTGGAAGGTGGTGGAAGAAAACTTTTAAAAAAGCTTGGGTGGTGCTCGCTTTGACAGCATATTTACTAAAATTGGAATGATGCAGAGAAGATTAGTGTGGCCCCTGCACAAGGATGACACGTAAATTCGTGAAGCATTCCATATTAAAAAACAAAAAAAAAGAAAGCTTGGGTGGCTGTGCTGGGCATGGAGATGCAAGGGAGGATTTGTTGCCCTCGGTTCTGGGAATGATGTCAATAGACAGCCTCCAGCCCTTAGCCCCTTTGGGAGTTGCCTCACCCACAGGCACACATTCCAGGGGATTGCCCACTTCCAATGACCGATCAAGGCAGAGGGTAAAAGTGCAGCTATTTGGGCCCATTCAGGCCAACTCTAAGGGGTTATTTGCTCCAGCATTCCCTGTGGAGTTGACTGAAGCTGCTGGACCTGCATCACAGCTGGTCTTTTCCCTGTGCCCACTCCTGCTTCCTTTCTCTCCCTTCCAGAGATGTGGATCCCAGAGGCATTCCCTGTTTAACACCCTGAATCCTAAACTCTTTCTCAGAGCCTACATCTTGGAGAACTTGAACTGTAACAATTCAATTTATCTGTACTTTCTTTTGGAGCAGGGATAGGTAATTTTCTATAAAGGGCCAGATAGTAAATATTTCAGCCCTTGCAGTCCAACCCTGGCTTTGTAGTGTGAAAACGGCCATAGATAATATGTGGATAAATGAGCATGGCTGTGTTCCAATAAAACTTTATTTACAAAAAGAAGCGCTTGGCTGGATTTGGCCTGTGGATGTAGTTTGCCAGAGAATTACTGATTACTGAGAATTACTGATTCATTTCAGATGATTGGAGAATTCTGGCGAATTCCTGATTAATTTCTTCATGCCCAATATTGCCTAAGTTACAAAGCAGCTCATTATTGTGCATAGTGAGTGCTGAATGCAGGATAAAGCAGTAAGATACACTCTTAACAGAGCTAACAGCCCACAAATACAGTTTCAACATAAGACAGATTTATGATCTAATGCTAGAAGGTACTTTTAGAGGTTGTCTTCTGCTCTAGGCAGAGCTGTTCCCCTTTAGCCTGGTTCATTAGCAATTTGGCATCCCCTTCTCCGGATCCATGGAGATGGAGAAAGAAGACTCCCAAAGGGAAGAGTGAGGGAAGGAAAGGGCCAAGGCCTCTGCCAGCACTTTTTTTTTTTTTTTAAGATTTTATTTATTTATTTGACAGAGAGAGACAGCGAGAGCAGGAACACAAGCAGGGGGAGTGGGAGAGGGAGAAGCAGGTTTCCTGCCAAGCAGGGAGCCCGATGTGGGACTCGATCCTAGGACCCTGGGATCATGACCTGAGCCTAAGGCAGACGCTTAACGACTGAGCCACCCAGGCGCCCGCTCTGCCAGCACTTTTGCATATGTTATTTCTCTTCTTTCATACAAACTGTGTGTATTTGTGTCCCCGTTTTGCATAGAAAGTGATTGCCTCAGAGAAGGTAAGGAGGCTGCTCTGCAGAGCTTGTAAACATTGGAACTGATTTTAAACCCAGGTATGTGGGACTCGAGAGACCATGCCCTTTCCGGTCCTCCAGGCTGACCTGTCAGCTTGGCCTTGGATTGGAGATAGTTCTTCTTTAAACCTGATCATTTCTGCCTGAGAGGGCTTGGCACAAAGAACTGGATCCTAGACCAGCTTTCATGGCTCTGTTCCTGGGTTTCATTGGAGGCTGAGTTTCCACATTTTTGC